>NC_039366.1:39907784-40529174 GCF_003573695.1 Papaver somniferum
TAGAGTAATTGTTTGGGTACCCGACGGATATCACCCGTTATAATCGGAAAGCTTATCATTTTCGTTAGGTGTTGAATTTGCTAATAGGCCCAATTTTAGGACCCGAAACGGAACTCGAATCATTCCGATAACGATCCGATCCGGGTAATCGAGTACCCATTGAATGCCTTACTTTCGTGCCATTAAGTTAACTAGTACTTTTTATTTTAATTATTATTGTTAAAAGTTAAAATAAATCAATAAATAGTTATTTTATATTTAAATTAGTTATAACCATCAATGAATTTTAAGGTTAGAACCTTATACTAATAGAAATGTTTTACAAAATAAAAAATGTAATATTTTTGCAATATGTACAAACTTTTATAAATAAAGGCCTAAATCATACCTCCACGAAAGTTTTTTAGCACTACCGCTAGTAATGCCTTCAATAAAATTATTTTATCAATGTTTAATTGAATATTGCTGACACTGAAAAATAAATGAGAAATATATACAATGTACTACAATCTGATGAGCGACTGACGATTGATGATCCTAAAATGTGTCTTTTTCCAGACAAATTATTCATCAGAAAACCCACAAAAATCATTGTTAAAGATCTATTTCTTATCTATTATGTAAAAATCATCAATCAAGTTACAAAGAACCCTAATAGTAGATTTGTTTCATGTATTACAACGAAAGAACTGTGTATTTACTAGGAGACACTGACCAGTTCTCAAGACGCTTAAAACCAGTGTCTATGCAAGGAACTAATTATCCCCTTTGCTCCATGGTAGATTAGCTCTAGTCCTATTAATCCAACTTCTTTTCTTTGAAGTAGCAGGCGATTCCTGAAGGAAGTCTCTAGTAATTTTCTATATCTCTTTCACAACCGAGATGGACATTTGAATATAGAAAGATACTCTGTATATTGGTAAGTTAGCCAGTATACTATTAATCAACAATAACCTCTGACCTTTATAAAGATACCTCCTTTCCCAAGTTGACAATTTTGAAAGAATATTCTGAATCACAACATCCCATGTCGCCTTGTTTTTTAATTTACTCTTTAGGGGTACACCTACTGAACAAGGTTGCAACCAAAAGAAGTAATTATAAAGAAGTAGGAGCCATAAAACTTGACTACATACAAATTACAAAGATGAAAAACATGCCTAAAAGTAGCTCATGCCAATACAGCCTCCCAATTAAGATGACAGCGTCACATGTCCGTGGTTGTAAAGGTATTCTCCTCTTATCTTATTTTCGCATCAGTGAAGCTCCTCGAGTCAACATCAACATCCATGACTTTTTTTAGAACGATTTTTTTGGGACCAGTCTTTTTTTTGGGCCATTATTTTCTAAGACCATCTATCCTACAATGATAAGGGATGTCCTAATCCTAATCCTGCGTAGTGAGTTTACTAATTTTTTCTTAATCTAATTAACATTAACCCTAACACTAAAACCCTATCTAATCGAGAAATCTAATATAAAACATTAACCCTACCTTAAATCGGCCGCAAAAACTGTTTTCTCCTCTGCTTCTTCATTTCAAAGTCGTCTTCATCGATTCATCGTCGATTCATAAAATTTTCATCGTCGATTAATCAATCAAGTATATAATGGTTCGTAGAAAGCAAACCAAAAGACTCCCAGGAACAGGTCCACCCTTAGGACATCTAGCTAATCAAGTAAATGAAATTGAGGAAGAACTTGAATCGGAAGGTGAACAATTGATTCGGCGTAACAGTCTCAAGAATAACCCTGAGTCTGCCATGGGACCGATCCGCAGGTATTTCCCGACAAACCCATTACTTTTAATTTGATTTTCATCGGTTCAATTGAATAGAAATCATCAAAATATGGTTCATATGGAAGTTACAGTGCTGAGTTTGGTTAGAACGTTTTTTTCCCCTAGTTTCTTAACCGAACTCCTTGATATGAAGAACACGAAGAACAGTTCGTAACTATAGGATTTAAAACTAGGTTACCGAACTATCAGTTCGGTTGTTTCGCAAAAAATGTTGAAACTGCCATGTAACCGAACTCTACCCTTATTATCGGAAAAAAAAATTCCATGTAACTGAACTGTTATATTTTTCCCAGTATGTTGAGTACCCATATAACCGAACTTCTTTTACTATGTTCGGTTGTTTCGCATAAATTTGAAAAACTGGAATGTAACCGAACTCTACCTTTAATACAAAAAAAAAACAAATTTTCCATGTAACCGAACTTTACTAATTTTCCCACTATGTTGAGTTCTCTTATAACCGAACTCTGCACAATATGTTCGGTGTGTTCGCAAAAAACCTTAACAAACCAAACTATGTTGAGTTTTCTTTCCTAATTACATATATATGTGGAGTTCGGTATATTCGCAAAAACACTGGACAAATCGAACTCTACCCTGGAACACAACTTTTTTTTTTATAGTTGGCCTATTTTTCGTGAATTTTTCCTACTAACCAAACCTTCCGCTGAGCCAATTGAACACTCTTGAAGTCAATCATTTATCGGTTAAGCTAATATCTTTTGTTTTCTTGATTAGTCGGAAAGGAAAAAAATCAAACCAACCTTCACTGGAAGATATGAAAACTCCTACGCCTAGAGGCAAAGTACACCTTGGTTTCAATAAGTGTGGAACCAAAAATGCTAAGTATGGAGGTGGTTCATTACCGGGTGTTGTCATCCAAGATGATGTCAATAGAGATAATGTTGACAATGTAATCAATAAAGTTAATGAAGATATTGTGGAAGAGATGGGCAATCAAGAACATAATCAAGGTGGAGGAGAGGAACCAACTGAAAAAGAAGGAGGAAATGAAGATGACAATGATGACGGTGAAGAAGATAGGGAAGATGGAGATAATGATGAATCAGAGGATGATTTGGATGAAGAGGAAGACGAAGAGGAAGAGGAACAAATAGAAATAGTGGGAAAGAGACCTAGAAATACACCTAAAAATCCTTGTGCTAGATATTCATACATTCCGGATGACAATTTGTGTTTGCCGCCAAATGATCCAACTTATGGTACTCCAAGAGATGAAGGGGCGGTATTGATGGGCTACAAAAACTCATGGGCTGCCAAGATCTTTGCGATAAAGGTATGGTTCAATCTTAACCATCAAGATTTCTCAGTCATTTTATTATATTTTGACATATATTGTTCTTTTCTATATATATTAATATATAAGATATGATGTTGTTTTTGTAGGATCATAATAATGTTGTTCGTGTTTTGAAACGTCAAAAGAACAAGATATGGAGTATAGATAATGAGTGTGATGAGGTCCGCTTGGCGGTATTTGATTGTGTGCTATGGAACGGAATACAACATGCGCACCAAAAATTTGATGCTGTCACTGTTACTGCATTTGCCGAGAGGGCTTATCCAGAGACGGATACCTTTAATCTACCTTTTGGTGAGATGGCAATAACTCCGAATAATTGTTTTAGAATCACATCCCTACCAATTACGGGAACAAGTGTTCGAGATGGCTACGATCCCTCGATGACTTATGAACTTCTTGAAAAGCTAGTCGAAAAGTGTCTAGGATGGAGCGATAAAAAGGCACAATGTGAATTTAGACGAGCTAACAAAGAGCCTAAGGAAGGTGATGAGTATAATGAGTTTGAGGAAGACCGCAGGTACAAGAAGAAGTTGAAAAAGATCAAGCTCAAAACCTTGTATGATGAGTTTTCAGGGACGAAATATTTGGTTGCTCAAGGAAAGTTGGTGATGGCAGAAGAGAAGATTAAGCACCATGTGACTGATTATTTTTTATATCAACCAGGAACCATTTTCTTCCCGGAAAATTCAGGTCATTGGTGTGATGATAAGATGCACACAAAACACTTGCAAGTATACAAGGTCAAGATTTGTAATAAAAGGGTGAGTAGGGGTTTGTCCACAGGGAGAGGAGCATATAAGAAGTTTTCCTAGGCTAACAATGGTGACAATGCACTATGGCAGTGAGCTAAGGGCAAATCAGCAAAGAACCAAGCTAAGTAATGAAAAACAGACTAGAACCACAGCAGGGAAAGATAAGCAAAGAACCAAGGCTTGGAAGCCAAGGGCAAGGTGAGTTCAGTGCACTGACTTCAGTGCACAGTAGCTACAAAGTGCAAGAAAATAAAAGGCAGGAAAATAACTGAAGAAAATAACTGATCAGGAAGCAAACTTAGAACTGAAAATGTAAATTACTGAGAGGGAATTGGTGGGTAAGCCAAGGCTTATGATCCACCTTGTGTCCTAATCAAGTGACATGTTTCTAGGTTATGTTCATTCCTAAGCATACAACTAGAAATGGAAGAACACCAACTTGCTCACTAGTCTACCCCTAGCATTGGCTGTCTTTTGACAGTACAGCCAATCACAGGCTCTATGAGCATTGGCATCTCTCATTTGCACAATCAAAAACATACAGGGAAGAACTATCCTAGCTCATTTACACTTGACAGTGCACAAGGCTTCACTGAGCCTTGGCCTGAAGCTGATTAGCTCATGCTAACCATGTATAAAACATTCACATTCATCATATGATATAAATTAGACACAATCAGCAACATATCAAATAACTAAAACATATGCAATACTCCACTGTTAACTGACAAGCACTGAAATTTTAAGTTCATAAAAATTTGTCTCAAATTCTCTACTGGCTAGTCCAGAGAGGTATACAGTGTCCTCTACACACTTCATATGACATCAATTTATACCCATTACACATATGTGGGTTTTCCCCCAATTTTCCCCCAAAATCAGTAGAACTAGGGTTTGGTGAAATTGATTTACCTACTGTTGATGAGATATTCGCTCCATCTCGTCGACCCATTCTTCTATTTCTCTTCCTGAGTCATCTCCCGCTCCAATTGCTGCTCTAACATCAACTTATATCTTCAATTTCTCACCTAGGGTTTCAGTGAGCAGAGATGAGAAATTGAGGAGATTAGTTGATGTAAAACGTGATAGTGATGATGGGTATAGGTAGAGTGATTTGGGGAGAAGTTAGTGGAGTGATTTGGGGTGAGGTGGTGGTGATGGAGACGGACATGGTGGTGGTACGGAGTATGGTGGTTCTGCAGAGGGGGGTGATGGAGGAGATGGTTCGATGGAGAAAGGGAAGGGTGCGTTTGTTTGAGGTGTAGGTGCTCGGTCGCTAGGGTGTGAGGCGAGTGTATCGAGTTTGATGATTTGCGACGCTGAGCCGTGGGATAGGGAGATGAAAGACCAATCGGACGGTCAGATGAAGTGAAGTTTGTAGCGACCGCTGGATTATATAATACAACAAAATCAACGATGCCAGATGGAGTTAGGTGTTGTAGTGTTAGGCGGAGATATCAAACTTCGATGCACAGCAAGGGAGCGACCGTCGGATTCAACTACCATCTAATCTGAAGGCTTGGAATTTCAGCGCTGTGGTGCTTGGCAGAGACTTCAGATTTTGATGCTCTATGAAGGAGCGACCATCGGATGCTTCTGAGAACTGATCTGATGGCTGAGAAAGGAGGCGCTTTTGTGTGTAGAAAATGAGGTTGTGCGCACCATTCTTCGCGGCTTCCTTGCGTAATTTCTCCCGGCTTTTCACTACTTTTCTGCTCTATTTCGCTCCGCGACTCATCCGAACTTTATTTATTACCTAAAAATGCAAAATTAATTAATAAAAATATTTATTCTTGAAAACAATGAAAATACAGAATATGGGATAAAATGTAGAATTAATGCACAAAAGATGAGTTAAATGACAACAAAAAGGGATAAATATATACAATATTTGGCACTCATCAAATACCCCCAAACCTGAATTTTACTTGTCCTCAAGTAAAACAAAACTAAGGAAATCCTAACTATACCACTGTCGCTGGTCTCTCGAATGCATTTAGCGTATGCACTAAGCCTTTTAAACCACTAAGTGTCCCTAGTGGACGAGTTGAAGTCTCGTGAAGGTTTGCTTAGAACGTACCTACAAAGTTCTAGGTCAAAATATAAGCTCAGATTCCATCAAATGTGACATGTGCAAAACAGTTTAAGCTCACAGCAAAATGGAGATGTCAATCTAGCTATCAAAGGCACAATCCTAGCACTGATAACAAAAAAATGACATGTGATAAGAGTGTAAAGTGTATCTACACATGTGTAAAGAAAGATCTGAAGTTATGACTACTAATCACCAAGAGATAGTTTCTCAGGCTAAGAACCAAGGTCGAAATCTAGCTAGCTGTCCGGACTTTACGAGAATTGTGAATGAGTTGGAGGTATTTCACAATTACTCGCGTTGTACATCAATGGCATACACCCTCCTTGCTTATTACAAAAACAACAAAATGACTTTACATGACTCTTATTTACATTGACTATTCTTTTTTATTTTTGGAACAAGAGATGATGGAATTGATAAATACTTGATTTTTTTGTATTTTTCTGATTTTTTTTTTTCTGAATATATACATCGTTTTTTTTTTTTTTTTTTTTTCAAGGAAACACTTTTGATACATATACAAAAGGAAACAAAAATTACATGACACTTTGCAAGAGGTAGCCCTTTTTGATGCACCCAGTTAAATTCGATGGTTGTCTTTCTTAATGTAACCTCCACCTTCTATCCCAACCAACCAAAGAACAAGCTAGTCCAGTTTCGTTCAGTATTCTAAAGTGATTGGCAATCGTAACTTCCTATCAACACCTTGAAGATCGAGGCCATACATGTATTGGTAGATCGTGCGCGTGCAAATTTCTTATCACTATGTGAATTGTGCTAGAATCAGGGTGCCTAAATATCTAGACTAAGACTCCTAATAAAAATACATATTTGCACAAGAGTCAACATTTCAAGGTAAATGAGCTCCATTTTTATGATTTTTTTTTTAATTTTTTTTTTGAATTTTGATTTTTCAATTTTTTTTGGAATTTTTCAATTTTTTCAAAAAGAAGAAGGAGTTCGTTTTCAATTATGGCAAATTATCATGGTATCTACTCTATACCCCCAAACCTAAACTAAACATTGTCCTCAATGTTTCAAAATATGGAAAGAATTATAAAACAATATATGAAGAGGAACATGCTGAGTAGAGTAAAAGGAGAGAGAATACCCGATTGTACGGTGGTAGCTCGATTAAAACTCCGTTATTTCAAGGCAAAAATCCATCATATTAGCAGTCACAATGGATGAGCACAAAATATACAAAAGGAAATTTAACTAACACATTATCTACAAGAAAATTTGGTTTTTAATGGGATTGGACTTTTTGGAAAAAATTTGGTTTTGTTGGGATACATTTGGTTTTGATGGGAAAACGAAAAATTTTGGTTTTTAGGGAAACATTTGGAAAACTGTTTGGTTATTTAGGGAAAGAGTGGACCAGTTTAGTCCACATAGACTGGGTCCTCCAGGTCGGTTGTTTCAATGTCGGGTGGAAATGGCTCAAGGAATGGCTTTAATCTCTGCCCGTTGACTTTGAAAACGTTCTTGTTGGAGACATCCTCCAGCTCTACAGCTCCATGAGGAAAAACTGTGCGTACTAGGTACGGACCCTTCCATCTGGAACGCAGTTTTCCTGGAAAAAGATGTAATCGGGAGTCATACAGCAAGACTTTCTGACCAGGAGTGAAGGATTTGCGTAGAATACGCTTGTCATGAAACATCTTCATCTTCTGCTTGTACAGCTTGGCACTGTCATAAGCCTCATTTCTCAATTCTTCCAACTCGTTGAGTTGAAGTTTCCTTTGAATTCCAGCTTCGTCCAGAGAAAAGTTCAGCTCTTTGATTGCCCAGTAGGCACGATGTTCTAATTCCACAGGTAGATGGCACGGCTTTCCATACACTAGACGATAGGGGGACATGCCAATTGGTGTCTTATAAGCTGTTCTATAGGCCCACAAAGCATCATTCAATCTCAATGACCAATCTTTCCTGGACGGGTTGACCGTCTTCTCCAGAATGTGCTTAATTTCCCTATTAGACACTTCCACTTGTCCACTAGTCTGAGGGTGGTACGGAGTAGCAACCTTGTGAGTTATGCCATACTTGCGTACTAAAGACTCAAAGTACTTGTTACGAAAATGTGAACCGCCGTCACTGATGATAGCTCTAGGGGTACCAAAACGTGAAAATATGTTCCTTTAGAAATGAAAGTACCACCTTGTGGTCATTTGTTCTGGTTGCTATGGCTTCTACCCACTTAGAAACGTAATCAACTGCGACTAGGATGTACAACTTGCTGTCAGACATGGGAAATGGACCCATGAAGTCTATCCCCCAAACATCAAAAATCTCCACAATCAAAATGGGGTTCAATGGCATCATGTTTCTCCTCGAAATGCTTCCTAGCTTTTGACAGCGTTCACAAGCAACACAATAATCATGGCAATCCTTGAACAATGATGGCCAATAGAATCCACACTGCAAGATCTTTGCAGCAGTTTTCTTGGCACTGAAATGGCCTCCACATGCTTGGTCATGACAGAAAGATATCACATCTTTCTGTTCAGTGTTGGGGACACATCTCCTAATGATTTGGTCTGGACAGTACTTAAACAAATATGGGTCATCCCAAAGGAAATGTTTGACTTCAGCCAGGAATTTAGAGCGGTCTTGTCTCGACCAACGTGAGGGCATCCTACCTGTAGCGAGGTAGTTAACAATATCAGCAAACCAAGGAAGGTCTGAGATAGACATCAGCTGTTCATCTGGGAATGATTCTCTAATCAGCTCACATTCATCAATAGACTCTAAAGTTAATCTAGACAAATGATCAGCAACCACATTCTCACAACCTTTCTTATCACGGATTTCGAGATCGAATTCCTGTAATAAGAGTATCCATCGAATAAGGCGAGCTTTAGCATCCTTCTTGGAAAGAAGATACTTCAAAGCCGCATGGTCTGTGTATATGATGATCTTAGACCCTATCAGATAAGATCTAAACTTGTCTAATGCGAAAACGACGGCAAGCAATTCCTTCTCGGTAGTTGAATAATTGAGTTGGGCATCATTAAGGGTTTTGCTAGCATAGTATATCACATATGGTAGTCTATCAACTCGCTGTCCTAAAACAGCACCAACAGCATAATCAGAGGCATCACACATAAGTTCGAACGGAAGCTTCCAATCGGGTGGTCGGACTATAGGAGCGGTGGTGAGAAGGGTTTTTAATTCCTCCCATGCCTTCACACAGCAGCATCGAAATTGAAGGCAACATCTTTGGAGAGAAGACTGCACAGAGGTCTGGAGATTTTGCTGAAATCTTTGATGAATCGCCGGTAAAAACCAGCATGACCTAGAAATGATCTGATCTCCTTCACAGAGCAAGGTTGTGGTAGATGTTGAATGAGGTCAACTTTAGCTTTATCCACTTCAATTCCTTTTCTGAGATGATGTGTCCTAGAACTATTCCTGAATTCACCATAAAATGGCATTTTTCCCAATTTAGAACAAGGTTCTTTTCTTTACATCTGGATATCACGAGGGCAAGATGCTTCAAACATTCGTCAAACGAGGAACCAAAAACAGAGAAATCATCCATAAAGATCTCGAGAAAACTATCTATCATGTCAGAAAAAATGCTCATCATGCAACGCTGAAAAGTAGCAGGTGCATTACACAACCCGAAGGGCATACGTCTATAAGCAAACGTCCCAAATGGACACGTGAATGTAGTTTTTTCCTGATCTTCGGAGCAATGTGAATTTGGTTATAACCGGAAAAGCCATCTAGAAAACAGTAGTGACTGTGTCCAGACACACGTTCTAGCATTTGGTCAATGAAAGGGAGCGGGAAGTGATCCTTCCTTGTTACTGTGTTCAACTTCCTGTAGTCGATGCATACTCGCCATCCTGTGGTTGTACGAGTAGGGACTAATTCATTCTTGTCGTTCTGAACAACAGTAATGCCTGACTTCTTAGGCACAACTTGAATGGGACTAACCCATTTGCTATCGGGAATTGGGTATATGATACCGCATCAAGTAGTTTCAGGATCTCTCCTTTGACTACATCTCTCATGTTAGGATTAAGTCTCCTTTGCATTTCCCTCGATGGTTTGGCATTCTCTTCAAGGTTAATGTGGTGCATGCAAATGGTGGGACTAATTCCTTTGAGATCTGAGATGGTCCATCCTAAGGCCTCTTTGTGTTCCTTAAGTACTTCTAAAAGCTTACTTTCCTGTTCCGTGTCTAAACATGATGAAATAATGACAGGTAAAGTATCAGAAGAACCTAGGAATGCGTACTTCAACGTACTAGGCAATGTTTTCAATTCAAGCTTGGGTGGCTCAACAATGGATGGAATAAGCTTGGAATCAGAGAATAGGGGTTGTTCCACTTCATATTTCCTTTCAGTGACGTCCATTTGAGGTACAGATTCGAGCAGAGATAGGACGTCACTACAGTATGCATCATCATAGAAATCAGGGTTAAAGTTCTCCATACATGCTTGAAAGGGGTCAACGGATAGAATGTTAGTCAACGAATCTTGCATTAATCCTTCAATCATATTAACTTCATGTACATCATCATCATCAAGATTCACAGGTTGTTGACTAATATCGAACACATTCAATTCTACCGTCATGTTACCAAAAGACAGTTTTAACACTCCATTCCGACAGTTGATGATCGCGTTGGACGTAGCCAAGAAAGGACGTCCTAAGATGACAGGAATGTGACAGTCTGGGTTTTGTACAGGTTGAGTGTCTAAGACAATGAAGTCTACGGGAAAATAGAATTTGTCAACCTTGATCAAAACATCTTCACCACTCCACGAGGAATCTTGACAGATCGGTCTGCCAGTTGTAGAGTGATAGATGTTGGTTTCAACTCCCCAAGACCTAACTGCTCATAAACAGAATATGGCAGTAGGTTAACACTTGCACCTAGGTCTAATAACGCTTTATTGACCGTGTGTTCTCCTATAGTGCAAGAAATTGTTGGACATCCTGGATCCCTAAACTTGGGTGGAGTTTTGTTCAGAATGATGGAACTCACCTGCTCAGCTAAGAAAGCACGTTTTTGCACATTGAGCTTGCGCTTTTGAGTACACAAGTCTTTGAGGAATTTGGCATAAGCAGGGATTTGCTTGATTGCTTCAAGAAAAGGAATGTTGATGTTGACTCTCTTGAACAGATCTAACATCTCATTGTAATGGGTACTTTTCTGTTGATAGATCAATCTTTGAGGAAATGGAGCAACAGGAAGATGAGTTGGCAAAGGGACATTCACAGCAGTAGAATTGTCAGATTTTCCAACTTGCTCAGATTCTTTGGTTTTCTGGGGTTGTGGAGACAACGTGGAATTTGTATCAGACTCATTAGGTTCGCCACGTTGTTCTCGATGACTTTACCACTTCGGAGGGTGGTAATGGCATGGATTTGATCAGGTGAGGTTTCAGTGCAGGATGTTGTGCCTGTTTGAAATATCCTCTTTGGATTTTGTTGGGGTTGGCTCGGAAGTTTACCCTTTTCTCTCTCACATATTTGATCCATCTTTTGATCTAGATTTTTCTGACTTTGCATCAAACTCTGGAACATTTCCTCTAGGTGGACAATCTCTTGTCGGTATTTGTTGAGGATATGATTGTTGTTGAGAGTTTGATTGTTGTTGAGGGTTTCTCGGGTGTTGATAACCTTGATTGTTCTGATATCCCTGATTGTTTTGATAGCTCTGATTGGGTTGAGATGGTCCTCCTTGAGTGGGTCCTTTTGACCATGAAAAGTTAGGGTGGTTTCTCCATCCTGGATTGTAGGTCTGTGAATAAGGGTTATGCTCTGGTTTTGAAACATGGCATGTGCCTGTTCAAGCCTAGACTCCTGGACTGCAAGCAAATCTGGACAATTTTGGAATTGATGGTTGGGGTCGTTACAAGCAGCACAAACAGATGAAGCGACATGTTCTCGGAGAGTAGTGGTGGAAGGTTTTGAATTTTTATGTAGTTCTAACTCTTCTAATCTCCTAACTATTGATGCCATGTTTGCTCTACCCTCAAAATCCGCTTCAATCCTAAAAGCCTTTGCTTCGGATGTAGTCTTTCTGGTTTCACGGATGGATTCCCACTGTTGCGTCTTTTCAGCTACTTCAATAAGAAGTCCCAAGACGCGTCAGCAGTTTTATCTACGAATAGACCATTACACATCGACTCAACCGTTGTTCGGGTGGACACATCTAGACCTTCATACAAAATTTGCACAAGTCTCCATTTTTCAAAACCATGATGGGGACATTGGAGCAATAATTCATTGAATCTCTCCAGGTATCTAGCTAAGGTCTCACCTTCTAATTGCACAAAGCTATTCAGACTTTGACGAATTGTCGCAGTCTTGTGGTTCGGGAAAAACTTTTTGAAAAACTCCTTTGTGAGGTCATCCCATGTCATGATGGATTGAGGCTGTAAAGCATAGAGCCAGGCCTTTGCCTTATCTTTCAGGGAGAAAGGAAAAAGCCTTAACTTCAGGGTTTCGTCGGTCATTTGAGTGAAACGCAGAGTTCCACAAATTTCCTCGAATTCTCTCACGTGGTGGTACGGGTTTTCATTCTCAACACCTCTAAAAATAGGAAGCATCTGTATTGTGCTAGATTTCAGCTCATAATGGCCATTAGCCTCGGGCAGCAAAATACAAGAAGGTTGACTGGCTCTAGTTGGGTACATATAATCCTTGAGGGTACGTGGTTCTCCCATTGTTTCTGGTTGATCTGGACTGTCTCCCTCAGAACTTAGAATTTCGATAGGTTCGTCTGGGTTAATTCTAACAAGTCTGTTTGTCTGGTCTCTGTAGGTCACAATCATGTCCTAGTAGGCCTTAACTAACATTCAGACAGAGCAATCGGAAACAATTTGGCCCACAAGGGTTATGAAGATTTGGTTTTGAATGGGTTTTGGTTTAAGAAGGGGTTTTGTTTTTGGTTTAAAAATTTTGGGTTTTGAAAAAAATTTTTGAACTAAACCTAGCATAAATTATCACAACTCATAAAAGAAAATAAAAACAATAATAATAATTAAACAACCCATAAAAGAAAAAAGAAAAATAAAAGAAAAAAGAAAAAAAAAAAAAAAAAAATATTACAGTCCCAAATAAAAAAAAAAAAAGAAAATAAAAATTATTACAATCCCAAATAAATAATTAAATTAATTATTACAAGCCCAAATTTGAATTTAAATGAGGCCCAAGTGGGTTAACTCATGGGTTAGGCTTACTTGTTTTTGGAGGGAAGCCCAAAAATAGGCTTTTAGTCCCCTTTTAGTTGCACAGCCCAGTTGGGCTTTAGGATCGTCCTAGCAGCTCACGTCCAAGCCCAGCAGCAACAGGTGGAGCAGAGCCCAGCAGAAGCAGCAGCGAAGCCCAGCTCACAGAAGACCACGAGCCCAGCAACAAAAGGAGGCAGAGCCCAGCAGCACTTGGTGAAGCCCAATTCAGAAAAGTACAAGCCCACTAGAAGAGGGCAGAGCCCAGCAGCTTCACTTCAGTTGGCAGCCCAGCAGCTTCACTTGCAGCAGCAGTTGCTTTGGTTCACCAGCAGCAGCAACAGCAACAGCAGCAGCAGACTTTGGCTTGGCAGCAACAGCACAGCACAGCTTGGCAGAGAAGGCACCAGCACCAGCAGCAACAGCAGCAGCAGGCTTTGCAGCAGGCTTGGCAGCAACAACAAATGATGCACAGCTCCAGCAGCAGTTAGCAAGTGAACAAGATAGCAATGAACACACACAACTATGCAAGCACAACAAGGCCACAACAGCTATGAAAACTTCAAAAATATGGCAGCCAGCTCCCCGGCAGCGGCGCCAAAAACTTGGTGTGATGATAAGATGCACACAAAACACTTGCAAGTATACAAGGTCAAGATTTGTAATAAAAGGGTGAGTAGGGGTTTGTCCACAGGGAGAGGAGCATATAAGAAGTTTTCCTAGGCTAACAATGGTGACAATGCACTATGGCAGTGAGCTAAGGGCAAATCAGCAAAGAACCAAGCTAAGTAATGAAAAACAGACTAGAACCACAGCAGGGAAAGATAAGCAAAGAACCAAGGCTTGGAAGCCAAGGGCAAGGTGAGTTCAGTGCACTGACTTCAGTGCACAGTAGCTACAAAGTGCAAGAAAATAAAAGGCAGGAAAATAACTGAAGAAAATAACTGATCAGGAAGCAAACTTAGAACTGAAAATGTAAATTACTGAGAGGGAATTGGTGGGTAAGCCAAGGCTTATGATCCACCTTGTGTCCTAATCAAGTGACATGTTTCTAGGTTATGTTCATTCCTAAGCATACAACTAGAAATGGAAGAACACCAACTTGCTCACTAGTCTACCCCTAGCATTGGCTGTCTTTTGACAGTACAGCCAATCACAGGCTCTATGAGCATTGGCATCTCTCATTTGCACAATCAAAAACATACAGGGAAGAACTATCCTAGCTCATTTACACTTGACAGTGCACAAGGCTTCACTGAGCCTTGGCCTGAAGCTGATTAGCTCATGCTAACCATGTATAAAACATTCACATTCATCATATGATATAAATTAGACACAATCAGCAACATATCAAATAACTAAAACATATGCAATACTCCACTGTTAACTGACAAGCACTGAAATTTTAAGTTCATAAAAATTTGTCTCAAATTCTCTACTGGCTAGTCCAGAGAGGTATACAGTGTCCTCTACACACTTCATATGACATCAATTTATACCCATTACACATATGTGGGTTTTCCCCCAATTTTCCCCCAAAATCAGTAGAACTAGGGTTTGGTGAAATTGATTTACCTACTGTTGATGAGATATTCGCTCCATCTCGTCGACCCATTCTTCTATTTCTCTTCCTGAGTCATCTCCCGCTCCAATTGCTGCTCTAACATCAACTTATATCTTCAATTTCTCACCTAGGGTTTCAGTGAGCAGAGATGAGAAATTGAGGAGATTAGTTGATGTAAAACGTGATAGTCATGATGGGTATAGGTAGAGTGATTTGGGGAGAAGATAGTGGAGTGATTTGGGGTGAGGTGGTGGTGATGGAGACGGACATGGTGGTGGTACGGAGTATGGTGGTTCTGCAGAGGGGGGTGATGGAGGAGATGGTTCGATGGAGAAAGGGAAGGGTGCGTTTGTTTGAGGTGTAGGTGCTCGGTCGCTAGGGTGTGAGGCGAGTGTATCGAGTTTGATGATTTGCGACGCTGAGCCGTGGGATAGGGAGATGAAAGACCAATCGGACGGTGAGATGAAGTGAAGTTTGTAGCGACCGCTGGATTATATAATACAACAAAATCAACGACGCCAGATGGAGTTAGGTGTTGTAGTGTTAGGCGGAGATATCAAACTTCGATGCACAGCAAGGGAGCGACCGTCGGATTCAACTACCATCTAATCTGAAGGCTTGGAATTTCAGCGCTGTGGTGCTTGGCAGAGACTTCAGATTTTGATGCTCTATGAAGGAGCGACCATCGGATGCTTCTGAGAACTGATCTGATGGCTGAGAAAGGAGGCGCTTTTGTGTGTAGAAAATGAGGTTGTGCGCACCATTCTTCGCGGCTTCCTTGCGTAATTTCTCCCGGCTTTTCACTACTTTTCTGCTCTATTTCGCTCCGCGACTCATCCGAACTTTATTTATTACCTAAAAATGCAAAATTAATTAATAAAAATATTTATTCTTGAAAACAATGAAAATACAGAATATGGGATAAAATGTAGAATTAATGCACAAAAGATGAGTTAAATGCCAAAGAAAAAGGGATAAATATATACAATATTTGGCACTCATCAGTCATGTGGTAAATGCTCATTACCTCCAGCTATTGGACCCCCTGAATGAGGTGAACAACTACTGTTGGGGCGTTGCGGTTCTTTCATTCGTTCAAGCGGAACTCAGAAAAGCTTCGAGGCTCAAGAGTCTATATTTTGGAGGCTTATACACCCTTGTTCAGGTACCCCATTAAATTATTGTTTGTGTGTTTCAATATATAAGTGAATGAATGTGTATTGTTACTAATCATATTGCGAATGTATTATTTGTTACTTCTTCTCATAGGTTTGGGTGTACGACCACTTCCCTAAACTGAAATTGTCTCATGCTCACACTCCTTGGCCTTATGGGAAGCCTACAGCGGGTAAATATGAATTTTTGAACTCACAGGAAAAGGGTAAGGAGAAAAAGGTGTTGGAGTTGAGGGAGACATTGGATAAGTTAACAGTGGAAGATGTGGGTTTCCATCCTTACACCATTGCATCAGATGAAAACGAGGAGGATGTTGAGATAATTGATTTCTCACCTGTTGCGTCTTATAATGGACCGTTGTTTCATCTTGGAGGTTGTACAATGTACAATCCTAGAAGAGTATTGAGACAACTTTCCCAAAGTGTCCCACAAGTGGAAGACTTCAACTTCAAGGTGAAAAAGCAGGGAACTAAAAAAACCGAGAAGAATTTCTCCCCCAAATACGATCCTGCTCCATCAGTGGAACACTGGAGGAACTTTAGGAATTCTCTTGTTCCAGTCGAAGAGTTGCAAGATTCATTTGATGAGCCAAATGCCGCTGACGAGGGATATATGGAATGGTATGAACATTTTTCTTATCCTCGTGTAATAAACAGTGTCCAACAAGCCCGTGATGATAAAGGAAAAGCGAAGGCAATGGAGAAGGAGGCTCAGAAACTTATGAAGCATACCCCTATGTGTGGTGATGAGGCCTTGCGCTTGTAGAATTCGGCGGTAAGATATTTATTCTTATTTTTGTTTTTCAAAATGTTATAAAGTATTGAAAAATAATAGTTAATTATTTTTTTGATAGACAAAAGGTGAAGGCAAGTGCTAAATTGTTGAAGAAAATGATGGCAAAAATCCGTAGTGGAGAGCCGATGGACACTCGACAACAAACAGACTAGTCTTTTTAATCCCAACCTTGTCGATACAAGCCAGGTTGATCCAAGCAAGACCATGCCGTTGAAGAGGAATCGCCGACAAGGAGAAGGTTCAAGTCGGATGGTTGAATAAGAAAGCAGTGGAGATGACACTCCTAGTGACGATGGACGACCTCAAGCTCCTAAACGCAAGACTAGAAAAGTTTCTCGTAGTGGTCGTGGTAAATGAGTGATTGCAACAATTAGTACTTTGGTTTCTTATGTGTGGAAGACTTTTTTATTCTGGATTTGGTAGTTTGTCTGCTTATGTTTGGAAGACTTTTGTTTTGCGGATTTGGTAGTTTATTTTCTTATGTTTATTTCCAACATTTAGTAATATGAATTAGTAAATGAATTTCATAATTATTTGAGTATTTGACTCATATGTGTTTCATTAAATTCAAAATTTTAAGAAATAATTAGGTAGTTCGGTTCATAACCTAAATATCGTAAACAACCGAACTTGATGGTCCACAAGTTCGGTTTGTTCGCATATTTTGCAATATAACCGAACTTGATGGTCCACAAGTTCGGTTTGTTCGCATATTTTGCAATATAACCGGACTGTGGAACAACAAAATTTCAAAAGATACAGTGCAATGTTCGGTTAGTAGACTAAATATCGTAAACAACCGAACTTGATGGTCCACAAGTTCGGTTTGTTCGCATATTTTGTAATATAACCGAACTCTGCAACAACAAAATTTCAAAAGATACGGTGCAATATTCGGTTAGTAGACTAAATATCGTAAACAACCGAACTTGATGGTCCACAAGTTCGGTTTGTGCGCAAATTTTGCAATATAACCGAACTCTGCAACAACAAAATTTCAAAAGATACAGTGTAATGTTCGGTTACCTGCACAATAATACCAGGTAACCGAACTGTGGAGCTCAAAAACCAGTGTAAATTTTCCTAAGTTCGGTTACCTGCCATTTTATACCAGGTAACCGAATAATACACTGTAACTTTTGATTTTTTTTGGACTGAGTTCGGTTACCTTGATTTTATGGAATCAACCGAACTTGAGATAACCAAGTTCGGTTATATGTATAAAGTTCTTTGGCAACTGAACCTCGGAGTTCGGTTTTGTCGATGCATTTCTTATGAAACCGAACTCTGTATTTTGAAATTTGAATGACACAAATTTCAAAATAACGGTTATTTTTATAGCCGTTATACACCTCGGTAGTATAAATATGTGTCTCATAGTTAACAATTTGTGTCAAAATATTCTAGAAATGGCAGTTACTACTCCTAATTTTACTTTAGATGAAGATCTTTCTCTTTGCAGAAACTACATACTATACTATCCAAAGAGGGGTGCAGAACGAAGAATGATGGGATTATGAGTCAAAGTTATTGGGGGGGAATTCATGAGAAATTCTGCTCCGACACAACAAACCCTCGTAATCGTGATCATATAGATTTGTTCATTCGATTTCAAAAGATTAAAGATAGAGTTGTGGAATTTATGGCTTTATTTCGTATTGTAAGGAGGTATCGACTTAGGGGTGAAACATACGAGGAAATCGTTTTAACATCAAAAAAATGAATGACGACGATGGAAAAGAAAGGATTTCAAATACGAAGATCACTTCCGCATCCTTAAAAACTTTTTCGTAATGCGTTTTGAATATTAAGTGTTAAGTTCGGTTATGTAATTTTATTTCGGCATTGCCTTGTAATTTTCATTTCCTAACCGAACTTCTGTCATGTAATAGTTCGCTATTGTATTGCAATTTCATTTCTTAACTGAATTTCTATAAAAACAACAAAATATGAGCAAATAACACAAAAACAAGACCAAATACCAAAAAAAACACAATCTTTCATTCTTATGTTGATGTTCAAAGCATAAATAAGACCAAATACAAAAAAAAACACAATCTTTAATTCTTATGATGATGTTCAAAGCATACATATTCTAGCTAAGGGTATATTTAATCATCCCCAAGGGAAATTGAACCTTCGTGTATAATTTTGTTCGATTTCTCCAAAGCTTTCCACATCTCCATGTTATTCTCATACATAATGCACCAACCCCACATTGTGTCGGGGTTAAATCCATTCCAATAAGAGCATCCTCCAATCGGAGGCAATGGACAATTGCCTTCTAACCGGAGGCCTATAAAATGGTTGTTGTTAACGAGCGCAATCACCACTCTCCTACTTCTAAGTTGCTCGACACATATGGTTGTTTTGGGAGTGTATGTGAAACTAGCACCTTTTGAGAAATAGTGAACCACGCAATTGAATGTCTCGGCGATTAAGTGCCCACATATCGGCATGGCCATCCAATGATCCCTTGTGATTGGATTGGCCCCGTGGAGACGGATTTGATACCTAACAAATTGCATATTGAGACTACCATCGCCATCGGACAACATTGTCTTATAAAATTCCGGTTTCTCCTTTAGCTTCATCAACAACCTTTGACGGACATAAGTGATTTGATTATCATCATATAGCTTGGAACCTTGAGTGAAAGGCCATATTTGTTGTACGACTACAGGAAAACCGCAATTACCATCCGGAGGGACGTCATGGGTGGATATGACGTACTCTCTAATGTAAGGAGGTAGCTCTTCCAAGTACCTTTTATCATCAATAGGTGGTGTATCAATTGGAGCCTTTAGATTCACGTCTCGTTGACTTGGTTGGCTCGGTTCTGACGGAGTAGGTTGAGAGTGTAAATTTGGTCCTTTTTTCTTCATATCCCGTTCACTTGACTCGCTTTTTTCAATAATTTTCCTTCCCCTTTTCTTAGGATCTTCTTGGTACTTCGCCGCGGTATACTCATACCCCTAAGGATCTCTAGTAAAAGGAGTAATTTCACTTTTCCTTTTAGCCAACACCTTTGCATATTCTCTAACTTGTTTTTTTGTTTCTTTGGTTTTGACCTACCTTTTCCCTTGCCTTTATCCGGTTCTTGCACATTCTCCGAAGTATGCGGAAAAACGATTGGCCGCATGTCATCCCAAAAGATTTTCCTTTCGAGTTTGTTCATGTTCCGGTACATTTCGATAACCATTCTTCCCATTTCATTATCACCAAACTCTTCTCCGACATCGCCCTTTGGAGGAGGGACAAAACTTAATTGTTGCCAATATGGATCAATATCGCTTAAAGGGATTATGCCATGTTCATACTTAGCTATCATGTGGCGACAAGGGAGTCCCATAGACTTCCTCATGTTGCAAACACACACCTCGTCCGGTTTGGTTCCCCATATGTCGATCAAATTTACCTCAACCATTAACCTCTTAATGCACGCATGTGAAACATTATAGTGGAGTCCCTTGAACAACCGAAGGTCCGCCATTTTCTTGATGTTACCACCTTTGTCTACAATCTTTTTGTACTTCATGATGCGGATTTTTTGGAACTTCTCTTTAGTTCTCTCAATATCGCGTTTGAAGTAACTCTCCATTGCGTTAAACACAACCACAAAATTATCGACACATCCAAAGAGATTTTTCTTCAACCAGTGGTGAGCCGATTCTACCAAACTTGTCGCTTGATTCCCAAAGTGTTTATAGTTGTTGGTAAAAGTATAAACGAAACGCTCTTTGTACGGTTCCTACCATTGCTCCACCACATACGTTATTATATCCTCCGGATATTCGGGACTAGACCAATGTTCTCTAAATTCGGCAAGATTTAGATAATACTCTTCTTCGGTGAGAGACCAAGTCAATGACTCCCATTACCCGGAGAAGGCAACCCATTTAGCGTGATTTATGGTGTGTTGTTTATCGAATTCCTCTTTTGCATCCGCTTGTTCATCTTCCAGTATCTTACTAATCTCTTCCAATCCTTTCCTCTTAGGCGGACAAAGTTGAGGCTTGCACCTATACATCACATTTCACCATATATGAAATGTACAAAGCATATTATGTGCCAATGCGAAGACTTTCTCTATTGCGTTCATCAATGCTACTTCATTATCCGTCACGATAACCCCGGGGATATCATCATCTCGGTAGATCGCCTTCACTTGTTGTAGCGCCCAAGTGTAACATGGTTCTTGCTCGTTCTTTAGAAAACAAAAAGCAACGGTAAACGTTGACTTAGTCGACGTACGACCAACAATGTTCAACAATGGAATCTCATATTTGTTTGTCTTGTAAGTGCAATCCATTATGAGAACTTCATGGAATGATTGAGCCAATTGAACACTCTTCGGATGAGCAATGAAGATATGAGTAATTTCTTCTTCCGGAACTACCTTCTTTTGAACCGCGCAACCTTTCTCTTGAGACAAAAAAAAAAAACAATTGATACATTACTTGTCTATCCTTCCATTTATTGCTTTTAATTGTCTCAATTGCATTGTAAATGGTGGACAAAGATGATACGTCATCCGGGTTATCTTTTTTTAATAAGCGAAGCATAACGGTAGGTGGAATACTCATTTTCCTATACTTAGCAATTTTTTCCATTTCTTAAGGAGTGAGCCTTGCGGCCATTGCATGTCCTTCAGGATCTTCCGGGCGAGGGTGGTTATGACAACCTACCACCTTATCCATAGCTAGAAACCATTTACTCGTTAATTTGCTCCTGCTAAATACTAACTTGAACGGGTATTTAATTTTCTTTGAGCATGTTGTGTTCTTCCTCGTCGTCTTTCCTTTATACATATAACCCTTCCTCTTGTGACTAACATAGGGATCTCCACTTCTCTCACAAACCATTTCAAAACGAGTTTGGCTTTCTTTTCCATTCAAAACTAAGACACACTTGACTCTCTTAGCATGTTATCTAGCCCAATTCTTCGCATCAATAGGTAAGTCAATTACCAACTCATTAGCATAGTGATGAGATGTATCTTCGTACAACATACCAACCGGAGAAGGTTGATCATGCATTGGTTTAGGTTGGCATTCCATCTACAAGAAATATAACAACATCAATTAGAATTACATTAGAGTTCGGTTACATAAAAATTTTATGGCAAAAACCGAACTCTAAGTTCGGTTCCTAAGGCAAAGTTAATGTAACCGAACTAAACACTGTAACTTTTGATTTTTTTTTTTCTGAGTTCGGTTGTTTACGCTATTGTTTCAAGTTTGCGAAACAATCGAACTTAATACATTTAGTATACTCTTATATTATGTCAAGTTCGGTTAGCTAGTTCGTAAACATGCAGTTTTCGAAACAACTGAACTTTGTACACTAATTTAACTCTTATTTGTATGTAAGTTCGGCTAGTAGAACCAACCGAACTTTGTACACTAAGTTAGATCTAATTTTTACGTAGAGTCTGATTTGTTAATTTGTTACGAACCAACCGAACATAACGCTGGTAATCCTAGAAACTTCCATTAACGGTGAGTTCGGTAACCTGCGTGTTTGGACCAAGTAACCGAACTGCACTTTCAGCCGAGTTCGGTTGCTTATTCATCACGCGATGGAACCGAACTACACATTCAGGAGAGTTCGTTTACATCGTCTTCACAGAAGGTAACCGAACCACCCCAAATCCAGTTGAAAAACTTAGATTTTTAGGAAAGTTTTGAGCAATTCAACATACATTATCCAAGTTTCGAGCATACCTGGACATCCAAATACTCTTCCTCCGGTTGTGGTTGATAAAATCCATCTTATTCATCTTGAGATTGAGTTTGGGGAAGAATAGAATCACCATCTAAGAAATAACTCATATCCGGATCATTGTGAAGATTAACAAATATTCTAGGAGAGGATGGAGATGAAGAATCAGATGAGTCTTCATCACTTGAATACCCAAAGTTAGTGAATTGGAAAAAAAATTATTTTCCATGTTTTTCTCCTTCATCTTCTCTAACTTTACTCTCTCAATAATTCTACTCATCTAATAAAAAACCCATCTTTTAATTGAATCTCACTAATTAATTTTAACTAAATCATTTTATTAATCATAACCTAAAATTAATTATGAGAGTAATTTGGGTATTAATATAAATATCTAGATATGGGGTGATCTAGGTTTACTTCTAATGTCTTTACCCAAAATAAACCATGCTCACCAAAGAAATCATGGTGCCCAAAAATCCGTTTTTTTTTTAATTGCCAGATCAGGCACAGTGACACTTTCATCCGGCCCATTCTTAATAACATCCTCTCCTCTTCAAGTGTGGTGTGGCACTTTTTTTTCCTTGCGTACACCACCGTTGAGTTGGATCTCTCCTCTTCAAATTTCTTTAACCAATCTTCCAAATCAGCTCCAGTTACTTTTTACAACCCTGAAAGCTCTCTTCGATAGTAAATGAAGTTTCTTTTTAAACTAATGGGAAAAATGCACCACGACCACACTTTCCACACAAACATGGTTAAGTTGTCAATTTTTATATACTGACTAAAGCCGAAATGGCTGTATAGCCAGCTGAGTAACATCGTTTTTGACGTGGCAGCTTATGTGTTGGAATGAGATTGTTTATCACATTGTCATGTCACCCTAAAATAAAAAACAATAAAAATAAGTACATAATATACTGGTAGTTTTTCTCTTTCTGTCTATACTTACAGATCTATACACTAGATAACCTAGGATATTGAACAATAATGGCGAGATAAATTAATTTTCACGTTATGAACAATTAAGTCTTCTTCATCTTTCGATTCGTTTCTCTCTGCTGCTAGAATCTTCCGATCCCATAACTGTTTATGGTTGTCCGCCATTAATGACTAATCGTAGTTACTTATTCATCTTCATCAATACATATTATCTATACAAAATCAGTACGAAGAAACTACTTTAGTTAAGTTTCTAATAAAAATAAATGCCCCAATTAAAATCACAATGACTACTTGCTTATCGATTAAAAGAAGTATTACAGATGGAAAAAAGTGGGATAGCCAATTTGAATCAATACTATTTTTTTTAATTTACAAACCTAATTGTTCGTTAGTTCTTGATCCATGATAATATACTGGCTCTCGGAAATTATTTCAGGATCGAAAAAATCCCGATTTTCCTGTGAAGAAGAACAAAGGAAAAAAGAAGAAGGAAAAACGAAGCTTTTAGTTGTGACGTGTTAATGGTCACTGATCCCTCTCTCCGCCACATCATTGCCATCTCATAAATAGCGGTCAAGCAGCTGTTACATAGCTGTTCAAGTAGCAGGGTTGGACTAAAGCTGGTGATCAGTGAGACTTCAACTTAATTGACCGACCCAATTAGTAAGTTCATAAAACCGGATCTCCCAGTAGGTGCCTACAGTTGTCTTGCAAGTGGTTTAAAAGGGATGGTATGGAAAAAACTTGCCAAATTGTGTTGATTAAAATGACACAAAAACAGTTAATTAAAGTGAATTGGCGTTGTTGTGGTGTGTTAAAGTAGCATGACAACAAATGGAGTACGAGTGATTCGTGTGAACATATGGAGTATGGTTTAAGAATGAAGCAATTCGTTCTTAGTACAATTTAAAGCAAACTTTTGTTTAGAAAATCAAATATACTTAGCTTTGTTTCACTATAATCTATTCAAAACCTGAAGTTTCCCTGAGATGATGGAGAAATCTGATAAGAATAGCAAAACACGAAGAGGATATCTTGTTTGTTTCCCTTAATGGAAGGAGAAACAAGGGCATAGCAACGCAATCCCTTGTGCATATCGGACGATCCAGTTCAGGCAATGCTATTGTTTTCTAAGGAGTAATAAAGTAAATTTAATATTTTTTTAATATTGATTTTTCTTTTGTTGGGTTTTTTACAAAGACCCACAGGTTTTGTTGATTGCGTAATGATGAAATTCTCACTCTTATGTTCAACAAGATGACTGTTGTAAATTTAATAGTTTCGGGTTCAAAGTATCCCAAAATGGTACTGAGATAAGTCATCTGTAATTTGCAGACGACTTGATGATTTTTCTGAATGATGATGAACAACAAATCCATAATGCTGAAGAATATTCTTTAGGGTTTCGAATGTGTTTTTGGGTTAAAAGTTAATTTCAAGAAGAGTATTATTTTTGGTTTGAGTAATTTACATAATGGGGAGTTGTGTGGAAACATTCTTGGTTGTTCTCTATCTCAACCGCCAATAACTTATCTTGGAATTCCTCTTAATAGCAGGTCATATATAAAAAATGATTACCTCTTCTCAGGAAAAAAATGAAAAATTATGAGTATTGTATTGCTCCATCCGTTTTAAAACGAAAAGCTTGTTTGGTTCTGTATAAAAATTAAGAAACCCAATCAATTGAATCATTTTTCCATGTAGTCTTTGAATAATATTTTTCTATACCAGTTTACACTTTATATGTTTATTATTTTATTTTTTAAGATGCCTACATCGTTACTTTATAACTATTTCTTCCCTTTTTTACCGGTGAAACATCCTATCCGGTCACAAAGTAAATGTTCAGACAGTGAATCTGCAATCCATTCACTCTAACCCAGAATTCATCACATTTAAGAAATTGTTCCCGCGCCACTCAATCATTTCTGACTTAGTATGTCATGATCAATCATGTGATGTATGCTTAAGAAAGATCCTACCAATATGTGCGTTTATCTAGTTGCTAAAAATTACATCAACTACTTGTCCGAGAATGTGCATAAAATCGGGCTCGTGTGCCACGCTTAAGGCTGTACTTTTCTTACTAATTACAGCTGGTGAGTGGATGTTAGATTTTCTTCTCCATTTACCTACTAGTACTTGGCTACCGAGTTTCACAAAACTAGATCAGCCGATACGCGATACGCGCATACGCTGCTATTTTGATCGAGATTCGAGATTACACCGCAACAACCTGCTAAACCCGGATTCCCTAATGAGCCACATCCAGTTTGTGATGCTACTGCAAATGATTGTTTGATTGAGTTGACCTTCGCAATGCACAAATGTGTCGAACTGTCAGTATATATCGAACTGTCATTCTCATCTACTACCAACGTGCACTATACCTCGCTAGGAGCGAGAACCATCTTTAGCTCAAATGGCTTTTTATAAAAATCGTGAACCATCTTTAGCTTAAAGGGAAATGTTAAGGTTCCGGTCCGCTCGTTGTATTTCCAGCAACAAAAAAAGAAACTTGGATGTGAAAATTTAACACACCAAAAGATTAACAACTCTGGAGTCTAGACTCGAGCACTGTTGGATTTCATAATTAGGCAACTACTATTGGCATTGTGCTAGGAAAAACAGTTATGTTAAAGTAGCCAAACTGATAAAGCTTGCATCCATTTTTGTTGTTTATTTGTTTGCTTAGCAAACACTGAATATTTATTAGTAAAAATTACAAGAAGAGTGCCCCTCTTATAGAGCAAGCACGTGGCTGGCAAAAGAAAATTTCTCCTGAAATCAAAAAACTAAAAAGTTTTGTTCAACTTGTTAAAAGAAAAAAAAAAGCCTCTCAAATTTTCCTTAAACCGAATGGATTTTACATTTGCGTTGTTAATATTGTTTTAAAAGACTTGACTTAATTCGCAATACTGAGCTCATAACGACATTATTTTTCTCTTAAAAAAAACTCAAACTATTGAGTGGAATTAATCCTGAATTCATTCTTAACTTCAACAACATATATTTACCATTATCTTACTTTCTTTCGGTTTACTCCAACGTCTTGAAAAAACTTAGTTAGCCCGAACTCAAGTTCTGTTTAATAGTCATAATCGACGAATAAACTTTATTGTCAAGCTTATATACTTCAGGCTCAGCTATGAGTATAAACGAATTAGCAGCGACCATGTTTATTCATATTTATAGTCAAAGAAAGGAGTTAGAGGTTGCAACTTGGAAGGTTGTATTCATATGATATGCTCATGCAAAAGTGAATTGTAAAATCATCTTCATGTAGGCATCTATATCGTGTTCACAAAATATAGTTAGTTACTTAGTTGGGTTTTCTTCTATGATTATTAGACGACTTGACATTATTATAGTACTGTAAGAATATGAATCAATTGGTGCTGCTAATGAAACGGAAACAGCTTTTTGATTAATTAGTCCTTCGATTTGAATTTTTGGGTCTAAAAGACAAGCAAAATATGACAACATTTCAAATAACCAAAAATTCAAATTCAATGGTTTTAATATCCTTTCTCCGGATATTTAATCCAAATATTTTTCTCTCTGTTTACTAATCTACCCTTCTTTTTTTCTATTTTCTTTTCTATTTGTGAAAGATCTCGATATTTTCTTCCTCCTCTCTGGTTTTCCATTCCGATTTTCTCACCAGTAATACGCTCCTTCACCATCATCACAGTCGAATGTGTTGAATAAATACGATCTATCAATCACCGGAACTGGACGACGACGGCGATAACGAGCCATTTTTCTTGCATTTCCAGTAAAGAGTCCAAATCTTCACATATTCAGTGAGAGATAACAGAATGCGAATTTCTTTCGAAGTTCCAACCTTTCACTTACTTGCAGTCACTCATTCAGGTGACTATTAACCCATTACGGTGTTTTATTAATTCATCTTTGTGAAATAATAATTCCTACTTTATGTGTTCATTACAAAAAGTTTGTATCTTTTTAAATTCCTTTCAAACATTTTTTTGTAATCAGATCGAATCTATGATTCAATGTAGTGGGTTCTGGTTATATACGAGAAAGTTAATCTGTAATATTTTTTGGGTACTCTTTTAGAATTTCATAACTTAATTGGGTTTTATAATTTGATCAATTGTTGATTATGAATGATTAATGTTAGAGTATTAATTATGTTATTTGAGTATTTGAGTTATACCCCTAATCATTTGATCTATCTAAGTAATTGATTGTTGTTGATTTTGTTGGTCACCTATAATTAACGGCTTTGTTTTCTTATATGAAACACAGTGAATGAATGGGAATCAGTAGAGCTGTTGTCATGGATTCCAATGATAAAGGAAGGAGTTGGCCTAATTAAATGACCGAATGAGTAATATGTGTATGAATCAATATGAACTTGCAGGAAAGGAAATGTGACTGGAAGTCAATAAAACCAACCAAACATACTTCTCTACAAGTGAAAAAAATACACACTAAATTACCGCAATACCGTGTGGGTGGGGGGACCGAAGTGAAAAATACACTAGCAATTTTGTAATAGTGTTTGCAACAATTTTGGTAACATTAGTTTAATAACATTTATAAGAGTAACATTTATATGATACTTATTTTGTAACAATTTTGTAATAACAACGAAAATTTTAGATCGTGTGGCTGAATTTTTCTGGTTATCAATGGTCAAGATTAAAATTGAGAGTATACGTGACGGTTTTTTGCCATTTTCATGCCGCATTTACCGTCAATCCGCTCGACTTCAGATCGTTTTGATTGCGCCTAACCATAGCTGGGGTTGATGACTCTCCGATTGTCGATCCAATTTCGTAGAAAAAACACCAATCGACGTTCAATTTTTCCGATGAAAAATTGAAAAAAAGCGTTACGTGCAATTGCATTTTTGGCCCCATAGTGAACACATAGAAGGACTCCCTTCGGTCGTCCAATTAGGTGTTCGAGAAATCGCCTGAACCAATTTAGAAACGGTGGCAAAAGAGAAAATAGCGAGCCAGTACCATTAGCTCCGAATGACGGATAACTGAATCAAAAGTGGGAATAATAAAGATAGCAAGAATAACAAGTGGGGACTACTGGCTCTGGATGGCGGATAACGGATGTCGCATACGAAAGTTGATAGTGGCATGTGTAAGTTTTGAGCGCGCTTTTGGTCAAGTTCCAACATATAATTTTCGAAACACACAAGATGCACCTGAGTGCATAATTTATATTCTAACAGAAAAATAGGTTTTAGCCTAAATGCACTCGAGTGCATAATGTATATTTTTTAAATTTTTTTGGTTATTCCCCTTATATTCTTTAATACTTGTTGTTGTTTTTTTTGTTGATGTTTTGATGGTTAGTGCGACGGTAGTGGTGGTGAATTTATTGTTCGAGATCATGATCTCATAATTTTTGTCATCTACAATATATTTGCTAGTAAATAGTATGATAAACCTAGACATATCCATGAAGTATGCTAGATGCATCTGAGTGCATAATGTATAATTCTGACGTGAAATAGGTTTTGGCTGGTTGCATCCGAGTGCATAATGTATAATTTTTTGATTTTTATACGAAAAATGTTTTGGACAAGTTGCACCCAGGTGGATAATGCATATTCTTAAAGAAAATAAATTTTGGCCACGCTATATCTGGGTGCATAATGCATATTTTTATAGGAAATAAATTTTAGCCAGGTTGCGCCTGGGTACATAATGTATCCTCAGCCTTCTTTAAAAGTTTTTTTTTTTTTCGAATTTCATATCAACAATGGATCTTGTTTTGTATAGATTTTCGAGCCCTTTCCAAAATATAAATTTTATTAAAATCCGACTTATATTTTTAAAGTTAAGACATTTCTCGCAATTAAATTTAAACTAAGAAAAGAAAATAATTAAGAGAGAGAAAATGATATAATAATGAATAAAGTCTAAAAGAAAGGGTATATATATGGATAAATTGTTTTATGCCTTTTTCACCACACCTATATTTTACGAGTCCCTCCCACACGTTATGAGTTTTGCCAAATGACTCATTTTCCGGAAATGAAATGGGTTGTTCCAATGATGGAGTATGATTGAGTTGACCGTAACAGCCCACAAATGTGCAGAACTGTCAGATGTATCATTTTGTCATATATTCTTATCTACCAAAGAGCACAAGCCGATCAGGGAGCTTCATAAGCCAACTATACCATGCTAGGAGCGAGAACGATCTTTAGCTGGCTTTTAATATAGGGAAATTAGTAGGGCTGCGCTTCACCAAAAGACTAGTTCTTAGTAGGCCTGCACAGAAAACCGGCCGAGCCGAGAAATCGTGCCGGAACCGCCAGAACCGGCACCGAACTGAGCCATACCGACTGTCCTCCGTCCGGCCACGGTATACAAATCCAAAACCGAGGTATGGTCGACTCGGCGCACGGTATCACTCAAAAAGCCGGCCGAGCCGAGCCATATAACACCGACTAATAGCAGCCTTTGATTTCTATACCTATCCCTAATCCTGACCCTCCATTTTGATAACTCTACCTATATAAGTTCTCTTTTCACATCATTTCATTTCTTTTTTCTTTTCAGTTTCTGTCAGTTTCTCTAGCAGAAGTATTAGGTTTAGCGGCCGCTTCTTCCTCTTTCTCTCAGTCACAGGCGATTGTTTTTCAGATTCTCAGTTTCAATATCATCCATGATCAATGAATACAACAACAAGTAACTCAGTAAACGTAAGTCATCACTCATAAGCGATTCCTTTTCCTTTCCTTGTCTTCTTCATTTGATATTTGTTTCTGTTCTTTTTGTGAATCTGTGGTTGTAACTTGTTAGTTGTTAGTTTGTTACGGATTTTTAATTATTTTGAATGAAACCCTAGATTTATGAATTAGGGTTCTTGTTTTTAGTTCAGATTTGTTCAGATTTGGGGGTTTCGATTTGAGGTTTTGATATGTATTAGGGGTTTTGATTTGGGGTCTTGTTTTATGTATATGTGTTCACTGCTCACTGGGTTTGTTTCCTCTTTGTGATGTACTGATGTTTGTAACTCTGAATCTATGATATTTGGGGTCTTGTTATAACTGATGAAAGTTTGTAACTCTGATATTTGGGGTCTTGTTTTATGGAGATGTATGAACTACTAGTGTTAGAGACTTAGATTTGTTTGCTCATACAGAGCTCATCAAACAATATCCTTCTTGTTATGTATGAGCTACTGATGAAAGTTTGTAACTCCGATGTGTGTATGAGCTATTAGTATTAGTGTTCTTGCTCACACAATCATTGAATATCCTTCTTGTTATTTGTAACAGGAACCAGTATGGAAGAACCAAGTCAAGACACACATACACCTCAAACTGGAGTTGGATCATCTAATGTACCTAGCCAATCTACAGCTGGAGCTGGAGCTCAATCTACACCTCCTGATGAAGTTACAATTATAGAAGATAATGCAAACAAAGAGAAACCTAAAGTTACATCTGATGTATGGTTGCAGTTCACAAGGATAAGTGAAGAGAAAGCTAAATGTCATCATTGTTTGCGCTCCTTTGATGCTCACATAGGAAGAAATGGCACTTCTGGACTGTGGGGTCATTTGGATAGATGCCGTAAGAATCCAAACAGGAAGAAGAAGGGACAGAAAAGTTTATTGTTTCCTCCCCCTAAACCAGGTGAGGATGGTAAGTTAGTTGCTTCTATTTATAATCCTGAAGGGTGCAGAAGAGCTTTAGTTGAATTCATAATCAAAGCTTGAGTTACCAATTAGGGCTTATAATCGGATGTTGGAACCTAGGTTCAAGGTCCCCGACCGCATGACTATTTATAGGGATCTTTTGATAATATACAGGGATGAGAAAAAAGTTTGAAAGAGTATTTCAAGACATCCAAACAGAGGGTTTCTTTAACTACTGATACTTGGACCTCTCCCAATAATATCAATTATATGTGTGTCACAGTTCATTATGTTGATCAAAACTGGAAGTTGCAAAAGAGAATTCTTTTAGAGATAATGTGGCTGACTCTTTTGTTAGAAATATGGCTGAAATCATGTTTGCTAAATATAATAAGTATTGGGGTGCTTATAAAGATATGAATTCTGCTTTGTTCTTTGCACAATTGTTGGATCCACGAGAGAAGGAAAAGGGGTTGGAATTTACTCTAGAGTGTTTGTATGAGAGAAATCAGTACCAGGTTGCTAGAGTTATGAAAAAGGTTAAAGAAGATATGGTCAGACCCTTTGAAGAGTACAAGTCTTCGTATGATGTTGTTGGTGAAAGTTCAACTAGTGGTGTTGCTGTAGCTGAAGCTCCAGTTGTTGCGCAAGAACAAATCATTGTGGCCATGCTTAACTCAAGGAAGAAAAGGCATAAGAGGAACCCACTTGGTGTTGAAGGATTAAATGAGTTGGAAAAGTATTTGTTAGAGGAGTTTGATGAAGAAGAAGGTGTAACTAAGTTTGACATTTTGGCTTGGTGGAAAAGCAATAGTACCAAGTATAAGGTACTCTCTCATATGGCGAAGGATATACTAGCCATGCCGGTGTCTTATGTTGCTTCTGAATCAGCATTCAGTACTGGAAAGCGTGTGCTTAGTACTTGGAGAAGCTCTCTATCTCCTAGGACAGTTGAATCATTGCTATGCACTCAAGGCTGGTTAGAAAAGCCAATTGCTCTTGGTCTTCTATCGGAGTATATACCAGATGATTTCTCAAGCATTGAGGAAGGTAATGTTATATAACTTATATTGTAATATGTTGGTTTTTTTCTTTCTTTTTCTGTTTGTTTCTTTACTTGTCAATTTAAATTTGTTATTAACTTAAGTATTTCCTGTGCAACAATATTGGGTGCTTATCCAGTACCAGAGGAGTTTGATGATCCAATGATGCTTGACTAATGAAGATGATTGTTGATACGAAAAGGAACTATGGTATATGGAATGGAAGTGTTGGTTTACTTTTAACACTTTATGTTAATCTTTGAACACTATTTTCCTTCGGTAATTATGTACATATGCAGCAGTTATGTTAGTTGGTCACTTGGTCTTGAAGAACTTAAGTAGTTGGATGATTGCAGTACTCTGGCAGAGTTGCAGTAACTTTACTTTGAAGTTTGAACTTTGAACAATCTTTATCAATTTATGTCAGACTTTAAGTTCAGGTTTATGTAATTATGTTAGTTGGTTTTAAAGAACTTATGTTAATTATGTCTATGTTGTTATGTTATTATGATGTATGAATGGTTGTAGCAGGGAATAACAGGTAAAATTAGCAGGAAAACTGCAGGAATATAAGCTGTTATGTTTTACAGGTCTGACACGGTTTAAAACCGGTACCGAACTGAGCCGACTCGGATCGGTTGAAAACCGAACCGAGTAGTAGTCGGCTCGGTGGTCGATATCACCAAAAAGCCGAGCCGACCGGCCGATGTGCATGCCTAGTTCTTAGCAATTCTATACTCCGGACTCCGGAGGCATTTTTGGATTTGCGAAGATAGTGTTCGCTGTCGGCAAGCACAACATATTCCGATATTCCTGATCCAATCTGTTCAAAAAAAAAGGAGAATGGAAAGGATTTTTTTTTTTTTTGGGTAAATTCTATATCTCATAGTAAAGAATGAATTATTTACATAGCAGCCAAGCGAGCAACAAGCTGCGCCTAATGTAACTCACTCTAATCAGGGGAATATCTAAATAGAGGAGTACTAATTAGCATTTATCAAAAGTATTGAGATCCAAAGTGAATGTCTATTTCAATGGATGAAAATGGGACTTCATACACTATAAAAAAAGGCTTCTCTTAATTGTAGCCCACACATTTATTAACCATATCTCATCCAAAAAAGTGTTTATACTAACCAAACAGACCTTTATAATCATTCTACATAACCCACAAAATTATATATAATTATTACATATAGCCCACAAAATCATTAAATCCCTAAATCAACATCATCAACAACAACAACAACAACAAAAAGAAGCTAATTATCTAGTTAAATTTATGTAAGATATTTGACATAGTTAATGTTTTTGAATACGAATCAATACCCTTAATCAATTTTAGAGTAATCATGATTGAGAAGAAAAATACATCATCTAAGAGATTTTGTCTCATAGATTATGTTTAGTTTATGGAGTTCTAGGAGAATGGTCGTAGGAAAAGAACAAAACCTTAGTATTGATGTTGTGGAGTTTTTTTAAGAGAACAATGTACACTCAATCAATTTTAATGTAATCATGATTAAGAAAAAATTATTATAGAGAAAATTAGAATTAAAATTTATTTTGTTTTGGGGGAAAATAGGAATTATGATTGAGGAGAATTAGGGGTGAAGGAAGGAGATATAAAGACAAGAAGAAAAACCATCATATTAGAGAGATTAGTAGTGTTATTACATAGGTTACAGTATATACATATAAAGGGATAACTGGATGGACCGCACATCCATGGGCCGTAGGCCCTGTAGCACTCCCCCTTGTGCGGTTCAATAACAAAACTTTATACATAGTGCTTCACATATGGTTCTTTGAATGTATTTATTCAAATGACGTCCTCTTCTTGATGGCTTGTGCCGAAATCAATCGCCTCATTAAAACTTTGACAAGTAAAAACCCAGTGGGTTAAAACCTCGGTACAACTCTTCACATGTAGTACTTCACATGTTATCTCGTACTTTACATGTAGTTCATCGTATCCAATACGATCTTCAAGGACCGACTAGTCTAAGTTAATTGCCTCGTTGAAACTTTGTCAGGGAAACCCAGAGGGATAAACCCTGAACTAAACAAAAGGAGTACAATATTAAGAAAACTTAGAACATAGTTGGACTTGAGTATGTTGCCTCATTAAAACCTTGACAAGGAAAACCCAATGGGATAAAACCTTGACGAAGGAAAAAGAGTACAACGTGACAGATGTAAATAAAGGTGATCCGTTGCAGATGATCACCTTGCTCTGTTGAAGTTGACTAGTTGCTTCACGACTCCTAAGAAAGAAAATCCTCGTGGGAAAGGCAATAGCCTTAGATGGGCAATTACTTCCCGGTGTTTGTTGTTGTCTCATTAAAAACCTTGTCGAGCAACAAAACCTTGTGGGAAAAAGTAACCTCGGTGAAGGAAAAGAGTTCAACACACCTTTAGATGCCCCCCTGATATCATACAATTTTCATTAGTCTAATGCAGTCAAAAGGAGTTTATCACACTTTACTTTTGTGACTTGAATGTTTATAAGACCATGTTGTTGATTCTGGAAGTTACGTTGTAAACAGACTATCGCGTTTCATTTCTTTGATTCAGATATTTTCAGTAATATGGATGCGATCTTTATGTCCGCAACGTTCAACATACTTGATGTTTTTAGTGTTGTCTCGCTAAAAACCTTGTCGAGTGACAAAACCCTTTGGGAAAAACTATTCTCGATCGAAGGGAAAAAGAGTACAACACAACTTCAATTTCGAAGTAAAATATGTCGACATCATATCCTTGGATCCTCCCCCTGATGTCGGCATCTCCCCCTGATTACTTTCAGAGTTGTTCCAAACTGTTCCTTTAGTCATGTATTTTTCGAAACTGAAAATCGGTAATGACCTAGAAAATAGTGTACTGTATCTCCCCTTGATTATTTTCGTTAGAGAAGACATTATTGTTCCTTTATAATCAACAACCTTCGGGTTGCACTTTCGTTAGCATTCCTTTTTGATGTCTTTGCATGGATAAAACCAATTTATGTCAATGGTTACTTTTAAGCACATGATTACATTCACTATACCATTCCAATGACGTTGCGTTGGCGCTGAGCTATATCTAGATAACAAGTTCATTGAGGATGTAACGTTTGGCCGAGTACATTATGCTAAGTACAATAATGCGTCTATTATACTTAGATAAGGAAAGTTCATCTCCCGACCCAACTTAGTCATCTTCCTTTAGACGAATTGGTCATTTATGTGCATTTGAAACTCGACTAATCATGGGAGTGCTAGCAGCATGCACGTCCTTGTTAAGTTGCCTGACAATGGACATATGCAAACTGGTGGAATAATATACCACAAGCTCGGTCTTCTAGTTTAGAACATAGATAAGATCGATATTTCCCAGGATTTTCATCTCAAATTCATATTTTAAATAACTTGTAAGATCTCTTATTCCATTAAGAGTACTTATCATGTCCATACCGTCGACATAGATATCTATAATTCTGAATCAGGAACTTATTTAATACGCATGGCACAAAACCTTACTTATTTATCCCTTCCCAATCAAATATTCACTTAAACGGGTATACCACATCCGCTTGATTGTTTAAATCAATAAGTGAGTGTTCCAGTGTAACTACAAACACACTCTGTGGTTTATAGTCATTCGACTTGGGAAGCAAAAGGCCATCATGCACTTTTGCAAATATCTTTGAGTCTAAATCTCCATAGATACAACCACATATACTATGTTTCAAGTTCTTTTGAAACTATTAAGAAAACTAATTAACTGAATATTATGATGTTCAAAAGAGTAAGCGATCCAGGGGTTTGTGAGAAACCTTGTGCCACAAGGTTATTCTTTATAATTTAAGACCTCATTCTTCTCACTATACTTTGTGACAAATAACCACATATGTCCCACAGGCTTTACACTAGGTTGGTTAGCACTACCACACCAAATACCCGTATTTTTGTCAAAGAACTAAGTTATATCTGGATTGCGTAGGCCAAATATGCTATTTATTTGAAATTTATCAAAATAAAGCATGGTTCGATCTCATTGTGCTCTACTTCTGGAGCAACTATTTACGGATTATATCATCATTTTGCACGCATGATCCTTCCATTGACTCATATGCATTCTCATAATCCGTTAGGATTTCATTGTTCTCTAGAATCATTTAAAACTTCGGAGCATCCTCCAGTTTGATTCATGGGCCTATTCAGAGACAATCTTATGAGATAATTTCTGATGATATAAATAAGCTGTGCCTTACTCACCTACTTCCTTTCTAGGTGAGGATTGATCGAACCAAGTGATCTCTCCAACTTCCTTTATGGAGCCACGGCCTCAGCCACACTTCCACTGAGTGTAGTTGCAACACCTTAGTCTATGGTGTATATCCCGTATTGAGGATTTGTAACTTTGCAGGTAGGTTTGCAGCTGGTATGTGTGATCTCATCACTTTAGCAACATCAGTGTACATTCTGAAAATCGAATATTCTTTATCACTTCACATTTACATTTGTAGAGTACAAGAACCAATATGAGACACAGTGGGAACACACCACGACAATTCCTGTCGTTCCCTTAGAAAATACTTTTTCTTATCTCCCCCTAACGACGGGAAGTCTGTCTTAATATAGTGATAACCTGCAAATCTAGCGGTAAGAGATCTTCTGCCAAAAGTTTTAAAATGCGGATAATTGTTGGGAACTCATTTCCAACATAACTACTTAACAGTTTTGAAGACCCATCATAGTACGATGTGGAGTCGTAATGGCACATATATAGTGCAACCAAAAATGCGTAAGAACACGAATGTCAGGCTTAAATCCAGTTACCAACTGGTACGCAGAAAAGGTTGACTAATATTGGGTTCTAAAAACGAATTAAGTAAGATGCGTGTAATATTGCATATCCCCAAAGCAATAAAAGATAGGTTGGCACGCATAACCTAATCCTTAGGCACCATCTTTACCCTTTGATGGTAGCCTCTGTGAGACCATTGGGTATAAGATGCTCTATATTGATCCTATTAAACATGAAATATTCATCAAGTCCTTTTGATGTAAATTCTCTAGCATTAATAAGGGTGGTGAGCCTTTGCACTTTGTATTGAGTAATATGTGCTAGGAGTTTTTAAACGTAAATTTCTTGGGAACTATAACTAGTCCAAACTGTCAAAACATTCACCAGAGCCATAAGTCACTTTTAATGGTCCGCATTCTGCATGAATATTTTTCTAAATTTCACCTTGTTATCTTTGTAATATGGATTGTTTACCATTTGCATCTTAGGATGGTCTCGATCCTGTTTTACTAAAGACTTTGTAAAATGAGTGATATGCTCTCTTACTTAAAAGCAAAATGGGAGGGAGGAGGGGGTTGTGCATCAGGTACTTTAGAAAACACTTATTGAGAGATATGTCGTTACTTCGCATTCTGTCAATCTTTTTCCCGTTGTCTTGTCCACTCAAATACGGCGATGTGCGTATGAGTCCTTTCAAAACGAAACATCATGTCACAACCAAATTTCCTTTATGGTTATGTCAAAGTCTGTATGAGTCAATTTCCAACATTTCATCGTCGGAGTCAATATAGATTCAATAATGCAAATTAATACTATACTGATTTACATTTCACTAAATTGACTCATTAGACTCTCTAAAGTATGTTTCCTTCCAAATACATTAGTGACTATAAAAGATGCAATCAATTACATTATCATCATAGTCAGGTTCCACATGGTATCCATTTGCATGGGTTTCTTTGGAATTTAACAAAGTGTGATTATCTCTCGATACATATAGATATTTTGCGACGTCTTTGTTCTAAGCCTCGTAGTCTCATTATAAGGAAATAGTTCAACAACTAGTTTAAATTCCTTAAGCTAGTGAAAGAAAAACAACTATGAGTTAGACATTTGGGTCTTGAGAGTTTTAATAAGTGGTGTGGCCTTATTACGTAATAAAAATGGGATTCAACTCAAGTACTTTAGACTGAATATATGTTACGTTTCTCCCAATATATCTCAAGTGCTTTAGAGAATTTATGTCTCGTTTTTTCATTCCATAGGTGCAGATATTGGATCTAGTTCAACTGAATAAGATAGCCAACTAGCCTGGAAAAGTTCTTGTTGCCATTAAAGTTGATGTGAAAATTGGTTGCTACTATGATACACACATTACATTGTATATATCAACATCTATGACCAGGTGCATTTCCAACTCTTTCATTTATGATGGGAGCTAGAACTACATCATAGCTTCATCGCATATTCAACTGATACATGTACTTTGGTGTCATTACTACTGGGAAAAAATACATCTTTGTCTCATGATATATATGTCCTTTTTCACATGCTTTATATGAGTCATTACGTCTAACCCTTATAACTTCGGGGTTCTTTCCATTTTCAATTTTGCTACATTTAGCTTAATTTGAGAAATTTCTTTATCTCAATAGGCCAAGAGAATCTCACTATACATGTCAACAAATTACTTTAGGTTGAATAGATTACTAAAGATAGTTCTCTTGTTGTCATATTTCAACATATACTGGTTCGTTAGTATCATGGATGAAGTAGAGAAATGGAAATTTTCTGACTCATATCATTTTTTTTTGTGAGTTCTTCCACATAATTTGGAATACATGTGATTTTATTTGCAATGTATCTTTTGAAAATACCGACTCTTTAGTAGTCGAGCCAGTAGATTACTTCCCACTGAACATTTCAAATTTTGGGGAGAAAATATCAAGTACACAATAATGGTGCTCAAGTACTTCTAAACCCCAAATAAATACATTGGAATTGAGTTGGTACAACCAATTAAACAAAAGACACCATTCAACTATACCAATATCATATTCAAGAGAATAAAATAACACTAAAGCCAAAACGCTTAATGATCAACAATCATAATTAAATTGACTATTTATATGATATGGACTTATCTTAAGATAAAAATAAACAAAGCTAGGCATGTCATAAAAACAAATAAATAAGCCTAGCAAGTATTCAATGTAAAGGCCCACATTAGTGTTATAGTTACATACCTTTGGGCCTTGGTTCCCACTGTATATACACAGAACCGAAACACACTTGATCGTGCACGTCCCAAAACTATAACAGGAGCTGGAACAGTAGGCCGGGTCGGGTTGGAACAGGATCCGGAACAGTGAGCCGGGTCAGGTTGGAACAGTGAGCCGGAACAGTGAGCCGGGTCAGGTTGGAACAGTGAGTCGGGTCTGGAGCTTGACCGGGTCGGGTTGGAACAATACTGGCTGGGTCGGGTTGGAACACAGACAGATTTCTTTCCCAGCACGAACAGGTTTTGGAACATGAACAGTTTCCATTCCCGTCGTTTTCCTCTTTACCCAACACGAACATATCCCCTCTTTTCCATCGCTTTCCTCTATAATCAGATGATTCCAAGTGACAAATTATTATAACACCAACATAATCTACCCCACACAAACATACAATATTATTATAAAATACAAAACTCATATGGGATGCATACACATAGACATCGCTTGTACAGATCAGTTTAGTTTTCACTAGGGATTTAATCAATTGATTATGGGATACACAGATTGACTTGAACAGACATATAAAATTTATTTTCACCACGGGAATTGATTATGGGATATGCCCAAATCAAAAAACAGGTGACAGAAAAAAAAAAAAAAAAAAAAAAAAAAAGTAGATCAACTTAGGTTATTTGATTCCAGTAATTTCATCATTAGTTTGACGATAATCCGTGTACAATAAATAAATAAATCAATAAATCCGATATAACTCCGCGGTATAGCATCGTGTTGATAACGTGATTGAGGAGAATTAGGGGTGAAGGAAGGAGATATAGAGACAAGAAGAAAAACCATCATATTAGAGAGATTAGTAGTGCTATTACATAGGTTACAGTATATACATATAAAGGGATAACTGGATGGACCCACATCCATTGATCGGAGGCCCTGTAACAAATTAGGGTTCATAACAAATTTTCAATTTAATAATAATAAATTTTAAGTATGATCAAAAAAAATAAAAATTTATTTTGATTTAAAGTGGCCTCACGCTTCTGGGATTTAGCAGGGCCCTTTTTAGGGGCCCACCATGCTAAAATATGTGAGAGGCGGTTCCTTTTTCTTGTTTTTTCGGAGGTATGTTAGGAATTTCTGGATGGAGTAGGACTACACGGAACCTCAAAATCAGGTCATGGTAGTAAATATACACGGGAAGGTCCACGTGATTTAGATGTACCAGCAGGCGGCGGCTATTGACGAAGAGATTAAAGAATAAGAGGTGATGATAGTGATGTTGTTGATCCTGATACGTGAGGTTTTGCTGTCGGTCAAGTTGATGTCGCTAAAACTGGAAATGATGCTCATGGTGGTGTTTCTAGGGTTGATGTGCAACATGAACTTAGTGTATGATATATGGATTTTCATTTTAACCGTGCATTCATTAAGTTCATATATGTTAGCTTGATTGTGAGGTGGATCGTGGATGAAGTGTAATTAACAGTTTGTATCGTCTTTCTTTTTATCGTCCTTGAATGCAACTTATATCATATCTTTGTCGGCCATGAGACAATAGTGGCAACTTTTTTGTGTCGACTGGTTAAAGCTTGTCGGTCTTATACTCTTATTAATAGAAGGCTACTTCCTCGAATAACTGACTGACGGTTGTCATGGTAGTTTTACAAATCTAGATCACACAGTAGGGTGGGAATCACATTATTCTCGCGAAATGGTTGAAAAGGGGTGATATAGAGAAATGTTGGCAAAATGGGTTGATTGAAGTGGCATGAAGACTATTAAAAAAAAATGGATTGTCGTTCTTGTGGTGTGGTAAATTTCCATGCAAAAGAATGAAGTATGTGTGAGAAAGAAACCATTAACTCAGTGTTGAGAAAGAAATACCAAAAAAGTTGATTCGTCTGAATATTATTTAGACTTGGTATTCTAGTTATTATGTTCTTATAACTAGAATTAGTATTCTTGTGGTTGGTATATAGAGGTCATAGAAATTAACTCACCTTTCTTTCTTTTCAAAAAAAAGAAAAAAAAAAAACTCACCAGCTCTGGTTAAAGCAAACAGTTTCGCAAACCGATTTGGTAAGTTCGTACTATTCTAGTCCAATTGAACCAAACATAGCCTGAGACGATGGAGAAAACTGACAAGAATGGCAAGGCATAGAGTTTAGTTCTTGACTTAACCATTGAAGTGAATTTTCATAATATAACGATGTCAGAACTATACTCCTTATTAACTGGGAGTCGTATATTCTAAACTAGATTACCACGATTCCATGGGGGCCGACCGAAGTTTGGAAGTGCTACGGTGGAAATATAAGGGATGGTTTTTTGTGACAGTTTTGTAACACAGTTTGCAACGGTTTTTGTAACAGTGTTTTAATAACATTTATAAACGTAACAGTTAGGTGATACTTGTTTCGTAACAATTGTAACAATTTTATAATAACAACGACAACTTTGGATCAAGTGGCTGAATTTTGCTGGTAATCAAAGGTCAGGATCAAAATTAAGAGTATAGGTGACGGTTTTTTTTTTTGCCATTTTCACGACGCAATTACCGTCAATCGGCTCGACTTTCGATAGTTTTGTTTTCGCCTAATCATAGCCGTCCGGGGTTGATGACTCTCCGATTGCCGAATCAATTTCATGGAAAAAAGACCAATCAACATTCAATTTTTGTGATGAAATATTAAAAAAAAACAAAAAAAAAAGCATTGCATGCAATTGCATTTTTGACCCCATAGTTAACACATGGAAAGACTCCGTTCGGTCGCCCAATAAGCAGTTCAGCTGGGGCATCCCTCTTTAATCAACAACATATGGAGAACTTGACAAAATAATTTGATAATTTATAATTATTATATCTAATAAAGAGTGGAGTAATTAATCTTCGCTTTATCAATTTCTTTAGAAGAGCTAATCATTTTCTATGCATTTTAATTTCGAAAATGCTATTTAATTCCTTCTTTTCCACCTCTCTATTCATCTCCCTACAATTTCAACCATACATTTAAATTTAGATATAATGGAGTTCACCATTCACCAAACGTGGAGTTTAGATTATAAGAAGGTGGAAAAGAGGGAGTTAAAATTTCTAATTTATTTGTAATATGGTATTTTGTTGGTTACTTTAAGACTATATTTTCCTTTTTCGGCTGCCGCTAGATCATGTCCAGTCACAAAGTATACTAACTTTTCCCTTTTCCCTTTTGCGCTAAATCTATGAGTACTGTTATCATGCACGTCCACGTGATAGCACAAAATGAACTCGCATCCTAGAACCGTCAGATGTGATTTTACTATGATTTTTATTTCTAGATTCGAAAATAAAAGTATGTAGTTCATTTGTATGGAAAGATTTGGCAGTGACCAAATACAATCCACGTTTGGGTTAAATGGAACTCTGACAGCCCTTATAAATATATAATTTGTTAGATACAACCTAATAATTAAGGAGATTTATGGATGAAGCAAGGAGAGATAAGAGGAAGGAAAATAATAATTTTATTAGGAGACTAGAATAGAAGTATTACATAGTGTCCATTATATATACACAAAAGGGGAACCTTAGGAATATATTTGGACCGCAGATCCACAGGTCGTAGACCCTGTAACACCTAATTACTTTTAACAATCTTTTGGAATAATCATTTGTGGAATACAAGAAAATTTTGGTGGGAATTGAATAAATATCTCTCCTTTTGATGGCATTCACAAATATCCTTATCATATAATAAATATATCCCTCTCCATCTGTAAGCTTATTTGGATCCACTAACATTTTTCATTCTTTCTATATTTATCCTCTCCACCGAATAATCAAACCAATCGTTTTTATTTTTTGCATTTAAGATCAAAATTCTCTTTTCCTCCTCCCTCTCCTACGACAGTCACTACCACCTCCTCCCCCATCACTTCTGCTCCCGCAAATAGGTTCAGGAACACCTCCTCCGCCGTCACGCTCGCCACTGCAAAAGATTCATGAATCAATAACTCTAGAACTCAGATCTATATATATGTTGATTCAGATTCAATTCCCAGATTCGGTTTCAGATTCCACCGTTTCAACAACAACAATTTTCTTTTCCAAAACTAAGATCCAAAAACTAAAGGTTTTAATTTAGAGATTTGAATCAGAAACTAAGTTTTTCAGATTTGGAGATTTAGATTTTTAGGCTTCAATTTCTGAAAATTTCAAAATTAAAGATTTGCATGTTCGATTATGGAAGCTAGAGACCTAAAAATGCTCAATTTGTAGCTCAGAATTCATGTTGCGAAGATTTTCCAAGTGGTGTTTATTTTAAATTAAATTATCTTAAGTTTTATTCTTCTTTGTATTATGTTTTTGAATTTGATTTTTGGTATATATTTTTGGTGTGTCCCACCATATAAGGATTCTTAAAATGTTTACAAGCTTGTTTTTTTTTGTATTATTAGTATTTGAATTTTGGTTTTGTGAATCTGGCTATTGTGGAGCAGATTAGTCTATAGGGGAAGTTAAATGTTCATGATGGTTTCGAAAATACAATGCACTTCAATTCTACATGTGATTTTATTGTGTCATGCTTTAATGGGATTGGGATGCTAAGAAAAAAAAGGGTTGGCATAAGGTTAGAGTTCTTTGCATTTATATTTTTTATTGGATCAACAACTGTTGTTGATCCCATTTATGGATCAACTCTTGTCGTTGACCCTATTTTTTATGGGATCAACTATTATTGTTGATCCTATCTATGGGATCAACAACAACTACTGTTGTTGACCTAATTTTTATGGGATCAAATACTGTTGTTGATCGGATCAACTCCTATTGTTGGCAACATTAATATTTTCTTGGATTAGTATACTCATGCATGTAGTTTAAATCATGCTTGTAGTTTAAATCATGTAAAGTACTTCAAATGTTGAATTTGTGGTGCAATGGTAGCATGACTGACTCCATGTCAGATGATGCGTGTTCGACTCACGCCAAATTCACTCATTCGTATGTTAATTCTTTGTGTCAAATTTTGTTTGTTGACTTCATTTACGTGGATCAACTTTCATTGTTGGTCCAATTTATGGGATCAACTACTGTGGTTGATCCTCTAAATTGGATAAACTTTTAGTTTTGATCCTTTTTTTTTTATCAACTTCTGTTGTTGATCCCCTAAATTGGATCAATTTCAACTGTTGATTCTGTTTTATTTGGATCACCTACTGTTGTTAATAAAAAAAATATTTGAACCAGTGGTGGCGCCGGCGACGGACTAGTGGTGGTGGTGGCAGCGGCGGATTAGTGGTGGTGGTGGTGGCGACATCGAACTAGTGGTGGTGGCGGTGGCGATGGCGGCGGACTAGTAGTGGTGGCGGACTGGTGGTAGTGTAATTAATGGTGGTGGTGATGGCGTGGTGGTGGTCGTTGAACGGTGGTGGTGGAATGATAGTTAAATGTTGGTGGTGGTGGTGGTGAAGTGGTAGTGGAAGGAATTTGTTCCACTTTGAAATAAAAAAATATATATATTAGTGAGGGTATTAAGGAAATCTAATTTTAAATAGACAAGATTATTAAAAAGTATGGTTATATTTATTGTTGTATAAGGACATATTTGTAGGGTGTTAAAACTAGGGACAAATAATTAATATACCCAAAATTTTGGGGCATACATCTTAATAACTATATCCTATGCATCTTTATAAGGGGCGACCCTAGAGAGAGTTAAGTTACTAAGATGCCCTTAAGTCTTTGGAATTACACTAATACCCTTCCTTATCAATATATTTTCTTTATTTAGTTTCATTTTATTTCTTTGATTTATTAATATTTTTTTAAATAATTATATAATCATAAAGAGATAATAAACTCAAGAATCAAAAGACTCGTACATAACTTTAGTTGGTAGCCTAGCAACGAGTTGAGCACCAATACCCTTTTAAATAGCAACACATAATCTATAGAAAAGAAATTTACCTACACCACTACTAGCGTCATTACTAACTAGACAATTCTTCAATCTATTAAAAAAACATACAATATCCTCACCAAGTTTCCTCAACATGGTAAAGTCTAGGACACCCAAACCGTAGCCATGCGAAACACATTGATCTCTTAAAATATTTTTTTTCAAAAATATTTTTTTTTATAAAAGTTGTTTTTTTTGAAAAATATTACTCCCACTGTCTTTTTTTATCCGTCCTGGTATTCTATTTTGGTCTGTCTTTTTTATCTGTCTGCTCTGTTTATAGACGTATTTTTCCCTTAGACTATCAAATATACCATTTATGTTTTATAATCATAACATCATTTTTAACATAAACTTAATCCAAAACCTTAAATAGTATACCATATATAAGGAAAAAAATTCTATTCAATATCTTTCATATTCATTGTCATTCCCTTTTTAAATAAAAATGTTTATGAACATCTATAAAATTCCTAACAAAACTTCTACTTATTCCATAATATAACATATAAATATATATATATATATATATATATATATATATATATATATATTAATTTCCTTAAAACTCTTCCTAAAATAATAGCATCACCTATATCAATTTTAATTATAGTAATAACATAATATTAAATAGGGTTAGTCAAGGTTAGTTATGACATTTCATGCGATTCCCTTAGTATTTTGACTTTGTTAATTAGGACTTTAATAAAAGACAGGGGGAGTATTTTTTAACAAAAAATGGTTTTTCTCAAAACTTTTATTTTTATTCAATTTTTGTTTTCTTTAAGGTTTTTTTCTTAATTTTTTTTTAATATATATATTTTTTTATTTTTTTTTATCTACAAAACATACATAAGTTCGACTAATAACGAGTTAGCCGAACCTAAATTGTTCCTCGTATAATTGGAATACTAAGAGGCTCAGCTGATAACTTGTCAGCCGAATTTAGGCTTTTTGAAAACCTGGATCAGGCAATGGGTCCATACATGGTATTTTGTTGTTGGAATTGGTTCGAAGGGTAGATACTGAGCAAACGTGGGAAAAACTGTGTTGATCCACATTCAAGATAGCAACTAGAAAATTGGAGTGTTATTCTTGCAGTGTGGTAAATTTGTGTGTCAAAGGAATTAAGCATGCATGCGAGAAATAAAACACTTACCAAGTGGGCATATTCTAAAATCCATAATGTTTTTAGAAATGGTAAATTTACACACAAATTTGTATGGTTGCTTACAAAGGGTAAGTTTATACGACTACACATGAATGAAAGTCGACTAATATATATTGGCATGGTGGAGAAAACTGATAAGAATCGAAAAGTATGAAGTGGATATCAGTCTCACTAAGAAACACATATGACTTGTAATTGGCTTTGTCTTCATGACATGGTTGCATTAGTTTCCGTAGTTATGGAATTGTTTATAGTATTTGGTACAGTCGTTTTGTTTTAATTATACTTTAACGAGTCCAAATTTGTGCACCCCCATAAAATCGGGGTACACGTTGTGGCTCATCTTTTTTATTTAAATTCCCTTTAATGGTTTTCAGGAACCGCGTCTACTTTTATTTTCTTATTTTTTTATTCTAAGAGTAGAGTACAAAATGAAACTAGAAACCGACAAACCTCCATTGATACCATCCTTTTCTCTCTATCTTCTCCGGGTTCTCCCAACAATAGAGAACAAAAAAGTTCGTGTGATTCTTTTATGTTCTCAACAAATCTATGGGAACTATCGGTTAATCTCATCTTCCTTCAGAAAAACCTAGCAACAACATGGAGCTTATGATTTTGATGTTGATATCATCAGGATAACTAATTGATTGTTGGTTTTGTTTTGAAATTTTAGTTCATATTGGAGAAAATAATAACAACCCAAATTATAATAGCACCCAAAATACAATTGTAGTATAAATTTTTGATAAGTTATTGAAGATTCAACCTCGTGATCCAATTTTGGCCTCGACTTATTAATAAGAACTTAATCTCTTCTCCGCCATCAGAACTTTAATAAGCTACTACTACAGAAACATCAAAATTAAAAACATAGAATTAGTTATATATTTCAAATGATTGTCTTACTTTCTTTTGTTTGGACTCATCAATTTTCTTTTCGGATCCTCTTATCTTGTATACCCATATAAATGATAAGAAAAATTAAATAATTAGTTTTTTATCTGGGATCTAGGTATTCTCGTTGGAATTTTATATGTATTGAAAACGCAAATCTCTTTTATCGATAACAGGTGAAATTCCATCTAATACCCTTAATTTAAACCGACTAGTTTATTTTGGTTTGTTTTTATGTTTCCATGAGAATCAAGATTAAGAAGAAAAACAACCCCGCTTGTTGTATCAAAATAAATAAAAAATAAATCAAAAAGAAAATCAACAGATTAGGTTTAAATTTCTACCCGTTTATTACCGAATCACTAGATTTTGTTTTTAAGCATAGAATCATTATGATTTTATTTTTTTTGAAAGATTGATCATGAATCTCTTTTCTAACAAGATAACTAACGGATACAAAAATGATAAATCAAAAAGAACACACAATTTTTCAATGTAATTGATCCCCAATTTTTAATGCAATTGAACACACAGAAAACCATCTTAATCAAGCAAAAATACAAAATGGTAAATCGATAAATTCCCAAGTTATTAGGAGATCTGATGATAAATAAGTTCTTTAGAGAAACTGTTGTGATTTCCCAAACTTCAATTCAATGAAAACCCAATTCTTATTTTACCTTAATTCCATCATTATTTTCTTCTTGAATGTCATTCATGTATGACGAAGTTAGTTTTCTGATGAGTACTAACTACTAAATATGCTTCCAAGAATTAGCAAAATACAATGATAAATAAGTTCTTTAGAGAAACTGTTGTGATTTCCCAAACTTCAATTCAATGAAAACCCAATTCTTATTTTACCTTAATTCCATCATTATTTTCTTCTTGAATGTCATTCATGTACGACGAAGTTAGTTTTCTGATGAGTACTAACTACTAAATATGCTTCCAAGAATTAGCAAAATACATTCTATGGTTAAGTTTTATATTATAAGACATCGTTACTTTCAAGAGCATATGGAAGAAGAAAGAGGTCAGGGACAGCTGAAAACAGAGAGATAAAACGTCCCTTTTGTTTTATTACAAGGGTAATTAGGAAAAAGCATTTTTCTTTAAGATAATAAATGTTATTAATATTGTTCTGATGCATAGTCCCAAAACCTAGATAAAGTTGGTCATTAGTCACTTTTATCATGTATACGGGTATACAAGATAAGAGGACCATTTATTTTCAAATGGTTATATGAAACCATCTACTGGGGTGAAGCGAAGAAGAACAGAAAAAAAAGAGAAGAATTATTAATGGAGTTTTAGAAAGTTGAAACCGTGTCTAGTTTTTTTGAATTCCAATGCAATTTTAAAATATAATAATAAGAAGATAAAAGATAAATATGATTTTGGAAAACCAGTTAGAAATAATTTAGATCAATTAGATGAGCCATAAAGTGCACCCGATTTAGTGGGGGTGCACAAATTTGGACACAATTTTTACTATGTGTAACTTCTAATAGCTTTGGGAGAAGTTAAATCTAAGGATCAAAATCATGTTATCATGCAATAAAATTGGAATGGATAAAATGTACGTGCATTTCAGTGTCCGACTCATATGCATACTTTCCGGTAAGGGATACAACAAACTAGTCGGATAAGTTCTCGGACTGACATGAAAAAAATAGAAATATCAAAACAAAAATGATGTATGTCCACGTGTTTGCCTAGGGGGAGCCCCATCCCAAGATTACTAATAGGGGTACCAAATTACTTCGGGGTGTACCAACCCAAAGGCAATGTCTTTAATATATTTTGGTACACTCCCAATTAATTTGGTACCCCTATTAGCAGTCTTCCCCCATCCCACCTTATTTTTGTGTCTAATTGGTTTCTAGAGGGAGTTTTTTCTATTTTTGTGGCCCCAAGTCCAAGTGATATCTCCCTAGAACGTCTCTCTAGAACCACTGGAAAAAAACAGAAACAAAGGCAAAATGGACCATATACAAATACTCCTTAAAAACGGGATTCTTTGGTGCTTGATGGGTGGGGATGGATGGAGCCCACGCAAAATTCTATTTCACAAAGTTGGAATCGTTTTTTTTAATAGATTTTACCTATTTTCTATCCTCGTTTTTCCCTATTTCTCATCCCTTCACAATTTTTGTGATCAATTTACTTTTCAATATTGATTTTTTTCAACGTACCACCTATAAAAGTCAAATTTACTGTGCCTAACTATTACAAATTTTATTTGTCTTCTTTTTCATTAACCTCTGTTTTTCATTAAATAAAATCAAAAACTATCAAGATAGCAATCTTAGGATAGCTTCATATCATTTTTTATTATAATACACTTATTTCTTTATTTTTTGTCATCTAATTCGTCAAAATTATATGAACTAATCGGCAGTTAATCTATAAAGAATTATTGTGGAAGATTCAAATATTAAAATCTAGGAAAAAATATCTCAACCGTAGTTCATTCAATCATCCAAGAAAATTATATAACTTCTATTGAAAACTCATTTTATGAACAAGGTTTAGAGGTTAGTAATCGTAAGTTTCGTTTTTTATGTTTGGAATACATCTCATCAAGACACAGCCAGAGCTCTTCTGATAACAGCTGCCAAAAGAAAATCACGTATCAATCACTAGCTTGTGTTATACTACAGATAGAGATGGATTTATCGTAAATATATTCTCTATAATTGCTAGCTTATGTTATGCCAAAAACATCTCTGCAACCGTTGTAAGAAAGGTATGTAATCTCTATATATTTGTCTACCTTTCCACCAGTTGAAGTGTGAATCAATTCACCAAAATATTGTATTATGTTTTGGTATCAGCCAGAAAGATCCTAAACCACGCTTTCTTCATTTTTCTGCATCAATGGCAGCCCCAGAAACATCCACTCTTCTCATCAACATCAAACTCAATGATACCAACTATCTTTTATGGAAGACACAATTCAAGCCACTACTGAAGGGCTATCGTTTAGAAGGATATGTAGATGGTACTTATGCAAGACCATCACCAACCATACCAAACACACAAGCTGATTTACCACCATTATCAAATCCTGCATATGAAAAGTATGAACAACATGATCAGATCCTACTAGGCTGGCTGCTTTCATCCCTCACAGAAGGAGTATTAGGCCGTGTATCTGGTTTAACAACTTCAAAATAAGTCTGGGATGCACTTGAAAAAAGATATGCACCCAAGACAAGGGCACATCAGATGAATCTAAGAAGGAAACTAATGAGTTTGCGCAAAGGTAACATCTCCATGTATGATTGTTTTGCAAAATCTAAACAATTATTTGATGCCCTTACAACATCAGGGAATGCACTTTCTGAAGATGATATGTAGCAATCAATGTTGAGTGGGTTGGATCAAGCATATGATTCAATTGTCACTTCGCTGAGCACTGTCGAAAAGATAGATATGGATGCATTTTATGCACATCTGATCGCATATGATATGTGATAAAGATTTTTGATTGTGGTTGTAGTAAATAGGATTCGAACTCTAAGACTTGTTAAGATTAATTTTAAAGGAATAAAATAGAGAGTTATTGGGTCTAGGATTCGGCCAAAATCATATCAATAGGTTCAATTATTCATTCTCAAACAATTATCGCTCGAAAAATAAAACAACATCGACTCTTATTCTTGCCAAGGTAGATTCTCCAAACATTAATTATAGATCGTAAGCATGGGACATCAAACATCTAAGAAAGCATGACTCATCTAATAAAATAATAACTAATTTTTTCAAATCATAATTCTATTTTAATTAAGTGAAAAATTCAAATAGAAAATAAAACAAATTCACCCAAGTATGAAGTCCGGCTTCCTCCGTCGACCCAGTGTTGGGGTTTAGCTCCACATGGTGAAAACACTCTCAAAATAATATTTCATTGCTCAAAAAGGTGTTTACAAGGAGAAAAGGTATAAAACAGGGCTTTTGTAACACTTACATTTTGCTAGTCCTCGAGCAAAACAGAAAATTGACCCGCTACACAGCTGGTCATATAATAAGAGAGAGTTAGACCCGCTACACAGCTGGTCATGACAAATGCCATACACAAGACTCGCGATACAAATTTTTTTTTAGAGACCCGCTACACAGCTGGTCATAACATGCAAGAAAAAAGAAAAGACCCGCTACACAGCTGGTCATAACCCTAACAATCATAATATATATTTTTTTATAGACCCGCTATACAACTGATCATTCATTTTTTTTATTTTTTTTTTGTAGACCCGCTAGCTGGTCATAATATGCAAGAAAATTCCTGAAAAAGAAAAATAAAATGTTAACCACTCCCCTACACTTAAACATTACATTGTCCTCAATGTAATTCAGTCATCCAATGCAAAACTTAAGATGGAAAATCCATAAGATGCAAAAAAAATAAAATAAACGAAAATAAAAAATAAAAATACACCTACTGGAATGTACAAAAAGGATCCCCATAAACTAATAACCTGAAAACTTGGGGATCAACCCAAAATACAATATTTACAAACGACATCTTCACACTTATGTCATGAAAACGCGGAGACGCTGAAACTAACAAGAACCAAGATTTACCCCTAAACCAAGTTTTTACTGCACAAGGAAGTGCGTAAAGAACACAATATGGGGATTCTATTGAGACTGCGGAATTATCAATCGGCTCATTCATTTTATCATGAATAAGCAAGTCATCTGGGTATTTAGATGCAAAGTACTCCAATAAAATTTTAGAAGCACACAATTCTAACCCTAAATTAGGTAACTTTTGGAAGTCTACGGGTCTAGAAACATCCTCTAAGTTGGGTGAATTATCTTGTGGATCTATGGAATTAGGAAAATCATCAACACAGTCATCCATAGGGTCATCTTTAAATTCTGTCTGGAACAGAGAGTCACTACCAGATTCATCATTATCATCAAGTAATCTTTGACATTCAAGAACTCGCAATCTTTGTTCCAAACTAGGCGGTGTGTGTTTGTAATACTTCTCATATATCTCTAGAGGAGATTCTTAACTTACCTCATGTAGAGTAGAAACTCCATAACATTGCCTACGCATGTATTCAGCAAGCGTCATCTCAAATGAGGTTTCCTGATAATTTGACTTTCTACGCATATATTCCGCCAGCGTCATCGTAGGTGGCGTCTCCTCAGAAGAAGTCATCATCCTCAAAAATTCCCTGAAAATAAATACAAAAAGAAACGCATAAAAAGGAAAAAGAAAATACTATATAAAATGAAAAATAAACCTAAAAAATTAATCTAAAAAAAAATCCGCGTCGGCGGCGCCAAAATGATAAAGATTTTTGATTGTGGTTGTAGTAAATAGGATTCGAACATTAAAACTTGTTAAGATTAATTTTAAAGGAATAAAATAGAGAGTTATTGGGTCTAGGATTCGGCCAAACTCATATCAATAGGTTCAATTATTCATTCTCAAACAATTATCGCTCGACAAATAAGACAACATCGACTCTTATTCTTGCCAAGGCAGATTCTCCAAACATTAATTATAAATCGTAAGCATGGGACATCAAACATCTAAGCAAGCATGACCCATCTAATAAAATAATAACTAATTTTTTCAAATCATAATTATATTTTAATTAAGTGCAAAGGTCAAATAGAAAATAAAACAAATTCACCCAAGTATGAAGTCCGGCTTCCTCCGTCGACCCAGTGTTGGGGTTTAGCTCCACATGGTGAAAACACTCTCAAAATAATATTTCATTGCTCAAAAAGGTGTTTACAAGGAGAAAAGGTATAAAACAGGGCTTTTGTAACAGTTATAATTGTTACAAATACAACAATAAACTGTTACTGACGCTGTAGCTTCTACGACTGTCACTATGTGTCGCAACCACTGTAGATATACGACCCACGGCTAAGTATCGTTGTCACTGTTGGAAAACGACTGTCTTTGCCAGTTTGTTCTTCGTTCTTCTCTATTTTTCTGCTGCTGCTGCTGCAGAATTCTCTCGACTCTGTAGCCTCCCCAATCTCTCGATATCTTTTCTAAGACATCCGATGGCCTTTTTATACCTCACCAGCACCAAATCTTCCACTATAACTCCGTATAATTTTCTCTTCAATTCTCAGCAGATGCGGGAATATTTCTCTCATATTTTTCTTCTCTTCACGCCTCTGCTGCTGTCAAATCTCTCCAAACGCGTGCCATACACATTCTGGTGGAGTAGTACTCGGTTTATTCACACAAGAAACTTCCAAAAATGTAGCCGAAGTCCAAAAATATCTCACATGAATATTTCACAGGAATATGCTTTATCTTGTTTATCTCCACGTAGCTTTCCTTTTCTTCTCATATGCGTGCTCTGAGCTGGATTTCCTTGTTTATCTTGGCTTGATAGGGTAGAATTTTGTTGAGTAAAGAAGAAAACCTTCTCCCATGCAATACGTATCATCAAATATTCCGTGATAATCTTCCTCTTGAATGCAGTTCCCTGCATTATCAAAACTCCGTGTAACTGGTGGACCCGGGAAAGCGTGATAATTAAGCGCAATGAAACGGGCCTACATGTAATACCGCAAGTGCACGGTCGTCGGTTGTAGCTCGTGCAAGTACGGGTCGATCCACAGAGACTGGGTGTGTTTGGAGTTTCTAGCTATTTTGGGTTCTAATTTGCTGTTGGGCTTTTGAGTGGTCAATGGGCTTTGAGTACCCTTTAGATCCTTTGGAACTGTACTGGGCTTAGTAAAGTGATCTGGGCTTGTGGTTTTGAAGTGCACTAGGCTTGGGCTCAGTGAAGTGAACTAAGCCTCTGATTTAACCAAACAATGAGCTGTGAACTGGGCTTGGTAACCTAGTAATGAGCTGGGCTTTGATCCTTTTGCTTTACAGATTACAGTGGGCACAAAATTACAGAACATTAAACTGAATTTGGGAAGTGAAAAAAAAGTAACAGGACAGTAGCAAGATAGTGAGAAGAAATGAGCAAAACAGAAAAGAAACTAAAGACACAAAGAACATGAACAAGAGTGATAAAGAAACAGTTGCATACCAAGGCCTAAGCCAAGGGCAGTGATGTGAAGAAAATAGCAAATGAAAGAAAGAAAACAGTAAACAATGGAATGAGTCTAAACATGAAAAAGAGCAAAATAAAAACAAAACAGTGAAGATAAGAGGATGAACTCAACTAATCATGCCAATTCTTCCTTAAAGCAGGTAAAGGTAAAGGTTCAAGCCTGCCTTTTACCTAAGGTGTTTCACCAATGGACAGTTGAATCACAACTAAAGTGTCAATCCTAAGCACTAAATGTCTGACTAAAGCACAATTAGTCAGAGAATTTGACAATATCAATAAGGTATGAGTTGTGGTAATATCACATAGTTTTATCCTAACTACAATGCATACATGATATGCACTGTGAGAGTAAAATGTGGTTTACCTTGATTCAATCCTATCCTAGAACATTTCACACATCTAAGAATGACATGAACAACATGAGAACATTACAAGACAGAACAGAACATACACATTAAACAGGACAGGAACAGTAAAAACAGAACAGAATATGTTTTGAACAATAACAGAACTAAAACAGAACACACATGATAACAATGCTAACAGAATGGATGGAGAAACAGTGAACATACATAAATTCAGAACAAAAATTAACAGAACACAGTTCTGGACGCTGGCTATTCCAGCATACCCTCAACACAACACCCACAACCCATATTTATAGTTACAAGTACTTTCCCCAAAATACCTAATTTACAAAATTAGGGTTTTGTGTTCTTCCCCAAATTCAACAGTAAACTAGAGTTTCGAATTTACCTAATTAGATGGGACAATTGCTCTTCGACCCATGTTTCGTCTGCCTCTCCTTGTCCATCTCCATGCCCTAGCTTTTATCTCTTCCATCATTGATATCTTTCAACCAATTTCTTCAACTCACACGTCACTGATGAGATGTGACGCTGCTGAAATTAGTTGACATATATCATGGATAGTTGGTGGTAAAGATGGGTTGCGTTTGTAAGATGATTTGGTGGTGACATGAAGTGGTGGTGATGATGAAGCTCTCTGCAGAGAGCAGTTGAAGAGGAGAGGGAGAGAAGAAGGAGAAGAAGTCGATGGGAATTAGGGATTAGGTTCTGTTTGGGTGAAATAGGTTTAGGTGCTATGGTGTTGGGCGGATCAGAAGGGTTTGATGAACAGCGAGGATGAGTGTTGGATTATCACATCTGGATTGAATCGAACGGCACGAGGGAAACATGCTTGGAGCGACCGTTGGATTTGTGATACATCAAAACTGACAGCTCAGATTAGAGTTAGGTGCTGTAGTGTGAGTCCGACGTATCGAAATCTGATGCACATCGATGAAGAGACCGTTGGATGCATCTGTGGATCCAATCTGACGGCTACATGAGAATGGGTTTGGGTTTGAGATTTGGGAGATTAGTTGGGCTTGGGATAATTCTGAGCCCATTTCTTCTTTAAGAACAATTTCTTCCTTGTTAAGCCCATTGCTATCCTTTGAGTCTTCCATACCACAATCTGCGCTATCTTTCTGCCGGATTCTTTGTCGTTCCTTTGCTATTTTTGCTCCGCAACTCATCCAATCTTTATTTAGTACCTAAAAATACAAAATTAATTAATAAAAATATTTATTCTTGAAAACAATGAAAATACAGAATATGGGATAAAATGTAGAATTAATGCATAAAAGATGAGTTAAATGCCAACAAAAAGATATAGAAATATGCACTTTTTAGGACTCATCAAATACCCCCAAACCTGAATTTTACTTGTCCTCAAGTAAAACAAAACTAAGGAAATCCTACCTATACCACTGTCGCTGGTCTCTCGAATGCATTTAGCGTATGCACTAAGCCTTTTAAACCACTAAGTGTCCCTAGTGGACGAGTTAAGTCTCGTGAAGGTTTGCTTAGAACGTACCTACAAAGTTCTAGGTCAAAATATAAGCTCAGATTCCATCAAATGTGACATGTGCAAGTCAGTTTAAGCTCACAGCAAAATGGAGATGTCAATCTAGCTATCAAAGGCACAATCCTAGCACTGATAACAAAAAAAGACATGTGATAAGAGTGTAAAGTGTATCTACACATGTGTAAAGAAAGATCTGAAGTTATGACTACTAATCACCAAGAGATAGTTTCTCAGGCTAAGAACCAAGGTCGAAATCTAGCTAGCTGTCCGGACTTTACGAGAATTGTGAATGAGTTGGAGGTATTTCACAATTACTCGCGTTGTACATCAACGGCATACACCCTCCTTGCTTATTACAATGAAACAACAAAATGACTATTTACATGACTCTTATTTACATTGACTATTCCTTTTATTTTTGGAACAAGAAGAATGGAATTGATAAATACTTGATTTTTTTTTTTTTTTTTTTTTTTTTGAAAATATTCATCGTTTTTTTTTTTTTTTTTTTTTTTGAACAAGAAACACTTTTGATACATACAAAAGGAAACAAAGATTACATGACACTTTGCAAGAGGTAGCCCTTTTTGATGCACCCAGTTAAATTCGATGGTTGTCTTTCTTAATGTAACCTCCACCTTCTATCCCAACCAACCAAAGAACAAGCTAGTCAAGTTTCGTTCAGTATTCTAAAGTGATTGGCAATCGTAACTTCCTATCAAACACCTTGAAGATCGAGGCTATACATGTATTGGTAGATCGTGCGCGTGCAAATTTCTTATCACTGTGTGAATTGTGCTAGAATCAGGGTGCCTAAATATCTAGACTAAGACTCCTAATAATTACATATTTGCACAAGAGTCAACATTTCAAGGTAAATGAGCTCCATTTTTATGTTTTTTTTTTTTTTTTTTTTTTCAATTTTTTTTTTTTTTTTTTTTGAATTTTTCGATTTTTTTTTCAAAAAGAAGGAGTTCTTGTTTTCAATTATGGCATATTATCAAAGTATCTACTTTTCACCCCCAAACCTAAACTAAACATTGTCCTCAATGTTTCAAAATATGAACAAAATTATAATACAACATATGAAGAGGATCATGTTGAGTAGAGAAAAAGGAAAGAGAATACCCGATTTCGGCGAAAGCAATATTAGAACTCCGTTATTCAAGGCAAGAATCCAACATATGTCAGCCGAGATCATATTGGATTAGCAAAATATATACACAAGGAACAAAAGGGTTTTAAGAAATTTTATCTACTGGATTATATACAAAAATTCACCATACACTAACAATCTAAAGAGTTGAGGATCAACCCAAAAGACAAAGTGTAGAGGTTTCAACAGCTTCACACAAATATAACAGGAAAGAAACGCAAGTGAAACTGTGAAACAAAATGAGCTACCCCCAAACCTGGATTTTTCAACGGATAAAATTTTGGAAACAAAATCTCGCAGTTTTGGGGGTTCATCATGTACAAGGTCTAGCTCGAAATGAACTTTGCTAGGGACGGGCAAACATGCTAATTCCAACTGTGGTTCCTCAGATGTATTATACTTAGAAGCAAAATAGTCCAAGAGGACTTGGGAAGCACACAGTTCCAAACCTAGGTTGGGCATTCTCAGAAAAATTGGTTTGACAATATCGGTACAAACCAAATCTAGGTTGGATGGAAGGCCATCAGATTGTGACTTATGTAGGACGATAGGCACATCATTATTAATCACATCAACATCTCCTAAGTCTTCTACAAGTGTCACAACATGCTCACAATCATTAAACAAATCGGCAAGATCACAATCAGAGTCATCAACATCATCAACAAATTCATTCTCATGCATCGGCAAATCAGGAGAAATATCACAATGTGACCTAGGTAGAGAATCAGACACATCAAATATATTTTCATGCATATTAGTGTCTACAGAAGATTCAACTATTCCTATGTCATGCTCATCTTCACAGAATAATTGTACGAATCCCATGTCAATATCAAAATCATATGAATTACAATGAGTATTAGAAAGAACAACATGCATGAAGGTCGAGGGCGAGAAGCCATATGTTTTGAACCAACAGGTTCCACAATATTTTCATGTTCTTCTAACATATCATCATAATCATCATCATCATGGTAGCATGCATATTGGTCCTCATTAACAGTGGTGGTGTCATTAGTCGATTCATGTTCCTCTAAATTAGGTTCATATTCAACATCATTTACATGAATGGGACTAGACACTTCATTAGGGACAACATACATTTCCTCATGAATTTCCTCCTTTTGTAGGTGAAGCAAAATCTGATCTAAATATGCATGAATTCGTGATGTAGATCTATCATAGTCTTGCTTACTGAGTCTTAAAGCTTCTGTGGTGGAGTCTAAATTCATGGGAGTACAAAATTCTTCATGTTCAAATTGTGGTGAATGGTACATGTGTGCATGGTCATTAGGGTTTACAAAATATTGATCGCAACCCTCAAAGGATTGATTATGGTCCCAATGACTACCATTCTCACAATTTATGGGCATTTCATACCTTGGATTTTCTCTAGATTGCCTAAAATTATGCAAAATATGACAATTCTCAACAGGGTGGTCTAAACTACCACATGCGGGACATGCATAGATTTCAGGTTGCCTAAGAAAATTAGATGTGACAGATTCCTCATGTGATTGCATTTCTAAAGCTGTGATTCGAGCTTCTATTTGATCCATAAGTGATGATTGTGTGAGTGAGGCTCTAGCAGAATGTTCATTTTCACGTTGCGATGAATGATGCATGTATGAATAGTCATTAGGGTTCATGTATTGCGGCTCGGGACTTTGAAAATGTCCATAATAATTCCTATGACTATTGACATCATGGTCCGTGGAAGGTTCATAACGTGGCACATGCCCATAAGCAAGTTCTCTAAGAGTTTTTTTCCATCCCCAGGAGCAGACCAAAATCCAGACATGATTGGCTCAAAAGCTAAGTAACTATGTTACAAAGCCCAAATTTGGTTTTTAATGGGTTTGGATTTTTGGGAAAAATTTGGTTTTGGTGGGAGACATTTTTTTTGGTTTTTTAAAATTTGGGAGCAAGTTTGGTTTTAATGGGATAAAGAAGAAAAAATTTGGTTGTTAAAATGGGAGCAAGTAAAATTTGGTTTTTGAATGGGAGAAAAGTAAAATTTTGGTTTTTTTTTTTTTTTTTTTTTTTTTTTTTTTTTTTTAAAAGAAAAAAAAATTTGGTTTTTGAATGGGAGCAAGCCCACTGTTGTTTTGTGTTTGCTTTGGCTCAGCTGGTTTGAAAACGTTTGGTGAAACTGAGTCCAAAATCTCGGCCTAGAATTTGGGTACTCGGCCCACTAACGAGTTAACCTAGCGTGATCGGTTACAAGCTCAGCTGGGTTTAAAAACCCAGAATACAAAATACCAGTCCAAATTAAACAAGCTCACAAAAATTAAAAACAAGTCCACAAATTAAACAAACAAGCCCACAAAAATTAATTACAACCCAACAGAAAATAAAAAGCCCAAAAATTGGCTTTAATATTACAAGCCCACAATTAAAAATTGGAAGCCCACAATTCGGGTTCTCTTAAATGGGTTACCTTTTAAGCACAGCCCAGCTGCTCTGATATTGTTGCAAAAACCCAGTTGGGCTTTGGTTCTTTTCCTTGGTGGCGTCCCAGCAGAGGAAAAACTGGTTCAGAACAGCAGGTCCAACAGCAAATGAAGTGAAGCAGATGCAGATGCAAATGCTATGCAGTGAAATGCATAATAGCCAAGAAAACTACAAGAAAAACACAGCACCAATCCCCGGCAGCGGCGCCAAAAACTTGGTGGACCCGGGAAAGCGTGATAATTAAGCGCAATGAAACGGGCCTACATGTAATACCGCAAGTGCACGGTCGTCGGTTGTAGCTCGTGCAAGTACGGGTCGATCCACAGAGACTGGGTGTGTTTGGAGTTTCTAGCTATTTTGGGTTCTAATTTGCTGTTGGGCTTTTGAGTGGTCAATGGGCTTTGAGTACTCTTTAGATCCTTTGGAACTGTACTGGGCTTAGTAAAGTGATCTGGGCTTGTGGTTTTGAAGTGCACTAGGCTTGGGCTCAGTGAAGTGAACTAAGCCTCTGATTTAACCAAACAATGAGCTGTGAACTGGGCTTGGTAACCTAGTAATGAGCTGGGCTTTGATCCTTTTGCTTTACAGATTACAGTGGGCACAAAATTACAGAACATTAAACTGAATTTGGGAAGTGAACAAAAAGTAACAGGACAGTAGAAAGATAGTGAGAAGAAAGGAGCAAAACAGAAAAGAAACTAAAGACACAAAGAACATGAACAAGAGTGATAAAGAAACAGTTGCATACCAAGGCCTAAGCCAAGGGCAGTGATGTGAAGAAAATAGCAAATGAAAGAAAGAAAACAGTAAACAATGGAATGAGTCTAAACATGAAAAAGAGCAAAATAAAAACAAAACAGTGAAGATAAGAGGATGAACTCAACTAATCATGCCAATTCTTCCTTAAAGCAGGTAAAGGTTCAAGCCTGCCTTTTACCTAAGGTGTTTCACCAATGGACAGTTGAATCACAACTAAAGTGTCAATCCTAAGCACTAAATGTCTGACTAAAGCACAATTAGTCAGAGAATTTGACAATATCAATAAGGTATGAGTTGTGGTAATATCACATAGTTTTATCCTAACTACAATGCATACATGATATGCACTGTGAGAGTAAAATGTGGTTTACCTTGATTCAATCCTATCCTAGAACATTTCACACATCTAAGAATGACATGAACAACATAAGAACATTACAAAACAGAACAGAACATACACATTAAACAGGACAGGAACAGTAAAAACAGAACAGAATATGTTTTGAACAATAACAGAACTAAAACAGAACACACATGATAACAATGCTAACAGAATGGATGGAGAAACAGTGAACATACATAAATTCAGAACAAAAATTAACAGAACACAGTTCTGGACGCTGGCTATTCCAGCATACCCTCAACACAACACCCACAACCCATATTTATAGTTACAAGTACTTTCCCCAAAATACCTAATTTACAAAATTAGGGTTTTGTGTTCTTCCCCAAATTCAACAGTAAACTAGGGTTTCGAATTTACCTAATTAGATGGGACAATTGCTCTTCGACCCATGTTTCGTCTGCCTCTCCTTGTCCATCTCCATGCCCTAGCTTTTATCTCTTCCATCATTGATATCTTTCAACCAATTTCTTCAACTCACACGTCACTGATGAGATGTGACGCTGCTGAAATTAGTTGACATATATCATGGATAGTTGGTGGTAAAGATGGGTTGCGTTTGTAAGATGATTTGGTGGTGACATGGAGTGGTGGTGATGATGAAGCTCTCTGCAGAGAGCAGTTGAAGAGGAGAGGGAGAGAAGAAGGAGAAGAAGTCGATGGGAATTAGGGATTAGGTTCTGTTTGGGTGAAATAGGTTTAGGTGCTATGGTGTTGGGCGGATCAGAAGGGTTTGATGAACAGCGAGGATGAGTGTTGGATTATCACATCTGGATTGAATCGAACGGCACGAGGGAAACATGCTTGGAGCGACCGTTGGATTTGTGATACATCAAAACTGACAGCTCAGATTAGAGTTAGGTGCTGTAGTGTGAGTCCGACGTTTCGAAATCTGATGCACATCGATGAAGAGACCGTTGGATGCATCTGTGGATCCAATCTGACGGCTACATGAGAATGGGCTTTGGGTTTGAGATTTGGCTTGGGAGATTAGTTGGGCTTGGGATAATTCTGAGCCCATTTCTTCTTTAAGAACAATTTCTTCCTTGTTAAGTCCATTGCTAGCCTTTGAGTCTTCCATACCACAATCTGCGCTATCTTTCTGCCGGATTCTTTATCGTTCCTTTGCTATTTTTGCTCCGCAACTCATCCAATCTTTATTTAGTACCTAAAAATACAAAATTAATTAATAAAAATATTTATTCTTGAAAAAAATGAAAATACAGAATATGGGATAAAATGTAGAATTAATGCATAAAAGATGAGTTAAATGCCAACAAAAAGATATAGAAATATGCACTTTTTAGGACTCATCAGTAACTCCTTGATTTTCTTAATTACATCGCACTTACCATTCCTGTTTGGTAAGAATAAGTCATTCTCCAACGAAAACAGAAAGAAAATCTCGAGAAGATCTCTTGTAATCACTTTCCGAAACTCGATATCTTTTCCACACTCTGTTTCGCTTCACACGGATATCCAGCCCAATTCTTTCGAATACAATGACTATACCAAGCCTGTTTGCTGCTAACAGGTCCAACAGAACTGAATCCAGCGATTGAATCTTCTTTAAATACCACCAAAAATCGAACCCTAATATTTGCTGACATTTTCCCGCCAAAAACCAGATTCAAATGGGGAAGAAGATGGCCGCCCCTTAACAGAGATGGGGTGCGAATAGCCAAGGGTGTAAATAGTAAAGAAGGTGCCCCTTATCAACGAGGCGTCCCTTAGTAATTGAGGTGCCCCTTAACCAATAGTGGGAGTCCGAATAAAATGTGTCCTCCGGGGGTGCTTTTAACAACTTTTCGAGCAACATTTTCCACAAGAGCTTATTTCCTTAAAAACACTTAAAACAAGATTATTAGTGATAAAATGAGTCTCAGCTAATGTATTTATGGGTGAAAATGTGTTGCACTTTCATGCTTATCAATATGAGACTTGAGCAACAACTAGCTTCTATTCAACAACCAATGGCAAATATTTCCTCTTCATCTACTGCACCACCATATCAAAGACAAGAGCAAGGAAGGTTTCCCCAGAATCGATCTCAACAAAATCAAGGTTTTCGTCAGCAAAATCAACACAATCGACAACCTAGAAGAGATCAAGGACAAGGTCCTTGTCGGATTTGCAATCGTAAAAACCATAATGCAAGTTTCTGTTGGTTTCGCAAAGATAACAATGCACCACAAAGAGGAGAACCAGCTGCATATCTTGCTTTACCTGGTGGTCCTGCTGATAACAATTGGGTGACTGACACAGGAGCAACTCATCACTTAACTGCAAATCTCAACAATCTGAACATCAGGCATGAATATGATGGAACTGAACATCAGGTTTAACACTTCTTTTTCATGCCTCAATGCCAAAATTCTACTGGTTTGAGGCTTTCACAACTGCATGTTACCTCATCAATAGACTCCCATCTTCAAAAAATGAGTCTAAATCTCCTTTAGAGTTATTGTTCAACAAGACTCCTGACTGCTCCTCTCTTAGAGTTTTTGGATGTTTATGCTATCCATGTCTTAGACCATATGTCTCAAACAAACTCGAACTAAGATCTTTACCATGTGTTTTTATAGGGTACAGTAGTGCTCACAAAGGTTATTTATGCTTACATGTTTCAACCAACAGGCTATATATCTCTCGACATGTCAAATTTGTGGAAATAAGCTTCCCATTTGCTACCAGGAAACAGGTAAATTCTCCTAACTTCACACAGAAATCACTCACTACAAAGCTCTTAAGCTCATCTGTTTTATCAGTTCTATCATCTAGTGCATCACTTGAACGTGTCCAACCAGCATCACCATCCATTGAAGCTGAAGATGTAATTGATCAACCGTTGTCCTCTAGTCTGCCAGAAGTATCATCTCCAGTCATTGATCAACCCACAGACAATACTACAGTTGGTAATTCATCAGTAGCAGCTGATAGCACTGTTTCTCAAGCTCAACCAAAAATTCAGCAGCATCATATGGTCAAACGAGCTCGAGATGGCATTAGAAAGCCTTTAAACAAGTTGTGTCTGCAAGCAACTAAATATCCACTAGAGACAACACATATTACTGCTCCAACATCTTATACTGAAGCATCAAAAGATCCAACATGGAGACCACCCATGGATGATGAAATTAATGCTCACATTCGCAACAGAACTTGGAGTTATGTTCCATATGAGGAATGGATGAATCTAGTTGGTTCAAAATGGCTATTTCATGTCAAAGAAAAAGCTGATGGGTCAATTGACAGACGCAAAGCCAGATTGGTAGCAAAAGGATATAACCAGCGTGAGGGACTTGATTACTATGAAACATTTAGTCCAGTGATAAATCCTAGCACGATAAGGCTTGTTCTCTCAATTGTTGTGTCTCAAAATTGGACGATGAAGCAATTAGATGTACAAAATGCATTCTACATGGTTAGTTAACTGAAGCCATATATATGAAGCAACCACCAGGGTATGTCAATCCTGACTATCCTAATCATGTCTGTAAGCTCAACAAATCGATTTATGGGTTGAAACAAGCTCCGAGAACTTGGTTTTCCAAATTAAGTAATTTTCTCACTGCACTGGGATTCAAGGGTTCCATTTCTGACAGTTCTCTCTTTATACAACAAGCATCGGAAGGAGTTACATATGTCCTCATGTATGTTGATGACATCATCATCACAGGTTCAAACTCTGATCTTATCACCAATCTTATTACTAATCTGAGCTCTGCCTTTGCAGTAAAGGATCTGGGAAACCTAAGTTACTTCTTAGGCATAGAAGTAACCCACCAAGGAACTTCAGTGATACTCAGTCAGCAGAAGTATATAGTTGATCTACTCAAACGAACAAAAATGGATGCTGCTAAACCAGTCTCTACATCTCTTCCAGTAAATGCCAATATCAGTAAACACGGAAGTGTGAAATTTGAGGACCCTACTCTGTATCGTAGTGTCTGTGGAGCTTTACAATATCTTCATCTCACCAGACCAGACATTGCGGTAGCAGTCAACAAAGTCGTCAGTATATGCATAATCCTTTTGTTGAGCATTGGGATCTAGTTAAGATAATCCTACGATATCTCAAACATACAATGCATTATGGTTTAGTTTTTCGTCCTTCAGCGGATACAACACTTCATGCCTACTCAGACTCTGATTGAGCTGGCAATTTAGATGATAGAAGATCAACGAGTGGCTACAGTATTTACTTTGTCAGTAATCTTATTTCGTGGAGTGCATGCAAGCAAAAAAGTCTCTAAATCCAGTATTGAGGCTGAATACAGAGGCATAGCCATAGCTACATCAGAATTGATATGGCTTCAGTCACTATTGCATGAATTGGGCATTGCAGTACAAGTTCCAAAATTGTGGTGTGACAATCTGGGTGCGACTTATCTGACAGCAAATCTAGTCTTTCACGCACGAATGAAACACATTGAAATTGATTACCATTTTGTACGAGAAAGAGTTGCAAACAAAAGACTACTGGTAAAGTTTATTTCCTCAAAAGATCATCTAGCTGACATTTTTACAAAGGGTCTTGCTTCTGTAAGATTTGAGTTTCTCAGAGACAAGTTGAGCATTCGGCCACTCATGCACAACTTGAGGGGGGATGTTAGGAATACATCTCATCAAGACTCAGTCAGAGCTCTTCTGGTAACAGCTTCCAAGAGAAAATCACGTATCAATCACTAGCTTGTGTTACGCTACAGATTGATATGAATTTATTGCAAATATATTCTCTATAATTGCTAGCTTATGTTACGCCAAAAACATCTATGTAACCCTTGTAAGAAAGGCATGTAATCTCTATATATTTGTCTACCTTTCCACGAGTTGAAGTGTGGATCAATTCACCAAAATATTGTATTCTTTTTTTTTAAAGTTCGGAGGAACCGGTCATCCAGTTACGAAGGGTAATGAATAATTGTACATCTCAATTGATCATGGGATACTTAAGGGAATACTTGTTCATTTCATTAAGTTTCATGAAGAGGCCCCATCGTCAAAACGATACCCAGTACATTGATTAGGGAATCATTGCCTACTATCGCATATCTCAGTTGTTGGTTTCCCCTTGAATTAAAGAGGTTGAAAAGATAACAAACAGGAGCAAATGTATTGATGATCAGGTCGTAATGAATTTCATTCACGTAATTCACTTACGGAGTAGAGCTTGTCTTTAAATTATAGACAAAATCAGGATTGAATCATCCATTTCCTAGAAACAGACATGAGATTTGACCAAATAACGAATGAATGACCCAATCATACGAAAATTATAATTAGGTTAGTTTTTACCTTTTTTGGGTTCTGATCTTCCGATAACATTCCCTATTTTCTTAGGAATCATCTTTTGATGTGAAACCAAATATTAAAACCAAAAATTAAAGAAACATTGATTGAAGGTGGTGATGAATTATGGGGATGGTGTGGAAGAGGGAGTGGTTGTGGTGGAGATGGAGATGGCAGCATGACTACCTAGGTTTTTATCTGGTTTAGTTGTAGGGTGGTTCTATTGGTGGGTGTAAATAAAAAGTCAGAGATAGGATTTATGACATATGAAAACTTATATGGCTGATACTTAGGATAATTGAGGATAGGAATTGAGTTAGATGAGAAATAAGGAAAATGGGGATGAGAAATAAGTAAAACTTTTTTTTATGTCCCTCTAGAATTGTTGTAGAAAAATTAACATCCGACTTCGGCTGAGTTAAAACCAGAAATAAGAACACGGGCGTTGTGTGTCGGCAATAGTATTGTCTTCCTACTTTGCAAATAATTTGACGGTGCTTTGACACCATATGAAATTTTGGGTTCCAACTTATGTAATCTTTATATCTCAGTATAGTTATTATTTCATCAATATCTACTTTAATTTATTGGCTAATCAAAAATTAATTGAATATTGCTGACACTCAAAGACAAATGAGAAATATTTATAAATAGTGCTACAATCCGATGAACGTAGATGATTTGATGATGTTAAAATTTGTACTGTTTTTGACGAATTTTCGATCACAAAACACAAAAACAAATCATTGTTAAAAGATCTATTTCTTATCTATTATCGTACACCTTTGATCAAATCAGTGGATTTGTTTCTTGTGCGACAAAAAAAAAAAACCGTGTATTTGTTAGGAGATACTCACCTACTAGTTCTCAGGACGCATAAAGTCAGTGGCTATGCCAGGGACTTATTTTTGTGTGTGTTTCACAAATCTAGATGGTGCCTATACTGTTCTTGCAAATGTTTAAATTGGGACATGCAGGATACTTCCCACACTATGTTGATATGGATTGTTATTCTTGTGGTTAGGAAATTTGCATGCCAATGAATGAAGTATGTGTGAGAAAGAAGTCAGTGACAAATATGTGCGAGAAAGATATATCTTATAAGTTGGCTCATCTGAAAATTTATAAAAATTGGTATTCTTGTCTGCGGATCATTATGAAATAAAGACTCACCATCTCTAGTAAAAACAGACTTTTGTTTGGTGGTGCATCTGCTAACTTTGTACTAGTTATATATCTATTTGAAACCAAAAAGTAAGCTGAAATGATGGAGAAAAATGATAGAATCACAAAGCAAAGAATTTCATTCTTTACTCAAATTTTGAAGAGGGAGCTGCTAAGTGCTAATGTAACAAAGATGCACCTATACCCATTAATGGTATCAGCTAGTTAGTTTGAAATAAGATAAAAATTGCTATTGAAATTCTTTTTTACTCGGGCAACGATTCTATTAACTTCATGCTGTAAAATGACACTTGCCTAATTCAAAACAAAGCAATAAATTTTAATCATTCTTTTACTTGTTTTTATTTTATTGGTAAGGTAGCTTTTGTTATTTATTTTTTTGGTTATTTTTATCGTTTTGAGTTTTATGTATCTTCTCGTTTCTCTATTGAACTGAAATCTTGTTCGATTACTTAAATAAATCTTTTTGTTGAAGGTTAAACCAAGATATGGTAAAGTTGTCATTGAAGAAACTAGTACAAGTTGATTCTGGTTCAATGAAGCAACTAGCACAAGTTGGCACGGTGTGTTTTGCTTGAAGATGAAGTAAACTTGTGAAGTAAGTTATTCCAGTTCTAGAGTGTATTGCTTTTAGAGTTTAAAATTTTCTAGAAGATTACTATGATTAGAGTTTGATCATTGTTAGGAAATTTTTCTTTGCTTAATCGACAAGTTTGTTAAACTATATATAGGTTGTTGAGCCATGAGTTTTTATTACATCAATTGAGAGAAACAGTTCGAATATCTCTTCTTCACTTCTTATTAAGTCTTTGATATCAAATTTTCTATACTTTTCGTGCAGTAATTCAATTTATTTATTCTTATCAAGAAATAAACAAATACAAGAAATTATTTGTGTACGCAGCTCAACTGTTTTCCAGTTGGTATACCATAGATAATTTAATATATGTTTAACAAATGGTCCTACTACTATATTACCTGGTTTTATTGCTAAAAATTATCCGTGGTTGCTTGAGTAGGTGCATAAAATATGGATCCCAACCCGGGTGCTACTTTTCTTAGTGACAACAACTAATGAGTCATATGCCAAACTTTATTTCTCTGGTTAATCTACCGACTAGATCTTTGAGTTTCACACAAAAATAGATCACACAATAAGTGCGTATACAACTAATTTGTCGTTTGGAATGGTTCAGAGATATATGGAGGAAGAAACTTGGGAAAAAATGTGTTGATCGAGATGGCTTGAAGAGATTCAACTGAAATGAAAAGTTTTGTTATGATGGGGTAAATTTACATGATAAGGAATGATGTGTGGAAAAATAAACAATTATAGGTTGATCTATTTAAGAATCCGTAATGGTTGGTATAAAAGAATTTATACGGTCACACACAAATCAAAATTGAACTTTTACTTGATGATATACTTAAGTTTATATTAAAAATCTATTTGAAACTTAAACTTAAGTTGAGATGATGGAGAAAACTAATAAGAACAACAAACCATAGAATTCGTATCGTTATACTTATAACTTGAAGAGGTTGTACTGAGTACAATAAGAGAGCACTTATATGATAAGAATCGAGTTCTTATCACGGCCAACAAAACAAGTTTGTGTGAAATAAATAAAACAATGAATCAATTAACTTCAAATTTTTGTAATAAAAAAATAGGAATATTTTGATTTTGGTGCCCATAAAATGGTATATCTTTGCGTTTGGTGCCTAATTTTGTCCAACTTTGAGTTTGGTGTCCAGTCAACCGATCGACTTTGTTTGACGTGTTGACCATCCATTTTACGGTTAAAACTGTAAAATTCAAGGTCCTTCAAATAGTTTCTGCATTCATCTACGTTCAACCATTCTTGGCTAACAAATAACTTTCCTGCATTCATCTAGTCATTTCACAATTTTAAGTGTAAAGTGGATGGTCAACACGGTCAAACAAAGTCAAACGATTGACTGGATACCAAACTCAAAGTTGGACAAAATTAAACACCAAAGACAAAAGTATACCATTTTAAAGGCACCGAGATAAAATATCCCAAAAAAATTAAGACCTGACAACTTTTTATATAGACAGAGCTTAACAAATCCTAGTCAAACGCATATTCCTATTCATACGGGTATTGAACTTCGAAGATTAAATAACTCTTTCGGGAAAGCCTTTCCAAGGATCCCAAAGAATCAAAGAAAAGAAAGTAAATCCTATCTACTTAAATTATTTTTTCTTGGGAGCATATGCATATGTCCTACTATTATTCATACCAAGCTTATGCAATAGTTCTACAATCACCTGGTCCATCTTCTACTTTGATAAAATTTGATTCTATCATTCCATCCTCCTTTGAAAATTCGTGGTCCTCAAGGCATGGTAGCGATACAACTAACTCATCTTAATCCAGAAACTGATCTCTTTTGCTCTTTGAAAATGCCTTGTCGCAACTTGAAATTCTCTTTCTGTACGCCTTGCATCGGCTATTTGTTTCATTTTATTTTGGCTTGTGTGTAAGTTATTATTATTAAACAGTAACAGAAGTTGACCTCTTTTGCTCAATGCCTCATCGACTGGTGAACCCTTTGCTTCCCGAGGAATGTAATGATGGATATCAGGTGGGGGTATACCATATAATGCCTCAAATGGAGTCATCCGAGAAGACGTATGCTATGTTGAATTATACTGATATTCTGCCAAATGAAACCATGTTGACCAACTCTTACATTTGTCTCCAGCAAAGCAACGAATGTAAGACTCTAAACGACGGTTCACTATTTCAATTTGACAGTATGTTTGGGGATAATAGGAAGAGCTCACTTTCAGTTTATTACTCTGAAGTCGAAATGCTTTCTTCTAAAAATTGTTGGTAACTTCGTCATCTCTATCTGAGACTATAGATCAGGGAAACCCATGCAGCTTCACAACCGAATCTACAAAAACCTTGCCACTGATGTTGTTGTGTACGGATGCTTTCGAGGCTATAAATTAGTTAGTTAATTTATCCACCACAAAAATAATTGTTTTGTGAGTTAGGTAATCCATCTATATAAAATCCATGGATATGTCTACCCAAATACTTTCGAGGATAGGCAACGGTTGCATTAGTCCAACCGGTGATGAAGTCTCATATTTATTGTTCTGTCATGTGTCACAGTGTGCTATATAATTCATAACATCATGCCTCATTCCGTTGATATACTAACTTTGATAATCTCTTTATTGTCTTCAAATACCTGGACTGTCCAGCTGCTGGATGAAACTCCTGCAACAACAACTCTCTCCATCAAGACTCTGGACTAACATGGAGTTAGTCAAATGAGATTTCAAATGGCTTTCAGAGAGTTTGCAAATCTACTGTTAGTCCATACAGATTTTTGGAGAGTCTTCTATTGTCTTTTTTTATTGGTTAAAGACTTTTTTAAGCCATTTGAATTCTCTGAAACTCCATGTTATTGAATTATGATTTCGTAAGAGTCACTTCAGCACGCCTGTTATTCGAATGTGAATTGAAAGTCATTGATTTGTTATTTTTAAAGATTTGCAGAGAGTTTTTTTAGGAATAAAGGCATGGTAGAAATCTCTCCTCAGGAGGTGATATTTTGGGAGATTTAGAAACTTGGGGAACATTTGTTTTTGAGAATAAGACTAATTTTATTTTATTTTTCTCTTTTTTGTTTGAGTTGATGAGCAAGTAACGTACTATTTATGCAGTAAACCAGTGGCGAGATAGCATAGCAAATAAAATGTGGAATGAGCGGAATAAAAAGAATGAAAACATAGGCATAAACAACGAGATTTATTTTGAAAATGAGCACATATTTTACAAAATACTCATGGTACTTTTATTAATATTATAACGTGCGTAACAAAGTAACCATTAGATGTTTTAAATTTTTGACTATTTATTATACATTTTTTTTGTCTCTACAAATCATTGAGACTCTTTACGAATCTCAAACTTTTTCTCTACAAGTCACAAAGACTCTCTAATATACTCTCAGAGAATCACTATAAATCTCTATATTTTTAGAGAATCTCCGGGAATCACTCAAATAAAAAATCTATAAAAGTCTACAGAAATCTCAATTGATTACCTCCCTGTTAATACCCACTGTTGATGATACTTCATCATCCCACATTTTGTATTTCAGTTGCGAATGCCATGTGAATTTTCTTTTGGGTTTAGGAATAAGCAAAGGAAGAGTGAAAGACCAGATCTGTTTAGGAATTAGGACTTAGAGCAACTGCAGTGGACGAGCAAACCTATAATTATGGTCCAGGGACGAGACGCAACAGGACGGAGTAAAGATTAAAATCTGGACCAAAACCAAATTCCAGACCATATTTGGTCTGGGACCAAGACCAAAACTATATATAGTGGAGCGGAGGTATAATCACCGTTTGGCATCGGGCGTGTGTATAATCTACGCCTGTTGTGAAACGTACGTAAAGTCACCGCCCCATAAAGAGGCGTGCATATAAGTTACGCACGGTTGAGGCGTTGATAAAATGTTCGCCCGTTGGGACGTTGCTAAAGTTTACGCCCCACGTCAGGCGTTCATAAAATTAACGCCCCATTCAGACGAAGATTATACAAACGCCCCAGCCCGGCGTTGATATTCTTAACGCCCCACGCCAGGCGTATATATAGTTAACGCCCCACGCCAGGCTTTTATATAGTTAACGCCCCAGACAGGCGTTGATATAATTAACGCCCCGCAACAAGCGTTTATATAGTTAACGCCCCAGACATGCGTTGATATAATTAACGCCCCACGCCAGGCGTTTATATAGTTAACGCCCCACTCCAGGCGTTTATATAGTTAACGCCCCAAGCTTGAGTTTAAAAAAAAAAAAAATACTTAGACAAAATTGATTTTGAAATTTTTTTATACCGTTGGTAATTCGAACGTTGAAGAAAATGGAACGTTGGATAATTTGGAACGTTGGAAAGTTTGGAAGACATTTCGGAACGTTGAAAATTTCGGAAGAAACACCTATATATACACATGAATCCTGTGACATTTTCCCACGACTAAATACTTCAAACTATCCACACCAATAAGAAGAAATATTGTTTCTGCTTTCAAATCCTCTTCGGCTACAGATTTTTGTTTCTTGTTCGTCTTCATGCGACCATTGAAACGCGCTGTGAATTTGTTCAACATCTGTGCACACACAATATAGATGCAGTTACATTATTAAAAAACCAACCCTCATTAACGAATATTTTTATTAGTCCATCACCATTTATATTCCAAATACTATAAATCCTTAACACAAACCATATCAATTCCAAATTCTATAATTCCAGAAACACAAATTAAATCGTCACCGATGCATTTCCAAAATCATTACAAGATTCCACAACCCAATTTCATCACTTCAAGATTCCATAAAAATCACTAAAAAATCAATTCCATACTCACGCAATTAGCTCTTCTACATATGTAACTCCCAAAATTTACATAACTACAATTTACATAACTAAAACTAATCACCTCAAAATTCAATAAAAAACAATACAAATTCAATTATTGGTAACCATATTCACATACAACATGCAGAAAACCAATAATTAATCCAATAATTTACATAACTACAATAATTTACAATAATTTAAAATTAATCCAATCATTTTAAAATTAATCCAATAATTTACATAACTACAATTATTGATAACCATATTCACTAAAATTAATTACCAACAGACAACATGAAGAAAAACAATAAAAGGAAGCTCTCAATTGAAATAGGTTGATTGAAACAGATGAAGGGTGAGAACTATTTCCCACATAATCTACATAACCACGGATTTTTACAATACCCAAAAATTGTAAATCAAATTTTTACAATACCACTGTGGAAGCTCTAATAAATTTTAGTGAATAGATTATAAATCAAATAAAAATTTACAATACCCACAAATCAAACTTTTACAATACCCACAAATAAATTTTTACAATACCACTGTGGAAGCTCTAATAAATCTAACTATTTTAAAAAAAAAAATTAACCAAATTTACATAAGCATCAAATATGGTTTTTTTCACATACATATTAATCTCTAAAAAAACATAAAACATACATACCCAATTAAATTTAACCAATTTCATATTCATATTTGTTCGTTAAAACCAAATTTTAGATAAACTAATTTTAACAAATAAAACCCTAAATAAATTATACAACAATATGGATAAAACAAAAGAGATTAAGAAAAAAAAAACATACCTCTTTTGTAACCCGGGTTCATCAAGTATCTCGTTTTTTTCTTTTCTTTTACTGCTCGTTACTGTGATGTTTTTGTTTAGAAGCTGTGTTTTGTGGGCGGTAGAAAGAAAGAGGAGGTAGAAAAGAAAAGAAGAAGACGGAGAAGATTAGGGTAAAGGTAAAGTGAACACGTGGGCTATACGTGGTGGTTAGAGATTGTCCGGGCTTTAATGCCACACGTGCTAGATATGTGTGTTAATAGAAGTCCAACACTATACGTACGCCTGCCATGAGGCGTTGATTCCTTCATTCGCCTGAGTGAAACCAAGCGTTGATTATACGTACGCCTGAGAGAAGAGGAGGCGTTGATTATACGTACGCCCCACGTCAGGCGTTGATGATACGTTCGCCTCAAACAGGCGTTGATTATACTTACGCCTCAAAACAGGCGTTGATTATACGTTCGCCTGAAACAGGCGTTGATTATACGTACGCCTCAAAACAGGCGTTGATTATACGTCCGTCTGAAACAGGCGTTGATTATACAAACGCTTCATTCAGGCGTTGATTATACGTTCGTCACACCAGGCGTAGATTATACAAACGCCCCTTCTCCGAGCGTGAAATATATGTACGCCCCACAACAAGCGTATTCTTTACCAACGCCCCACAACCAGCGTTAACTATATCTCCGCCCGGCCCAAACGAAGATTATACCAACGCTCCACATGCAAGCGTGGATTATACATCCGCCCGACTAAATATACTCCACTGCCTTAACGTGACACTACAGACTAAACTCAAATTTGATCGTTTGTTTTGGTCTTTGATCTTTGGTTTTGATCGTACCACTGTGGACGCTCTTAGGAGTAGCTAGTATGGATGGAGTTGTCTATTCACGAAGACACATCGTTATTGAGCCAAAAAGAAAAGAAAAAGAAAAACACGAAGACGCATCGTGGGGTACGGCTTAATCTGAATTTTGAATTCTCAAAACATTTTGAGCGGAAAATACAATATAGCGGCTTAATCTTAGTAAATTCCCTAAAGCAAAACAATCCCTGTATGCAACTAATATTTATCCATCTGTCGGCCATGAGAGACATCACTAGCTAAGGCCGCCGTTTTTTGGTATGTGTGAATTGTTATGAATTTGCATGCCATCCAACGAAGTACGTGTGAGAAAGAAATGCGAAGAAATGACCTGGAGTGTTCTCGTGGTTTGTATAAGAAGTAATAAATACTCCCACCCGCTCTAAGGCCTAAAGCTAAGCGGAGATGCCAGAGAAAACTGATAAGAAAAGGAAATCACATAAATTAATTCTTTATTTAAATTTCGACGAGGTGATGTTCATCCAGTGAAGATACACTTTTACTTCTTAATGAAAATTTTGGAGAAGCAAGCAAATGCAACAGCTTCAACATACAAAAGCCTGACTAGTATCTTGGATAAATTGCAGCGAAACCCATCTTCGGCAATTAAGTTCTTATGAACACATCTAGGTCCTTGAAAAGTACAATTTTTTGTGTCGGAAAACATTCATCAATGACCTAAGGATCTTTAACAGCTTCATATAGGTCCACCTCACCAACTCAAGCATATCTCTACTTGCACTTTACTTCATTATCATGTAATAGTAGAAGTGTCAGCCCATCCAAAATCCAATGCAAACACCATGAGATTGAATTGAGCTGTAACAAGTGTATTGAGCTGTAGCAGGTGTATTGAGCCGTAAATTGGACCATAGAAATTTGGGTACTAATTGATTTACCATAGTAAATTTATTATCTTATCCGTCCGTATCTTCTATTTATTGGCTAATCAAAAATTAACTAACCGAATAGTGATGATATCAAACAGATACATATGGTGAAAAACCGATGACTGATGATCTTAAAATCATTTTTCTTTGACAAACTTTCAATCTCAAAACACGAGAAATAATCGTTAAAGATGAGTTTCTCTTCTATTATGGAACATTAGGGATCAAATTACGAAGAACCCCAACCGTGGATTTGATTCATGTGCAATAATAAAGAAACTGTGAATTTATTAGGAGACACTTGCTAACTAGTAAGACATCACCCCTCCCCTCAGATAATTGACCGACTTAGTATGTGAGTTTTACAAGATGGCGCCTACACTGTTCTTATAAATGGTTTAAAAGGGGTGATTCAGAGAAAACATAATCCAGAAAATGACTTGACTAAAATGGCATGAAGGCTATTAAATTAAACAAAATAAATTGTCATTCTTGTAGGGTGGTACATTTGCATGACAATGAGTGAAGCGTGTATGAGAAAGAAATACCCACAAGTTGATCCATCCAAAATTTTATAAGAACTGGTATTGTTGGTTATAAGGTAATAAAGACTAGCCAGCTCTAGTTAAAGCAAATTTTTGTTTGATGATGCATACATAAACTTTATATTGTATAGCTATTTGAAACACCAAAAATTAAGCTCAGGTGATGGAGAAAACTGATAAGAATAACAAAGCATCGATCTTATTTATTTACTTAAATTTTGACGAGGGTACTGCTAACGTAATGAAGATGTAGCTACATTCTTTGGTGGAATAACTGTCAACTGATTTGAAATAAAATATAATTAAATTCTATTTGCGCGGCCGTGAATAGTAACTTCCTTGGGGGTTTTATCTATGATTAAGAACTTCATTTTTTAAAATGACACTCTTGAACAACTCGATGTTTTCTAGTAAACAAACAAATTAATGGGCAATATTTATCTTTAGTCTATGATTATCAATTTCTTCAATAAGTTTTAATCATTCTTTTACATTTTTTCTCTTCTGTTTTACCTTTTGAGTTTTATCTATTTTCCCCTTTCTGTGTTGGTTCTAGATCATGTCCAGTCGTTAAAAGGTGCATTTACGAAAATATTTTCGTACAATAATTCAATCTATTGGTTATTATCAAGAACAATCAAACGTGGAAAACAAATTGTTCGCTGCTAATCATTCTTCACTACGTCATAGACACTTTGACATATGGTTAACAACTAATCTCATTAGTGACCCAATCCACGTTCCACGGTGGTACAGTGGTATAGTCGGTGGGTGATTGATGATACTTGCGATGATACTTGCGACTTGTATTCGAAACTCGCCAGCCTATTTGAAGTTTAAAATTAAATACAGTTTAAAATTAAATACAGCTTTTGGGCTTTAACCAAATCTTTTTAAGAAAACTAATTGGTCTGTTAGAATACGGGCATCCAACTCAAAACCAATTGGCAATGAGTGGAGAAGCCCAAAGGATTATAAATCGCAGGATCTTAGAAATCCAGACAATGTGGGACTAATAATCTCAACACGCCCCCTCACGTGTAGCCTCGTTGGGTCTAACACGTGGAACAATAAATCGGGTAACGCGGAGTAAAAGTGCGGTCATTTGACTCGACATAAATAACCTGCTCTGATACCATGTTAGAATACGAGCATCCAACTCAAAACCAATTGGCAATGAGTGGAAAGGCCCAAAGGATTATAAATCGCAGGATCTTAGAAACCCAGACAATATGGGACTAATAATCTCAACATGGTCTTATAGTGCGCGACGACCTTCGTTACTAGCCTTTGTCGCATAACATCGGGATCATAATTCATGTGGAACTTTTCTTACTGACTATAGTGTATGCCAAACTTTTCTTCTCCGATTAGTTTGCTGACTTGATACTTTGAATTTCACAAAAATAGATCACACAATTGGTGTTTGTTGTTGTAAATGGTTCAAAGGGATGTCATATGATAGAAACAATGTGTTGATCGAGATGGCGCGAAGACAGACAGTCAACTAAAATGAAGTGTTTTTCTTATGAGGGGTAAATTTGCATGGTAGAGAAAACAACAAGTTGGTCTATTTAAGAATATGTAATGGTTGGTGTGCATACTCAATTTTGTATTTTAAAAATATATTTGAAACTTAAAATTGAGTTGAGATGCTGCAGAACACTGATAAGAACAGCCAATCATGAAATTCGATCCGTCACGGATAGCTTAAAGAGGTTGTTCTCAATGATGAAAGCCTTGGAAAATCAGTCTGGTACATCAGACCAAGACGCCATCACGGGTTTATGGGCATTATGTCTGTAGGCATTAGTTCGGCGGCTAGTGAGGCCTCAGTTTGCATTGTTTCTTTGGTTTTTGTACCAAAGAGTGTTATACTTTCCCGTTTGTGTCTTTTTTTTGTTGTTGAATTGTGTTTTTCGGCTTGTGTTTTTCCGGTGTTTAATTTGTTGCATGTAGGAAAAAACACTGAAGTCTGTCGCTCTTTAGAGAGCAACGTAACTCAATAAAATAGTTATCGTATAGGGTGTACTCTCTAAAACGACATTTGGCAACAAATTTAGAATTTAACAAAGTAATTTTATACTTTAAAATGGTTCTCATGTAGAAAGCCTAGTTAGCAATTCGGGATACGGGTAGTAGTTCGGGACGGCATACGTACGAGAATTATACGGATTCGGATAGGTCGGATTCGGTCAAAAATCCGGTCGACGATTCGTTGTTCGGACAGTAGTTCGGAACGACATACGTACGTGTATATTCGTTTTATAAATGTAAGTTCCGCACTTAAGATTTGGCTTACATACATGATAAATTGATAAGTATTATGACCTTATTACGAGACTAATTTTATTTGTATATGATTTATAAGATGGAGAAAAAACATTTTAGCGTGATTGTTTAACAAGAAGTAAACAATTTAATTGCATAAATGTATTACAAAACGAGTTTATAGTCTTTTAAACAAAAATCAATACATCAAACACTGGTTAAACAACTACCAATAGAAAATTTTAACGAATTATTGTATTTAAATATAAAGTATATACAAAATCAAACAAAAACCAATCAACAGAACTCTACTCAGAGAGTTACTTATGGAGAGCAAGGTTGGGCGTTCGAATCTAGTTCGGAAATATTATTCGGATTCGGTCAGTTTGTATACGTTCGCGAATCATTCGTGAGGTCCGCATAATCCGAGAACTAGGTTTGGAGTTCAAATAGTTTGGAAGTATCATTCGAATTCGGTCAGTTCGAATACGTTCGCGAATCATTCCGGAATGATTGAGAAAATTACTAACTAGGGTAGAAAGTAGTAATCTATTTCTACTTTATTAAGAGCATCCGGCTGAACTTAATGTTTTATGATAATCTAGCTAACTAGCTTGATTGGGTGGTAGTCAGTAGTCACAATAAAGTGTAATTTACCGAGGATCGTGCGACTACAGAGTCGACTCAGTTGTCAAATCAGTGATATGTTTTTTATTTTTTCATGATTCTTTTTTTCTGATTTTCATGATGAATCTTATACGTTCTTAATAATTCTCTGTTTAGATTATATGTTTTGCTTCAATTTTCTATGTTAAAACAATAGCAGAAGCTCTTTTCAGGCCTCATATTTCATTTTCAATTCTGATCTCATATTCTCTTGTTGGATTGATTCATGGCTAACTAATCTCTGTGATTTGCAGCACTTAATGATCTAAGTAGTGTACCGGTTGTGGTCTTTTAAGGGGGCAGTGGTGCAGTTTGATTCTCTTTTCTCATTAGGAACAGTAGTGTTTCCCATATCGTAGATCTGGACATGTTCAACATCATCATCAGACTCTATTCTACCTTAGCAATGGTTGTCATCATTATGATCTCTCTTATCTTGATCCAAGAGGCAGCAGGCTTCTCTACTATCTACAAAAACTATCATCATTCTGATCAATCTTCTTCTCAAAATCATTCTTGTCATCTCATCAACATCCATAGTAATAGGGGTAAAAATGGAAAAAATTTATTCCAAAAGGCGCATTCTTTAGACTATTCAAAATTTGAATACCACTTTCCTAAAATAAAGCCTTATTCTTATGTGATTTCCGGTCTTCACATTGAGAGCTTCTCCAATGATGTTGTGTGTGTTTCCTAGGTGGAACCACTAACAAGACATCCTTATTCCAATGTTAACTTAAATTTAGGGAGAAAAAATAATTCATCTCCAATGGTGTTGGTTGTGATTTTTTTAAATTAAATGTAAATTCTATTTTTAGTTGTTTTATGATTTTATTAGAACTAAAAATGGTTACTTAATATATTGGAATTAATTTTAGTTAAGTAAAAGCTTAATAGGATAGCTTGACATTGTCAAGGTGAATGTCTAGTTTTAGACATTCACCTTGACAATGTCTAATAAAAATTGAGCCATGTCATCTTCACATTGATTTAAGAAATTGGGTTGGAAAAGAATTTTAGGGAAAATGAATGTGTATCCTATGCGGACTTAGACATTTATCTTCACATACAATTCATTGGAGAAGCTCTTACTAGAATATGTCAACAAATTTATGTAATCCAGGAAAGAAATTATTCGCAGTCATTAGTCAAAGTTTTATCCCTAATCTTTTTTTTAATAAGAAAGGAGAAATTATATTAAAAGAAATCATTGAATGTTTACATTCAGTTCATTTCTGACTAGAAATTTTAACCATAAAGGATAAGCAGAGAACCATGATTGATTAATCCTATCAATTCTAGCCTTTTTAGCTAGGTTATTAGCAACTTCATTCGACTCTCTAAGCACAAAAGTGCACTTCCAGTCCCTAAAACTAATAACAGACTTCTACAGTCCTGAACGACATTACTATTCGTCCATCTAATACTAGAAAAATCAACATTGATAGCTTTTACTACACCCTGGAAATCACCCTCCAAGTGTAGCTTTTCCACAGCTGAATCCCTTGCCCACTTAATTGTTGCCAGTGCTGCTAGAGCTTCAGCTTGTTCCTCATCTTGAGATATGCCTGAGAATGGTTGAGATCCTCCAAATTGCCCTGCATCAGAAAATAATATCAGTCTTATACCCATATAATTATTTGCTTTCAAATAATATGCATCAAAGTTAATTTTATAGAATCCACTATCTGGCATTTTCCAAGGAATTATATTCCTAGATTGGTTCACAGTAAGTCTTGTATTACTGCATTTTAAACAGTTCTCATTCCACTCAGCAGTGTCTTTGTTAATTTGTGCCACTGGTTGAGATACTTGAATTGATCCATTATCAAACACTACAGAGCATCTAAGCTTCCAGATGTGCCATATGCCAAAGCCCACAAATTGAACATATTTATCCTTCTCTTCCTTGGATACATTACTAGTATGGAACCAAATAGCTATCCAACCCTGCAAATTGACATTAGTAATACTCCCTGCAATTTTAACATCAAGAGAAAACCAAAGCCTTTTAGTGACATCGCAATCAATAAAGAGATGATTAGCTTTTCTACTTCCTGCTTACATAAGGGGCATTCACTATTTATGTCAGCATCAAACCTAAAGATTTTACTTCTCACAGAAACACAATCATGTAAACATTTCCAAAGATGATGTTTTATCTTTTGTGGAAGGTTAAGCTCCCACAACTCTTTCCAGGGGAAAGTAGCATTACCAGTACCATGAATTTCCCTCATAATGCAATTATAAGCAGATTTCACAGTAAATTTACCATTATGAGCAGGAGCCCATCTTAGAATATCCTTCCCAGTACAAGGAATTCTGATTTTCGTAATTTCACTGACAATATTACTATCAAAAAGACAGTTCAGAGTATCTACATCCCACTCTTTTCTTTCCTGCATAATCAGTTGATTCACAGTAGTCATAGTATTAGAAGTAAAATTACTATTAAGAAGATTATCCATGGTTGGCACCCATTTGTCCTTTCATATATCAATGGATGAATCATCCCCTATTTCCTAACAATAATATTTCTTAATCAACTCCAGCCCTCTGCATATGCCCTTCCACACCCAAGAAACACTTTCAGTACAAACAATATGTAAAGGACTATAATCAGGAAAGTATTTATGTTTGAGGATTTGAACCCACAAAGCACCAGGATCAGTTAGAATTCTCCATGCTAACTTTGCAAGCAAAGCAGTGTTTAAGTGTTCAGTTTTCCTAATGTTCAGACCCCCCATATCTGTAGGTTTAGCAACATTATCCCAATTACAGAGGTTACCCCCTCTGGCAGACTTCTTCTTATTCCAAAAAAAACCTTCTTTGAATAACGTCTAACTTATCTGTCATCTTCTTAGGCATGGGAAAAACAACTAGGTGATGAGAAGCTAGAGTACCTAAGGTTGATTTAATAAGGACAGTTCCACCTGGTTGGTTTAAGTATTTTCCTTGCCAGTTATCTAACCTTTTATCACAAGATTCTTCTAAGTGCTTAAAAGACTCCATTTTGTTTCTTTGTAGAAGTAAAGGAACTCCTAAATATTTATCAGGTAGGCCAAGATTCTTGATTTTCAAAATAGATAAAATTGTGGATTTAATTCTAGGTTCAATCTTGGGACTAAAAGCAATCCCAGATTTCTCAAAATTGGTGGCCTGACCAGAAAACTTACTAAACCTATCAAGCATGCTCTCTAGATTTCTAGCACTTTTAATACTAGCCCTAGTAAAAACAAGACAGTCATCAGCAAAAAATAAATGACTTACTGATGGGATGGTTGTAGTCACTTTGATACCCTAAATTTCATTTTTCCTCTCTGCATCAATAAGCATTTTAGATAAAACATCCATACAAATTATGAACAAGTAGGGAGACAAGGGGTCTCCTTGTCTAAGACCCCTTGTGGGATAGTAGACCTCACCAGGACAGCCATTAAACAAGATAGAAGTAGATATTGTAGATATACATTGCTCAATAAGGTTACACCAATGTTCATGAAATCCTAGTTTTTTCAAGATATTGATTAGGAACTTCCATTCAGTTCTATCAAAAGCCTTGGACATATCTAATTTCATAGCCATTCAACCAGATTTGGTTTTTTTTTTCTCATTGTGTCAACTAGTTCATGAGCTATAACCATATTGTCTGTTATTTGCCTAGAGGATAAGAAGGCTGCTTGGTAAGGACTAATAAATTTATCCATCAGAGTTTTCAGTCTACTAGCTAAGAGTTTAGATATAATCTTATAACTAGTATTACTTAAACTAATAGGTCTAAAATCAGCAGGAGTCTTAGGGGCATTACTTTTAGGGATAAGAGACACAAAGTTGTGATTTATCTGCTTAAGCATATGACCTGAGTGGAAAAAACTTTTTACCATAGCTATAGTATCAGGACCCACAGTGTCCCACATTTTCTGGTAGAAACCAGGAGGATATCCATCAGGGCCAGGTATGGTCCAAGGCTGCATTTTCCAAACCACAGACTTAATTTCCTCATCAGAAGGAGGATGAACTCATAAATCCAATGTCACAAGGATGGTATTCTCATCCACCTTATCAACCACCTCCTTCTCAGTTAGTAATTCCCAATCCATTATTTTCACAGCCATATCGCAAATTTCTAGACTAAAAATGGCCGCTCTTACTAAGAGATTTAATGCTTCAAATCTGGGAGGCATTAATCCTAACAGTGCAAGTGGGTGTTTGATTTCAAAAGAGGAAATAGAAGCAGCAGCATCTAAATGGGATAATTGTCTCCTTGGGAAGATTATTTCCAAAGAAGATATTGATCATGAAAAAGTTCAAAGAGATGTTAACATCATTTGGAGAAGGCAAAGAAAAGTTGAAATAAACACCATGGGGAGAAACATGTATGTTTTCAAGTTCAAGTCAGCTGAAGATGTAAATGATGTTATGGAAAAGGTCACATGGATCATCCATGAGCACTTGGTGGTTCTAAAGGTTTATGACAACTCTATTCCTTTAGAAAACTATGTATTTACTCATCAAATATTTCCAGTTATGATTAAAGGTCTGTATCTGGAGCACATTGATGATGTTATCATCAATAAACTTTATGAAGATATGGGGAGGAAGATTGCAAGAGAAGGGTATAAAGGCTATACTGTAAGAGGTAGAGTGGTTTCTGCTAAGATTGAGATTGATCTCAGTCAACCACTCAAAAGAGGTACTTGGCTATTATCGGCTGCTAAGCAAAACAATATGGGATCGTTATCATTTCGTGAAGCAACCCAGGAAAATCTGTCCTGAATGCTACACAATTGAACGCAATGATGAACTCTGTGAAGAACGCGCTTGGAACATTTTTATCTTTGGAATGTCTGAGCCGGCTTTTCAAGAATATTACGCGAAACATGCTCACTTAGTTGAAAAAATGCTTAATGGTGCAGAAGCAAGTAATGGGCCTAATGTAGAAAGTACTGGGTCTAATGAAGCTGGTGGTTCGGGTGTTGCTGAAATGCTCAGGTCGGAAGGAGAAGACCCGGATCCGAGACAATATAAGCGCAGTAGAGATTCGGGAATTGAAGATAACTATGTTCTCCTCGACACAATCTCTTCCTCTCCTGTGACTACTCGTTTTCCCGTAGTCTACGTAATGTATACAGCTCATAGAATCAGATGCTAAGTAGTATCGATACCTCTGTTGAACTGATAATGCTAAGTAGTAAAAGATATTAAAGATCACAATAATAACAAAGAACTCAAATATAATGTAAAAGCTTCTAAGTCATCATGAGACACAAGAGATTACGTGGTTCGATATTTGTCTACGTCCACGGGGTAATGAGTGATTGTTTTGTATTAAGTATGGTGGTTACAGAGATCTTAAATGCTTCCCAAAGTAATAGAGAGAACTCAAGTTGAAGTAAATACTTAAGTTCTAAACATTAAAGAGGTATAAGCTTAAGACTAGATCTTCTCTCCTAGATATTGAATGACCTTATTTTGTTGGTGAGGCTTGGTTTATAGCCCCTTATGCTCCAGGTATATCTTTGATTCCTTTGGGTCCATCGTCTGCTGATATAACTTTCGTACGCATTGTACCTTCGTTCACCGCTCGCCTTATCCAGTCAAACCTTGCCACCTCAGCTGACCCACGTTCCTTCGGAAACTCCCCAACCTTAGTATAGGTTGTACCTTCGTTCACCGCCAGTTTCTACCAATCGGGTTCTGCCACATAGTTTCTCTCCACGTGCTTTGGTTATGCGTGTAGATAAAGGATTTGAGCATTTAATGATGATTAGATATCCCACTACCTTTGTCCCTTCACCAGCTTCCTCCTTGTAGACTAGGCTTTTAGTCTTATGATCTCAACCGTCAAGGCATCCTTCCTTGGGACGAGATAAAGTAGATCTACGAAGGTATAGTTTGTAACTCAGGATTCTCTGTATAGCGAGGGCTACACAGTTAACTTCTAAATGCGGCCACTAAGATAACGACACGTGCCCTGCAAAATATTGGTATTCACAACTCCAAACCCTAATATCAACTCTCACTCTGGTATGATAGTTAACGGTAGAGGAGATCATTCTGAGATCGATGTTATGAGTCAAGGTGGTGGTGATTTGAACATGTTTGATGTAGAGAATGAAGTTAGAGAATCAAACAATCTGATGTTCCATCCCCCTGCTACATGTCAATCTAGGAGTGCAACAAATCAGTTCCAAGCACTATTTCTGGTAATTACCCTCTTAATCATCCATGGGTTATCATAGGTGACCTTAACATCACTATGCATGCCCAAGAAAGATCTTCCCTAACTACCCCTACCACAAGTGAATATCCAGAAATTCAATCTATTATAGATAATGCAGACCTGTCAGACTTAGGTTATATTGGCAATACGTTCACTTGGAACAATCGACAGTCTGGAAATAATTGCATTTATGCTAGATTAGACAACGTATTGGCTAATGGTCACTGGCTGAATCATTATGGTTCTACTCCGGTAAACCATATTGATACTATAAGCAGTGACCATATACCCATTATCTTGGAGACTAATTTTTTGTCTTACCAAGGTAGTAAGCTCTATAAATACTTAAAATGTTGGAGTAGTGACCCTTCAGTAAGAGAAGTTATCAAAAACGCTTACTCTAAGGACATTATAGGCTCTTCCTCCTTCCAACATACTAATAGGCTGAGAAATGTTAAACATGAATTGAAATTATGGAATCTTAATCATTTTGGCAATATTGATAATCAAGTTAGATCCTTAAGCAGTCAACTCCATGATCTTAATAATCGACCACATCCCCCCAATAATGTGGATTTGATCAAACAAGTAGAGTTTGACCTAGAACACTGGCAAAAAGTTCAGGAAGATTTTTATGCTCAGAAATCTAGACAAGAGTTCTTCAATTCCTTTGATAGGAATACTGGGTTTTACCATAATTATGCCAATAGGAGAAAACACTTCAATCATATTAGTGCTCTCAAATTGGATAATGGGCAGTGTGTTAATGATAGAGATGATCTTGAAACCCTTTTGGTAACTCATTTTAGTTCTATTGGGACTTCCTCAAAACCTTTTAGAAACCAAGAGATTCTTAATTGCATTGACCCTTGTATATCTAGTAATGATAACTTAAACCTGCTTAGACCTGTTACTAAGCAGGAAATTATCGATAATATTAACCAAATGATGCCTTGGACTGCCCCATGGCCAAATGGTTTTCCCCCAGGGTTCTACAAAGAAAACATTGATCTCTTAATTGAGGATGTCTGGAAAACAGTTATTAGTTTTTTTTTGACTCTAGGCATCTCCTTAAAGAGATGAATCATACGTTTTTGTCTTTAATACCAAAAGTCAATAATCCCTCTAGCCCTACAGAGTTTCGACCCATTTCTTTGTGTAATTATAATTACAACATTATATCCAAGATTATTGTAAATAGAATGAAACCACTCTTGAGCAACATGATAATTCATTTTCAAGCAGCCTATGTCCCAGGGAGAAACACTCAAGATAATGTCATTATTGCTCATGAGTTGGTTCACACAATGAAAAGGAAAAGAAAAAAATGACAAATGGGGTGTCATGGGCCTTAAACTTGATATGTCTAAGGCCTTTGACAGAGTAGAATGGAATTTTCTTAGAGATATTCTTAGAGCTTTTGGTTTTTCAGTCCATTGGTGTGGTCTTATCCGTCAGTGCATTACCACTACTAGCATTTCTATCTTGTTAAATGGCTCCCCTTATAAAACTTATAGACCTACTAGAGGTCTGAGACAGGGAGATCCCCTGTCTCCTTATCTTTTTATCATTGTCATGAAGTCATTTTCTAGATATATCTCTCATGCTGAAAAATGTAATCTCATCCATGGTTTAAAGGTAACTAAAGAAGCTCCAAGTATCAGTCATCTGCTCTTTGTAGATGACTGCCTTCTTTTTGCTAAAGCCTCTCGTAATGAAGCTAATAATTTACTGAGATGAATCAAAGACTTTAGTATTGCCTCAGGCCAGGTCATTAATCTCCATAAATCTGGTTCTTTTTTTTAGTAACAATGTGCACCCTGATCATGTTGTCTCCCTCATAAATGATTTAAAAGTCAAGAAAATAGCTCTAAATGAAAAATACTTAGGTATTCCCTTATTCATAACTAGAGCTAAATCTGATTCCTTCAATCATCTTAATGATCACTTTGATAAAAGAGTAGCTAAATGGAAAGGTAAACAATTCAATCAAGCTGGTAGGTCTGTGATGGTACAAAATGTCCTTAAGTCTTCTCCCATTTATCATATGAATACATTTACTATTCCTGACAATGTTATCAAGAACATGGAGTCTTCTCAAAGAGATTTTTGGTGGGGTAAGTCTCAACCTGGTGGTTTATACCTAAGAGGTTGGCCTAGAATTTGTTCTTATAAATATCAAGGTGGTCTAGGGTTTCACAATCTTAAACATGTTAACCTTTCACTGTTAACTAAAACTGCTTGGAATGTTATTGTAGTTGCAGGAAATCCTACACTACACCCCTCGTATGATTTCATTGTTGATCAACTCATTTTTAGGTTTATATTCTTAATTTTATTGATTAATTTTGAATGTTCTTACAATAAAGATAAAGAAATCAAGAATGATCTCTGCTCTGAACTTTCTTTCTCCTATTTACTTGTTTCTTACTCAGAAAAGATCCCCCCTTCTTTACAACTCAAATGACTATTTATAAGGAAATACATAGTGGATGACAGCTAATCTGTCCTTTATTTTCGGATATGGTTTGCGATATTCTCGCAACCTTACAGATGTTAATTTCGCAAACTCTCTCATCTTCGCAAGACTATCACATCTTTCCCGTGACCTTAGATGACGTCATTTATTTATCATTTCTGAAATTGTTCTGCGACGCTGTATTTGTGTCATTGATAATTTCGCTGTGAAACATTGTCATTGAGATTCTGATCCTACATCTTGCCTCTTCTCATATCTTCTCTGCAAAGTAGAGAATGATGTGAGAAATGCGCAGCTGCTTATCTTTTCATATTCCACATTTATCACACGTACTCTCTCTTCCATTTCTTGACACGTCTTCTGTAACCGCTACTTTTCAACCGCTCACGTCTCTTCGTCTTAATGGTGTTTATTTCTTCGAGTAAAAAATTCTTTATATACCTTCTTACCCCCTTTTTCCACTTTTCTTTTACTTTCTCTTCTATTTTTATTCTCTCTCTCTGCAACTCTGTTATTCTTCTGCAAATTCTGCTGCTGTAATTTTTTCTTCCTTCAATCCTTTTACTTTTATACATTCCCATACTCTATATTCAAACATGGCTCCAAGTGGTCATAGATATGAGAAGAATTTACAAGATGTCCAAAAAGATCTTGCTGATAAAGGTTTCACACTCTCCACCATTCCTGGTGAGAATGCCAAATCAATTCTTTCTGTCAAGCTTTTCTCTGATCAAATTGTGATGATCAATCAATCATAATTTCGCTAGGTCAGATTCTCGCAGGTCTCCCTATTCCTCTTTATAACCCAGATCTTCCTTTATTTTATGAAATTCTCGCTCATTCGGGATTTTCGCGAGCCATCTTCCAACTAAGTGGGGACTGCATCCGTCTGATGCTAGAGTTCGCTAATCGTGGTGCTGGTAGAGGATCTCTTTACTCCAAAGAACTTAGGGATCCAAAATTCGCAAACCTAGAGATAGTTGCTGAGAAGTATACAGTGGCGAATTTCTTTGAGAACTACGAACTTATCTCCATGAAGAAAGAGAATACTCGCTGGGGTATTCGATTAAAAGGAAAGATAACATTGATGAAGCCAAAATTCTTATGCAAGATATTGACTGGCATTCTGGTAAAAACACAACTCCTCGCCAATCCAAAGATGATAAATGGTGTGTTTTTCCTTTAATGCTAAAGGGACCCTACATTGCTGGATCAAATTCTTCCTGCGAATCTCGCTGCATATCAACCTTGGGTTTTCTCTTGGCCCGAGAAGGGAAAGAGGTATGTTTCTCCCCTTTAACTCATTTTATATTTCTTTATTGATTTTTACTATTCTGTTCGCTAACTCTTGCGACATTCCGCAGATCCAAAAACTGAAGGATAGTTATAACAGGACTGGGAAATCTAGTACTCTATTAGCTCTTCGCTCATACACATGAGGTAAGAAATTTTCTCTTATGATTTAAATAGTACTGTTACTTCCATGCTTCCATTTCTTATTTCTATCTGTGTGTGAAGATTATTGCTGAAGTAGAAGAATCTGCTGATGCTGCGAAGATTGGTGATAAAGGTAAAGGTGCTCTTCGCAGGGAAAATCAACTGGTCCTCCTCCAAAGAAAAGAAAGTTCGTTCTTCTTCCCTTCAAATGTTCCTCCTAACGAAAATTCTGAAAGTGACAAGGGTGATGAGGATAACGATGATCTTGCTGCAACTGAAGATTCTCCACCTGAATCTTCTATGGCTAAGCTTTCTGGCCTCTTTTCTGATTCTCTACAAGGAATGGGAGATAGCCAATTCGCAAATACCTGCAAAGCTCTCGCTACCCTTTGTGATGTCCCTTTACTATGGTGATAGCTCTCTTCGTGGAGTTTCTAGATCAGTGACTCCCGACTTCTTGCATTCTCTCAATAGTCTGGTATACTTTTATCCTTTTACTTCTTCATTGTTATAACTCAAAATTTTTCTATATTAATATTTTTATATTTTTCGCAGGCTGGAAAAGCTTCTTTTGTTGTTGCCTCAGATCTAGAGAGAAGACGCGAAAATCTTGAAAAGAAGAATCTTCAATTTCGCAAAAGAATGAAGAATTGGAAGCTGAAGTTAAAGGTCTTCGCGAGAAAAATAGACAATTAGAAATTGATTCTTCCTCGTATAAGAACAAAATTTCTAGTCTTCAACAAGCTAATAATCAGCTTTACGGTATGTTACTTTTCTCTTTTCTCTTTATTCATTCATCCTGTTGTTTTATCTTATTTAAATGATCCTTTTTGCAGACATTTATGGTCTTTCTGATGAAGCTACCCTTCTTCGTCATTTCCTAATGCCTTGGATAATGATACCCTTCTTGAACGTCTTAACAATTCCTTAAATAGCTTCTCAAATGATAGAATTTCATCTCTTTCTCTAAGAACTTAGATCGAAATTTCGCCTCTTAGAAATTGATCATAGATCCAGTTTAGGCTTAGCCAACAGATTTAAGCGTCTCCTTATTGATTCCAAAGAGAAAACCAATGAGTTAAGAACCAAAATTAGCGGTCTCATAGATGATAAGGATCGTATCTCTGATCAAGGTGCCAAGGCTTTGGCGAAATTCCAAGAGGCTCTCCTTGAAGTTCAACTTGAGCGAGATGAAGCTAACCGCAAGAATATTGAACTCTGCGAAAGGGAAAATCAAATTCGTTCTCGTCTTCTCATAAGTAGTGAGGATGAATTTGTTGGGCTGCGAAAATTTTAGATGATGCTAGAAAAGATTTAGGCGTAAATGTTAGTCTCCAAGTTGAACATACACCTTGATTAGAGATATGATTTCTGACAGAGAAGGTTGCTAATTGCTCTTCTTTACTAATCTTTTGCTTCTTATGAATTTTCATCAAGTTAATAATTGATTGTCTTTTGTTCGCAGATTCTGAAAATAAATATCGTGAAAAGATTGAAGAACTTGAAGCTGAAAAGGAGGAACTCGCAAAGAATCTTTCTTCTCGCAACGACAAGTATTCTAGATTAAAGAATCAAATCAAGATCACTTTCGAATTTTAAGAATGACGCTATGCATTTTCGCAATCAAACCATCCAAATGGTTTGTGATGATCATAATATCCCACATTCTGATTATCCTTGTCTTTTAGAAGAAATCCCACAGAATACTCCCAGTTTGATTATCTCTGATAGCGAAGCTGACGATGAAGAATCTGATAGTGATGGAAGTTCTGATGGTGATGAAGATTCTGACGCAGATGAAGAAGGAAACAAGTCTGATGAAGATAATGAAGGATTAACCAAGAAATAGTCTTTACTTCTTTCTTTGATTCTTTGTAATACTTGTACATTTATTTCTTCTTTCTGTATATTTGTGTTTCTTTCATTTTGACCTGCGTAAATTAAAACAATTCTTCTTTGCAATACAGTTAATCAATATAATCATTAATTCTTGAATTTTGAGTAAACTCTCATATGGAGACAAATAACATTTTCTAATTTCATACATTCCCATACTTGCCTCTGTTATTTGAATCCAAATGAGAGATTTCATAAAAATTTTTATTGTATAATTTCGCAACTTTGCGAAGTGAATTTTGTTTCTTTTCAAAATCTCATTCCTGTGTGGTCTTATTTTGCCTTCCTAATTAAAGGTCTTATTATGCCACCTCTTGTCATTGCGACAAAATCGCAGGACGTCCTTGCACTTTCATGCAAAAACCCATTGATCTTGCCTTAACTTTTTCTTTTGTATTATGGCCTCTTCAGGAATGTTGCGACAATATGACAGGCCTAAATATTCTTGCGAAAATAAAGCCCCATGACATTGCCGTCTTGCGACGAAATCGCAGGACGTCTTTGCACTTTCATGCGAAAACCCATTGATCTCGTCTTATCTTTTTCTTTTGTATTATTGCCTCTTCAGGATTGTTGCACAAATATGACAAGCCTTAATATCCTTACGAATAAAAATCCTTATGACATTTGCGTCTTAAGACACTTATCAGCTCCATAATGGAGGGTGCCTCCCTTATCTCCCCCATGGTTGCCCCTTCAAGGAGGCGTACTTCTACCATACAAGGTTAGCTCCTTCCATCCAGTCTTAACAACAACCAGTTGTTTTCGCAGCCTCTTATCCCTTTTACCTATAGGGTTTATGGTTACAATACTGCACCCTAAGTGGGGTTTTCTTCATGCCGAGTGAAGTATGAGTCAAGACTTGTCAAGAATGGCAAGGACGCTTCATACGCTCCCGGCACTCTTGACTCAACCGTGTACCTCGGCGCCTTGATCAGATTTTGCACTCCTTGGGAGAGTCCTTATTACCTTAGTCGCCCAACCTAAGTCATATGCTTAAGCTGAGAATCCAAGGTGCCTCTCCCGGATGGGCTTCATTGACCCCAAATCTCCATGACTCAGGTTCCGGTGGCGGTGTAGCCTTTCCCTGAGTCATGCAATAGGTACCCCCTTATATGACGTACTTTAGGTCTTACATTTGCCTCTTGCGAAATTGTATTCGCGAACTAGGGTGTACGCCATAAAGGTTCGCCTCTTTCTCTTTTGTCATTCTTCTCTGATTATTTTCTGTAAAATTCATTATCTCTGCGAGAGTCTCGCAAATCATTATATTGTATCTGAATTTCGCAATCTCAATTTTGTTGTTCAATCAAATGTATTTTTGAGAATTTTACTTATTGCGAGATTATCGCAACAACTTAATCATTCATACATTTCTTGTTTTTATTACCTTTGCCATCCTCTGCTTCTTTATTATTTTCTGCTACTGCTTCCTTGGTAGTGGTATGTTCATCCTTTTTATTCTGAGCTAGCATTAATTTCGCAACATCTCTTCTCCTTTCTTTTCGATTGTATCCACCATCAACCTCTCACTTCTTTGTACATCTTTGATTTTGTGTCGCCAGTTTTCCTTCTTTGCTCTTCCTTCGCAAGATTCTATCTCAGTTTCGTAACATCTCTTTCCTTCAACCCAATCTCCCTTTATGATTCCTACACCATTGGGGTGAGGGAATTTGATGCATTGGTGGAAAGTTGAAGCTACACCTAGAATCCCATGTAGCCAAGGTCGACCAATTAATGCATTGTAGGGTGATTCTACATCAACGACACAGAATGAGATTTCAGAAGATATTCCCTTCAATGGAATTTGCATAGTAACCTCCCCTTTAGGCTTGTTAGCAGTACCATTAAAACCATATATCTTATATGTTGATGGTATAAGATCATCATCTCTTCCACCCATGGTTTTATAAGTATGATAAAATAAGATGTTCACAGAGCTTCCAGTATCGACTAGAATTCTATTGATTGCCCATGAATCTTCAGCTTCATCATCCTCATCTTCTTTCGGTTTTGGATTAATTTCTAATTTTATTACCAATGGATTGTCATGCACCTCTTCTCCTTCGGGAATTTCTTCTGCAGTAAAAGAAATGATCTGTTTCTGCCATTCCTCTAGTGGCGAGATTTTCGCAATATTCATAATTTCTCTTCCATTATTATCTCTTGCGAACACTCTACTCAAAACATTATCATGAAAATCTTCAATTGTCTTATATGAATGTACGATAGAGTGACAGAATAGATTTTTTGCTTTTGCACCAACTTCTATGAAGAATTTCTTTCTTTTTCATCGTATTCACTTTGTGATGTTCTGGCGGTGGTGGTAATGGTTGAGATTGCGGATGCCCTACCAGAAAGTCGTTTAGTTTTCCTTGATCTATCATTCTCAAAATAATTCTCTTTACATTTCTGCAATCGTTTGTGGTATGTCCATGAAAATGATGATAAGAACAAAATTCATGACTTCTGTGGTTTGGAGGTGGTTCCGTTCCCATGTTCCATGGTGTTGGTATATTCTCCATCAAAATTATAGCTTCCCATATCTTCTCCACACTTGCTTTAGAGGTGGCATCTTGATTTCTTCCCATATTACCTTGTGACCTCCTTGTCCTCTATTAAGTTTGGTCTTTGACCTCCATAAGTTTCTTGCGGTTGATCGAGTCTTTGAATCTTGTTATTTCCTCCACGATTGTAGAAATTTCTTTCTCTTTCATACTCTTCTTGATCTCGGCTCCCCATAGCTACCAATTTCTGCTGATTGTTACTTGTCACCTTTTCTTGTTGTACTTGCGAAGTATTCGCCACTGTGTTTATTAGCTTGGGTAATAAGCTTGCATTCGCTGTTTGTGAGCTGGTGTTCGCAACTGGATATGATTCCATTTCATTTTGTCTTTCCTCTAGAGCAATGTATTCTTCTTGAAGTTCTCGCAATTCAGTCATTGTAATCGTATTCTTGACTCTGAAAATTTGGACATACAACAGGTTTGTTGCAAACATAGCATTGATAAATGATAATATGAGATATCTCTCATCTACACGGCCAGCCATTTCGCTACACATAGTTCTCCATCTTTTAGTCAAGTGTTTCAAACTTTCGCCAATCCTTTGTTTTAATCCAAACACATCTTCTATACCAGGTCGTGAGGAATTATTACTTATATATGCTCCCAAGAATGTGGTCTGCAGATGATTGAAGGAGGTTATTGTATTCTTTGGTAAACCTTCAAACCATTTTAACGCTTCTCCTGTTAAGCTGGATGCGAAATATTTGCACAATACCGCATCATGATTTTCCCATTGTAACATGCACCTCACATAAGCTTTAATGTGCTGAATTGCACAAGTTGTTCCATCGAAAATGCTGGTTAATGCGGGCAAATTGCATTTCGGTGGTATTCCTCCTAATTGTACTTCCCTTGTAAATGGAGTTTTCGCAGCTTCTTCTATTGCTTCATCCAATTGTCTTCTACCTACTTCTCCTGTTATTTAGCATTCCTCTCATTTCTTCAATTCTTTCAAGATTTGTTTATTTACACCTGAATCTTGACCCATTGGTCTCTTTAATTTTGCTTCTCTTCTTCTGCGTTCACGTCTATCTTCTCTTGCGAAATTTTGTATCTCTTCCATTATCCTCATCTCGTCTTCTTCTGCGATTCTCTTCCTCATCCCTATCTTGAATTCGCAAATGATGTCGTTCATTTTCCCCTCCATAATTTTGTTCATTTCTTATCAATTCAATTCGCTGTCTTTCAGCCATCTTTACTCTATCATACTCCTCATTGAGATTATCGTTATTCCGGTTTTGTATACGCCTTCTTTCTCGATTGTCATGATTGTTCTGGCGAATTGTCTCCTGAAGCTCTTGTTCTTCCATTTCCGCTCTCAATCTTTCACGTTCGCAGATTAAACGTGCTTGTTCAGCATTATGTCTTTCAATTTCTTCTTCAATTGTCTGTTGATTTCTTTGAGTTTCTCTCACATGTAAAATTCTTCTTCCTTCCTCTTGATTTCCTTCGCCATCTTGGTTATTTTGTCTCTGATTTTGCCCGTTCTCTTTTTCCTCCAATTTGCCCATCATCAAAAGTTTCATTTTGTGGAATGTAACGATCATCAGTTCTTTCTCTATTTTCGCGATATTCTTCATTAGGATTTGATATTTCTTCTTGAATATTGTTTCCAGCATTGATTGTGGGTGAATTTCGCCTCATTTCTCTTCTAGTCGATCTTGAATATGATTTTGTAATACTTCTCGATCTTCTATTCTGCATCTTATATTCTCCATCCTTAATTCGTGATTTTGCCTTGTTAAATTGCACGTTCTTCTGCCTCAGCTCTTCTTTCTTCATGTATTCTTCGCCTCAATGTTTCTAACGCTCCAATTTCCTCACCTCCATGAATTATTCCTTCATCTGCTTCTTGATTTCTCTCTTCCTGTCTATAATTTCTATTTTGTTGCTCTTCTTCTATTTCTTCTGCTGAATTTGATCGCCAAGTGTGTACGCTCACTCTGTCATAATCTGTATTCCTCTCTTGAACTAGTGTTTGTTGAATTGGCGATTGAATTTGATTTTCTCTTATTTCTCATTCTAGTAGATTCTCCCATTTCACTTCTTTCTCTTCCAGCAATTCTTTTGCTTCTTCTAATAGTAGTCGGTTGTTCGGATGTATTTCTTCTTCTAGCCATTTCTTCAATGCTAACAGTATTGCAAGAAATTATGAAAAATTCTTAATCAATCACTTTAAATTTTCACAAATCTCAATATCAATCTTTAGCTTTTTCTAGAATAATCTTCAACTCCTCCCTGTTTCTAGCGCCATTATGTAGTTGCAGGAAATCCTACACTACACCCCTCATATGATTTCATTGTTGATCAACTCATTTTTAGGTTTATATTCTTATTTTTATTGATTAGTTTTGAATGTTCTTACAAGAAATATAAAGAAATCAAGAATGATCTCCGCTCTGAACTTTCTCTCTCCTATTTACTTATTTCTTACTCAGAAAAGATCCCCCCTTCTTTACAACTCAAATGACTATTTATAAGGAAATACATAGTGGATGACAGCTAATCTGTCCTTTATTTTCGGATATGGTTTGCGACATTCTCGCAACCTTAAGATGTTAATTTCGCAAACTCTCTAATATTCGCAAGACTATCACATCTTTCTCGTGACCTTAGATGACGTCATTTATTCTATCATTTCTGAAACTGTTCTGCGACGCTGTTATACTGTGTCATTGATAATTTCGCTGAAACATTGTCATTGCGAAATTCTGATCCTACATTTATTCACAACCCTGATGCTCTCTGTGTTATTATTCTGAAATGTAAGTATTTCAAACATTATCATCCTCTTAATTGCCCCAAGAAAGTTGATTGTTCTTGGCCTTGGGGAAGCATTATTCGTGGTCTTGAGGTTATTAGGAAAAACTCCATTTGGGAGATCAGAAATGGTGATAGTATATCTGCTTTTACTGATAATTGGATTCCGAATGTTGTTGAACCTAAATTTGTAGCTAACCCTAATCCTCAAATTTCTGTTTCTGCTTTCATTGATAAGGAAACAAAAACCTGGAATGCAGAGTTAGTCAATGCCTACTTCACACAACAAAATGCTAGTAATATTCTAAGTACTAGAATCCCTTTATCTGACAATGACAGAATTATCTGGCCACACACTAAGAATGGTTTGTTTACTGTCAAATCTGCCTATAAAATCATATCTGGCCAAATAGCTCACATGAATAATCCCCAGAATAGTAACCCTGTTTATAAATCTCTATGGAGTCTTCCTATCTTGCCTAAAGTTCAGCTCTTATTTGGAAATGTCATGAAAGAATTCTTCCAACCAAAACTGTACTTGCTAGATTTTCCAATAATCATGATACTTTTTGTAATATGTGTAATTCTGGTCTCTCTGAATCTCCCGAACATATCTTATTGCACTGTGATTTCTCAAAATCTGTGTGGTCTCTAATTCCGTATGCAGATTCTAATGAGCAGGATAGAACTTCAAATACTAATGTGCAGGATTGGGTCTCTAAATGGCTCTCTGATGATGATCTAAAAAAGAATGCAGGGGCTGTCTTTTCAATTGCTTGAAGCATTTGGAAAGATACATGTTCTAATACTTTTCAAGGAAAAATTCTTAATCATAACTCTACTGCAAGACTATCTCTCAAACTTGTTAATGACACAGAACTATATATGAAGAATATTGTTTCCCATGTTCCAGTTAGACAAGAATCTGTTGAGGATAGAACCATTGCACAAGTCACTTGCACTTTGCCAGATGACTGTCATATTATTTTCAGTGATGCTGCATTTGATAAAAATACTAATCTATCTGGTATTGGTTTTGTCTTGACTGACCTTACAGGCTAATTTCTTGGATGCAAACTAAAAGCTGGGAATTGAAGGAATGCTGAAGAAGCTGAAAGTTTGGCAATACTCGAAGCAGTGAATTGGGCTAAATCTAAAGGCCTGGATAAAGTCTGTTTTGTAAGTGATGCTAAAATAGTTATAGAATATTTCAATTCAAGTAATAACCAATTGCATTGGTATAATAAAACGGTCCTAGATGACTGTAGAACAATTATTCCTTGTTTTAGTTTAGTCAGATTTGAGTTCTTAAGAAGAAACCACAATTTACTAGCTGATAAAGCAGCAAAGTTTAGTAGAAGGTCTAGAACCTCTGGAAAATGGATGCGTTGCATCCCAGCATTTCTAAACTCCACAATGTAATTCTTCCCCTTTAACAATATCACTATTTTTTTAGCAAAAAAAAACAAAAAAAAAGTGTAATTTACACTAATCTGTGATGGGTATGTATATTGTTTGTACGGCTTTTTAAAATTTCTCATATAGCTTTATTTTAGAACCTCATATGTTGTACCAAACAATCTCTGAATGCAGTTATGCAACTAATATTATATTTCGGTCGGCCATGCGACCACAGTGGCTGTGGCGGGATTTTTCTTGTACTGACTTGAGCTAATTGTCAGTGGTGTGCAAAATTTGCAAATGATTTAAAATGGGTGATACGGAGAAACCTAAGCAAAATCTGCTGATTGAAATGAATTGTCATTTTTGTGGTGTGGTGAATTTGCATGGCAAAGAATGAAGTATGCGTGAGAAAGAAATCACTGACAAGTTGATTTAATTAAGAATTTTTATGTTCGTATAAAAGGTCCAAAAGACTCACCCGGCTCTGGTTAAAGCAAAATTACGTTTGGTGATGCATTTGCTAATTATTTACTACTCCATTTGAAACCAGAAATCAAAAATTAAGCTGAGACGGTGGAAAAAACTGATAAAAATACTAAACCAGAATATACTATTTGTTTAAAATTTAAATAAGATGTTATAATAAAGATAATCCCGTGTTTCTTAATAGAAGTCTTCCAAAGTAATATAATGCATAAATAAAAGATCTATGGATTATAAGTTATGGTGAAATCCTTTTTTACAACAGAGTATTAGATTTCAACAAAGTTTTTCATACTTTAGATTTGTGCCCGGTGCGTCTTTTTAATCTGGTGTGTGCGGGATTTTGCCCCGTTCCGTGGCAATGTATTTTTGATTTGGTGAGCTTGGGACTTCTCCCCGCCCAATGGTGATGTATTTTTGATTTGGTGTGCGCGGGGCTTCGCCCCTACCCGTGAAGATGTATTTTTGATTTGGTGTGGTGGGGCAAATATATTAAATAGGTGGAAAATATGTGCAGATTTTTTATTTTTTTTCCTTTTAACTTGGTGTGCGCGGCTCCCCGTCCTGTGGGGATGAATTTTTGATTTGGTGTGCGCGGGGCTTTGCTCCACCCCGTGGAGATGTATTTTTGATTTGGTGTGCTGGGGCAAATATATTAAATAGGTGGAAAATATGTGCAGATTTTTTTCCCAAATAACTTGGTGTGCGCGGGGCAAATAGATATGCGCAAGTTTTATTTATTTTTTCCTTTTATTTTCGCAAAAAAATATGTGAATTTTTTTGACCTATATATATTAATTTGGAAAAAATTGTCTTAATATAGTAATTACTAGATTTCCAAGTTGAATTTGGACTTCCATAAAATTCCAAACACAGTAAGTTATGTTTTCTTTTAAGTTTGTAACTTTTTAAACCAATCATACATTGCCAAGTATCCACCTAAATATTGTCACTCCATGAATTCCAAATTGAATTTGGTTTCCTTTTTTTATAATATTTTTCCTATTGTTTTTAAAACCAATCACATGTTGCCAAGTGTCCTCACCTCGTTTCACAAAACTCAAAAAAGACTTATTTCGACCAATAGGAAGTGAGAGTTTCCTCACCGTGCAACGTGGGAGCTTTATTTGTCTATGCCTTTAAGTCTTTAGATTCAACTTATTTTTTTCCAATATAAAGTAATTAGCTTTTTATCTTCACTCTATTAATTTCTTGAATAAATTTTAAAAATCATTTTAGTTATTTTTATATGAAATATGCTTGTTCTTGGCTTTATTTATTTTCCCCTTCTCCGGTCTGGTCTTAAACCTGTCCAAACACTTTTACATAAATCCAATTTATTAGCTCTAATCAAGAATTAATCAAGTATAAGGTAGAAATGTTTTCGTATTGTCCTTAATTATTTTAGATTTTTTTTTGTCAATCAACATATTTCAATTCATTCAAATCAAAATACTGATTACTTGATCGCTTACAAGAATAACAAAAACATTAAAATACAAGATGATTAAACCCCTAATACAACTAAAGATACCAATTACAAGTATATCGCGAAGAGAAAGAGCGATAAACCGTAAAGATACCTAATTTTTGTTTATGTGGTAGGGAAAAATGAAGGTATTATCCGGAATCAATCCCGACCATTTAATCTGATTTTCTTCTTCTTTGATAAGAGATGCTCCTGAAAGAAAGGAGTACTTTGCCCGTAATCTTGTATACCCAAACGAACTTGGATGCCCTAAATCTCTTATGTTGAAAATAGATTCAAAGCGATACCGGGTTGAATGATTGATGTTTTTGAACCGAGAATAGAAAGCCACGATCCAGCCATGAAGATTTGGAAAAATCGCCCGCAAAGCGAAGAGACAATCGTCCAAAATGACGAAGAAAAATCGCTCCAAATGGCGAAGAAATATGCCGAAAGACATCAAAACAATACAAAAAATGTTTTATTAATCTTGCTCAGATCTGGTCCAAAAGAACCAGATCTGAGCAAGAGGTTGATGAAAGCTTGGGTTCTTTTTTTTCTTTTTTTGGAGAAAGGAAAGAGAGAGAAGAGGAAGAGTTTTTTATTTATTTTAGATTTAGAATGTTATAAACTATCATTTGAGCGTGTGTCAATGCACGTTGGTTTTATTGCTAAAAATTTATCAGCTTTCGTCTGAGTATGTGCACGGAATTGAGATCTGTTGGGTTTCACGTCTTATGGCCCAACATTCTTGATGCCTCTTAACCAGTGGGGGGAGCTACTTAGCAATGCCTTTGTTATGTTATAACAAAAGGCATCAGGAGACATTTTTGTCTCACGGGTCATCTTCTTTACATGTCGTGAAGAAAGAAAGGGAGGCGACAGTGAGGGGGAGTAAGACAGATAGTGTGTAGCCACCATTAGAGTTAATTCTTTGGTGAGATTTGAAGTTAATATTGAAGAGGAAGAAGAAGTGTTCTTAGCTAAGGATTTATTGGGTTATTATGGTGAAGATTGATTGATCAATTTCCACATCTCTTCAAAAAGGGGGAAATCTAGGGTTTGTTCAAACCTTAGTAGTAAGTATCTCTTACTCTTGCTATTCTCAAATTGATAGTGAATCTCATCTTATTGGTGAATGAATTGTTGATCCATCCTTTGGAGTGAGCGTAACTTAAGCAAATTGTCATCCAAGTGCTATATGCACCTTGAAGAAGAGTGTATCCCCAAATTGAGATCTGTTGGGTTTTCCACGTAATTGTCGGTGTTGTGTGACTGCTTCTTATATCCTCGTAGTTGTGTATTTTCCGCATTTTTGTTTCATTGCTTGTGCGGTTTTCGTATTGCGCATGACGGCTCGGATTTTAAAGTCTCCCCCAACAAGTGGTATCAGAACTTTTGGGTTGAGCTAATCCTGTGCAATGACAAAAGCTAGCATTAGTAATAGAATGGTTATTTTAACCGGTGAGAACTATGTGATATGGAAGGAGAAGATGGAAGATTGGTTATATTGTGAAGATCTCTATGGTCCAATAGAGAGAAAAGGAATAAAGCCTAAGATGATAGATGATAAAGTGTGGAGTGTTTCTAATCGTAAAGTTGTTAGTTTCATTCTACAATGGGTTGATATTCGTCATGTATCTAGTGAGAAGCTAGCATATTCTTTGTGGACAAAGTTAGAGGAGTTATATGATCAAAAATCTGCTTGTGGCAAAGCTTTTGACTGTGACAAGTCAAGAAGTCAATCAAAGTCTAGAGAAAACGTGGATTGTCGTAAGAATAATCGTTATCCAAGTGAATTCGGGAAGCGGGAGGAAGAACCGAGGAAAGGGAATGTAAATGACAGACAAGTCAATGATGTTACAATTGTGGTAACAAGTAGTGATATTACTTTATTCTCCGGTTGTAATGATGTATGTATGAGTTCTGCAGTTTCCGATTCAGAGTGGATAGTGGATTCAGGTACATCTTATCATGCTACTCCTCGAGAAGATGTGTTTATCTCCTACAAGGCTGGTAATTTTGGTTCAGTCAGAATGGGAAACAGTGGTGTTTCGAATATTGTAGGAATGGGTGATGTGAAGGTCGAGACCAGTGTTGGTTGCACATTGGTTCTCAGAAATGTGCGACATGTACCTGATCTTCGTTTGAATCTAATATCACCGGGAGCGTTAGATGATGAAGGGTACAACAATCACTTAGGTGATGGAAAATGGAAGCTAACCAAGAGCTCCATGGTTATTGCAAGAGGCAAGAAATATGACACATTGTATAAGACACAAGTGAAGGTGTTGAAAGGTGAGTTGAATGTTGTCGGCAAAGATTCAACCTCCGAGCTGTGGCATAGAATACTTGGTCATATGAGTGAGAATGGCATTCAAATCCTGACCAAAAGGCAAGTCTTTCCAAAGGAGAAAGGTACGCAATTGGGTAAGTGCACTCATTGTTTAGTTGGTAAACAAACTAGAGTTTCTTTTCATAAAGCTTTACCCAAGCGTAATTCTGGTATTATTGATCTTGTTCATTCGGACGTATGTGGACCTTTAAGGGTCAAAGCACTTGGTGGTGCCTTTTAATTTGTTACTTTCATAGATGATGCTTCAAGGAAGGTTTGGTCATATGCAATCCAGACCAAAGATGATGTTGTTCCTGTGTTCAAGATGTTTCACAACATGATGGAAAGAGAAAAAGGTAGAACCTTGAAGTGCCTTCGTTCTAACAACGGGGGAGAGTACATTGGGCCACTTGAAGAGTATTGCAAGAGCATGGGTATACGTCATCAACAATCAGTACCGAAGAATCCACAACATAATGGTGTTGCAGAGAAGATGAACCGAACTATTCTTGAGAGAATTAGGTGCATGTTATCTCGTTGCAAGTTGCAGAAGCATTTCTGGGGTGAAGCAATGAATACTGCTGTGTAATTGATCAATCGATCACCTTCAAGACCGCTAGATGGAGAAGTAGCAGATAAGGTTTGGAGAGACAAAGAGCCTATGTATGATCACCTGAGAGTGTTTGGTTGTAGGGCATTTGTTCATATCCCAAAAGATCAGAGGTCAAAGCTTGATGACAAAGCGAAGCAGTGTGTGTTCCTAGGCTATGGAACAGAGAAGTTTGGTTATAGATTTTGGGATCCAGTTGACAAGAATATTATCAGAAGTAGGGACGCAGTATTCCTTGAAGACCAAACTATTGAAGACTTTGAGAAGATTGAAAAGCCAAAGCTTCAAGAAGACATGTTCTTGGATCCAAATCCAGTTGTTCCTTCTCTTGAACAACATGACGATGATGTTGATGGTAATGGTAATGAAGAACAAGGACACAATAATGAAGATGAAGCTCATGAAGATGTTCCAGTGGGTGATGTTGAGCAAGAATTGCCACAACAACAACCAGAAGCTGAGTTGAGAAGATCCAGCAAGACCATATTTCCTTCAACAAATTATACACCACATGAGTATGTGATGCTAACAGATGCAGGTGAACCAGATTCTTATGAAGAAGCTCTTAGTGTTCCTGAAAACCAAAAGTGGTTAAAATCTATTAAAGAAGAGGTGCGCTCTTTAGATGAGAATGACGCTTTTAAGTTGGTTGACAAGCCAAAGAACCAGAAGATTCTGAAGAACAAGTGGGTATACAAAATCAAGACTGAAGATGGGTTTGATATGATGACAAAGTCGCTACCAAAGTACAAGCATGTGTATTTCTGCACCAGGGCAGGTTTGGTAGTGATGGGTACCTCGCCATAAGTCGTGAGGGGGAGAAGTTGGGTTTCACGTCTTATTGCCCAACATTCTGGATGCCTCTTAGCCAATGGGGAGAGCTACTTAGCAGTGCCTTTGTTAGGTTATAACAAAAGGCATCAGGAGACATTTTTGTCTCACGGGTCATCTTTTCTACATGTCGTGAAGAAAGAAAGGTAGGCGGCAGTGAGAGGGAGTAAGAGAGATAGTGTGTAGCCACCATTAGAGTTGATTCTTTGGTGAGATTTGAAGTTAATATTGAAGAGGAAGAAGAAGGCTTCTTAGCTAAGGATCTATTGGGTTATTATGGTGAAGATTGATTGATCAATTTCCACATCTCTTCAAAAAGGGGAAAATCTAGGGTTTGTTCAAACCTTAGTAGTAAGTATCTGATACTCTTGCTATTCTCAAATTCATAGTGAATCTCATCTTATTTGTGAATGAATTGTTGATCCATCCTTTGGGGTGAGTGTAATTTAGGCAAATTTTTATCCAAGTGTTATATGCACCTTGAAGAAGAGTGTATCCCTAAATTGAGAGATTTGTGTGTAACCCATTGTTTGATTATAGTGGAAGATTTTCCTGTGGTTTTTTACCCTTCACCTTGGAGGGGTTTTCCACGTAATTGCCGGTGTTGTGTGATTGCTTCTCATATCGTCGTAGTTGTGTATTTTCCGCATTTGTGTTTCATTGCTTGTGTGGTTTTCGTATTGCGCACAGCGACTCGGATTTTAAAGTCTCCCCCAACAAAATCCTGGCTTAGGTGGTACATCTCTTACTAGCAAGATCTAATAAGTCAGATGTCGAACTTCCCTTTCCCATTAATTTACCGACTTGATACTTAATCTCCAACAAACTGGATCACAGTATAAGAAGTTCGTACACACAACTATTTCATTGTTGAGAATTATTCGAGGGGGTAGATATGGAAGAAACTTGGTAAAAATGTATTGATCGACATGACATGAGAACATTCAACAAAATATCAAGTGATTTTGTTATGTTGTGGTAAATTTGCATGATCAAGAATCAATTATGTACGATTAAAGAAAACACCAACATGTTGATCCATTTAAGAACTTGTAATGTGTGGTTACACGAAATAGACTCGCCACGTGTCGAACATAAAAGGAAGAAATATGAATAAAAAATCTCACTCAAAGATCTCAGTCAGGAACTTGTCAATTCGAAAGTCAGAATTACCTCGTCACCGATCAATCCCGCGAAGTATCGTACAGAAGCGAAGAGACTTACAGGAAGAAACTAATTTACGAAATACCAAGCTAGAGTACCCAACAAGATATCAACGACGAAACCGATAGGGCGAAGTACGGTAACTTGGTTGAAAAGATAGATCGCGAAGTAAATATATTGGGGAGCAAGAAAAGAGACAGGTGTCCCGACAAACCCATGTAAAGATAGCGAAAGAAGGGGAAAAACTTTATGGAAAATGGCCTGGGCGAAGTATAAAGCGCTCCCGAGAAAACTTAGTCAAGTAAAATGAGATGTACTCCATTAGGGTTGATTGGCCTATAAATAGAGGTCCTTGGGCAAGGCATGAGGGATGGGATTTTGGGAGGAAATGAGAGCTTAGCTTAGAGAGTGAGATTAGGATTTCCTTGTATTCAAGAAATTGTATTTGTTTCTTTGATTAATTCATCAATAAATATTTTCTAGTTGATACTACTTAATATGTCCTAGATCTTGGTTACTTTCCTTTTGGGTGTATTATTAGATTTCCAGTAGTTACATTTTGGCGCTAGAAACATGGAACTTTGATTGGGGATTGATCCCCATCTAAGGAGTGGGGAGAAGCTGAAGTTGTAAGAGTGAGAGATCTTAGAGAGATGTTCCTTTTAAAATTAGGGTTTAAAGGGTAATCGATATTGAAGCTAGGATAAGTTGATGACTAGAACACCAAATCGAGCGATACACATGATAGCGATGAGAAGAAGCAAGCGATTGGAGGCCAAAAAAGGAGAAAGAATGGAAAGAGGAGGAACATCGGCTGCAGGAGAAAGATAAGGCGTGAACCAGCAGCGGACTGAGGAAGCCAACGAAGATAACTTTAGAGAGGGTTCTGTACACACTTCCGACACAGACACTATTGCAGGAGAAGAGATGACTTGTGAGGAAATTGAGGAGAATATCGGTGAAGAAGACATGACGTTGGATCAGCTGAGGGAGACGATTCGCCTTGAAATGGAACGAGACAGGTATCTAGCAGAGCAGCATGTCTGATTGACGAGGCAAAACGTCAGGTTGGTGCTGCAAAATCGCCAACTGAACGAGGAAGCTGCAGCTGACTCCACGGATTCAGAGATGAACATGATATCATCAGGAGAAGAAGAGTTACAACAGAGGAGATACACCCGCGAGGATGACAGAGGAGAGCGAAGAAGGAGGCGACGAAGAGAAAGCAGTGAAGAAAGAGAACCGAGAAGGGCATCAGAAATATCAAGTTGGGAAGATCGAAGGCGAAGGTATGAATAAGAGCGCATATATGAGGAAAATGAGATGAGGCAAGAAGATGAAAGACAGCACGAATTCAATCGGATGAATGAGGAATAAAGGACACATGGTGAAGGAAGGCTTAGTGTGATGAGAAGTGGCCGTCGGGAAGAAAACGGAGGGAACCTGAACCAGGAAGTCTTAGATGAGCTGCGAGATATGAGGATGCTGATAAATAATTCGCGAAGAGGTGGCAGAGTGCATCTGGCGGAGGCAATAGAAGAGGCCGATAAATCTCCATTTACCTATGGGATAATGTATGGGGATATCCCAGAGAAATGTGTGATGCCGACGCTCCCGAGCATATTCAGCGGATCCGAAAGCGCTGTGTAGAACTTGAAATAATACACTCTTTCGTTGATGCAATGGGGACGAAATGATGCGGTACTACGTCGATATTTCCCCACGATCTTAGCCGGGGAAGCATCGGCTTGGTTTGACGGGCTACCAGAAATATCGATTTCGTCATTCAAAGACTTACAAAGAATATTCCTGACCACTTACATAAGTAACAACATGCTGAGGCCGGGGATTGAGACTCAATTTAATTTAAGAAGGAGACCTACGGAAAGCCTGCGAGGATTGGTAAAGAGGTGGAGGACGGTATGCAGCGAGCTTGCATGGAGAGTTGACGAGAAAAATTTCATCTTAGCTTTCGTGAACGCGTTAATCCCAACTGACCTGTTGTACACTCAAATATTCATTATTCGAAACTCTTTGACGATGAATGAATTAAGAGAGTACCAAGAGGAGTACATAGCGTTGGAAGAAAAGCAGAGGCAAGTCAGCGAAGAAGCACCGATTCCAACGAAGGAAGGGAATTCAAGACTATTACCAAGGGAAGTGCATGTCGTGGATAATGATCCAAAATATGAAAAAGGAGAGCCATCAACTCCAGTCCCAGCGAAACTTGTAGCTGTATCAAGTGGAGATCAAGAATGGATCGATCAACAAAGGTATGAAGAGTCAAGACGAAGGAATTATGAGCCACGGAGTTATAACACGAGATATCAACAAAGAAACAATCAAGGGCCCAGATTTGGAGAGCGAAGACCAAATGCACCAGCTTTTGAAGACGTAAAGATCCCTAGACTTAACACAACTGTGGAAAAGGTATGGGAGGTAATAGTATTAACAGAGGAGATCCCACTACCACCCAATTTGGGAAGAGAACCACCTCCGGGGACTAGGAGTCACGAGTTCTGCAGATATCATCGCTTTCATGGGAATCACACAAATGATTGTCGAAACATTCGACGAATTATACTTCGTCTGATAGAGCAGGGAAAACTCGCACATTTCCTAGAAGATTATGTGTTGCCACCGCCACCTCGCGACAATCAGCCGATATACCGAATTGAAATAGATCGGGGAGTACAGAAGCCGAATTGTAATACGATAATACATGCAGCGAAGAGCATCCGAAATTTCCATGACAACGTACGCAAGAGAGTGCATAAGAGGGACTTCGAAGGAAAAGAAATATTCAGCATCAATACGAAGGAACCGTTAGAGGAATGGATGAAAAGAGAAATAACGTTCTCAGCGAAGGATGCACCCGAATGAGGAAATTCGCATACAAACCCTTTGGTTATAACCCTGAATTTTGGGAAATACTCAAGATGGAAAAAAGATCAAGCCGAGAAGGGGAAAATCTGGGCAATTGACAGGATCTTAGTGGATACAGGAAGCTCGGTCGACATACTCTTCTATCATACGTTTATAACCATGGGATACAAGGACTCAGATCTCGTGCCATCGACGTACAACATATATGGGTTTTACGGGGTTGCATCTAAGCCAAAGGGAGAACTAGTTGTAAAGATTTTCGCTGGCGAGCTGGAAACGAAAGTCACAGTCTGCGTAATAGACATAGACTCACCTTACAATGCTCTTATAGGAAGACGATGGATACACGAGATAAAAGGGATTGCATCTACATATCATCAGGCCATACGATTTCCTATGCCAAGTGCAATTGGCGAGATAAAGGGAGATCTCAAGGACGCGCAAGATTGTATTAAAAAGGATGTCCATAACTGTGAGGAGAAAATTAGGAAGAAAATAGTACAAAGAAGGAAGGCGAGCGAAGAAAAAGAGCAGAGCAGCTGAGGTGTTCACGATTGGGATAAGTGAAGATCTAGTTGCAACACATAAATATATACAAGAGGCGGAAAAAACGACGATTGATGGTGAGAAGGAACGCGAGATGACTCCGGAAAAGGGAAGCCAAGCCAAAATAAAACAAAGCGGAAAGGCGAAGAAGGGAAAAATGGCTGAAGGAAGTGAGGCAACGAGAAATGAAAAACAAACCCCTGCCATCAAAGAAAAACGAACCCCGCGAGGAGGAGCAAAGAAAAACACCTCAAAGCGCAAGAAAGTATTGATACAAGAGGCTGAGGAAAGCGTTGAATTACATGATTCTCTAGATAAGGAAGGAAAATATTGCGAAGAAGAAGAGATGAAACGATTGAAGAAGGAACTCTATCAAGAAAGACGAAGGAAGGAAGACTTGGTGAGAGAGCGCATAAGGTTGGAGAAAAAAATGAGAAGCTTGTAATCAAGAACAATCATCTGAAAAGAAAGCAAGTGGAGAGCAATGCACAAAGAGGAAAATATGCCCCGGAAAGGGCATATTTAGCAACTGAAGGACGTCATGAATACCGGCGAGGAAACAAGGGGAGATGGGAAAAAAATGAACGGGAAGACCTAAAAAGATCCATAGAGAATAGAAGGAGGGAATTCAGAGAAAGAAAGTATCTAATGTAACAGTCGATGATGACCGGTGGGAAAAAGAGCAGTATCCCAGTGACAAAAAAGGCAACCGGATTGCAGCCTGAAATGATGAACAAGTGTGCAAAAAACGAACCATGCAAGCCAGATATAGCAGCACCGTTCTTGTTAAAGAAAATGGAAAATGAAAGCTTGCGAAGTCTGGTAGCGAGATGGGATGCGATTTGTGGGGAACTAAAAAGAAGGATTTTAGAGGAATATTTAGTGCGCTCGTTCATCTATGCGTTGTCAACTAGACAACCTTTATTCGCGACTCTGTTCAAGATCAGGAACGAAGTGAAGATGAAGGAGTTGAAAAGATATCAATCTGAGCACATTCGCATGGAGGAAAAACACGGATAAACGAGGAAAGGTCGTAGGAACAAGATGAGTGTACTTATTTTAATCCATCAATTGATAATGTATCAAATTTTCAAATGCATAGCAATAAAATTTTGATGAATAATATCATGAATATGAATTTTCAAACTTACAAGATAACCAAGGAAAGATAAGACCTCGCATTAGGAGGCAAATAAAATTCACAAAGTAAACAGTTTCTAAGGAAACTTAAAACCTTCGCCTAGGAAGGCTGAGAATCAACGGCATGCACCCTAGTTCGCATGAAAATGCAAGAGGCAAGACCTAACGCATGTCGTGATCAACTATCAGATAGAAATCTAGGGGAATGATAAGACCTATCCGCCGAGGGTCCCTTTTATGATGGCCTTCGGTAAGGGGTGCATAAATATGACCAAGGCGCCGACGTATTCGGTTGAGCTGCGGTTTCCTGGGACGTCTAGAGCGTTACCGGCCATGTCCGTATGGAAAGTCTTGGCTACGATGCACTCGATCCCAAAAAAACCTCACTTAGGGTGTGACTTCGTAACCGCAAGCCATATCGGCGAGGGTGATAAGAAGTCACGAAAACAACTGAATGTCGTAATAACTGGATGGGAGGAGAGAAAAAATGTATGATAGGGTTAACCTCCTTGAAGGGGCAATCAGGGGGAATATAAAGGGATGGCACGCTCCAGATTAGGGAGCTGTGTGACCAAAAAAGACGGCAATGTCATGGGACTAACGTTCATGGGAATGTCTAGACCTGTCGCATTGTCGCGAGATGGGGTCAAAATAAATGTTAAGGAGAGGTTGGTGAATTATTATTCGAAAGAGTAATAAGCGCCTGAGACTTCGTCGAATTAAAATCCTTAAAAAAGTATGAGGCACAATAAGACCTTAATTAGGAGGCGCAATAAGACCTTGTATAAAGTAACACATAATAATCAGAAAGTGAATAAGAACTAATATACGACGAGACGCTTCGTAGATTCCTAAAAGAAAAGAAGGAAATAAAAGATCTAGCGAGATTACAACCTCGTCTTGATCGACTAGCACTCAATAAGAACAAAAGGTAAGTATATACTTTTACATTTTATGTTCTTCTTCAACATTATCCTCGCAAGACTCAGCGTTTCACCAAAGTAAGACACCCCGTCGAGAGAGGCAAAGGCAAGAGCAAGCGAAACAAGAAAGTCGAAGATGGAGACAACGTGAGAAGCGCGGCAAAATTCAAAATAATATGTGGCGAGATACCTCGTGAATCCCAAGGGAAGAAAGGATCTCGTAAGGTTCAAAGCTTATAAAGACACAGCCAGACAGGTATTGATAAACTTTGCGCCCTACCTCAGAAATACACAAAAGAATAAGAGGCAAGTATATAATTTAAATTTAATTATTCTTTTGAGTATTTCCTCGGTAAGTATATACTTGACAAAAAAGAAAATTATAATATTGACATAAAATTCAATTAAAGTATTACCCAAAGAAACCAAGATGTTTTGTCCCCCAAGCTTGGGTGCGCCCAGAAAGATAAATTGTTTCCAAAATAGTTAAGCATAAAACTGAAATATGAAAGGGGAAAAAACTAAGATTGTTCCTGAATAGGGACGTCTTCAGAGATAACATCACCCGCTCCACCAAGACCAGCACCATTACTAGCAAAGGCACCCTTGGACTCTTCCTCTTCGACCTTCGCTTCGTCAATCTTCCGCTCCTCGCCATCTTCACTAAGCCTCTCTTCTTCTCAAGAGATGATCCTATCGTCCTCTGGTCGCTCGTCATCGGAGAACACCTCCAGAGGAAAAGAAGGATGAGGAAGGCCATGCTCGTCGCAGAAATTACCGAAAAGAGAAACCAGATAGTTCTGAGTATTCTTGCGAGCTAACTTCGCTACCTTCGCAGAAGTTTCAATCATCTCGTCCATATCAGTGTTCAAATCATTGACCTCATTTTTGAGGCGAGAAACCTCCGTGCGAAACTCATCCCTTTCATGGGAAAGGCGAAGGACTTGGTTCTTATAGCGCTCCTCGGATTCTGCAAAAACCAAACAAAACTTCATCAGAAACTAGAAGTCTGACATAATCAATAGTATTTCGCACTGCACCTAAAGCTACCTTCCATTTGCAAGATAGTGGTATTCAAGGTTTCTTGGATGTCAGTATGCAATTGATCCAGCCGGGAGATCGTTAGATCCGACTCTTGAAGTTGGACACATAACTCGTGGTATGCATTGTCCCAACCTTTACCGTGACCGGACTTCGAGGTATCTTTGTCAGGATGAATGACAAGAGCACCCTTGTTTTTGCGAGAATCTGCGGACTTGGCTTGAGAGGAAGATTTGATAGACCTCGGACGACATGAGTTATCTAGCTGAGCTTGAAGAAGTTCCACTTTATTCTTCAGACAGTCAATCTATTCGTTTAAACCAGCTACCTTGTTACGGGATTTGCGAAGATCAACCACAATTTTAGCTTTACTATTGATCACGCGCTCGTTATCTTCTTCCAGTCTTATATAGGCAGCTAATGACGAGGAATGAAGGTTCCTCGAAGTAGTGAGGGAATTGCTGACCCGTTGAAGTTCAAGCTTAAGGCGCTCATTCTCATCGTGTAGATGATTATTCAGTTCCTCATTACGAGAATGATCGATAGACAGGTGGTCCACTTGTGAAAAAAGAGTCTCGACCTTCTCATTCAAAATCTGGTTCTCAGACACATATCAATTATTTTGGGTCACGAGGTTCATATTTTCAGCACGAATATCTTCTAGCGAGGCAGATGCTTCGGAGGAATCCATTTGGCGTTGCATACAACGAGCTTGACGAAATACAAAATAAGAAAATAACAGAAGTAAAAGCAAAGGCAAAGAACGATTCTGCGAGGGGAGGGAACTTACTTAGAAGCTTCTCTATCTTCTGACTCTGCTTGCTAGAATGCTCCTTTTCCTCTTGAAGCTTCTTCGTCAAAACTTTGATTTGAGCCTCGTCCTTTTTTATTTTCTCGCGAACAAATCTAATTTCCACGAGGATGGCCATGTGACGGTTGACCTCCTACCAATTGTAGAATCGAAATTCAAGAAATAAATCAGGAAGAAGGCATAACGGGAAAAGCATAAAAGGATCACCTGGTTCATTAAAGTTGAATGTTGTTGGAAAGACAAGTTCATGGAGGCATTTAGCAGTACAGATGATTCTTGAGAAAGGAAGTCATCGGCGCTAAAAGTCACCAGAGAATCTAAGGCGCGAGACCTCATGGATGAGTCTTCGCGAGCTTTGTCGTAGACTTCTTGGAGAAACTTCATGTCCGGATCATAGAGAGGGTTAGACAGCACCGACGGAGATTTCTGCTCCTTCTTCTCGCCGGCAGAGGAAGCTTCTGTGAACTTCTTCGGACGCTCAACCTTGTGATGAACAGGAATATCCGCTACTTTGGGAGAAGTAGTTGTGCGAGACTAAGAAGGTTGAAGATTGGGAGGAGTAGAGAGACTTGTAAGAATGAGAGAACTCGGAACTGCGGTCAAAGCAGCCAGATCCAAGAACTTTCATTGCCTTTTAGACCCGCCAGAAGGGGGAACACCAGTCCGTGAAATAACAAGTTCAACATAAAAGATGGCTAAAAGGTTAGAATATGCAAGGTGACAATAATGACGAAGTAAAGATACCTGAGAAGAAAGAGGAGGTGGAACAGGATGATCACGCCTTTTTCGCCCCTTAGTTGACTCAAAAGCAGGCTGCTTAGCAAGGAGAGTGTCATCCTATGAAGCATAAAAGGTTAGTATTTAAGGATATCACGAGAGGAAAATAATAGGCGAGGTGAATACCTGTTTGGGAGTTGAAGACTCGGTAGTAACAACCTTTTCCTTGCACGTCTTGAGAAAACCAGCGGCCGACATCACGAACTGAAAAGAAAAGAGGAACATGAGAACAAATTGGACCCCGAGACAAGGTGAATCATAATGAAGGAAGTTATACCTCGGCTGGAACATACCACCGTAATCTCCAGGGATCACAACCAGCGAGATAACAATGTTTAGGAAGAGGGACTTAGCGAGGAACGCCCTTTTCGTAAAAACCCCAAACGAAGGGGCCGCCAACCACCAGGGGAAACATCGCCCAATCTTCATCGCAAGAGAGGCGAAGTTGGGAATCCACATTTCGAAACAAGATCAATGCCCGACTCCTGATACTCTCTCATGCTGGTGAATTTGGCCGAGTAGTTGGCCACGAAAGAGTCCACATTGAAGTCGCGAGAATCAAATTCTTCGTCTGCTGATGGGACTTGCGAAGTACCATTACCTGAACAAATCCTAAACTCGTTGGAAATGCGGATTGTGTTACCAGAAAGTTGAAAAACCCCACACTACAGCTTACCTAGAATCTCGAGAAAGATGGGGTTAGAAGGGTCGTAAAGCGGGAAAAATAATCCATCCCTTAATTGGCCCATAGTGACGATCATCTTGTCGACAGTCCAAGCGTCCGACTGAATCCACCTATAATTCAGTTCCATGTCCTGAGTAGCAATAACAGGCAGACTCACAGAAGAATCAATAGCAGGAGTTAGGGTTAAACCCATTTTTTTAAAATATGCTTGGAATTCCTCAAAGGATTTAAGTGAGGTAGTTGTGGAGACCTTCTTGGGAGCCATGATAACAAAATAAAAATAGAGGGTTGAGAAGGGTAGCAACGATGGCAGAAGAAAGAGAAAGCGCAGAAACCAGATAAACACAGAGCAAAGAGAGGAAGAAGAGGAAAAGAAACCCCAGATCTAAGTCAAGTTGGATATAAATAGCGCAGAAAAGATGACTGGCTTAGTGGGTTGACGACACGTTCGAGGTATATTAACCGACAATAGGCGGTTACTCAGAGAACGTGGTCACGTGGAGGCAGGAAAGTGGAGAACGTGGCGGTCAGGGAATCCAAAGCGGTTCTTATTCCATTCTCGTGTGGCTCGAATAGAATAATAAAAGGCAAAATGTGGGTACACAAAATAGACTCGCCACGTGTCGAACATAAAAGGAAGAAATATGAATAAAAAATCTCACTTAAAGATCTCAGTCAGGGACTTGTCAATTCGAATGCCGGAATTACCTCGTCACCGATCAATCCCGCGAAGTATCGTACAGAAGCGAAGAGACTTACACGAAGAATCTAAGTTACGAAAGACCAAGCTAGAGTACCCAACAAGATATCAACAATGAAACCGATAGGGCGAAGTACGGTAACTTGGTTGAAAAGATAGATCGCGAAGTAAATATATTGGGGAGAAAGAAAAGAGACAAGTGTCCCGACAAACCCATGTGAAGATAGCGAAAGAAGGGGAAAAACTTTATGTAAAATGCCCTGGGCGAAGTATAAAGCGTTCCCGAGAAAATTTGGCAAAGTAAAATGAGCTGTACTCCATTAGGGTTGATTGGCCTATAAATAGAGGTCCTTGGGCAAGGCATGAGGGATCGGATTTTGGGAGGAAAGGAGAGCTTATCTTAGAGAGTGAGATTAGGGTTTCCTTGTAATCAAGAACTTGTATTTGTTTCTTTGATTAATTCATCAATAAAGATTTTCTAGTTTATACTACTTAATATGTCCTAGATCTTGGTTACTTTCCTTTTGGGTGTACTACTGGATTTCCAGTAGTTACATAATGGTTGATGTAGGATCAGAATCTCGCAACAATAATGTCTCAGCGACATTATCAAAGACACAGCACAATAGCGTCGCAGAACAATTTCAGGAAGAATATAACAAACGACGTCAGATAGGATCATGAGAAAGATGTGATAGTCCTGCGAAAATTAGAGAGCTTGCGAAACTAACATTTGTAAGGTTGCGAGAATGTCGCAAGCCATATCCGAAAATAACGGACAGATTAGTTGTCATCCACTATGTATTTCCCTATAAATAGTCGTTCAAGTTGTAAAGATGAGAGATATCTTTTTTGAGTAAGAAACAAGTAAATAGGAGAGAGAAAGTCTAGACCAGAAATCATTCTTGATTTCTTTATCTTTTCTTGTAAATATTCGAAGATTGTTCAATAAAATAAAGAGTTTAAACCTAAAATGAGTTGATTAATAATAAAATCATACGAGGGGTGTAGTGTAGGATTTCCTGCATCTACATAATGGCGCTAGAAACAGAGAGATTGAAGATCGAAAGTTGAAGATTGTTAATTGAGAATATTCAAGTCAAGAAAGTGATTAAATAAATCAGTGAATCAGTTAGAAGAAAGATGAATAGAATTAATGAAAATGGCAAAAGATTTGAGTGTAATATGATAACAAAAACGATGATTAATGAATTCCATGAAAACATCAAAGGAAGAATACATAAACGAAATTTTGAAGGAAGGAAAGCTATGGCGGTAGAAAAAACATCACCCTTGAAAGATTGGGAAAAGCAAAAAATTGCATTCATGGCGGAAGAAATACCAAAAGAAAATTTGAACCACACATCTCCGTTGGTCATCACAGTGCCTATTACACGAAAAGAGAATGAGACAACAATAAAATCAACAGGAGAATGGATGTTGATAAGAACTTTAATCTATACAGAAAGTTCAGTTAATATAATATTTTATCACGCATTCCGGGGAATGGGATTTAAAGATGAAGAAATGTCCAGTTCAACATATTTTGTTCACGGCTTCGGAAAATCCACAACAAAACCTAAAGGAGAGATAGTGGTACGAATTCCACTTAGAGAAATCGAAGCACATATAACATTGTGCGTAGTGGATATGGAATCACCATATATTATGTTATTAGGAAGATCATGGATACATGCGATAAAAGTTGTGGTATCAACGTTGCATCAATGTATTAATTCCCCACTCCAAATGGAATAAGTGAAATTAGAGGAGATGTTGACAATGCGAAATTATGTCATCAGATTGAAGTAAAGCATTATGAAGGACAAGCAAAAAAGAAACAATTTCGCAGAAAATTGGCAAAGGAAGCAAAGAAAGAAGAAGAATTTAGAGTATATATGATAAGGTCAAAAGAAGGCAAAGGAATACCCAGCGAAATTTCAGAAGAAAGAGAAGAGCCTATGAAAACAATAAAAGAACCAATACCAATGGGAGAACCTAAACCCAGTTACACTGCCGCAGAACCAACAAAAGAAATAAACGTTGGGACTATAGAGGAACCTCTAATATTGAGAATTGGAACCAAAATGGATAAGGAAGAAGAAGAAAGAATTGTTAACTTATTGCGAGAATATAAATATGTTTTCGCAGGAAGCATGGATGAGATATCGGGAATAGATCCATCAATTGCATGTCACAAGTTGGAGATTAACAAAAATATGAGACCATTTAAACAGAGAATAAGAAAAATTGCAACAACTTACCATTCCCAAATAGAAGAAGAACTACAGAAAATGCTTGATGCAGGAATCATAAGAGAAGCTAAATACACAGAATGGATAGCGAATATGGTCATTGTCCCAAAGAAAAACAAAGGAATCAAGATTTGCATAGATTTCACTGATTTAAACAAAGCTTGCCCCAAAGATAGTTTTCCATTACCAGATATTCCTTAAATGGTAGAATCTGCAGTGGGAAACGATATGGTATCATCTCTAGATGGATACAAAGGGTATAACCAAATCCCTCTCGCTGAAGAATATCAAGAACATACTTCTTTCTTTGCCCCTAAAGGTTTATATTGTTACACGAAAATTCCATTTGGTTTACGAAATGCGGGAGCGACATACCAAAGAATGGTAGAGAAGGTGTTACCAACAGAAGTCGTTATTCCGACAACAAAAAGAGAAGCTTGGGAGAAAAATATTAGTGCGGGCTTAATTTTAAACAAACTTGATGAATTAGAAGAAACAAAAGAAAAAGCTTTACAACATATGGAGAATTATCAACAAAGATTAGCTCGAGAATATAATAAACGTGTCAAAGTACGCGAATTTCAACCAGGAGATTTAGTTCTGCGAGAAACACCAATATATCAGCGAGAAAATGGTGGAAAATTAGCGAAAAATGGGATGGACCTTACATCATTAAGGAAATAGTTGGAACAGGATCTTATAGATTAATGGATCCAGAAGGAAGAAATGTTGGTCATAGATTGGACAGACCATGGAACAGGTTGTATTTAAAAAGATATTATCCGTAAGAAGCTTTGAGAAGTTATGGAATCTGAAAGAATAATTGCAAGATTACTCATATCAAAACAAGATCATAATGTGCGAAATTTTCGCAGAGATAATCACAGAACAATGACATAAAAGAAAAAGGCGAACCTTTATGGCGTACACCCTAGTACGCGAATAAAATTTCGCAAGAGGCAAATGTAAGACCTAAAGTACGTCATATTAGGGGGTACCTATTGCATGGCTCAGGGAAAGGCTACACCGCCACCGGAACCTGAGTCATGGAGATTTGGGGTCAATAAAGCCCATCCGGGAGAGGCACCTTGGATTCTCAGCTTAAGCATATGACTTAGGTTGGGCGACTAAGCTAATAAGGACTCTCCCAAGGAGTGCAGAATCTGATCAAGGCGCCGAGGTACACGGTTGAGTCAAGAGTGTCGGGGGCGTTTGAAGCGTCCTTTCCATTCTTGACAAGTCTTGGCTCATATTGCACTCGGCCTGAAGAAAACCCCACTTAGGGTGCAGTCTCGTAACCATAAGCCCTATAGATAAAAGGGATAAGAGGCTGCGAAAACAACTAGTTGTTGTTAAGACTAGATGGTAGGAGCTAACCTTGTATGGTATAAGTACGCCTCCTTGAAGGGGCAACCAGGGCGGAGATAAGGGCGGCACCCTCCATTAGGGAGATGATAAGTGTCTTAAGACGCAAATGTCATGAGGCTTTTTATTCGCAAGGATATTAAGGATTGTCATATTTGTGCAACAATCCTGAAGAGGCAATAATACAAAATAAAAAGATAAGACGAGATCAATGGGTTTTCGCATGAAAGTGCGAAGACGTCCTGCGATTTCGTCGCAAGACGACAATGTCATGGGGCTTTATTTTCGCAAGAATATTTAGACCTGTCATATTGTCGCAACATTCTTGAAGAGGCCATAATACAAAAGAAAAATTTAAGGCAAGATCAATGGATTTTTGCATGAAAGTGCATGGACGTCCTGAGATTTTGTCGCAATGACAAAAGGTGGCATAATAAAAACTTTAATTAGGAAGGCAAAATAAGACCATATGATAAAACAAATTAATTATAAGTATTCGCAACAAATTTTTTTTGCAAGAAAGATAATGAGAGTCAAGTATGGGAATTAATACACAAGAAGCATTATCTTTCTCATCAACAAAATATTAAAAGAAAAGTTGATTCCAAAATTGGTAGAAAAGTGTAATTCGCAAAAGTGATAAAAATAAGACAATTCAAGAAGACAAAGCTAGATAGAGAGCTCAAGATTCAATATTAATTTCAGTAGCAGGAGATGACAAAATTTCTCCGCCAACATTCTCGCAAGCCTCTCCTTCATTTCGGTTTTTATCTTCGCCATGACTAGAATCTTGATTATCGCCAGCAATTACTTTTTCAGGAGAAATTTCTTTCTCATTCTGATTAACACCAGCAGATACTTCTTTAGAAGGAACTTCTTCTTCATCTTCCAAGAAATTATCCTCTGCACCGCTTTCGTAATCATAATCACTATCAGCAGGACGAGTAACTTCATCGTCATCTACTTCTAAAGGATCAATTGATGTAGGAGGAAGAGAGTTGGATAATAAAATGTCATTTACAAGGACTTCAGCCCGGAGATGAACTTGGCGAAGAAATGCTCTCTGATGATTCCTATCTTGAATATCCTTAAAATAAGCAATATAATCAAGTCTTCTTTCCGCTCGATCGCGAGAACCAGTAAGAGTAGAGACAAGCAATGCATTTTCTTTGCGAATTTTGGCATACTTAGCCTCCAAAACAGAAATAGAAGAATGAAGATTCTTCTCAGACTCTGCGAAAGATAGAATACAAAATTTCATTAATATAAGGAGTTCAGAGAGATATGACAAAGAAAAGATAATTAAGGCAGTGAAACTATTATGACTACCTTCCTTTTGCGAAATAAGGTGTTGAATCAAAGACAGACAACTATTCTCCCAACGATCCATTGCGTCATCAAACTTATCTCCAACTAAACCTTTAAGTCGAGACTGAAGATTTTTCTCTTTAGAAATAAGAAAGGCATTTTTCTTCGCAAGAAAAGAATAATATTCTTCTAATTTGGAATATTGTTCTTTAAGTTGATTCTCCTTTACGCTTAAATCTATTCTACCTTGAATGAGTGTATCTGTTTCAGCGATAGATGACTCTGTTACTTCTTTAAGTTCATTTCTCAAAGAGCGAAGAGATTGCTCTTGGTCAGCATATACTTTTTGGAGAATACTAAGTTGTTGCGAAGATATCGCCATCTTGTTTAAATAAGTTTGCTTCTCTTGAGATAAGGTTTTATTCTCATCTGATAAAGTTTTCATCCCTAAATTAGCTTTAGTTAAAGAATAAGAAAGACGAGATACTTCATTACTTAATAGATCTTGTCTTTGAACTAATTGGGTATTTTCATTGGTAAGATTATTTATCTGATCAACAAAATATGAATAGAGGTTATCTAATTGGTTATATTGATCCATCAAGATTTCTTTATCAACACAGGCTTCTTCAACAGCAGATTCAAATTGATATCTCTCCATTATTCGTTTCTGGTTTAATGCTTAACATGCGAAAGAGGGATTTCAAGGATAATTAAACATGGGAAGGATAAAACCATCGAAAAGGCAAATTAAACACATAGATAAGAAAATCATACCTCTCAATTCATCATTCTTCTTGCGAAGATTGTCACGATCCAGCAAAACATTCTGAAGCTTCTGATTTTCAAGACGAAGAGCATTACATTCTTTTTCTAAAGCTGTCTGTGAAGCAGCTCTGTCAGAACCCAAATGCTTACTCAGAATTTTGCAAATATTAGACTTGATAGGATCAGTGGAAGACTTCTTGCCATCACCCAGAATTTCAGATAAAACTTTGAAAGCAATATCTAAACCTTCCACGGTTTCTTTCGAAAGAGGAAGAGATTTGGGTAGAGAACTGGTAGAGATAGAAGGTTGAGAAATATTCTCAATGGTAAGAGAAGAGGTTTCATTCGCCGAAGGATCCACAAGGGGAATTTCAATCATAGAAAGATCAGCTGAAGAAATGTAGTCAGAGGCAGCATTTTCGCGAATTGGAGATAAAGGTTTATCTTGCGAAGATGTCGCAGGAGATTTGGAAGAAATGAGTAGGTGGAAGGGAACAGAAGTTGGAACAGTTTTAAGGTGGCGAGATTTCTTGAGAGGTTTATTAAGATCTTTATCACCCTGCGAATTACAATCCAGATAAGAAACAGAGGCAACAATATTGTTATTCGAAAAAGATAGTGTTTGTTACTACCTTCTCATTCGCAGACTTTCTTTTATGTGCGACAACCTTATGTTGTGATTTGGGAATGTTAGGGATCTGAACTGTAAATTTAGTGTTGGAGCCGCTTTTGCTGAAATAACAAGAGTATGGGAATCACATAAACAACATCAAATAAGGCAATAAACAAGATCAATTTCAAATATATCAATCTCAGCAAAACTCATAAAGAAGAAAAGAGAAGACTAACCTTGATGAATCCATGAAAAATAATAGAAGGGAGATTGTCTCAAAGACAATTACGAACTATGAAGATCTAGTATGAAGATGAAGAAGAACTTAAAAGATTGAAGAACAAAGAAGAAAAATTGTAATAATGGAATTTGCAGAAGAACGATGAAGTTGTAGAGAAAATAAAAAGAAAGAAAAAGAGAGTGGGAATGATATATATAAAGGGAATTTCTCCTCGAAAAAATAAAAACGATTAGTACGGAAAGATATAAGCGGTTAAAAAGCAACGGTTACAAAAGACGTGTCGAGAAATAAATGGAGGAAAGAATACGTGTGATAAATGCAGAATATGAAGAGGAGAGCAGCTGCGGAATTTCTCACATCATTCTCTACTTCGCAGAGAAGATATGAGAAGAGGCAAGATGTAGGATCAGAATCTCGCAACAATAATGTCTCAGCGAAATTATCAAAGGCACAGCACAATAGCGTCGCAGAACAATTTCAGGAAGAATATAACAAACGACGTCAGCTAGGATCATGAGAAAGAAATGATAGTCCTGCGAAAATTAGAGAGTTTGCGAAATTAACATTTGTAAGGTTGCGAGAATGTCGCAAGCCATATCCGAAAATAAAGGACAGATTAGCTGTCATCCACTATGTGTTTCCCTATAAATAGTCGGTCAAGTTGTAAAGATGAGAGAGATATTTTTTGAGTAAGAAACAAGTAAATAGGAGAGAGAAAGTCTAGAACATAGATCATTCTTGATTTCTTTATCTTTTCTTGTAAGAATATTCAAAGATTGTTTGATAAAATAAAGAGTTTAAACCTATAATGAGTTGATTAATAATAAAATCATACAAGGGGTGTAGTGTAGGATTTCCTGCAACTACAGTTGACATAAAAGATAATTCATACGAGCACACACAAATGAAAGTTAAACTTTTTGGCCAAGAACTTATTTTAATCCTCCTTAAGCTTAGTTTCTAGTAGCTAACTATCCTAGTTAGGGGAGTGATCCTTTTTTGCTCTTCTCTAGAAGGCTAGTTTGCTTGTCACTAGTCCCAGTTACTTTGTTTTTTTCGGGTAGTACAAATCTTCTGTACTCTCGCCTTTTTTAATCAATATATCATTTTCTTTACCGATAAAACAAAAAAGGGATAATTGGAGTTTGGTACTCAGGTTTAGACCAATATTAGATTTTGGTCTAACATTTGTCCAACGTTAGGGCTTGGTACCTGGACCAGACGTTGACCCACATTGACTGTTAATGACCACATTTAAATTAAATTTATGAAATAAAAATCTGTAAGATACTAAGATTACAAGTATATTCCTGAGGTGGGTCTAAAATCCAACGATTGAAAATAAAATCATTTATTCAACGGCTAGGACGCAATAATCCTAATACTACAACTCTTTTTCCTCCGCCTCCATATCCCACTCAATCTTCGTCTTCTTCCTCTGCCAGTCTGCCTCAGTTCTGCATCTCTCACTCTTAGCAACTCACATGTCAAGTAGAGGTTAAAATCATATCCAAGTTTCGTTTACTAGTTATTGTTTCATCTTCTTCTTTTTCTCTAATTTTTTTTTCTTTAGTTGATCAATCCAGTTTCTCTGATTTCTATCAAGAACCCAAACGCCGCAAACTCTATTAACTTCTTCCCTGATTTCTTCAGTTCACAAATCCATTAGATGAATTACTCTCCCAAATCAAAACCCAACTTTTAAATCAAACAAAACCTAATTTACCGAATCAAACAAAACCCTAATTTGGTGATTCAAATCAGGATCTCAATTTCACTAAACTGTAACCTAATTTCTGAATTGAACAAACAATTATTTACCGAATCGAACAAAACCCTAGTTTACCGATCAAATTATAATCTCAATTTCATTGAATCAAAACCAAAACCCTAATTTTTACCCAATTTTGCTAAATCAAAACCCTAACTTCTGTACACGGAAACCCAAGTCTATGTTGTTATTTTGTTTTCTGATGTTTGATTAGTTGGGGAGCTGTTACATCGGTGGGGGATATGGCGATGCTAAGGGACAAATGACAACGGAGAATGAAAGATATGAAATTGTAATGAAGAATTTTTTTTCCCACTTACCCTACTTATGTATAATAAGCTCTGATGGTGTTTTTATTGTCTATTTTTAGTTAAGAGATTAAGAAATTGAAATGGATTGATGTTTTCTGCTGTTAATAGAAAGAAGCTTTGATTGTGTTTTTCCGGTCTTGTGGGCACTGAATTAGTTGCTCCGGTGTGGAAACTTGATGGTGATAGACATAGTGGTTGAACTGGTAGTGATAGAGAGACAAAAATGGGGATGGACCGATGGGTTTAGAGAAAGAACAGAAGATGATTCCCTTCCTTGGATGGTTATGATGTAATTGTTGATAAAATTAAGGGCATGATTGTAAATTGGTTTGGCAATTTTATTTTAATTTTTTGTTTGGCAATTTTTTAATAATATTTGGATAGAAATCAAGACTTAAAACAGTCAACCCGGGTCAACATTCAGTCCAGGTATCAAGCCCTAATGTTAGATAAATATTAGATCAAAATCTAGTGTTGGTCTAAACCTGATTATCAAACTCCAATTATCCCAACAAAAAATGAAAGTCAAACTTTTACTTGGTGATACATATACTCAAGGTTACATTAAAAATTCAATTGAAATATAAGTTGAGACGATGGAGGTTGAAAATAAGATAATAAGAAATTGAATTCATCATAAGAACTTTTAAGAGACGACGTTAATGGAATAAAGATAGCTTACCTTTCTTAATCCTCACAGGGTTTGTGTGTAAAAAGGATTTGTGTACCCCACATGTCTCCGTAGCTAAAGGTATCTTACTCCATCCTCTTTTTGTCGGCTGCGCTACGTTAGTGGAGCTTCACTACTATGGATGTGCAGAAAAACCAAAACCGCGGATTTCACCGGCAACCGTTCGCAAAATTACGGGTACAAATTAATCTGCAAGAATTTATAGGCCGGATACGAATGAGTTCTCAAATCCACAAGATTTAGCGGTTTGGTTGCGGTTGTTTTTGTAAATCCGCGAATTCACCCACAACCATAGGGTAGTAAGAAAATTTAATAAAATTACTAAGGACAATATTGGAAGTTTTAATTTTAAAACCGGTCACGGTTCAATTTTCCAAATCCACAACTTTGACGGTTTGGTTGCGGGTGAACCCTAATCCGCAACCGTCACTCCATTACACACCCCTATTCACTACTCACATCGGTGACTTATTTTGCCTTCTCAGGCCCAGTGACATTTCAATTCAGCTCATTGTCCAACGACACTTTCATCCGGCCCATTGTTGATATCATCCTCTCCTTTCTTGCACCATTGCTATCACCGAGGCACCCGCAAGCATGACACTTTCTTTCATACGTAGGCCAACATTGAATTTGAGCTCTTCTACCAACGCAACTGAAAATCTCTTTAATATATATATTTTTTATCTTTTTTATTTTTTGAAGCATAAGAGTGTCTGGATTCGTAATTAAAAGAGGAAACGATTGGTAGTTTTGCTCAACAAAATTTAGAACTCGGCAACAAAAAAAAGATGCATGTTTCCTTTTTCTTTGAAAGGGTTGTTTCCTCTTCTTCATCCATTTTTGTTTAACTTTGCTCATCTAATTTTCTTTAACTTTGCTCATCTAATCAACTGGCAAGCTGTGTTGATTGAGATGGCATTAAAATAGTTGAGCAAAGTGAATAGATAATTTTGTGGTCTGGTGAAGTACGTAGCATGACAAAAAATGGAGTATGTGTGAGCAAGAAAGAAAGCACTAGCGAATTGATCCATTTGAAAATGCGGATGCTTCCTATAAAAAGTAACTCATGCAGCCATGCTAACATTTGTTTCGTGATTTTCTATACTCAAGAGCTCTACACGGGTATAATCTATTTGAAATCAAAAATTTTATTGAGATGATGGAGAAAACTGATAAAAACATGAAAGCATCCAGTATGAGTTTCTTAACGAAAATATAAACAAAAACAAGAACATATCAACCAATACCTTGGTGGTTTGGTTGACGGCGTAACAAAAAAATTGTTTTGGAGCTTTTATAAAAAAATATGTCCAAAAATGCAACTAACCAAAGATATCATAAGTCGTGCTCCCGTTTGGTGTCTTCACGGTTTCATTAGTTAAAGAACTTGTGTTTACTAGAGTAAACTTTCTGTTATTTGTCTTTGTAGATGTATTTTTATCACATTCTTAATTTTTTTCTTATCTTAATCCTCCTGACCGTCTAAAGAGGAAGCATAACCCACTTTGTTGTACCGTATAATCCAGTTTAATATACATCTTCCAGTTTCAAAAAAAAGAAAAAAAGAAAAGAGTAACTTCTAATAGCTTCAAGAGAAGTTCAAAGAAACACCTACACCAGGAAATGTCCATCCGGATGGAGAGAGTGGAGAGAGATATCATCCTAAACCCATCCCTGCAAAACCACCGAGTCATAAAAATAATATATGTTGTATCTAAGGTGTCTCTTTCTTCTTATAAAAATAAAATAAAAGGTGTCCCTTTACTTGAACAACAACGAGCAAGCTCCTGACTGGAAAACAAGTTTTATGTGAACACATAAATCACGAAGCCATCCACGTGTTCACAAACAATATTCGCATACAGTCTAATTCTAGAATTGTACGTTGTATGTGTAAAGGGGATGATTATATCGATTCATCGACTCGAAGTCTTCGAGCTTGTCATTGCCTGGTCGAATATTATCATAAATAATGTTCGCATAAAGGAATAAACAGAGAATTAAGTACAAATGTAAAGCACATGTAGTTCAACGCTGAATGTAAGGTGCTGAAATGTAAATAAGACAAAGATTTACGTGGTTCGGCACTAAGGCCTACATCCACGGGGCTGGTGTTTCACTATGTATTGAATGATTACAAAGATAATCGAATGACTTTTGAGTATACATAGGTCTGCGGAAGTAGGGGGATTACTTACTCTTCCTATTTCTCTCTCCTATATTCTCCTATAATTGCCATGGATTGGTCGACCCCTTCTCTCTTAGTGGAGAGGGGTATTTATAGGGTTGGAACGTGGGTCCTACTTCTGAGGTGCAGTTCTAATCTTATCTTCTTGTGCTTTGTGCCCATTACGCAGAGGTCTTCGGCATATGTTGTGGCCTGAGCTTGAATACGAAGGATTATCCTCGCCTCTTCCACGAGCTGATTGACACGTGTATATCTCTTTGGTATTTAATGCGGGTAGATGGATGTTTGCTCGTGTCAGACAAGTGTCTCTTTGTCTGGTCACATCTGTGTCAGTCAAACTTCCTCTCAGCTGTTGATCTGGGATCTTCTTGTACTTTGTGCCCATTACGCAGAGGTCTTCGGCATATGCTGCGGCCTGAGCTTGAATACGAAGGGTTATCCTCGCCTCTTCCACGAGCTGATTGACACGTGTATATCTCTTTGGTATTTAATGGGGGTAGATGGATGTCTGCTCGTGTCAGACAAGTGTCTCTTTGTCTGGTCACATATGTGTCAGTCAAACTTCCTCTTAGCCGTTGTTCTGGGATCTTCCTCGGGATTGGGTGTATTAACACCCAAGGGGTATTATCTGGTGCTCCTATGAGCCATCATACCTATGTGATCCTCTGTCCCTGACCATCAGATCTGCTGACCGGTGGCATCTTCTGATGAGATGCTTGCTATCATGTTTTGATATCTTGTTTTGCATGCCTTCCACGTGTCTCTTTCTGTACACGTGGTGGATGATGAAAGGTGTACATACAATTTGCCCCTCTTCTTCTGACTTGGGCGTATTTTGCAATTTGGAAGAAGAAAGGTCGTCCTACACGTTTCCCACTTTGCATTAACTTTCCCCATAACTGCTCCTTGGTACGAGGAACGGTTATTGTCTTCTCTAGCTTCATAAATAGGAAATAGAATGTGAAAAAAAACTTTTATCCTCTTCTTGTCAGTGTTCATCCTCTTCTTGTTTTCTATTCTTGTTCTTTTGTCATTTATTATCGTCATTCTTGTGAGGAAGATAACATCATTCAATTTTCTGTCTCTTTCGCTCTCGATTGTTGTTGCCCCTGTATCGCAGACAACTAGCTTTTGATATCTCCGATCCTCCTTTCTTCGACTGTGTTTGGTGCTTGTCGTCCTCTTCTATACAGGTATGGGGTTTTTCATTAGCTTCTCATCATTGATTTGTCTATGTATCTACCCGTTTATTTCCTGCTGCTGTATTCTTGGCTTTGTGATGAAGAACACACATGTCGAAGCATATATGCTTGCCCCTGTTCTTTGTTACAAAGTCTGTGAGTCTGTATCTAAGTATTATCCCTGGAGTTGGATGGAGTATTTCTGGTTATTTTTAGTTCTTAGGGTTTTTAATGTTTATCCGGATGAACCATCAATTATGGGTTTTTTGATCTTTAGTTATCTCCTCGTATTCTTCTCTAAACTGTTTTTGTGTTTCCTTGTAGATATGTATGATCGTCCGCGGGCTCCTTTCCAAATCCCGCCGTCTAGTCCGCCAAGATCCCCTCCGCGTCGAGATTCTGACAGATCTCCACTTGGGGAAGGTCCTTACAAGTCTTCGCAATCGGATCCTCGGGGTCACAGGGTTTCATCTTCATCTGGTGCGAAGGTTGTGCCTACTAAGAAAGGGGATGTGCCGAAGGGTCCTTCTGGATCTAGGTATGTTGTTAACCGTGCCCCTTCTCGTCCTCGTGAAGATTCTATGAGTACGCAGGCTCCTCCTCGTGATGACTCTAGGAGTACGCGGGGTCCTCCTCCTCGTACTGAAACACTGGATGTCCCGCCCCTTCGTTCAGTGGCTCCTCCTTTAGTGCCTCCGCAGAAATCTTTGCCGCCTCCTCCCGCGGTTTCTTTCAAAGGGAAGTACTCCAAGGGTACTATGTCGAGAGCTGATCCGTCTAAAAATCTTCCTTCTAAAAGGAAAGCTTCGGAATTGAGTCCTACTTCTGATTCCGCAGACGAAGAAGAAACTGTCCCCGTGATACGCAGCATTTCCGTTGGTAAGAAGAAGGTCACTTTCAAGCATATTGATCTTGAGATGTTCAAGGAAAAACATGAGCTTCAAGCTTTTGAGGTTCGCTTCTATTCCCCTGACGATGATATCACTTACGAGCTCCTTGTTAAGTATCAGTTTGACGAGTTTTATTTGTTGACTACGGTTGGAGCCTTCGAGGCGGGTCTCATGTTGCCCCTATATAAGTCGGGTGACTCCTTTTATTATGACGTGTTGGCTAGTCGCGAAGAATCTTCCACGAACACTCATAATCGTTCCGTGTCACAACTATCTGGGAATTATCTTCGTTCACTGAAGGAATGTTACCCACGAAGCAAGGGGGAGACTATGATGACCTGCTATGTTCCAAATCCTGCTGAGAGAGAGTGGTACACTCCTCAGAATTTTAACAGTTCCTTTGGGGATTATGTCAACAGTAGAAACCGTAAGACGCGGAGTGTTAGTCTTCGTAATATTGCTGCTCCCCGTGGTGAAATTCGTCTTTTGAGTGAGGTGAGTGATGCCAAGCTGAAGTATGTTCCTGGTACTGAGGGATCTGCTAAACGGAAACTCTTTCCTAAGCGTGACCATGATTATGAATGGCATGCTACTGTTATTGAGGTAGTTGGTCCTTGGCCTTATGGTTGGATTCCTGGTCCGCGCGGCTGGCGTCCTTCTGAAAACAGCAAGCCTCATGAAACTCCTCCTGCTCGTTATGGAGATTTCTGTCCTTGGCGTCCGAATTTCGTGGGCATGAATTTTCCTTACGCTCTTGATGTCGTTGATGGAGATGAGGAGGAGGGTTCTGGTGCTACCCATCCACCGAAGAGTGCTGCTGCTGCCAAGGTATAGTTTCTTCTTATATTCTCTATTCTATTTGCCCCTTTTTCCTTGCTTGAAATAATTTTCATTTTTGAAGTGAGGGAAAAAATGAGCCTTTGTGGGGATGTGTACTGGTTTGTAGGTGTCGCAGAAGAAGAAACTTGGACCCAAACAATCTTCTACTGTGGTTAGCGGTGAGGCTGAGGTTTATGAGGAGGTTACGAGTCCTGTAAACGAAGGGTATGCTGAGGATGAAGAAATGTCCGATGGGGAAGATCGTACCGACACTTCTCACCCTGATGACGAAGGTGGTAATGGTGAAGATGAAGTTTTCGCGGGTGGTGATGGTGAAGAAGGAATTGTCGCGGGTGGTGATGGTGAGTCTGAGGGCAATATTACCGTTGGTGGTACTGGCGGGGGTGGATCTACCCCTGTTGGCAATAATATTGTTGGTGTGGGTACTCTGCCCGTTATTTCCCCTGAATTTTCTTTCGGTAGGATATATTCCGCGGGGGAATCCTTTGATGTGAATGCTGCCATGGGTCTTGCCGAAGAATTCTCATTACTTTCCCTAAATGATGATTGGGATGTGCTTGGGGATATTGGTAAAGGAGATGCCACCGGTCAGCAGGCTGAAAACGCCGGTGGTCATACTGAGGCTGGTGATGTCGAGACTTGCATGAGTGAGGAGAGAACAACCAAAGGGAAGTCTGCGGTTAAATCTCCTTCAGAGGATTTCCCTTAATCGCTAATGCCTGAAGGCGAAGATGCCATTTTGGCTTGGCTTAAGAAGAAAAGTCTGATGTTCGTCCCCAACCCTGCCCCAGTGGTCCCGGTGAGAAGAATTCTGACGCTTATACTCGTCAGATGATGCAAGTGTCTTCTGAAGTCCGCGTTGCTGAGATGTGGGAGAATAATCTGAGAGCTTCAGAAGCTAACCTAGTGGTTGACCCTCCCTCCTCTGTTGCTGATATGATGGCCATAGCTGATGGGTATCAATACGGTTTTCCCCAGAAGCGTGTCTTAGAGGTAAATCCTTGTACCGATTCCCTCATGATATACGATCATTGTATTCTTCGCGATATCCGATCCCTTGGGTATAATAATGTTTGTCGTTTGTGACATAGATGATGAGGAGCGAACATTGTAACTATGTTCTATACCAATTCTTTAAACCAAAGTCTTTAAAGTTGGAGGCTAAGCTTCGTCATAGAGAAGAAGAACTATTTGCGGCCGAGATGGAAATAGGTGAACTGAAGGGTCGCCTGAAGAAAAAGGAGCGGCTGGGTAATGCCGAGGAGAATCTCCGTTCGGAACTTGCTATAGTCCGCAACGAATTGGAGCAAGCTCGCAGAAATGTATCGTCCCTCACAGGTTCGTATTTTTTATTGGTTTTTTACTCCTCGTGATTCCCTATTTGTACTCTGGTGTTCTGTCTCAGTCTCCCCACCCTATCTTCAGTGGGTGGAGTCCCCGAGCTCATATGGCTTCGAAAATAAAGGGAACGACAGAAATCCCGCATTGCAGAGTTGGTGGGTAAGTTGAAAAGCGAAGCCGTAAAGTGGAATGCTCGTGCTGATGAGCACAACGCCTTAGCAGCTGAGTGGCGTGAAAAGCGAACACTGATGGTTGATATGCAAAATAAGTACAATCATGACCGTTGTCTGTTTAATGGTACGCTGTTGTGGACGCGTGACAACCTGCGTGATGCTCGAGGACATGCTTCGGACTTAGAGGCTAGAGTGCGCTTTTTGGAAGGAGAGTTACAACAGGCTCGTTCTTTCTTAGGCCCCGGGGTTAGGGATAGTATGCTGCATCTTTCCGAGGAAAGAGATAATGCTAGGGCTGAGGTTGGTGCTCTTAGTAAAGCCCTAGCAGCGTCTCGAGCTGATGTTGCTCGCCAAGTGGAATCTGAAAGAGATCTTGAAGTGAATGTGTATCGACTCCATAAAAGGATGGGGGAGATGAATGACGAAGTCAACCATCTTCGTCACTTGGATTCAATGAAGCAGGTAGACTTAGACGCGAGTCAATTTGCTCTTACGAACCTTCAACGGATTATAAGAAACTATCCGACGAATATGACTTTCTTGATGAGGCTCGGGACGCAGTTGTTAATGAGTATGAAGAGGCTTCGGCTAATGTCGAAGGTATACCTCGTTTTAATCGAGTGTGATTCTGTTATTTCTTCGTTTTAACCCCTTGGTATTTCTTGTTTTCAGCACTCGAGGGACAGCTTCACGCAGCAAATGATGAGCTAAAAAACTCAATCTGCCTTAGTGCAGCAGGAAGGACAAGCAACTATTTCAAAGGGTTTGGACGCATCTCGTGAGGAAGCAGCGGAGATTGCCTCCAAAGAGGCGGAACGCCTATCTGCATTGCTGTCTCAGGCCAACCAGCGGACCGCTGTTATCACTTATAAAGTCGATGTCAGTTGGCTGAGAGACCAACAAAGTCCTAGATAAGATTGAACTTGATCTTAAAGTCGAACATGGTCTTGTCAAGAATTATCCGCGTCGTCCCCTTCCCGCGCCCTTGCCTGGTTCTTCTGGGCCTTCTTCAGGTGGTAGCGTACCTTCATCTCGCAGAGACAACCCTGTTGATGGAGCTGTATCGTCCAAGTAGATTTCTTTTATTAGTCATAGAAAGTTGATCCTTGTTGATTATATAATTTCGGATCATTTTTTGATGTGTTTCCTGCTTTATCTTATTTGCTGAACTTGTAATCAACTCTTTATGAAATGGATCATCCTTTTGGCATACCTGCGTTATCAATTCATCTTTTTATTTTAAGTATTGTGAAGTGTTAAACTAGAAATAACTTGCTTTGTAAAAAGTTGAGAGTGTTTGGGTGACACCGAAGGTAAATACCTTCGTGATCGTCTTGAGACCTGTCACCCCGCTGGCGAATCCTGGGCCAGAGGATTCCCAAACGGTGGGGGCCGAGGCAGCGTTCTAGGATATGGAATGCTTATTTGAAATATTTACATGCACCCATTCCGTCGACCCGCTGCCTTAAAATTGGTTGGGTATCTCTTTCTTGGGTGCCTTCCCCCTGGTCTTACACTCATAGACACTGATAGGGGAGCCCTGAGAGATTGTAGATTAACTACTTTCCCCAATATTGTTAATTTATTATGTAATGTACATGCGTTCACCCAGCGGGCCTTTTGACCATTTCGTTTGCTTGAAGATTTCCCAAAAAGTTTGTTTGATTGATAGGTTGAGGCCTGCTACTCCTCGTCCAGAGATAGAAACATGTAAAGCGGTTACGCTGCCTTCTTCTTCTGGTATTCTTCACGCAGATGCAAAGCTGCGCTGTCCTATGGGTAGTACGGTTTGAGCCATTTAGCATTCCAAGGGTGCCGGAGGACCTCGCCTTTCAGATTGCGAAGATAGTAGGAACCGTTTCCCGCAATGTCGTGTATTATAAAAGGTCCTCCCCATGTAGGTGCTAACTTTCCCCATTTCTTCTCTCGTTGATACTGCGGGATTGTTCTTAGCACATACTGCCCTTCTACAAAATTTCGAAGCTTAACCTTTTTGTTGTACTCTCTCGCTAGTCTCCGTTGATAATTTTCCATCTTTTGCAATGCTGCTTCCCTCCTTTCTTCCAGGTCGTCCAGTCTCTCTAACATCATGTCTGTTGTGAGATTTTTCTCCCATGCTTCGGTCTTTGTGGTTGGCATGAGGATCTCTGTTGGGATGACTGCTTCAGCTCCATAAGTGAGGAGAAATGGGGACTCCCCAGTGGCAGATCTTCGTGTTGTCCTGTATGCCCATAATACATTGTGTAGCTGTTCACACCATCGCCCCTTGTGTTCGTCTAATTGCTTTTTGAGGATAAGGGCGAGGGTCTTGTTAGTAGCTTCCGCTTGTCCGTTGCTTTGAGGGTATATGGGGGTGGACTTGTTTTTCCTTATTTTGAAAGTGTCGAAGAGCATGTCTATGTTTTTCCCCTGTAATTGTTTACCATTATCGGACACGATTTCCGCTGGTATGCCGAACCTGCAAATAATGTTTTGGAATATGAAAGTAAACACGTCCACGTCTCTGATCCTGGCTAAGGCTTTGGCTTCCACCCATTTACTGAAGTAGTCCGTGGCTACTATCAAAAATCGTCTTTTCCCTGATCCTTCGATGAAAGGCCCAACGATATCTATGCCCCATTTTGCAAATGGCCACGGACTATCCACAGAATTCAACGTTGTTGCTGGTGCGTGTATCTTTTTGGCGAAACGCTGACATTCTTCACATCGTCGGGACATTCTTGCAGCATCTTGTATCATTGTGGGCCAGTAATATCCTTGCATTTTTGCTTTGTCGGCTAGTGATCTCATGCCGCTATGATTCCCTGCGTCACCATAATGGATGTCGTTTAGAATTCGATGCCCCTCTTTCCTGGATAAGCAACGTAGTAACGGTCCGAGGAAAGATTTCTTGTACAGGATCCCATCCCGAAGATCATATCTTCCTACTTTGGAGAGTATTTTCCTGGTTTGTTTGTGATCCGCGGGTAAGGTTCCATCCTTGAGAAACGCATGGATCATCATTCTCCAATCATCTTCGTTGTTGAAATCTTCGTCTTGATTTGCTCTTGACAGGATATCTTCTTCGTCAAAATCGTCACGGATGTCTTCTCCCACCTGATCTTCGATATTTTCTTCCACTGTATCTTGATTTGTAGCAAAGGAAAATTGTGATGCAATCGAAGGCTCGTATACCCTTGTTATTTTGATAGCTTCGATACTCTTGTCCTTCAGCATGGATGATATATATGCTAGGGCATCCGCGTGCCTGAGATCCCTTCTGCATAAGTGCCGGAACTTGATGTTCGGAATTTGTGATGCCAATGTTTGGACCAAGGCCATGTAATCTGAGAGGGTGTCGTCGTACACATTGTATTCGAGCCCTATTTGCCGTATGACAAGCTGCGAATCACTTGTCAGTCTTACATCAGTTACCCCCATCTCTATTATTAAGCGGAGGGCATGTACGACTGCCTCGTATTCGACGATGTTGTTAGTATGCTCTTTGGATTCTAACCTGAGTGCCTGTACGATCCTTTTTCTAGTTGGGGTAGTGATGACAATGCCTATTCCTGCCCCTTCCTTATTTTTGGAACCATCAACGAAGACTTCCCATTGTATTTCACTCGCGGGTTCGAGGACATCAACTGGATCCTTGCTTTCCTCGTCGGCTTATGGTATTCCCCTAATCTCTTCATCGTTGTCCAGGGGAGGTCTGCTAAGAAATTCTCCAAAACTTGGGATTTTTGGGAATGTTGAATTTCTACTTTTCCCGCACTTTTGAGGACTGCTTCCAGTGGTGCTTTGCATGGGACGCGGATGAAGTGAGTTAGGAAATAGGTTCTCAGCTTTTGAGTAGCCCATACTAATGCCAGGATGAGTTGTTCGATCTTCGTGTAATTCCTTTCCGCAGAATTGAGGGTCTTGCTGACATAATAGATAGGCTGTTTTATCTTCGTATTGGTTTTGACCAACACTGCGCTAACTGCGTCTTCTGTCGCTGCTATGTACAATGCCAAAACCTCATCAGGATCAGGCTTCTGCAGGATTGGAATTGAAGCCAGGTGTTCCTTGATTCTTTGGAAGGCTTCTTCGCATTCTGCGGTCCATTCAAACTTACTCCCTTTTTTGATAATATTGAAAAAATGTTTGCATTTGTCCGAGGATCGGGCAATAAATCTGCCCAAGGCTGCTAAGGACCCATTGAGCTTTTGCACTTCTTTTAAATTCTTCGGAGATGGCATTTCCACTATGGCCTGAATCTTCGCGGGGTCTACCTCAATACCCCTTTTTGTTACCAGATATCCGAGGAATTTCCCTGAGGTGACACCGAAGTGCATTTTTCTGGATTTACTTTCATGTGATGTTTCCTCATTGCTTCGAAAATATCTCTCAGGTCCTGGTGGTGATCTTTGCGCAGCCTACTTTTGACGAGCATGTCATCAACGTAGACTTCTAGGGTACTACCAATCCATGGCCTGAAGATAGCATCGACCATTCTCTGGTAAGTTGCCCCTGCGTTTCGAAGTCCAAAGGGCATTCTAGTGTAGCAATAAAGGCCATGCGGGGTGTAGAATGTTGTGTAGTTGATCTTCTTCTGCCAGGGCTACTTGGTTGTAACCAGAATATCCGTCCATGAATGACAGCTCTTCGTACCTTCCACTGCTTCAACCAGTTGATCTATGCTCGTAGGGGATAGTGTCTTTGGACATGCCTTGTTGAGGTTAGTAAAGTCGATGCATATCCTAACCCCTCCATTTTTCTTAGGAACGACGACCATGTTGGAGATCCATGTAGGGTATTTGACTTCCTTGATGAAGCCTGCTTCTAGTAGTTTCCGAAGTTCTTTTTCTACTGCCTTATGATACTCTGGTGCAACTTTTCTTATTTTCTGCCTGAAAGGTGGCGTGCCTGGTTTGATGCGCAGCTCGTGTTGGATTATTTTCGGATCAATCCCCGGCATGTCTCCTAACTTCCAGGCGAATACATCCGCGTATTCTTTAAGTAATTTGGTTAAGGAATCTTCTCTTTTTCGTCCATTATGGTCCCTACTTTGATCATCTTCGGGTTTTCTTCCGTTCCTATGTTGATTTCTTTTACGGGCTCCACTGGTGTGAACACCGGCTTCGGGTCCCCAAGGACTGGGACGTTCTTTAATTGCTATTTGGTATGTTTTGTCCTTCGTTGGCTGCTGAAGTACTTGCCTCTGTGTTAAGGACATTATCATCTTTGTCAAGCCCTTCCCTGCGGTTTCCTTGAGGAACAGGTCTATGGCCTTTTCTTTCGCAGCTTCTTTATTTTTGATCCTTCGGGTTTTTCGCTGCTCTTCCTGTTCGTTGTTGATACGATCCTGAGTGGCCTGGCACTCTTTTGCAGAGACCCGATCTCCCTTGATTTCCATTACTCCCTCGGGTGTAGGGAACCGGAGATATTGGTAGTAAGTTGCTGCCACTCCCTTGAGTTTATGTACCCACTTTCGTCCAATAATGGCGTTATAGGGGGATGGGGCTACCACGCTGAATCGTTTTTCTACTTTCATGGGCTGGCGCGTTCACCTGCAACAAGTATCCCCAATGGCTTTGTGGGCGCTCCGTTGAACCCGTAGATGGTGTAATAAGAGGTCATCAGCTGTTCATCATGGAGCTTCATCCGTTTGAAGGCGTCGTATAATAGAACGTTCACTGAGCTTCCCCCGTCGATGAGGATATTTTTGAGGTTACATCCGGCCACTGGTAGTGTGAGGACCAAGGGATCGTTATGGTCTTCCATATCTTCTTCGATATCTTCAGTATCGAAGATGATAGGTGCGTCCATCCACTCTTCGTGCTCGTCCACCTCTACGCCGTCAATCTTATATAATTCGCAGTGGTCTTCGAATTGCTTTCGTAGCCTCTTTCCTATCTGCGCTGTAGGGCCCCGCGGCTTCGGAACACGAGATGGTGTTGATTGTGCGGTTTCCATCTGGAAGTTGGACTTGCTTGGTTCGTTTGGATCTGTCCTCGGTGAGCTCCTTTCGTATGTATTGCTTGAGTTCGCCAGCATCAATCAATTTTTGGATCATTATTTTGAGGTTTTTGCATTTCTCGGTCTGGTGTCCATTGAAGCAATGATACTCACAGTAATCTTTAGACTTATCGGTCCTTGGGGGATGTTTTCCCTTAGACCACGGCCACTCCAAATTTTCCCTTCCTTTGATCTCTCGCAAGATCCGAGCTTAGCTAGCATTGAGATTCGTGTAAACCTGATCTTCGAATTTTCGTCGTTCATCTCTTCGTTCCTTCCTATCTTCGTGCGGTCGTTCCACTGAGTTATTTGTTTTGGCCCTGCTGGATTGTTCTGCGGAATTGGTACGGTGAGACCTCTGCGTTTGTTCCCTCGTGTTCTCACGCTGGATTTCTTCAAGACGATCATACTTCTCAATAATTATTCGAAGATCTCCTTCTGTCTTAGGTACGCTTCCGTGGATCTCAACAAATAGTGGACTCATTCGGTCTAATCCCCACTTGTAGCAGTTGATGCTTACTACGGGATCCACACTCCCTATGGCTTGGCAGATCTTGTGCCATCTGTTGGTGTAGTCCCTCGTGTTCTCCTTGTAACCAATTGCCAGAGAAAAAAGTTTATCCATTCCGGTGTTGACATCTTTGTTGTACATGTAGGTTCTCAAGAATTTCTCTGCGAGTTGATCGTAGGAGTTGATGGAATCAGATGGCAGGTTGTCAAACCAAGACAAATCCATCCCTTCAGACTTGATGGGAAACACCTACAGAGGACGGAGTCGTTTTGACTCCATCGGGATAAGATACGATTATAATACCGGATATGTGCCGCGGGATCACTGGATCCGTCATAGCATTCAAAAGTTGGGACAGGGAACTTTAACGGAATGGGGGTATTTGTCGGCGTGGAGTTAGCTTCTTTCATCACCTCTTCAAGCCTTCCTCCGTCTTGTCTGGTTTTTAACTTCCTGATCTCAGCCATCATCTCATCACGCAGCTCCTCCATTGCGCGGTAATATCCCACGTTCTCATGCTCAGTTGAGCGTTTCTTTCTTCGAACTTCACTGTCATAATAGTCTAAGTCTTCGACGGCATATTCCGGATCGGATGCACTGCTTCCCCTAGCGGCGTTTGCTAGGATGATTCTTCGGTCTCGATTAGGCTCTGGTGCTTTAGAATTTGCTTCGTCCAGTTGTTGTCTAGTCTTCGTGCTTTGTGCAATCCTATATTTCAAGTCTTGGTTCTCCCTGGCCAGCAGAGCTACGGCATCTGCGTAGACCTTCTGGATCTTTTTCAATTCTTCAAGCTCTACCATCAGTCGGTGGGACTGGTCTGATCCCTGATTGGGAGTTCCGGCTTGTACCCCTGCGGACATAGTTCCCCCTTCGTCTACTGTGTGTATTAAGGGTGGCAGAGGATCAGCTTCAATTGTTGGTAACTCCAAGTTTGGTCCCCTCGGTTGAGCTTCCACCCGCGGTACTAAAACCACTGGTATGGTTTGATTCTGACCGTTGGTTGACGGCATTCCGAAGACTGGTGGATGTGCGGAACGATGTGTCATAGAGTCTGCCACCCATTCTCTTTGTTGATGGATTTGGTTTGAAACCAAAGTCTTGTTAGCTTCTGTAGCCTGGAGGGCCGCAACAGTTGCGTTGTTCTTTATGGCTGCTGCTTTGAGAGTCGCGGCTGCAATGGAGTTAGTGTTCATAGATGAGGTGATTTCTGCAGCATCCTGCCTCTGAGTAGCTGTTTTAGATTTGTCTCCTTTCTGCTTGCTTCGGGTCATGACCGGGGTAATCCTCGGTGTCTCCTTTGATGAGGCTTTTGTTTTTCCTGCCTCTAGTATCTTTTCCATTTTTAGTCTTTTTCTACATAGGGGAATAAATAAAGAGAACCAAAGATATCCACGAGGATCGGGTTAGTGCCATTCGTATCCGCAAAATTATTGGAATAGAAGGAAATGAGCTGCCCAAGGGCCTTAATAAAAGAGAAACATAAAGACTCCATCGGTCTAGTTTTCGCAATAAAAATCCTCTAATAAACAATCATGGACCTTGTTTTCAGACTACTTTTGAAAAGGAAAACTCTTGAAAAGGAAGATCCGTCGCGAGAACTCATGAATCTAGATTATTAAGTCTTAGTTTTAAAAGAAAAACGCCTCACGTGCAAATCTGTGATAGATAGCCGTGGATTTGTCTGCTTTGGAATGGTGTTTATGAAAATGAAGACCATGAACCCAGAATAAAAAAGGTTTTGAAAGCACGCTGAACACAGAATAAAAAAGGTTTTGAAAGCACGCTGAACCCAGAATAAAAAAGGTTTTGAAAGCACGATGAACCCAGAATAAAAAAGGTTTTGAAAGCACGATGAACCCAGAATAAAAAAGGTTTTGAAAGCACGCTGAACCCAGAATAGGGCACAACCATAATGCGCATTTAAGGTGAAATCACAAGATAAGATAAATCTTTTACCGGGACAAAGTCCCTGTTTCTAGCGCCAGATTGTGAACACATAAATCACGAAGCCATCCACGTTTTCACAAACAATATTCGCATACAGTCTAATTCTAGAATTGTACGATGTATGTGTAAAGGGGATGATTATATCGATTCATCGACTCGAAGCCTTCGAGATTGTCATTGTCTAGTCGAATATTTTCATAAATAATGTTCGTATAAAGGAATAAACAGAGAATCAAGTACAAATGTAAAGCACATGTAGTTCAGCGCGGAATGTAAGGTGATGAAATGTAAATAAGACAGAGATTTACGTGGTTCGGCACTAAGGCCTACATCCACGGGGCTGGTGTTTCACTATGTATTGAATGATTACAAAGATAGTCGAATGACTTTTGAGTATACATAGGTCTGCGGAAGTAGAGGGATTACTTACTCTTCCTATTTCTCTCTCCTATATTCTCCTATAATTGCCCTGGATTGGTCGACCCCTTCTCTCTTAGTGGAGAGGGGTATTTATAGGGTTGGAACGTGGGTCCTACTTCTGAGGTGTCGTTGTAATCTTATCTTCTTGTGCTTTGTGCCCATTACGCAGAGGTCTTCGGCATATGCTGCGGCCTGAGCTTGAATACGAAGGATTATCCTCGCCTCTTCCACGAGCTGATTGACACGTGTATATCTCTTTGGTATTTAATGCGGGTAGATGGATGTCTGCTCGTGTCAGACAAGTGTCTCTTTGTCTGGTCACATCTGTGTCGGTAAAACTTCCTCACAGCCGTTGATCTGGGATCTTCTTGTACTTTGTGCCCATTACGCAGAGGTCTTCGGTATATGCTGCGGCCTGAGCTTGAATACGAAGGGTTATCCTCGCCTCTTCCACGAGCTGATTGACACGTGTATATCTCTTTGGTATTTAATGCGGGTAGATGGATGTCTGCTCGTGTCAGACAAGTGTCTCTTTGTCTGGTCACATATGTGTCAGTCAAACTTCCTCTTAGCCGTTGATCTGGGATCTTCCTCGGGATTGGGTGTATTAACACCCAAGGGGTATTATCTGGTGCTCCTCTGAGCCATCATACCTCTGTGATCCTCTGTCCCTGACCGTCATATCTGCTGACCGGTGGCATCTTCTGATGAGATGCTTGCTATCATGTTTTGATATCTTGTTTTGCATGCCTTCCACGTGTCTCTTTCTGTACAGGTGGTGGATGATGAAAGGTGTACATACACTTTGAAAGCAACTAATATCTTTTTGTTGACCATGAGGCCACAGTGTCTAAGGTGGCCATTTTATGTACTGGTTAGAGCTGGTGAATCTGATGTAAAACATAGATTTCTCCGAGTATAATTGATCGATGGCGACTTTTGTAGTTGGTGTGTGAGTTTACAAAACTAGATGACGTGATTGGTGTCGAATGAATGAATTGGTAGTTCGTCTGGTGTGGTAAATTTACATGCCAGCCAATGAAGTACGTGTGAAATAAAAAATACTACCTCCGTTTTTTGGAAAAGTGTTATTCTTATTTTTTCATTTTAGGCTAAAAATAGATCAAATTGAAGAAAAAAAAATGAAAGGAACATTTTTTCAGAAACGAAGTGAGTATGTAACAAGTTGATCCATCTTAAAAGTTTTCCCAATCATTGCTCTTGTGGTTCGTAAAATTGTATATGATAACTTCAAAATATTGTTAGTCCATTTGAAACCAAAAATTAAGCTGAGATGACGGAGAAAACTGATAAGAATAACAAAGCATAGAATTTCGTTTTTTATACTTAAAACTTTGAAGAGAAAATGTAATAAGTTACGTGTTAAAGTAATTTTGTTTGGTGATGCATTTGCTAGCTTTACACTATAGTCTACTTGAAACCAAATATTAAGCTGAGATGGTGGAGAAAACTTATGATGATGATGATAATAATAATAATAATAATAGCAAACCATAGAATTCATTTCTTTATATAAACTTTAAATAGGGTGCTGCAGCAAAGATACTCCTATGTTTCTTTAGTGCAACTCTTAGAGAAACAATCTAATACAGAGAAGTAAGAGCCGCAGGACGCACACAAAATTTGTGGATTGTGAATACAATTTTAGTTCAACTACATAAATCAGATTTTGACAGTACTTCAACCTTCAACTCATTGTTTTCAAATAATAAAGTAATGAGCTATATTGGAGTTCACTCTATCAATTTCTTAAATAAATTTTAACCATGACTTTATTTATTTTCCCCTTTCTCTCTCTGGTCTTATATTTCTCCACACACTTGTACGTAAATAAATCTTCAGAAAAAAAATCCAATTTATTAGTTCTGATCAAGAATTAATCAAGTATAAGTAAGAAAATTGTTTGTGTGCGGCTTAATTATTTTTAATTTAGCATGTACAAACAATCATTTGATCAATGATTAACAAGTGTTCTTAATACTATATGTGCTGGTCTTATCATTAGAAGGATACATCCACACTTATCCGAGTATTTGCATAAAATCAGGTTAGTGCTAAGTGGTACATTTCCGAAATGCTCATTGTCTCCCTTTTTTACCCCCACTTATGACATTTGTAATAAGAACAATCGAGCTCGAAGGATACATTTTCTGCTCATTACAGCTGGTGAGTTAGATGTCAAGCTTTTCCTCTCCTATGAATATATAACCGACTTGATAGAGCTTCACAAAACTGGATCATACATTGGGTGCATACACGTCAACTCAGAATTCTGTTGTCGCAAATGGTTCCATGAAAACATATGCTAAATAAAGTGAAGCTTTGTTCCTCTGACGTGGTTGATTTGCATGCCAATTTCTATAATAGGGAAAAAAACGGTTTCGTCCAAAAACTCCCCAAAATGTATAATTAGTCCAGTCCTAGTTTACTAGGTACAAATTAGTCCAAAATTTGTGTAAAGACGCTGCTATCCTTCGCATGCATTTCATAAAGCACACGTACGACGAATGAAAACAGTTTGCAACTGACACATTAAGGGTGAATGTGACACGTTCGTTCAAAACAAAAAAACTGAAATTAAAAACGAAAAAATAAATTATTTCATTTAGCAGAGAGAAGAGAAAAGAAGATCAGAGAAAACAAAGAGAAGAAAGAAAAACTGTAACCTAACTGAGAAAACCCAAATCGAAACCCTAAACTTTCATAATCAAACCCTAAATCTTCATTATCAAACCCTAAAGCTTTATAATCGTTGATGATTGCAGTAGAAGTAACAACATGGTGATTGGGAAAAACCAGTTCAAAAGAGGAAAGCAGAAGAACTATCGGAAAATACAACATCAGTTGAAGAACAAGAAATTTCAAAATCACCAGGTCCTGAGACGAGATCAAAATCTTAAAAGAATGCAGCAGTTTCAACATCAACTGTAGTAAAAAAACTGCAAAATCATCACCATATAAGAAGACATCAAAAACTTGAAAGTCATCGCCAGTTAAGAAAGGAAATGGTAAAAAATATTGGTCTTATTTTTGTGTTTTAAAGCTTTTTTCCCATCACTTATGTTACTAGTGTACAGATCTGTGCTCCAGCATGCTGTTTCATCTTCATATGACCGGTTGTGTGTGTTTTGAAGCTTTTTTCTCGTCATTTGTGTTACTAGTGTACAAAACTGTACACCAACATGTTGTTTCATTTTATACGACGTGTTGTGTGTGTTTTGAAGCTTTTTTCCCATCACTTGTGTTACTAGTGTACATAACAGTACACCAGCACCTTCAAATAGCATGGTGTGTGTGTTTTGAAGCCTTTTTCCCATCACTTGTGTTATTAGTATACATAACTGTTCACCAGCATGCTGTTTCATCTTCATATGGCTGGTTGTGTATGTTTTGAAGCCTTTTTCCCATCACTTGTGTTATTAGTGTACATAATTGTGCACCAGCATGTTGTTTCATCTTCATATGGCCGGTTGTGTGTGTTTTGAAGCTCTTTCCCCATCACTCGTGTTACTAGTGTACATATTTGTCCACCAGTGTGCTGTTTCATCTTCATATGGCCTGTTTTGTGTGGTTTGAACCTTTTTTTCCCATTACTTGTGTTACTAATGTACATAACTGTGCACCAGCATGTTGTTTCACTTCATATCGCCAGTTGTGTGTGTTTTAAACTTGTTTTCCCATCACCTGTGTTACTGGTGTACATACAAGTACACATATGTTGTTCATCTTCATAATCAAATCTTTATTCAAAATCAAATCTTTAAACAGTTCGATTACTGGTGTACATATAAGTACACATATGTTGTTTCATCTTCAAATCACATATATTGTTTCATCTTTATTCAAAATCAAATCTTTCAATAAACTTGTTATGTTTTAAAGGCCGACTCTTATGGGGGAGGGAAAGGATGAGCGGAAAAGTGGGGCCACGTAGGGCGGGAAGAATATTTGTCGTAGTGAGAGAGAGAAAATATAAGAAGAATATGCGTTTTATTTCAAGGATGTATGGACTGTTCTGTGGGCATGAATGTTGTTTTTGTTAGTTTTGTTGTGGTAGTGTACATATTTGTATACAAGATGTTATTTCAGGGGTGTATAAACTGTTATATGGACATGGATGTTATTTTTGTTAGATTTGTTGCAGTTGTGTACAGATTTGTACGACAACATGCCATTTCAGGGGTATATGTATTGTTATGTGAGTATGAATTCTATTTTACTTAAATTAGTTGTGATTGTATACAGATTTGTACACATGTATGACAGCTCAAGGATGTGTGGGTTATTTCGTCGGCGTGCATGTTATTTTTGTTGGATTTCTTTAGGAGTATACATACTTTTATGCCATTGTATCATGTTATGGGCATATGATCTGTTTTGTGGTTTTAAATGTTGGATTTTTTTTATTTATGTAGGTGTGTACATACTTATGCATTGTTGTATCATGTCATGAACAAATGGCATGTTTTGTATGAGCATGTATGTTGGATTTGTTAAAGTTCTGAAGGTGTGTACATACTTGTACACTGATGTATCATGTCATGGGAGTATGACATGTTATGTGGTTTTGAATGTTAGATTATGTCATTTCTATAGGTGTGTACATACATGTACACTGCTAGTATCATTTCATGGACATATGAACTTTCTTGTGCGAGTATGAATATTGGTTTTAAGATTTTTGTAGGTGTGTACATACTTGCACACTAGTATGTTATGTCATGGATATATGAACTTTTTGTGGGTATGGATGTCACGGGTTCTATAATTTTCGAAGTATGGATGTCATGGTATACATGCTTGTACACTGGTAAGCTATCTCATGGATGTATGACATGTTTCATAGTTTTTGAAGTTGGACTTGTCTGATTTTTGTAGGTGTGTATATACTTGTTGGAAATGGTAGCATCAGAACCTGCAGAAACCTGTCGGTGGTCCTGCCAAACTGTAGAATATCGTAGAAGATAAATAATACCAAGATTGGCGTGCGAGTAGGAGAGAAACAACTTGATTTATGTTTAAAACCTGCTTAAGTTGTTTTTAACTTTTTTAAACTTTTAACAACTATGTTTCTTAACTTTCTTAAACAACTATTATTACTTGTAAAACCTTGAATTAATCTTATTATTAGTTTGAATATAGATGTTTTGAATGAAGATTTTTTCAGATTTACATGGTATATTTTAAGTAATTTTTTTCATGTGTACATAATGATGTACATGATGGTGCACATCTACTAACAGGTTAGAAAATCAAAGTGTACATGATGTTGAATATGTACTGACATGTTATAAAATTATTCATACCTGCAGAAATAAAGACATATGTACTGAAGTAAAAACCAATCTAAATTCTTAAAATAAATAAGATAGTAACATTCATTGTAACAGTTTACATGAGAAAAAAAGTACAAAGTCGTAAGCAAGAATGGTAGTAAATCATCAAGGAAGGTGCAAGTAAAGCACTCAGTGCACATCATAGTCCTTCTTTACTTCTCTCTAGCAATTTTGATGCGTTGATTTCTTCGTCTTCCAAATGGAGTCATGGATATGTGACTAATGATTCTACCTATAAGATCTTTTACCCGTCTCTTAGACATCAACATGATAATCTTCAACCTGGAAAATAAAACATATGCACCAATGAAATGATTTGGAAAAAAAGAACATAATGTTGCAAAACTATGCGCAGATTCAAAAACAATAAACATGTGTATAACTATGTACACTTAGTTTCAGAACTATGCACATCTTTAAAACAATCAACCTGTGCACATCCATACCCATAGAAATGCCATATATAAATGAGACCAAACAACGTGCAAAATCATATACACACGTACAACTTGAATCGTGTACCTAAGAAACAATATCACTACCAATATTGAATAAAATTATTTTGAGCTTATGAGTCCCTAAATTTATACATACATATAAATTCAAATAATACCCAATGAGTCTAAAGTGTGACATATTATCGACCCGAATATCATCCACATCATTACTAGGGTTAACTATGGTCAAAATAAGGTTTCAAGATCAATTGCAAAGGTAAAGAAACTTATCCTAGTGACATCCACCATTTATGAATGGAATAATCAAGAGGTAATCATCTCTTCGACGTATTCATGTCCAACCATCTTCATTAACTGCGACCAAATGATTCATGCACCCTAGTAATACCATTCATAAAGTCAAAAATATGTACAACTATGTACACATTAACATTAACATGTCTACAACTATATACACCCAAAAAATATGATCCCGAAAATCTTAAAGTTAAAAATAAACTCAAAATAATCATTACAGAGCATACAAGTGTACAAATATGTAAACCTATATAGAAACATAATAAACTCTAGCGTACATACTCGCAGGACATGCAATCAATTCATCACAAAGCATACTAGTATATAAACATGTAGAATTATACAAAAATCTAACTAATCAAACATCCACACCCACAAAACAGATCATAAAATTATGAGAGATCATAATGGTGTACGACTATTTACACACCTATAGAAATCCAACATCCATACCCCTAAAGCATGCCATATAATAATGACACAGCACAATGATGGACAACTATGTACACACCTTTAAAAAAGCAAGTAATCCAACATCCATACTCACAAAACAAAACATAAAATTATGAGAGAGCATACTAGCGTATAATTATGTACACATCTACAGAAAAACAACAAAAATATAGCATTAATTCAAACAAAACAACCGATGTATTCATCACACATAAAGTTTTAGTATATAAATGTGTACGCATCTCCCAAAATATGGATGAATACTCACCATGATTCAAAAAAAGCATACACAACCTGCTCAGACTTGGTTCAGACCCTACATATTACAGAAAAACATACTCCCTCCGTTCCGATTTACTTGACGTTGTAGAGTTTTCACGGAGATTAAGAAATACCATAGAGAATAAAATCTTTCCAATTCTACCCATATTAGTTCTTCTTAAAATTTTAAATGACTAGTTTTTAGTTTCTAGATTTTAGAGAAAGTTATCAATTCCCTAGTAATTTACTTGGGATAAACTACCAAACTAGAGTAGATTTAAAATTAGAGTATTGATTACAATAAAAATTAATGATATTGTATGATTCCAAAGCAAGGGAAAACCAGTGAGAATATGAGAAAAATACTAAAACTATCATCTATTTTGGAACATAAAAAAAAACCCCTAAAACTATCATCTACAAAAAAATAACCAATTATAGCATCATACCCATAGGACATGCCATCCCTTCATAGAAAGAGCATACTAGCATACAAAAAATTATGCACCTGTATAAAAACCTAGCAAATTTTAGCATTCATACCACATGACATGTTATATGTTCATCATAGAGAATTTTAGTGTATAAACATGTACACATCCACAGAAAAAAAAAATGACAAATTCTAGCATCCACCACAAAACATGTCATGCATTCATCGGAGAGCATGCTAGTATAGTGTACAAGTATGTACATATCTACCTAAAGATAACAAAAATAGAGCGTTGTTTCAAACAAAACAACCTATGCATTTACCAAAGAGAATTTCAGTGTACAATATGTATACAACCTTCTTAGACATGGTTGATACCTTGTGTATTATAAAATACATATATAGAGAACATATACAGTGTATAAAGTACACATGTTATATAACCATAAAAAGATATCAGATACTCTATCAATTAGAAATCATGAAATAAAATCAAACGCGTTATAAAAGCACACAAATGAAGAAATCAAGAGATCTAAAAAAATCACATATAATAACAGAGGTAGCTCAAGAAAAATCTGAATCACATCTGAAATTTCTTAATATAGAATCCACTAACACAGAGACCTAAAAACAAATATATCTAAATCACATTTGAACATATCATAGAATTTATTCTTTGAATCAATATTAAAATAACCATAAACTGAAACATATACAGGTACACATTCTGTTTAATCAAAAACAGAAGAAATCAATCAATCTATCAATTAATCGCCATTCATAACTTTGGCCTTGTTATAAAAAACATATATGAAGAGAACAAAAACATCTTAATCATGTATATGTAGATCTCAAAATCGAAAAACTAACAAAGAGCAACAAATTTATGAAGAAGAAATGAAAATGAAATCAGAATTGCATGAAAATCAAAATTTAAATATAACAAAAATCAAAATTAAAAAAAAGAAAATCAAAAAGATCTAACAAAAGATAACAAATCGAATCGATTTCTTACCATGCATTAAAAAAAAAGCACAGTCACAAAATCGAAGAAGTAAAACAAAAGATTAACGATGAAAAACTAACCTGAGATCAAAATAATCTGATGAAGAAACAACTTAATCCTTCAAAATCTCTCTATATCTTTGTTTCTCTCTCCATCTTTCTCAATTTATTCTGATTTGAAATCTTAGATCCACATTACATTTGAAAAAAATTGTTCGTATATGGAAATTCTGAAAGGGTAATTTTGGTACTGTGAAAATCCGAGATATCCATGAATCGGTGTATTTTTGGACTAAGTCGTCCATATTTGGACTAAATTGTTGGAGGCGGGGATTTTTTGGACTAGAGAGTACTAGGCATGAGATGGGTGGACTAAAGCGTCTCAAGCCCAGTAACTTTGGGACTAAACGTCAATTTCTAAAATATAATATGTGTGAGAAAGAGAACACTTTAAAAATTTGTATCCTCCTTATAAAAAATATTCATATGATCACATACGAATTAAGGTAAATTTTCTATGGTGATATGTAGTATTAACTTAACTTTACACTAAAAATCAACACTAAACCTACTATTAAGCTGAGATGACGAAGGAAACTGTTGATTGTGGGAGATCATGGGACTCAAGTACTCACAAAAACTTTGAAGAAGATGGAGTTCCAATAAGTATAACACTTTTCCACTGCAGAATCTTCCATATATAATGTTCATAAATTTATAAGAAATGAAGGAAAAAACATTGCAACGCACTTTTGTTGAAATTTTGGTGGAAAAGGAAAACAATTATCACATTACAACTCATTCTCGTACCAAAATTCTTTAGCAATCATCACTATCAGAAGAGATTAAAGGTTATACTGAACTTGCATGTTACAGAAAATTACCTGGAAAAATGGAAGATTAAATCTAGGCCTTTTCACAATTTGGCCATGGCCGGGAGGAATTTTATCATACATATGTTCCATCTTCACTCTCTGATTATATCAAATTTCTCCAGTGCCAGTTGAGGTTTCGTATGTAGTTGATAGCCTCTCTCTCGTTGGGGAAAGGAATTCCATATGGAAGACTCGAGGTGGGTATATGTGGATTATACCAGTCCATTGTATGCTCCATCAATATCTCTGGAGTCTCTTCCACTATATCTCCCTCGCTATAAAACAATCGCGGCATCCTCTGATTTTTTTTTCTCTGACTCTAAAAATTGTTCCTCTCTGTGGTTCTGATCGAAATGAAATGAATAAGAAACTGAAAGGTTTGCTTTTTCTCTTGTTTATAGTATGGCTGGGAAGAGCAACAGACTCTAATCACAGCCGTTAACTGATTCTCACATCCTCTGATCTCTAAGAAAATTGATCCTAGAGATTTGGGTCAGTTGAAATTGCGTATTGGCAAGCCTACAGCCTGTATGATTTGCTTTTGCATCTACACAAACATCTTATTGGCTCATGCAGAGTGGCAGTTAACATTTGGCAGTTCCAATCTTTTCACTGTCTTGGGTCGGTACATCTCAAATTAATTTGGATCGGATATTGGATATTACTCAAAATACCTGGAATTCGGTTCTTTATCATTATAAGGATCCATATCTTTACAGAAAGTCCATGCTGCCACATAGCTATCTGATACACACAACACTCTCTTCAAATTATAGCCATTATGCTCTGAACCAATACCAATCTTATACAACTACAAGACATGAGTCAAATTGGCTCACATGCATAGAGTGGAACCGAGATCACAGTTGTATTCGGTATCTCTGGTTCAACAAGAACCACACCCAGTTCCACAATGATTTCCATTTGACTCAAGAAAATAATCAATGCCAAATAGCAGAACAACGTCTCTTAAGGCATTGTCGTTCTCCTAGTCAAATGAAAGTCGCACTACACACCAATAACACCAATCCTGACACAGATAATGTACTATTTTTGGATCTCTATGCTAACATTTGTTTGTATCACAGGGCTACTCACCAAGCACCATTAGCCATCCAACGCGTGCCACCATTGACACGAAGGAAAGCGGTGCGGCACCAATCGGCTATTAGGAAAGCTATATGTTGTCTCAACATCAAAACTACCAAGTCAAAACAAAACTACACAAGATCCCATGATCTCCTACAAACTAAAGTTGATAGGAAACAAAACTTTGAACCCGTAAATCATTTTCAAATTAAAGTCTGCAATCTTTTCCCTCACTTTATGAAATCCCACGCTTACCCCTCTCAAATTAGTGAACATCACTCAACCTTCCCTCTTCTCTGCAAAACTGTTTACTACCTTACTATGTCCTCTTCCTCAAACACCCCCACTACTAGCATTGACAACCTAGTAAACAAGATGAGCACTTCTCTTACTATCCCTGAGGATCTATTCCCAAAAGTTTTCATTAATTCTGAAAACACCAAAACCAAGCAACCCCCTGATTGGAAATGGTATTTCATTGTAAAACTCTGCAGCAACATCTGTTTCCAAACTTCAAAGGTCAGTTCTTTCATCAATGCTTATTGGGATCTACAAAGTAGAGTTGAAGTGGAAAATTGGAATAGGAGAAGAAACTACTATATCTTCAGAATTACCCATGAAGAAGATTACTCCACACTGAAAAATGGTGGAACAAGAGGAGTTTTTGATAAGCTTATGGTCCTAGTTGGTGTTCCTGCAGGAGGACCTGAATCGATAGATGAAGAACAATTCAAAAAGGTGATGATATGGTTACTCATTAAAGTAATTACATCCCATATTATACCATACATTCAAGGTATCCTCAGACCAATTGGAGTCTACCAAACTGCTAAGAAAGCCTATGGAAGAGACAGATTTGAAAATAATTTGGAGGTAAAGCTTACAATTGATGTTACCAGAGCTCTTAAATTCGGTATTGAATCTTTTGAAACCACCACTACTTCCCACTGGCTTGAGTTTGCTTATCCTCTCAATGGAATAAAATTTTGTAAAGTTTGCAGAATCTTAGATCACCCAAGTCCCCCTTGTCCTTCACCACCAAACCATTCTCAATCCCACTACAACAACTTCCCAACTCCCCAAGCAGCTCCCCCACCAAGAACCCAGCAAAAAAAAATGATGCAATGCTGGAAAAAACATTATCTACAGGCCTTACTCTGATGCTGATGCTGCAGCTGAATTTGAGATAAAAATGAAATTAGCAAAAAAACTGGAGCTTGAAACAGCTATTGCAAAACTTGCCTCATCTTCAAAGGATCCAATTATCTATAGTGCTCAACCAGAAACACCATTGGAAACTTTCCCACCTCACCCAGATGTTTTAGCTTGCCAAATCAAGAACAAAAAACTGGAGTTAGATAAGAAAATTGTTGGATACTACAGGAAAAACTCTCCAAGGATGAAAGCTGTTGCAAGAGCTAAAAATGTTAGCACCTCAAACACTGATAATCAACATACATTTGATCCTGATAGTATCTTCCCAATCTCCCCTCCACCAAAACCCTTCCCCTTCAATTCCTTGCCAACTCTAGCTCAAATTAAGGAAAAAATGGAGGTTGAACAGGCCAAAAATAAAAATGAGGCATGGAAGGAAAAGAAGAAATCCCATGTGTTTGAACAACCTTCTTCACCAAATTCTCTAGACCTATGATGGAAACCAAAAGAAAGAAATCTATCCAAGCTGAAGATGGTATTGATACCAACTCCTTTGACTTTGACTATCTCAAAAGGATCAAAGAACAGGATAACAACTCGGCAATGTCTTTGGACTCCAATAACAACATTTTGATGGCTAGTGGTGACTTGGGAACTTCCTCTTTAATTATGCAAAGATTGTATCTCTATCTGATCTTGCATGCAATTTATGACAATATCACTAGAAGACCCTCTTAAAAATATCCTCTGGTGTCCTATTTTTGACAATTTTTACCACTCTGGCATGGAATTGTCAAGGATTGGGAACAAAAGATGCTAAAATATATCTTCTAGACATGTTGAACAAGCTAAATCCTGACATTATTTTTATCTCTGAGACAAAACAAAAACAAGAAAATCTCAAAAAAACTATGAATGAGATAAATGTCCAAAACTATTGGTTTGTTAACCCAGGGGTGCTAGTGGCACTGCTGGAGGATTAGCCTTGATATGGAAGAGTAATTTAAACATTGAGATTCTTTACTTTTCTCTCAATCATATCAATTTTATTGTTAGGCCTGTCAGTGGATCTCCTTGGTTATACACTGGTTACTATGGTAGCCCATATGATACAGACAGTAAACTCACCTCTTGGAAAATGATGGAAAATACTGCTGTCGTTAACAACTTACCTTGGTTGGTTATTGGATACCTAAATATAATTCTTCATGATACTGAAAAATTTAGTGTATACCCTATTGATATTAATGAAGCTGCTATATTTAGCAACAAAATCATTGAGTTCGATCTAGTGGATTTGGGCTCCACTGGCTGCCCATTCACTTGGTCAAACAAAAGAGATGGTCACAATCTTACTGAACAAAGATTAGATAGAGGGCTGGCTACTGATAGTTGGCTTCTTCTATACCCCAATACTACTATCTCCAATATGCTTGCTATTGGCTCAGATCACCACTCCATTCTTCTCAATTCTAACCCCTCCTGGCAAACTGGTAAAATTCCCTTCAAGTTCTTTGGTCCATGGTTAGATCACAAGGACTGCAAGGAAATTATATCTGAGTGATTGAGGAAGAACCTTACTGGCTCAAGTGCTTTCTGTTAGAGCATTGCTCGGTTGAACTCGCATGCGTTGCTATCTCAAGCATGTTTGTCAATATTAGTGATCAAAACTATAAGTCTTGATTACTAGCCTATTAGAGCTAAGGTCTTGGATTAAGATAGAAAGTGTAGTTGAGCTCAAGACTCCATGGAAATCATCATACAAGATGAAGGACTACTCAAAGAACTGGTGGATCTTCATCGACTAAAAGGTATGTGGAGACTTGAACTTATCTGCCACTCAAAAGTCTATTTACTTTATCTCCTACTCTTGAGACAAAATTCGTTTTGATATATAGACTTTCATTATACACGTTTGCTATTTCGAGCCGAGTTTATCTCGCCTATCTATTTCTCGAAATGTATGTTGGTAAACTTTCGCTTTGGCCGAATTCATCTTTACCAAGTGACGAAAGTCATGTTATGTTTCAATCACTTTGAAAATTGCTCTGACGAAAAATGGTCTGTGAATAACGATTATATAACGTTCTCTAAGAATGTTTGAATGATTGAAATGAGAGTTCAGATTACATAACCATTGGTAGTATATAAGCATTGTTGTAGAAACACATATATGTATAAGTCCTTATTCCTTGAACCAAAGTTTGCGAACTTTGTTGATCAAGAGAAATGGAAGTGGCATGAGCCAAGTCCACGAACTCAGTCCGCGAACTTGCGGAACTTCTCGGCCCGAGATTTTCTGCTGGAGTTTGTGTACTCCTTCCATGAGCTTAAGTCCGCGAACCCAGTCTGCGAACTTGAGCAGGTTATATATAAAGTCGGTTGTTCTTGAACTAAATAAACTTAGGAATGCTTTTGCAAACCGTGGCTGTAAAGTTCATGAACCGATTCGAGTGAATCAAACTGATTTTGGTTCAATTGTGTCTTGTGTAGTTACATAAGATTTCCTTGCAATTGAAAAACTCTCTAACTAGTTCATTTGAGTCATTTGAACTAGTTATGGTGAATAAGAATAAGGTTGATATGAGAGTAATCATATGGCTAACCATTTGGTTGACTTGTTGAACCAACAAATGTTAATGTTTGGGTACGGTTCATAAACCCAAAATTGGACATTTCATTTGTGTGTGACAAGCTAAGTTTTCGATCTAACGGTTGAGAAATATTAGCTTGAATCTAATCAGGTTTTCATCTAACAATGAATATTGAATGCTTTGTTACTAAGCTAACATTGATTGCAAACCCTGATTTGAAAGTGTATATTGATAGACACATTTTTGTGTCTAAATTTTCCTCAATTTTCTCTATGTTGGTACTCGATTTTGTACTTATTTTGGTATTTTGTGTGTTTGTAGGTATTTTTGGAAAATAAACGTTTTTGGAAGAATCGGCTCGAAAAACTACTAAAGGCACCCCCGGAGGACATTTGCTAAGCGGACCTCAGATTTGGCTAAGGGGAACCCGCGGTTATGTGCAACCCAAATTTGTTCTCAGCACCCAAATTACTATCGGCACCCCAACAAAAGGATAAGAGGCACCCTTCATCTTCAACATTCAAAAAGAATATTTGCGGGAAATTTGGTTCCACCGGTAAAGGATTTATTATCTTTAAGATAAGAATATCTTCTTGCCTTATAAACAGGAAGATTTGAAGAAAAAGGAAGTTATCTTGTATTAAACAAGAGAGATATCCTTGGAAGATTTTATCTTGGATTCTATTCTGCGTATTAAAGAAGATATGAGTTTATTAAAGAAATATGGAGAATAAAGAGAAGGAAAAATTCCTGAAGATATTTTTAATTAAAAAGAAGAAGATTTTGGAGTTATGGAAGAATATATTTGAGTAATGTGTATTTGTGTGTATAAATAGAGAGCTAGAGAGCACATTTGGGGATGGAGAGTTTGGGGATCGTTTAGAGGAAACCCGGTTTAATCATTATTTTCTCCCATTTCATCACTTGTAAACACTTTTGAGCAATGAAAAATTATTCTGAGTGTGTTTCCAATATGCAGAGCTAGACCCCAATCCTTGGGGCTATGGAGGAAGCCGTTGTTTCGGTAAAAGTGATACATTTCTATTTTTAATTAATTATAACAACTCTATTATGATTTTTGCTTTGAATTAAAACTTTATTATATGATTTTAATTAGTTAGGCGTATTTTCTCTTGATAGAATATGCTTGCTTTAGGGTTTTGATATTCTATGCTTGGATTAACATCTATTCTTTTGAAAATCTACATGTCTAGGCAATACTATTAGAATCAATTTGAATGTTGAGTTGCATAATTATTGTTTTATTAAATCACTAATATCGACCAATGGTGGAATCCTAGCCCCGGTCTCTCCATAACTTTTACAACACTTTTTAATTGAGTTTGTTATTTTTATTTATAAAAATTAAGTCTAAAAAAATCTTCCTTCAAAGTCTCAACGAACCTTTTACTAAAACATGATTGAAAATAACCATCAATTTTTGGCGCCGCCGACGCGAACTTGTGTATAAATTTGTTTTTAGGTTTTATTTTTATAATTTTTGTTCTTTTTTACGCCTTTTGGTACTTTTGTGTGCTTTCAGATTCGGAGCTAAGCTAGAGAAAAAGAAAAAGTGCTAAAAAGAGAAAGCAAGGCCAAAGAAGGAAAAAAAAAAGAAATCCAAAAGGAGTGAAGAAGAATTTTTTTTCCCTTGTATATAGTTATTTCTTTTTATTTTTAGAAAATGTAATTAGAGTTTTTATTTTTGTAATCTTTTATTTTTTTGGACACATTTGAAATTATATTTTTGGACATTGGACATTATTTTTTTTTAAACCTACGGAAGGGTAGTTTTAAATAAACTATTTGCAGAGAAGGACGGCGATTACGATATCGCCTCGACCCCTCGGGTTCGTACATGACATAGGAGTTGTGGCCCGAGTCGAATTCAACGGTTCATCCCCCGTCTAGAACGGGAGGTAAGAATTCTAAACACCCGTGAATCCCGGGTTTACTGGATGATTTTGTATACATATATGTTGAGGAATCGAATACGGCTTTTTTAATTTCCTAGTAAAGGGCAAGGCTTGGCCATACAAGATAAGGGTTCGGATTTCATCACCGTTCTCTTCTTTCCCGCCTTAGGAAAACGAAACCAAACACGAACCTAAGCCTAAAATTTTGACTAGAACGAGACCGATAGGGTAACGAGCTTAATAGGAAAGTCATTCGAAAAATATTGGTTACTCTTTTAAGCATAATTCGAAGTTCATGATGGTTTCTGTGAGTTGAATGCGTGACTGCGCCGCCTTGTAATGCGGTGAGGCCTTGGGTATCAAAGCTCCATGCAGCTTCCCTCGCCTATATTCAACTTACTTTGACTCGGATTGATTCCAGAGGGGTTTGCTTAAATTGTAACGAATTCCCGATAAAGATGTCAATAAACCTCTCAAGAAATCTCGCCACCTTAAAACTGTTCCAACCTCTGTTCCCTTCCACTTACTCATCTCTTCTAAATCTCCTGCGACATCTTCGCAAGATAAACCTTTATCTCCAATTCGTGAAAAATCTGCCTCAGACTTCATTTCTTCAGCTGATCTTTTAATGACTGAAAATTCCCCTGTTGATCCTGCTGTGAATGAAACTTATTCTCTTCCCATTGAGAATATTTTTCAACCTTCTATCTCTACCAGTTCTCTACTTCAGTCTTTTCCTCTTTCGAAAGAAACTGTGGAAGGGATAGATATTGCCTTCAAAGTCTTATCTGAGGTTCTGGATGATGTCAAGAAGTCTTCTACTGATCCTATCAAGGATAATTTTTGCGAAAGTCTGAGCAAGCATTTGGGTTCTGATAGAGCTGCTTCGCAGACATCTTTGGAAAAAGAATGTAATGCTCTTCGTCTCGAAAATCAGAAGCTTCAGAATGTTTTACTGGATCGTGACAATCTTCGCAAGAAGAATGATGAATTGAGAGGTATAATTTTCTTATCTATGTCTTGAATTTGCCTTTTTAATGGTTTTATCCTTCCCATCTTTAATTATCCTTGAAATCCCTCTTTCGTATGTTAAGCTTTAAACCAGAAACGAATAATGGAGAGATACCAATTTGAATATGTTGTTGAAGAATCCCGTGTTGACAAAGAAATTTTGATGGATCAATATAACCAATTAGATAACCTCTATTCATATTCTCTTGATCATATAAATAATCTTACCAATGAAAATACCCAGTTAATTCAAAGACAAGATTTATTAAGTAATGAAGTATCTCGTCTTTCTTATTCTCTAACTAAAGCTAATTTAGGGATGGAAACTTTATCAGATGAAAATAAAACCTTATCCCAAGAGAAGAGAACTTATTTAAATAAGATGGCGATATCCTCGCAACAGCTTAGTGTTCTTCAAAAAGTATGCGATGACCAAGAGCAATCTCTTCGCTCTTTGAGAAATGAACTTAAAGAAGTAACAAAGTCATCCATCGCTGAAAGAGATACACTCATTCAAGGTAGAATAGATTTAAGTGTAAAAGCAAATCAGCTTAAAGAACAATATTCCAAATTAGAAGAATCCTGTTCTTCTCTTGTGAAGAAAAATGCCTTTCTTATTGGGAGCTACAAAGTAGAGTTGAAGTGGAAAATTGGAATAGGAGAAGAAACTATTATATCTTCAGAATTACCCATGAAGAAGACTACTCCACACTGAGAAATGGTGGAACAAGAGGAGTTTTTGATAAGCTTATGGTCCTAGTTGGTGTTCCTGCAGGAGGACCTGAATCGATAGATGAAGAACAATTCAAAAAGGTGATGATATGGTTACTCATTAAAAGAATTACATCCCATATTATACCATACATTCAAGGTATCCTCAGACCAATTGGAGTCTACCAAACTGCTAAGAAAGCCTATGGAAGAGACAGATTTGAAAATAATTTGGAGGTAAAGCTTACAATTGATGTTACCAGAGCTCTTAAATTCGGTATTGAATCTTTTGAAACCACCACTACTTCCCACTGGCTTGAGTTTGCTTATCGTTTCAATGGAATAAAATTTTGTAAAGTTTGTAGAATCTTAGATCACCCAAGTCCCCCTTGTCCTTCACCACCAAACCATTCTCAATCCCACTACAACAACTTCCCAACTCCCCAAGCAGCTCCCCCACCAAGAACCCAGCAAAAGAAAAAATGGTGCAATGCTGGAAAAAACATTATCTACAGGCCTTACTCTGATGCTGATGCTGCAGCTGAATTTGAGATAAAAATGAAATTAGCAAAAAAACTGGAGCTTGAAACAGCTATTGCAAAACTTGCCTCATCTTCAAAGGATCCAATTATCTATAGTGCTCAACCAGAAACACCATTGGAAACTTTCCCATCTCACCCAGATGTTTTAGCTTGCCAAATCAAGAACAAAAAACTGGAGTTAGATAAGAAAATTGTTGGATACTACAGGAAAAACTCTCCAAGGATGAAAGCTGCTGCAAGAGCTAAAAATGTTAGCACCTCAAACACTGATAATCAACATACATTTGATCCTGATAGTATCTTCCCAATCTCCCCTCCACCAAAACCCTTCCCCTTCAATTCCTTGCCAACTCTAGCTCAAATTAAGGCAAAAATGGAGGTTGAACAGGCCAAAAATAAAAATGAGGCATGGAAGGCAAAGAAGAAATCCCATGTGTTTGAACAACCTTCTTCACCAAATTCTCTAGACCTATGATGGAAACCAAAAGAAAGAAATCTATCCAAGCTGAAGATGGTATTGATACCAACTCCTTTGACTTTGACTATCTCAAAAGGATCAAAGAACAGGATAACAACTCGGCAATGTCTTTGGACTCCAGTAACAACATTTTGATGGATAATGGTGACTTGGGAACTTCCTCTTTAATTATGCACAGATTGTATCTCTATCTGATCTTGCATGCAATTTATGACAATATCACTAGAAGACCCTCTTCAAAATATCCTCTGGTGTCCTATTTTTGACAATTTTTACCACTCTGGCATGGAATTGTCAAGGATTGGGAACAAAAGATTCTAAAATATATCTTCTAGACATGTTGAACAATCTAAACCCTGACATTATTTTTATCTCTGAGACAAAACAAAACCAGAAAATCTCAAAAAAACTATGAATGAGATAAATGTCCAAAACTATTGGTTTGTTAACCCAGGGGTGCTAGTGGCACTGCTGGAGGATTAGCCTTGATATGGAAGAGTAATTTAAACATTGAGATTCTTGACTTTTCTCTCAATCATATCAATTTTATTGTTAGGCCTGTCAGTGGATCTACTTGGTTATATACTGGTTACTATGGTAGCCCATATGATACAGACAGTAAACTCAGCTCTTGGAAAATGCTGGAAAATACTGCTGCCGTTAACAACTTACCTTGGTTGGTTATTGGATACCTAAATATCATTCTTCATGATACTGAAAAATTTAGTGTACACCCTATTGATATTAATGAAGATGCTATATTTAGCAACAAAATCATTGAGTTCGATCTAGTGGATTTGGGCTCCACTGGCTGCCCATTCACTTGGTCAAACAAAAGAGATGGTCACAATCTTACTGAACAAAGATTGGATAGAGGGCTGACTACTGATAGTTGGCTTCTTCTATACCCCAATACTACTATCTCCAATATGCTTGCTATTGGCTCAGATCACCACTCCATTCTTCTCAATTCTAACCCCTCCTGGCAAACTGGTAAAATTCCCTTCAAGTTCTTTGGTCCATGGTTAGATCACAAGGACTGCAAGGAAATTATATCTGAGTGATGGATGAAGAACCTTACTGGCTCAAGTGCTTTCTGTTAGAGCATTGCTCGGTCGAAATCGCATGCGTTGCTATCTCAAGCATGTTTGTCAATATTAGTGATCAAAACTATAAGTCTTGATTACTAGCCTATTAGAGCTAAGGTCTTGGATTAAGATAGAAAGTGTAGTTGAGCTCAAGACTCCATGGAAATCATCATACAAGATGAAGGACTACTCAAGGAACTGGTGGATCTTCATCGACTAAAAGGTATGTGGAGACTTGAACTTATCTGCCACTCAAAAGTCTATTTACTTTATCTCCTACTTTTGAGACAAAAGTCGTTTTGATATATAGACTTTCATTATACACGTTTGCTATTTCGAGCCGAGTTTATCTCGCCTATCTATTTCTCGAAATGTGTGTTGGTAAACTTTCGCTTTGGCCGAATTCATCTTTACCAAGCGACGAAAGTCATGTTATGTTTCAATCACTTTGAAAATTGCTCTGACGAAAAATGGTCTGTGAATAACGACTATATAACGTTCTCTAAGAATGTTTGAATGATTGAAATGAGAGTTTAGATTACATAACCATTGGTAGTATATAAGCATTGTTGTAGAAACACATATATGTATAAGTCTTTATTCCTTGAACCAAAGTTTGCGAACTTTGTTGATCAAGAGAAATGGAAGTGGCATGAGCCAAGTCCACGAACTCAGTCCGCGAACTTGCGGAACTTCTCGGCCCGAGATTTTCTGCTGGAGTTTGTGTACTCCTTCCATGAGCTTAAGTCCGCGAACCCAGTCTGCGAACTTGAGCAGGTTATATATAAAGTCGGTTGTTCTTGAACTAATGTTTAAATAAACTTAGGAATGCTTTTGCAAACCGTGGCTGTAAAGTTCATGAACCGATTCGAGTGAATCAAACTGATTTTGGTTCAATTGTGTCTTGTGTAGTTACATAATATTTCCTTGCAATTGAACAACTCTCTAACTAGTTCATTTGAGTCATTTGAACTAGTTATGGTGAATAAGAATAAGGTTGATATGAGAGTAATCATATGGCTAACCATTTGGTTGACTTGTTGAACCAACAAATGTTAATGTTTGGGTAGGGTTCATAAACCCAAAATTGGACATTTCATTTGTGTGTGACAAGCTAAGTTTTCGATCTAACGGTTGAGAAATATTAGCTTGAATCTAATCAAGTTTTCATCTAACGGTGAATATTGAATGCTTTGTTACTAAGCTAACATTGATTGCAAACCCTGATTTGAAAGTGTATATTGATAGACACATTTTTGTGTCTAAATTTTCCTCAATTTTCTCTATGTTGGTACTCGATTTTGTACTTATTTTGGTATTTTGTGTGTTTGTAGGTATTTTTGGAAAATAAACGTTTTTGGAAGAATCGGCTCGAAAAACTGCTAAAGGCACCCCCGGAGGACATTTGCTAAGCGGACCTCAGATTTGGCTAAGGGGAACCCGCGGTTATGTGCAACCCAAATTTGTTCTCAGAACCCAAATTACTATCGGCACCCCAACAAAAGGATAAGAGGCACCCTTCATCTTCAACGTTCAAAAAGAATATTTGCGGGAAATTTGGTTCCACCGATAAAGGATTTATTATCTTTAAGATAAGAATATCTTCTTGCCTTATAAACAGGAAGATTTGAAGAAAAAGGAAGCTATCTTGTATTAAACAAGAGAGATATCCTTGGAAGATTTTATCTTGTATTGTATTCTGCGAATTAAAGAAGATATGAGTTTAGTAAAGAAATATGGAGAATAAAGAGAAGGAAAAATTCCTGAAGATATTTTTAAATAAAAAGAAGAAGATTTTGGAGTTATGGAAGAATATATTTGAGTAATGTGTATTTGTGTGTATAAATAGAGTGCTAGAGAGCACATTTGGGGATGGAGAGTTTGGGGATCGTTTAGAGGAAACCCGGTTTAATCATTATTTTCTCCCATTTCATCACTTGTAAACACTTTTGAGCAATGAAAAATTATTCTGAGTGTGTTTCCAATGTGCAGAGCTAGACCCCAATCCTTGGGGCTATGGAGGAAGCCGTTGTTTCGGTAAAAGTGATACATTTCTATTTTTAATTAATTATAACAACTCTATTATGATTTTTGCTTTGAATTAAAACTTGATTATATGATTTTAATTAGTTAGGCGTATTTTCTCTTGATAGAATATGCTTGCTTTAGGGTTTTGATATTCTATGCTTGGATTAACATCTATTCTTTTGAAAATCTACATGTCTAGGCAATACTATTAGAATCAATTTGAATGTTGAGTTGCATAATTATTGTTTTATTAAGTCACTAATATCGACCAATGGTGGAATCCTAGCCCCGGTCTCTCCATAATTTTTACAACACTTTTTAATTGAGTTTGTTATTTTTATTTATAAAAATTAAGTCTAAAAAAAATCTTCCTTCAAAGTCTCAACGAACCTTTTACTAAAACATGATTGAAAATAACCATCAATTTTTGGCGCCGCCGACGCGGACTTGTGTATAAATTTGTTTTTAGGTTTTATTTTTATAATTTTTGTTCTTTTTTACGCCTTTTGGTACTTTTGTTTGCTTTCAGATTCGGAGCTAAGCTAGAGAAAAAGAAAAAGTGCTAAAAAGAGAAAGCAAGGCCAAAGAAGGAAAGAAAAAAGAAATCCAAAAGGAGTGAAGAAGAATTTTTTTTCTCTTGTATATAGTTAATTCTTTTTATTTTTAGAAACTGTAATTAGAGTTTTTATTTTTGTAATCTTTTATTTTTTTGGACACTTTTGAAATTATATTTTTGGACATTGGACATTATTTTTTTTAAACCCTACGGAAGGGTAGTTTTAAATAAACTATTTGCAGAGAAGGACGGCGATTACGATATCGCCTCGACCCCTCGGGTTCGTACATGACATAGGAGTTGTGGCCCGAGTCGAATTCAACGGTTCATCCCCCGTCTGGAACGGGAGGTAAGAATTCTAAACACCCGTGAATCCCGGTTTTACTGGATGATTTTGTATACATATATGTTGAGGAATCGAATACGGCTTTTTTAATTTCCTATTAAAGGGAAAGGCCTGGCCATACAAGATAAGGGTTCGGATTTCATCACCGTTCTCTTATTTCCCGCCTTAGGAAAACGAAACCAAACACGAACCTAAGCCTAAAATTTTGACTAGAACGAGACCGATAGGGTAACGATCTTAATAGGAAAGTCATTCGAAAAATATTGGTTACTCTTTTAAGCATAATTCGAAGTTCATGATGGTTTCTGTGAGTTGAATGCGTGACTGCGCCGCCTTGTAATGCGGTGAGGCCTTGGGTATCAAAGCTCCATGCAGCTTCCCTCGCCTATATTCAACTTACTTTGACTCGGATTGATTCCATAGGGGTTTGCTTAAATTGTAACGAATTCCCGATAAATATGTCAATAAACCTCTCAAGAAATCTCGCCATCTTAAAACTGTTCCAACCTCTGTTCCCTTCCACTTACTCATCTCTTCTAAATCTCCTGCGACATCTTCGCAAGATAAACCTTTATCTCCAATTCGTGAAAAACTGCCTCAGACTTCATTTCTTCAGCTGACCTTTTAATGATGAAATCCCCTGTTGATCCTGCTGTGAATGAAACTCTTCTCTTCCCATTGAGAATGTTTCTCAACCTTCTATCTCTACCAGTTCTCTACCTAGTCTTTCCTCTTTCGAAAGAAACTGTGGAAGGGATAGATATTGCCTTCAAAGTTTATCTGAGTTCTGGATGATGTCAAGAAGTCTTCTATTGATCCTATCAAGTCTAATGTTTGCGAAATTGAGCAAGCATTTGGGTTCTGACAGAGCTGCTTCGCAGACAGCTTTGGAAAAAGAATGTAATGCTCTTCGTCTCGAAAATCAGAAGCTTCAGAATGTTTTACTGGATCGTGACAATCTTCGCAAGAAGAATGATGAATTGAGAGGTATATTTTCTTATCTTGTCTTTAATTTGCCTTTTTAATGGTTTTATCCTTCCCATATTTAATTATCCTTGAAATCCCTCTTTCGTGTTAAGCTTTAAACCAGAAACGAATAATGGAGAGATATCAATTTGAATGTGTTGAAGAAGCCCGTGTTGATAAAGAAATTTGATGGATCAATATAACCAATTAGATAACCTCTATTCATATTCTCTTGATCATATAAATAATCTTACCAATGAAAATACCCAATTAATTCAAAGACAAGATTTATTAAGTAATGAAGTATCTCGTCTTTCTTATTCTTTAACTAAAGCTAATTTAGGGATGGAAACTTTATCAGATGAAATAAAACCTTATCCAAGAGAAGAGAACTTATTTAAACAAGATGGCGATATCTTCGCAACAACTTAGTATTCTTCAAAAGTATGTGATGACCAAGAGCAATCTCTTCGCTCTTTGAGAAATGAACTTAAAGAAGTAACAGAGTCATCTATCGCTGAAAGAGATACACTCATTCAAGGTAGAATAGCTTTAAGTGTAAAGGCAATCAGCTTAAAGAACAATATTCCAAATTAGAAGAATCTTATTCTTCTCTTGCGAAGAAAAATGCCTTTCTTATTTCTAAAGAGAAAAATCTTCAGTCTCGACTTAAAGGTTTAGTTGGAGATAAATTTGATGACGCAATGGACCGTTGGGAGAATAGTTGTCTGTCCTTGATTCAACACCTTATTTCGCAAAAGGAAGGTAGTCATAATAGTTTGACTGCCTTAATTATCTTTTCTTTGTCATATCTTCTGAATTCTTTATATTAATGAAATTTTGTATTCTATCTTTCGCAGAGTCTGAGAAGAATCTTCATTCTTCTATTTCTGTTAGGCTAAATATGCCAAAATTCGCAAAGAAAATGCATTGCTCGTCTCTACCTTACTGGTTCTCGCGACCGAGCGAAAGAAGACTTGATTATCTTGCTTATTTTAAGGATATTCAAGATAGGAATCATCAGAGAGCACTTCTTCGCCAAGTTCATCTCCGGGCTGAAGTCCTTGTAAATGACATTTTATTGTCCAACTCTCTTCCTCCTACATCAATTGATCCTTTAGAAGTAGATGATGATGAAGTTCCTCGTCCTGCTGATAGTGATTATGATTACGAAAGCGGTGCAGAGGATAATTTCTTGGAAGATGAAGAAGAGGTTCCTTCTAAAGAAGTATCTGCTGGTGTTAATCAGAATGAGAAAAAATTTCTCCTGAAGAAGTAATTGCTGGCGATAATCAAGATGCTAGTCATGGCGAAGATCAAAACCGAAATGAAGGAGAGGCTTGCGAGAATATTGGCGAAGAATTTCTGTTATCTCCTGCTACTGAAATTAATACTGAAGCTTGAGCTTCTTATTTTTTCTTTTGAACTGTCTTATTTTTATCACTTTTGAGTTACATTTTTCAACCAACTTTGGAGTCAACTTTTCCTTTTAATATTTTGTTGATAGAAAGATAATGCTTCTTGTTATTGATTCCCATACTTGCCTCTCATTATCTTTCTTGCAAAAATAATCTGTTACGAATACTTATAATATTTGTTTTATCATATGGTCTTATTTTGCCTTCCTAATTAAAGGTCTTATTATGCCACTCTTGTCATTGCGACAAAATCGCAGGACGTCCTTGCACTTTCATGCAAAAACCCATTGATCTTGCCTTAACTTTTTCTTTTGTATTATGGCCTCTTCAGGAATGTTGCGACAATATGACAGGCCTAAATATTCTTGCGAAAATAAAGCCCCATGACATTGCCGTCTTGCGACGAAATCGCAGGACGTCTTCGCACTTTCATGCGAAAACCCATTGATCTCGTCTTATCTTTTCTTTTGTATTATTGCCTCTTCAGGATTGTTGCACAAATATGACAAGCCTTAATATCCTTGCGAATAAAAAGCCTCATGACATTTGCGTCTTAAGACACTTATCAGCTCCCTAATGGAGGGTGCCGCCCTTATCTCCCCCTGGTTGCCCCTTCAAGGAGGCGTACTTCTACCATACAAGGTTAGCTCCTCCCATCCAGTCTTAACAACAACCAGTTGTTTTCGCAGCCTCTTATCCCTTTTACCTATAGGGCTTATGGTTACGAGACTGCACCCTAAGTGGGGTTTTCTTCAGGCCGAGTGCAGTATAAGCCAAGACTTGTCAAGAATGGCAAGGTACGCTTCAAACGTCCCTGGCACTCTTGACTCAACCGTGTACCTCGGCGCCTTGATCAGATCTGCACTCCTTGGGAGAGTCCTTATTACCTTAGTCGCCCAACCCAAGTCATATGCTTAAGCTGAGAATCCAAGGTGCCTCTCCCGGATGGGCTTTATTGACCCCAAATCTCCATGACTCAGGTTCCGGTGGCGGTGTAGCCTTTCCCTGAGCCATGCAACAGGTACCCCCTAATATGACGTACTTTAGGTCTTACATTTGCCTCTTGCGAAATTTTATTCGCGAACTAGGTGTACGCCATAAAGGTTCGCCCCTTTCTTTTATGTCATTGTTCTGTATTATCTCTGCGAAAATTTCGCACATCATGATCTTGTTTTGATATGAGTAATCTTGCAATTATTCTTTCAGAATCCATAACTTCTCAAAGCTTCTTACGGATAATATCTTTTTAAGTACAACCTGTTCCATGGTCTGTCTAATCTATGACCAACATCTCTTCCTTCTGGATCCATTAATCTATAAGCTCCTGTTCCAACTATCTCCTTAATGATGTAAGGTCCATCCCATTTTTTCGCTAATTTTCCACCATTTTCTCGCTGATATATTGGTGTTTCTCGCAGAACTAAATCTCCTGGTTGAAATTCGCGTATTTTGACACGTTTATTATATTCTCGGGCTAATCTTCGCTGATAATTCTCCATATGTTGTAAAGCTTTTTCTCTTCTTTCTTCTAACTCATCAAGTTTATTTAAAATCAAGCCCGCACTAAGATTTTTCTCCCAAGCTTCTCTTTTTGTTGTCGGAATAACAACTTCTGTTGGTAACACCGCTTCAACTCCGTATGTTAAACAAAAAGGTGACATTCCAGTAGCTTCTCTTCTAGTTGTATTATAAGCCCATACTGCATTATGTACTTGTTCGCACCATGCTCTGTGATGTCCTTCCAATTTCTTCTTTAATATATCTGCAATTGTTTTATTTGTTGCTTCTACTTGCCCATTAGCTTGTGGATACAAAGGAGTAGACTTTCCACATTTTATCTTGAATGCATTAAGTAACATTTCTATATTCTGTCCTTCAAATTGTTTCCCATTATAAGATACCAAATGTGCAGGAATTCTGAATCTGCAAATGATATTTTCGAATATGAATGTAAAGATATCTTTGTCGCGAATATGTTGTACCGCCTTCACTTCTGTCCATTTTGTGAAATAATCTGTTGCGACTATTAAGTATCTTCTTTGTCCAGATCCTGGTAAAAATGGCCCCAGAATATCTAAGCCCGGCTTTCCAAAAGGCCATACACTAGGTTAAGATGACAATGTGGCTCCAGGTGCATATATTTTCTTTCCATGCCGCTGACAATCTTCGCAACGTCTTGATATTTTTTTTGCATCTTCATGCATGTATGGCCAGTAATAACCTTGCATTTTTGCTCTATGTGCCAAAGATCTTCCTCCACTATGATTGCCAGCATCCCCACTATGTAACATTTTTAGCACCTTTTCTCCTTCCTCTCTTGTCAAACATCTGAGTGATGGTCCATTAAAGGACTTTCGGTATAGTAACCCATCTCTTAATTCATAATTCGTTGCTCGGCTTTTTAACTTGTGTGTTTCCAATCTATTTCTTGGTGTTTCTCCTTTCCCAAATATGCATGAAGTTCCATTCTCCAGTCTGCGATGTTGTTCATTTGTTCTTCTTTTTCAGTGTCTATTATCATCACGTCCACGTCTTCTTCTTCTTTATTGATTGATGGTGATTGTATTTTTATGCATCTCGCAGTTGGATCTATCATCATGCTTGAGATGAAAGAAAAAGCGTCTGCGAGTCTGTTATCCTTTCTTGAAATGTGCCTCCATCTTATTTTTGGGATTTTCGCTGAAAATTCTTCAACCAGCTTCTTGTATTTCTTCAAGGATGGTTCATTTGTAGTATACTCTCCCTTTATTTGGCGAATAACTAGCTGCGAATCACTAGTGATCCTGGCATTTCCTAGTTTCATTTCTATTGCGAATCTTAAGGCATGTACCACATCTTCATACTCTGTTTCATTATTAGTGGATGCAAATTCCAATCTGAATGAAAAAGCCATCTTTATTCCTTCTGGCGAAATTAAGAAAATTCCTACTCCATTTGATGATCCATCTACCAATATTTCCCATCTATTATGTTCTGTTAACAAATCTTTTGGATCTCCGTGTTCTTCTTCTACCTCCATCATTTCTTCTACTGCTTCATCTTCTTCTAAAGGAAATTCTGCCAAAAAATCTGCAACAACTTGTGATTTTGGTGAAGACAAAATTTCATATTTAATATCAAAGTGACCTACTTGTGCGTTCCATCTCTCCACTCTTCCTGATCTTTTAGAATTCTTCATCACTGATTCAATTGGTACCTTTGTTAATACCTTTATCTTGTGTGCTTGAAAGTATATGCGGAGTTTAAATGATGCATAAACTAATGCTAGAATTAACTTTTCAATCTTTGAGTAATTCTTCTCGGCACTATTAAAAGTTTTGCTAATGTAATAAATGGGTTTCTCCACTCATGCGTCTACTCGCAATAACACAGCACTTAATGCATGCGACGTCGTCGCAAGATAGATCAATAATTCTTCTCCTGATTCTGCTTTTTGTAAAATAGTTTTATTCATAAGATGTTCTTTGGTTCCTTGAAAAGCTTTTTCACATTCATCAGTCCATTTAAATTTCGCACCCTTCTTGAGTATATCGAAAAAATATTTGCATTTGTCTGATGATCGCGAAATGAACCTCCCCAACGAAGTTAGAAGCCCATTCAACTTCTGTACATCTTTTATTGTTGCTGGTGTTGGCATGTCACGAACTGCTTTCACTTTTTCCGGATCAACCTGTATTCCTTCTTTTGATACAATATAGCCTAAAATTTTTCCCGAAGCAACTCCAATAGTACACTTCTCAGGATTCAATTTAATGTTATATTGCCGCATTTGTGCAAAGATCTCCCTCAGGTCTTGTACATGGTCTTAAGCTTCTTTACTCTTTACTAACATGTCGTCCACGTATACTTCTAATGTTTTGTGTATCCATTTTGCGAACACTTTCTCTACCATTCTTTGATATGTCGCTCCCGCGTTTCGCAAACCATATGGCATTTTCGTGTAACAATATAAACCTCTAGGGACAAAGAAAGCAGTATGTTCTCAGCGAGAGGGATTTGGTTATACCCTTTGTACCCATCTAAAGATGATACCCTATCATTTCCCGCTGCGGATTCCACCATTTGAGGAATATCTGTTAACGGAAAACTATCTTTGGGGAAAGCTTTGTTTAAATCAGTGAAATCTATGCAAATCCTGATTCCTTTGTTTTTCTTTGGGATAATGACCATATTCGCTATCCATTCTGGGTATTTAGCTTCTCTTATAATTCCTGCCTCAAGCATTTTCTGTAGTTCTTCTTCTATTTGGGAATGGTAAGTTGTTGCAATTTTTATTATTCTCTGTTTAAATGGTCTTATATTTTTGTTAATCTCCAATTTGTGGCATGCAATTGATGGATTTATTCATGTTATCTCATCCATGCTTCCTGCGAAAATATCTTTATATTCTCGCAACAAGTTAACAGTTCTTTCTTCTTCTTCTATATCCATTTTGGTTCCAATTCTCAACATTAGAGGCTCCTCTGTAGTCCCAACGTTTATTTCTTTTGTTGTTTCTGTGGCAGTGTAACTGGGTTTAGGTTCTCTCATTGGTGTTGGTTCCTTTATTGTTTTTATGGGTCCTTCTCCTTCTTCCGAAATTTCGCTGGGTATTCCTTTGCCTTCTTTTGCCCTTATCATATATACTCTAAATTCTTCTTCCTTCTTTGCTTCCTTTGCCAATTTTCTGCGAAATTGTTTCTTTTTTGCTTGTCCTTCATAACGTTTTACTTCAATTTGATGACATAATTTCGCATTGTCAACATCTCCTCTGATTTCACTTATTCCATTTGGAGTGGGAAATTTAATACATTGATGCAAGGTTGATACCACAACTTTTATCGCATGTATCCATGATCTTCCTAACAACATATTATATGGCGATTCCACATCCACCACGCACAATGTTACATGTGTTTCGATTTCTCCAAGTGGAATTCGTACCATTATCTCTCCTTTAGGTTTTGTTGTGGATTTTCCAAAGCCGTGAACAAAATATGTTGAACTGGACATTTCTTCATCTTTCAATTCCATTCCCCGGAATGCGTGATAAAATATTATATCAACTGAACTTCCTGTATCGATTAAGGTTCTGTTCAACATCCATTTTCCTGTGGATTTTATTGTTGTCTCCTTCTCTTTTCATGTAATAGGCACTGTGATGACCAATGGAGATGTGTGGTTCAAATTTTCTTTTGGTATTTCTTTCACCATGAATGCAATTTTTTGTTTTTCCCAATCTTTCAAGGGTGATGTTTTTTCTACCGCCATAACTTTCCTTCCTTCAAAATTTCGTTTATGCATTCTTCCTTTGATGTTTTCATGGAATTCATTAATCATCGTTTTTGTTATCATACTACATTACAATCTTTTGCCATTTTCACTAATTCTATTCATCTTTCTTATAACTGATTCACTGATTTATTTAATTACTTTCTTGACTTGAATATTCTCAATCAACAATCTTCAACTTTCGATCTTCAAGTCCCTGTTTCTAGCGCCATTATGTAGTTGAAGGAAATCCTACACTACACTCTTCATGTGATTTCATTATTAATCAACTCATTTTAGGTTTATATTCTTAATTTTATTGATTAATCTTTGGATGTTCTTACAAGAAAAGATAAAGAACTCAAGAATGATCTCTGCTCTAGACTTTCTCTCTCGTATTTACTTGTTTCTTACTCAAAAAAGATATCTCTCTTCTTTACAACTCGAATGACTATTTATAAGGAAATACACAGTGGGTGACAGCTAATCTGTCCTTTATTTCCGGATATGGTGTGCGACATTCTCGCAACCTTACAAATATTAATTTCGCAAACTCTCTAATTTTCGCAGGATTATCATATCTTTCTCGTGATCTTAGCTGTTGTCATTTATTTTTATCATTTCTGGAATTGTTCTGCGACACTTAAGTGTTGTGTCATTAATAATTTCGCTAACATTATCATTGCGAGATTCTGATCCTACACACGAAAATGCCATTTGGTTTGCGAAATGCGGGAGCGACATACCAAAGGATGGTACAGAAGGTGTTCGCAAAGTGGATACACAAAACATTAGAAGTATACGTGGATGACATGTTAGTAAAAAGTAAAGAAGCTAAAGACCATGTACAAGACCTGAGGGATATTTTTGAACAAATGTGGCAGTATAACATTAAATTGAATCCTGAGAAGTATACTATTGGAGTTGCATCGGGAAAAATTTAGGCTACATTGTATCAAAGGAAGGAATACAGGTTGATCCAGAAAAAGTGCAAGCAGTTCGTGACATGCCAACACCAGCAACAATAAAAGATGTAAAGAAGTTGAATGGGATTCTAGCTTCGCTGGGGATATTCATTTCGCGATCATCAGACAAATGCAAATAATTTTTCGATATACTCAAGAAGGGTGCGAAATTTAAATGGACTGATGAATGTGAAAAGGCTTTTCAAGGGATCAAAGAACATCTTATGAATACAACTATTTTACAAAAAGCATAATCAGGAGAAGAATTATTGATTTATCTTGCGACGACATCGCATGCATTAAGTGTTGTGTTATTGCGAATATACGCAGGAGTGGAGAAACCCATTTATTACATTAGCAAAACTTTTAATACTGCCGAGAAGAATTACTCAAAGATTGAGAAGTTAATCTTAGCATTAGTTTATGCATCATTTAAGCTCCGCATATACTTTCAAGCGCACAAGATAAGGGTATTAACAAAAGTACAAATTGGATCAGTGATGAAGAATTCTAAAAGATCAGGAAGAGTGGAGATATGGAATGCACAAGTAGGCCACTTTGATATTAAATATAAAATTTTGTCTTCACCAAAATCACAAGTTGTTGCAGATTTCTTGGCAGAATTTCCTTTAGAAGAAGATGAAGCAGTAGAAGAAATGATGGATGTAGAAGAAGAACACGGAGATCCAAAAGATTTATTAACAGAACCAAATAGATGGGAGATATTGGTAGATGAATCATCAAATGGAGAAGGAAATTGAGTTGGAGTTGTTTTAATTTCGCCAGAAGGAATAAAGATGGCTTTTTCATTCAGATTGGAATTTGCATCCACTAATAATGAAACATAATATGAAGTTGTGATACATGCCTTAAAATTCGCAATTGAAATGAAACTAGAAAATGCCAGGATCACTAGTGACTCACAACTAGTTATCGCCAAATAAAGGGAGAGTATACTACAAATGAACCATCCTTGAAGAAATACAAGAAACTGGTTGAAGAATTGTCAGCGAAAATCCCAAAAATAAAATGGAGGCACATTTCAAGAAAGGATAACAGACTCGCAAACGCTTTTTCTTTCATCTCAAGCATGATGACAGATCCAACTGCGAGATGCATAAAAATACAAACACTTCTGTCACCATCAATCAATAAAGAAGAAGAAGACGTGGACGTGATGATAATAGACACTGAAAAAGAAGAACAAATGAACAACATCGCAGACTAGAGAATAAAACTTCATGCGTATTTGGCGAAAGGAGAAACACCAAGAAATAGATTGGAAACACATAAGTTAAAAAGCCGTGCAACGAATTATGAATTAAGAGATGGGTTTCTATACCTAAAATCCTTTAACGGACAATCACTCAGATGTTTGACACGAGAGGAATGAGAAAAAGTGCTAAAAATGTTACATAGTGGGAATGCTGGCAATCATAGCGGAGGAATATGTTTGGCACATAGAGCGAAAACGCAAGGTTATTACTGGCCATACATGCACGAAGATGCAAAACGAATATCAAGACGTTGCGAAGATTTTCAGCGGCATGGAAAGAAAACACATGCACCTGGAGCACCACTATCATCTTCAACCAGTGTGTGGCCTTTTGGAAAGTGGGGCTTAGATATTGTGGGGCCATTTTTACCAGGATCTGGACAAAGAAGATACTTAATAGTCGCAACAGATTATTTCACAAAATGGACAGAAGTGAAGGCAGTACAGCATATTCGCGACAAAGATATCTTTACATTCATATTCGAAAATGCATTTGCAGATTCGGAATTCCTGCACAGTTGGTATCTGATAATGGGAAACAATTTGAAGGACAGAATATAGAAATGCTACTTAATGCATTCAAGATAAAATGTGGAAAGTCTACTCCTTTGTATCCACAAGCTAATGGGCAAGTAAAAGCAACAAACAAAACAATTTCAGATATATTAAAGAAGAAATTGGAAGGACATCACAGAGCATGGTGCGAACAAGTACATAATGCAGTATGGGCTTATAATACAACTAGAAGAGAAGCTACTGGAATGTCACCTTTTTGTTTAACATACGGAGTTGAAGCGGTGTTACCAACAGAAGTTGTTATTCCGACAACAAAAAGAGAATCTTGGGAGAAAAATATTAGTGCGGGCTTGATTTTAAATAATCTTGATGAATTAGAAGAAAGAAGAGAAAAATATTTACAACATATGGAGAATTATCAGCGAAGATTAGCCCGAGAATATAATAAACGTGTCAAAATACGCGAATTTCAACCAGGAGATTTAGTTCTGCGAGAAACACCAATATATCAGCGAGAGAATGGTGGAAAATTAGCGAAAAAATGGGATGGACCTTACATCATTAAGGAGATAGTTAGAACAGGAGCTTATAGATTAATGGATCCAAAAGGAAGAGATGTTGGTCATAGATTAGATAGACCATGGAACAGGTTGTACTTAAAAAGATATTATCCGTAAGAAGCTTTGAGAAGTTATGGATTCTGAAAGAATAATAGCAAGATTACTCATATCAAAACAAGATCATGATGTGCGAAATTTTCGCAGAGATAATCACAGAATAATGACATAAAAGAAAGGAGCGAACCTTTATAGCGTACACCCTAGTTCGCGAATAAAATTTCGCAAGAGGCAAATGTAAGACCTAAAGTACGTCATATTAGGGGGTACCTGTTGGATGGCTCAGGGAAAGGCTACACCGCCACCGGAACATGAGTCATGGATATTTGGGGTCAATAAAGCCCATCCGGGAGAGGCACCTTGGATTCTCAGCTTAAGCATATGACTTGGGTTGGGCGACTAAGGTAATAAGGACTCTCCCAAGGAGTGCAGCTCTGATCAAGGCACCGAGGTACACGGTTGAGTCAAGAGTGCCAGGGACGTTTGAAGCGTACCTTGCCATTCTTGACAAGTCTTGCCTTATAGTGTACTCGGACTGAAGAAAACCCCACTTAGGGTGCGGTCTCGTAACCATAAGCCCTATAGGTAAAAGGGATAAGAGGCTGCGAAAACAACTAGTTGTTGTTAATACCGGATGTGAGGAGCTAACCTTGTATGGTAGAAGTACGTCTCCTTGAAGGGGAAACCAGGGGGAGATAAGGGCGGCACCCTCCATTAGGGAGCTGATAAGTGTCTTAAGACGCAAATGTCATGAGGCTTTTTATTCGCAAGGATATTAAGGCTTGTCATATTTGTGCAACAATCCTGAAGAGGCAATAATACAAAAGAAAACGATAAGACGAGATCAATGGGTTTTCGCATGAAAGTGCGAAGACTTCCTGCGATTTTGTCGCAATGACAAGAGGTGGCATAATAAGACCTTTAATTTGGAAGGCAAAATAAGACCACATGATAAAACAAAATATTTATAAGTATTCGTAACAGATTATTTTTTGCAAGAAAGATAATGAGAGACAAGTATGGGAATCAATACACAAGAAGCATTATCTTTCTCATCAACAAAATATTAAAAGGAAAAGTTAATTCCAAAGTTGGTTGAGAAATGTAACTCGCAAAAGTGATAAAAATAAGATAGTTCAAGAAGACAAAGCTAGATAAGAAGCTCAAGCTTCAGTATTAGTTTCAGTAGCAGTAGATAACAGAAGTCCTTCGCCAATATTCTCGCAAGCCTCTCCTTCATTTCGGTTTTGATCTTCGCCTTGACTAGCATCTTGATTATCGCTAGAAATTACTTCTTCAAGAGAAATTTCTTTCTCATTTTGATTAACACCAGCAGATGCTTCTTTAGAAGGAATCTCTTCTTCATCTTCCAAGAAATTATCCTCTGCACCGCTTTCGTAATCATAATCACTATCAGCAGGACGAGGAATTTCATCATCATCTACTTCTAAAGGATCAATTGATGTAGGAGGAAGAGATTTGGACAATAGAATGTCATTTACAAGGACTTCATCCCGGAGATGAACTTGACGAAGAAGTGCTCTCTGATGATTCCTATCTTGAATATCCTTAAAATAAGCAAGATAATCAAGTCTTCTTTCTGCTCGGTCGCGGGAACCAGTAAGGGTAGAGACGGGCAATGCATTTTCTTTGCGAATCTTGGCATATTTATCCTCCAAAACAGAAATAGAAGAATGAATATTCTTCTCAGACTCTGCGAAAGATAGAATACAAAATTTCATTAAGATGAAGAATTCAGAAAGATATGACAAAGAAAAGATAATTAAGGCAGTCAAACTATTAAGACTACCTTCCTTTTGCGAACTATTCTCCCAACGGTCCATTGCGTCATCAAATTTATCTCCAACTAAACCTCTAAGTCGAGATTGAAGATTTTTCTCTTTATAAATAAGAAAGGCATTTTTCTTCGGAAGAGAAGAATAAGATTCTTCTAATTTGGAATACTGTTCTTTAAGCTGATTCTCCTTTACACTTAAAGCTATTCTACCTTGAATGAGTGTATCTCTTTCAGCGATAGATGACTCTGTTACTTCTTTAAGTTCATTTCTCAAAGAGCGAAGAGATTGCTCTTGGTCATCACATACTTTTTCAAGAATACTAAGTTGTTGCGAAGATATCGCCATCTTGTTTAAATAAGTTCGCTTCTCCTGAGATAAGGTTTTATTCTCATCTGATAAAGTTTCCATCCCTAAATTAGCTTTAGTTAAAGAATAAGAAAGGCGAGATACTTCATTACTTAATAAATCTTGTCTTTGAACTAATTGGGTATTTTCATTGGTAAGATTATTTATATGATCAAGAGAATATGAATAGAGGTTATCTAATTGGTTATATTGATCCATCAAGATTTCTTTATCAACACGGGCTTCTTCAACAGCAAATTCAAATTGATATCTCTCCATTATTCGTTTCTGGTTTAAAGCTTAACATGCGAAAGAGGGATTTCAAGGATAATTAAATATGGGAAGGATAAAACCATTAAAAAGGCAAATTAAAGACACAGATAAGAAAATCATACCTCTAAATTCATCATTCTTCTTGCGAAGATTGTAAGGATCCAGCAAAGCATTCTGAAGCTTCTGATTTTCGAGACGAAGAGCATTACATTCTTTTTCCAAAGCTGTCTGCGAAGCAGCTCTGTCAGAACCCAAATGCTTGCTCAGAATTTCGCAAACATTAGAATTGACAGGATCAATAGAAGATTTCATGACATCATCCAGAACTTCAGATAAAACTTTGAAGGAAATATCTATCCCTTTCACGGTTTCTTTCGAAAGAGGAAGAGACTTAGGTAGAGAACTGGTAGAGATAGAAGGTTGAGAAACATTCTGAATGGGAAGAGAAGAGGTTTCATTCACAGAAGGATCAACAAGGGGGGTTTCAATCATTGAAAGGTCAACTGAAGAAATGAAGTCTGAGGCAGCTTTTTCGCGAATTGGAGATAAAGGTTTATCTTGCGAAGATGTTGCAGGAGATTTAGAAGAGATGAGTAAGTGGAAGGGAACGGAAGTTGGAACAGTTTTAAGGTGGCGAGATTTCTTGAGAGGTTTATTAACATCTTTATCACCCTGCGAATTACAATCCAGATAAGAAACAGAGGCAACAATATTGTTATTAGAAAAGGATAGTGTTTCTTACTACCTTCTCATTCGCAAACTTTCTTTTATGCGCAACAACCTTATGCTGCGATTTGGGAATGTTAGGGTTTTGAACTGTAAATCTAGTGTTGGAGGCGCTTTTGCTGAAATAACAAGAGTATGGGAATCACATAAACAACATCAAATAAGGCAATAAGCAAGATCAATTTCAGCAAAACTCATAAAGAAGAAAAAAGAAAACTAACCTTGATGAATCCATGGAAAACAATAGCAGGGAGATTGTTTCGAAGAAAATTACGAACTATGAAGATCTGCAGAAGAAATAGTATGAAGATGAAGAAGAACTTAAAAAGATTGAAGAAGAAAGAAGAAAAGTTACAATAATGGAATTTGCAGAAGAACGATGAATTTGTAGAGAAAATAAAAAGAAAGAAAAAGAGAGTGAGAAGGAATATATATATAGGGAATTTCTCCTCGAGAAAATAAACACGATTAATACGGAAATATATAAGCGGTTAAAAAGCAACGGTTACAAAAGACGTGTCGAGAAATAGATGGAAGAAAGAATACGTGTGATAAATACATAATATGAAGAGGAGAACAGCTGCGTCATTTCTCACATCATTCTCTACTTCGCAGAAAAGATATGATAATATGCAAGATGTAAGATCAAAATCTTGCAACGACAATATTTCAGCGAAATTATCAACAACACAATACAGCAGCGTCGCAGAACAATTTTAGGAAGAATAAAATAAATGACGTCAGCTAAGATCACGAGAAAGATATGATAGTCTTGCGAAAATTAGAGAGCTTGCGAAGTTAACATTTGTAAGGTTGCGAGAATGTCGCAGACCATACCCGAAAATAAAGGACAGATTAGATGTCATCCACTATGTATTTCCTTATAAATAGTCGTTCAAGTTGTAAAGAGAAGGAGAGATCTTTTTTGAGTAAGAAACAAGTAAATGGGAGAGAGAAATTCTAAAGCAGAGATCATTCTTGATTTCTTTATCTTTTCTTGTAAGAACATTCAAAGATTGATCAATAAAATTAAGAATGTAAACCTAAAAATGAGTTGATTAATAATGAAATCATATGAGGGGTGTAGTGTAGGATTTTCTGCAACTACATTCAGAGCACATCTTTAGATCATAACCTCTTAAGTTCACAAACAAGTTCACAGACTTAAGTTAATCGGTTGAGTTTTCCAAACTCAACAGAAATTATCAGGATGAGAACTTCTGCCAGTTCGCGGACTGGGTTCGCGGATTATCATACAAACGAGTTTTGGAAAATCCCAGCAGAAATTATCGGTCGAGAACTTCCGACAGTTCGCGTACTGAGTCTCCGAACTAGGTTCACGGACTTGGCAAGCCAATTCCACAATCCTCCCGATTTATCTTGATCAAAAAAGTTCGAAAACTTCGGTTCAAGGAATACATGGTTATGTAATCTAAACTCTCATTTCAATCATTGAGACATTCTCAGAGGACGCTATGTAGCCGCTATTCACAGACCGATTCACGTCAGAGCAATTCTCAAAGTGATTGAAACTTTTCATGACTTTCGTCACTAGGTTAAGATAAACTTGATCAAAGCGAAACGCTTTACCAACACACGATTTCGAGATAAAATATAAGCAATGAATTCTCAGCTCGAAATGTCAAATGTGTATGATCTAGTCTATATAGCATACGACTTTTGTCTCATAAGAAGTAGGAGATAGAAGAGATAGACTTTTGAGTGATAAATAAGTTCAAGTCTCCACATACCTTTTTGTTGATGAAGTTCCACGGTTCCTTGTATAGATTTTCGTCGTTGTATGATGAATTTCCATGAAGTCCTTGAGCTCAACCACACTTTTCTATCCTAGTCCGAGACTTAGCTATGTAGGCTAGAAATCAAGACTTATAGTTTTGATCACTAACATTGACAAACATGCTTGAGATAGCAACGCATGCGAGGTTGACCGAGCTATGCTCTAACAATCTCCCCCTTTTTCAATTTTAGTGACAAAACTATTAATACATATGGAATACAAAAAAGATAAACTTTAGTGGCTCCTATTCCATAGTCTAATCTTCAATGTTCCTTGAAATCTTCGTCCTTCCAAGTACTCCAATGATCCCAAAGGTTGTAAGTTTAGCACCATCGTTGTTAAAGATCCGTAGCTATAACAATGAGAGAAATCGAGATTCTCGATCATTATTATACAGTGTCATAGTATTATTATATAACATCAAAGTCCAATTGTATCACGACTTTAAAAATAATACTACGGTGATATGTATCACTCCCCCTTAGTCAATACTCCATCTCGATCATGGAAACCACTCCACCTTACACAATGATCCGAAAACCATATGTATTTGTAGTGTGAACTACAATATTTCTCCCCCTTTTTGTCAATAAAGTTGGCAAAGGTACAAGAATGGGATCATAATGAAATTTCCACAAGAGACATTTCATGACCAAAAGAAAAAATACATACCAACTTAATTTAGATGCAATCTAATAGCCGAAGCTAACAACATTCATCAAGGAGTTTTAAGATACAAGATAACCCCTATAAAATTCCACAGCCGTACTCCCCGCAAGATATTATCATTAAGCACAAGTTCAAAAGAACTCTCCCCCATTTGATGTCATTCCCGAGAGAAAAACAAGAGTGACCTCAATTTCGAAAGAAAAGAAAGATTTTTTATTGGACACCAAAAACCATAGGAATGATTTTCTATATCCAAAGCTCAACAAAATTAACCACAAGTAAACCCATGATTAATTCAATTGGAATACGCAACTAAATCAAACCACAAAAGTGATCAATTTAATTAAAATTGCTCGACATAAGTAAACTCAAGGAGCTACGACTAAGTCAATCACATGGAGATGACTAACTTAACCGTTCAAATACTCAACATAAGGAAAACCTTACGGAATATATGACTACATTAACCAAAGAACATGATAGTGTATCCTTTCATATACTCAACACAAGAACTTGTGGAATATATGAAAACTCAACTAGATTAATTACAAGAGAACCTATAATTAATCTAATTGGAATACAAATAACCAAACTAATCACCGAAGTAATCAATTTAATTATTTTGGGCTCAACATAAAAGAACTTATGGAACCCCGACTAAGTTCATCATAGAATATGACAACCTTAACCGTACATGTAGTCGACATAAGAAAGAAAACTTATGGAGTACAAACTAAATAACCAAACAGGTTGATTAGTTTAGTTCTTAATGCTCGACATATAGCATATTATGGAACAACCAACAAAGCCAAGGTAAATCGACATAGTTGTAAGGTGCTCAATATAAGACACACAATGGAGCCTTCACGGTAAAACATAATAAAATGGATCAATGAAGATCAATACCGTGGATAACATACAAGGATCTATTTTATTTTCCATCATAACGACATAATAGACTTTATCCTTGATGAACAAAAGATTTTATCCTATTTTCCATCAAATTAATTATTACATAGGCTTAACTTGTGTATATGTCAAAAGTCCATTCGTCCTTTCATCAATACGAATATCGATTCATGAACGACTTTACTTTTGACAGCAATATGAGACCTTCAAGTTCACGGACGTGAACAATATATATCCCATAAAAATATTACAATATCACAAACCATTAAAATACTGCAATAAACATCATGCTCCAAATATTTTTAGAATTTAATACCAATAAACCTAAAAAATAACACAAGAAGATGAAAACAAAAATAGCTATGCGTAGTCACAATCATCGCTATTCAAAGCATTAATTATTCTTCCAACTAATCCAAAAAGAAGACATACTAGGCATATAAACTCAACAAAAACAGATGATAAGCTTCAAGGGAAATGGATTCCGGTGGATCCTCAACAACGAACAGGGACACAGGAGGTACAGAATCCATATGAGACATGAAGTCTATGAGCTTGTAATTGACAGCCTTCTCAGCATCAACGGAGAGATGATTCTCTTTTCGAAGATCCTTGATTTGATATTTTATGAGACCAAGTTTAGACACAACCTTTTCCCACTCAGTTTTCACCATATCAAGACCTTTAAAAGTATCAACAAGTTGTTGTTTTGATTCCCCAAAGTACTTAAGAAAGTCATGAACAACTTCAGCAGAGATCATATCATCCTTTTCAGCATCTTCATGAGTATAAGCAAAGAAGCATGAGGCAGTGGGATGATCTTCATCTACAAGTGTTCTCTTACTCTTAGATTCAACCTCAACACCTTTGTCAAGAAATCCTTTTGCAAAACCACCATAGCAAGAAGATGAGGAAGACATTCTTGAAAATCCAAAAACCACCAGGAGTACACATATGTGACTTGTATCCCTAAGAGGTTGGATATTTTATCCTTGGGAAAAAATTTAGGGTTAAAAAAAACTGTTGACTCGGGCCAGAACGGAATCCATTCGAGTACAACAAATACCCAAGAAATAAAGTCCTTCAAACATGCTGAAAACAGGAATAAAATTTAAGACAGTATGCAACAACTTCTTTTGACTTAACCAATACTTGATCTTAGCGGATCTGCCAACACAAGTTTAGCTATGAACGATAAGAAAATAGCTTAACAGATGCAAGCAACAAGTATACCTGTTTTTAACACAACTTACTCAACAGGATTTTATATGAGTAAGTTCTCGAACCTTGTGATTAGTTAGCACAAGTACGAGCCCCATGCTCATTACGAGGTTTATATCTCTGGTTAAGTTTGTATTTCCTCTTAGTCTTAGAGACCGATCCTGTTTGACATGAGAAAGTATCATAAAATTTACTGTCATCAAAATAAGAGACATAGTTAGAGTTCTTACGAGAAGTTTCTTGACATGAGGAATAGGATAATCTGTCGACAAGCTCTTTATATCTTCCAACTATCTTTTTAATATCTTTTCTCATCTCATTGATTTTCCTTTCTTCTGGGATGACTCTCTCAACAAGATCAACGTTTCTTTCAGAAGCACAACGGTTAACTTCCTTAGGATGATGTTTATTAAGACGTCTATTCTGCCTTTGAACATTGGAGGAACTCACTGTACTGACATTCCTGGTAGCATTCACAGGATAGGTATGAAAACCAATTGGCTCAATCATACGTATGTCAGTCACACCTTTGAGAATAAAATATAGGGTGTGTTGAAGTTGAACTAAGGAGTCTTTATTCAACTTAGGGTTTCTCTTCTGTCTAACAGAACTCTTGGTCTCACAGACGAGGCATACCTTTTGATCATAAGAATGATTGGAGGAAGTCGTCTTAATATCATCATCAGAAGATTTGTGCTTTTTACAGAATGTCCTAAGTTTGGTGGAAATATTAGGAACACCGGTTTTTACTTCTGAATGTAAAGCATCAGAAGTTCTTGGAATATTAGATTGCTTTGAACAACCTTGAACGGAGAGTTTATTCAAACGGCGTTCAATATCCAAGGCATCCTTTTCGAGGCTGGCCTCAAGAGTTAAGCACGAAGAATGATCTTCAGCATTGACATGGACTTTGCAATCTCTTACAACACCAAGAAGAACATTTACATGGTGTTTTAGCTGATCCAATCTGACATCTTGAATTCTAACAAGATTTAGAATAAAATTACTCTATTCAGTTGTATCCCACTCATTAGAAGATAAGGTCTATTTCGAAGGGAGATCAACAACACACCTGCCATTGTTTGTCTGTCTCGTCGAACCACAAGGTTTTTCTATATTCGAGATAAAATATTTTTTCTCTTTAATAGAGTTAGACAAGAGAGAATCTTTATTACTGGTTACGCGTTTATCAGAGATAGTACTCTTGCCCATAGAGTCATATCGCTACAAACACATACTGATGAGGTATTAAACGTGTTTGACTGCTCTGATACCAATTGAAAAAACAGGGGTCTAACAACACCAGCCAATATTTCGATTAACAATCTGTATGGACTAACTCCGAAATACTTTGCTAGAGAATCAACTAGACAGTCAGACTCAATCTAGATAAAAGTATCTCAAGGAGTTAATATCTCTCTCTTGATTTGATTTTTACTCAAGATAAAAACAATAGCGAGTCTTTATCAAATACAAGGAATACTTGTACGGTACCACAGACCAATGTCCAAGGATCAATAAATATCAATCAACAACCAAAGGTTGGATTTCCAATTGATGATGACGAACGCACAACCTGTATTATTTCAATTATATAAAATATAATGCGCAAAAGAAATAACACAAACACTAGAAATTTTGTTAACGAGGAAAGAGTAAATGCAGAAAAACCCTGGGACCTAGTCCGGATTGAATACACACTGTATTAAGACGCTACAGACACTAGCCTACTGCAAACTAACTTCAGACTGGACTATAGTTGAACCCCAATCAGTCTCCCACCGATCCAAGGTACAGTTGTACTCATACGCCTCTGATCCCAGCAGGATAGTGCGCACTTGATTCCCTTAGATGATCTCACCCACAACCAAGAGTTGTTGTAACCCAAAATCACAGACTTGATAATAAACAGATCTGTCTCACACAAAAAATTCTATAAGAGGATAAATCTGCCTCCCACAGATAAACCATAGGTTTTGTTACGTCTTTAGATATAAAATCAAGGTAACAAGAACCAATTGATAATCCACTCTTATATTCCCGAAGAACAACCTAGATTAATCAATCACCTCTCTACGATCCTTCCTGACTACACAAGCGGATTCTCGAGGAATCACAAACAGTGAGACGAAGATGTTTGTGACTTCTTTATCTTGCCTATCGGAGAAATCTCACGATCTCAAGTCAATCAATCGATTGTACTCGTACGATAGAAGATGCAAGATCAGATCACACAACTACGATAAAGTAGTATCAGTCTGGCTTCACAATCCCAATGAAGTCTTTAAGTCGTTAACCTGATTTTAGAGAAGAAAATCAAAGGTTAATGGATATCGACTCTAGCAGGAGCACTAGTAGCACACATACGTGTGGGGATTAGTTTTGCACAGATGTCTCCTTTATATAGCCTTCAAATCAGGGTTTTCCTTAGTTACAAAGCAATCCTTATTCACTGTTAGATGAAAACCTGATTTAGATTCAAGCTAATATTTCTCAACCGTTAGATCGAAAACTTATCTTGTCACACATACTTGGGTAGACTTTTTACTGGGTTCGTGGAAACCATGCCCAAACGTGTACGTGTATGTTGGTTCAACATAGTAACCCAAAGAGGTTAACCATATGATCATTTCATATTAATCTTGTTCTTCTTCACCATAACTAGTTCAATTGACTCAAATGAACTAGTTACAGAGTTGTTCAATTGCTATGAGATCTTATGTAACTACACAAGACACAATTGAAACAAAGATGATTCGATTCGATTGAATCGGCTCATGAACATTATAGCCACGGTTTGCATAAAGCATTCCTTAGTAATTTAATGTTTCATGCTCAGAGCACATCTTTAGATCATAACCTCTTAAGTTCACAAACAAGTTCGCGGACTTAGCACACAAACGAGTTTTGGAAAATCCCAGCAGAAATTCTCGGTCGAGAACTTCCGACAGTTCGCGGACTTGGCAAGCCAATTCCACAATCCTTCCGATTTCTCTTGATCAACAAAATTCGAAAACTTCGGTTCAAGGAATACATGGTTATGTAATCTAAACTCCCATTTCAATCATTGAGACATTCTCAGAGGACGTTATGTAGCCGTTATTCACAGACCGATTCACGTCAGAGCAATTCTCAAAGTGATTGAAACTTTTCATGACTTTCGTCACTAGGTGAAGATAAACTTGATCAAAGCGAAACGCTTTACCAACACACGATTTCGAGATAAAATATAAGCAATGAATGCTCAGCTTGAAATGTCAAATGTGTATGATCTAGTCTATATAGCATACGACTTTTGTCTCATAAGAAGTAGGAGATAGAAAAGATATACTTTTGAGTGATAGATAAGTTCAAGTCTCCACATAACTTTTTTTTGATGAAGTTACACGGTTCCTTGTATAGATCTTCGTCGTTGTATGATGAATCGCCATAAAGTCCTTGAACTCAACTACACTTTTCTATCCTAGTCCGAGACTTAGCTATGTAGGCTAGAAATCAAGACTTATAGTTTTGATCACTAACATTGACAAACATGCTTGAGATAGCAACACATGCGAGGTTGACCGATCTATGCTCTAACAACATGGATAGTAGGGGTGTTTATAACATCCCACTAATTATATTTATGTTAAGTTAACAAAGTAGTTAGGTTAATTAATAATCCGTTTGAAGTTTATCTTCTTTTAAATTTAAGAATGAGCTGGAGTATATGGGAAGTAAGAGGTGTTGGTTATGAGTGAAAACAGAGAGAAAGAGAGAGAATAAGGGTTTTATAAAGAGTATTGATTTTGTTTGATAAGTAGAGATGTAATGATGATTGATGAACAAAGTAGTGAAGATGATTTTGGTAGGAAGAGTTTAAAAAGAAAAGATGATGATGTTGTGATTAATAGGTTATGTTGAAAGGAAGATGAGATGAGAGTTTTGGAGAAACAGCAGAACATAGGATTATGAAGTGATGGATAGGAAACCATGGTGTTATCCATGATGATATGAAGAGTTGGATGTTGATGATGAACATGTTGATAACCATGATGAAGATGATGGAAATAAGTATAACCGAGGTAACCTTTGTGTTCAATTCCTTTTGTTGATAGATGGATTGGGTGTGTTAGATAATGAAAATACCTAGAATCACTCAAGTTCTTGTTATAGAAAATCATGATTTCATGTAAGATTATGCGTTCATTGTCCTAATTGTAGAGACATACTTAGGTACGTTAACCCGGTATTTGGACATAGCTCTATAAACGTAAATTGTAGTATACCCAGTGGTGGTTCTGTACATATGAAGTTTGTTTCATTTGGTTTAGTAACGAGTGATATTTAGTTGATAGAAAAGTAGTTGACGCAGTTGTACTTCTGTGTTTACAGTCACGACCGACCATAAATATGACCAATTCTAGATATTTTTATTCTTCACTCCACAAATCCTTTCTAGCATTTTTCGCCTTGACATTCTCCCATAATGTGCCTCTTCTTTCTCGAGTTGTATCCTCAAGCCATCCATGAAATTACATCGGCATTAATTTTTACATATTTTGTCCCCAAAAAAACATTATTTGATATGTTTTTTAGTTTACAAAGATATCTTATCGATCATTTGAAATGATATTACCTTTTTGCATCTTCCTTATTTCAGTGAACAATGTCTCAAGTCAGCCATGAAATTATATCAGAATTAATTTTTACATATTTTTTCCCAAAAAAAACATTATTTGATATGTGTTTTAGTTTACAAAGATATCTTATCAATCCTTTAAAATGGTATTACCTTTCTGCATCTTCCTTATTTCAGTGAACAATGTTAGGACCTTCATGGACTATATGAACCTACTATGGGTCCGACCACATAGCACCGATGTTGTCCCTACTTGGCCACCTTGGGATAAGAGGTGTGTGGTTTTAATCTAAAACGCATCGGTGCTACATAAGGAGATGGCCAAGCTTATTAAGCTCCACATGTACTCCTCTTTCTTCCATATGTGGTTTATCGAGCTACATACTACAACAATCTCCATCTTGGCGATATTAAACCACTTCACATGTCCAATCAAACTCCACCATATGATTAATATATGTATATGCTACTCATCGATCATGATTAATGTCACTATGCTCCCTGGAATGTTGAGTTAATGAGAAGGTAAGCACTAACTCTATATTGACCATTTCCTTGCCCACCTAGAACCCTGCTCCACTTGAGATTTAATGTGTGAGATACTAACTCCACCTTGAGCACCAGTTCAACCTTGAGCATTTTCTTGCCGATCTGAAACCCTGATCCACCTGAGTTAATGGGTGAGACACTAACTCCACCTTGAGCGTCAGTTAAAATTTGGGCCTTGCCTGCTCCATCTTGATTCTGACTCCAGTTGCGCCTTACACCAGGTGACATCCGCAACCACGTCTACGTTCGGATAGTAGACCCAACCATGGGCTCTGATACCAATTGTTAGGATGTTAACGGACCATCCGACACTACTCAGGGCCCGACCACATAATCCCGAACCCCACTTGACCACCTTGGGATAAGAGGTGTGGGTTTTTTAACTAAAAGGCCTCGGTGCTATGTATGGAGATTCCCAAGCTTATTAAGTTCCACATGTATTCCTCTTTATTCCATGAGGACATCCCTAGCTATGCATATGTGGTTTATTGCGCCACATACTCCAACAACCGAGCGGAACTAAAATATTAAATTATGTAAGCTATAACAAAATTACAACACCTGAACTCATTCGTCCCAAAAATAATTATGTAGATATTTACAGTTCTTGGATCCTTGTTGCTTTTTTCCCTTTAAGAATAGTCTGAAAAGAGCTCATAATTGACACAACAGTACATATTTTATTGTATGTTCTTACTATTAGAATGAAATAATGAAAAGTTAATTCATTCACTTAAGCTATTATATTTTAAAATGTTAAGTAATTTCCGATGGAAACCATTTTACTCACATATGATGCAGTTCTAGTTTTTTCAAAATTCCAAAAATATATTATGTACGTAATTCAATTCGGCAGGAGGAGTTCGCCGAAAGGAATATAGGTAATGATTGTCCTTTCGTAACATTGTGGCCTTTTCAACATAGTTGGATCCATAGTTAGTAAAAAGCATTGTATTTATGTGTTCCCGGGCGAGAGTAATCTAGGGATGGGCTACCTCCCAGAAAACTTCTGATTGATGACCGCATCAATGTCAGTTGAAAATGACACACTGTCGGATAATTTCAGTGACTAAGCAGGGACCGTATTGGCGGAGGATCAGGTCCTTAAAAATGGTATTAGAGTCGACCACGGGTTACCTGTCGATGGTGAAAGAGTATGCTTGACAAATTGTGTCGGGAAAGGGTCTCATGAGTGAGAAAAAAATGCCAGAGTCTAGGATGAAACATATTTCGAAGCCGAGAAAGGCTCAAAATTAAGTTGGTGGTATTATAGTACTCCGACTCGGCATGTAGGATTATTAAAATGGAATATAGGTAATGGTTTGTTCTTTCCTAACACCGAGACCTTTTCAGCGTAATTTACTTGATAGTTTGCAAAAAAAATCTTTATAGTTAAGCATTGCAGGTATTGAGTAATCATGAGATGGGTGACCTCCTGAGAAGCTGCTGCTGGATGACCGCAGCGGTGACCATTCAAAACCCCATACTATCAGATGACCACAGTGGCTAAGTGAGGACATTATCGGTAGAGGGTCAGGTCATTAGATTTTACGACCTTACGCTTCCAAATGTGAGGTTATTCGTTGCATAAAAATAATAAAACCATGATTTGTTAGTAAGTCAAATCGTTAAGTACTTAACCTAATAAAAATATGTAAACTAACAATAAAATCTGTTATTCATCATCATTGAATAAAAATAACGTTAAACCATTATCAAGAAATACGTGAGACGATGCGAAATTACTCACTGGGCACCAATACTTGCCACCGTCACTATGGTCCACTTACATAATTGTTAGCTAGTCTAACTAAGTTTGGTGCTGTTTTTTTTTCTTTAAGAAAAAAGTACTTTGAAAACATATTTATATCAATATTTTTTTTCATCCTAGTGTTTGGTAAAGATGTCATAAAGTGATTCTTACGCAAAACACTTCCAAAATCTATCAATTTTAAAAGTGGGGGAGAATGAGCTTTTAAAAGCTTCAAAAGCAAATGCTATAGTTCACCTTAATCTTATATTTTATTTTTCCAATTCTATCCAATCTTTTATATAACTGAAAAAAAAATATCCTTGAATCTATATATCACCAATTTCTATTCGTTATATTTTATTCTTTATACATAATTATTTTTTTATTTTCAAACTACATTTTATGTTATACCGTATCACTGAAATATACTTTAATTTATCAACAATAAATATTAAGCAACTATTGATTTTTAAAAAGTAGTTAAGAAAAATAATTTATTTTAGTAATAATACTAATTAGTAAATTCAATCTTACATATATGTACTCTAATAGTAGAAAAATTTACTTATTTTTAAGCACAATAAATTTTAGAGATATGTCTTTTTTTGTCATTTTCTCACAAACTACAGATGAACCTGATATTTTCCCAGACACAATTTGATCGCTTTTTAAAATAGTTTTAGCTTTAGTTTATAATTTGCAACCATTCAATTGTTTTTTTCACGGAGTTCGGCAACCATTCAATTTCTTTTTTTACATAGCTCGGCACAATAACGTATATCGGAAAAGCACTTTTTTAAAGCTCGCAGCAATACCAAACTAATCCTAAATATTAGCTAATAAAAACATATTTATTATCATTATTAGTAGAATAATTTATATATTATAATTTTTAATTTGATATTTAATAACATATTATCATGGCAAATTAATAGTGTATTTATTATGAAGAATTATGGAACCTTAATGACATAATAAATTTTGTTCGTTAGATGGATTTTTAATCCCAATCACAACCATCACTTATGACAAACGATTACATCCCTAGGTTTATCTCTTGTGAAGACAAATCTGAACCACCACTTACATAAGCAAAGTTAACCAAACTGGGCTTTATATTCTTGAAAATTGTGTTACAACCATAATAGAGGTTGATAGTAACTAAATTACCTCATAGAAAATGCAACCTCACCCGACAAGAGGTCTTGAACGGGGATGTATGCTTCATTTTGTGCTACAGATACAAATGTCAAATCCGATGGTCATTAAAAGTTAAGGTACACGGTCACGAAAAGTGAAATAAGTGAATTTTGAGATGATAGAGACAAGTTAGTCATAATTGGGTAGTGGCATTGGGCTTGGACAGTTGGACTCTTAGGAAAGTGTCTGTTGGAGATAAAGAGACATCTCCAAAACGCATGAAATCCTCTTTAAATAGAAAAGATATTCTCCCATTCCAACATATCAAATCAATCTGTTTTTTTCTTCTCTTATAGCATCATCAGAACCTTATACAGTGGGTTCTTGGTCGGGTCAAGGAAGTATAATCCTTGAATTCGATTATGATGTTAGGGCTTCATTGAATCCTGAAGGCACAATTCGAGAAACCGGTTATACTCGCCAAGTTAATTGGGAAAGGTCGAATTATTGTCTAAAAGAATCGAAAGTGCCTTGAAGTCAGGGGTACACCATTCTTCTGTTTCTGTTTTCATCCTATAGTTTAACCCAATTTTCCAACAATCCTTGCACTGCATTGCCTCCCCCATGGCTGGTTCTGGGAGTGTTTTGCTTTCGGGACATGGTCGAAGTTGATCTACTTCTATTTACTAGGTAGCTACAACATGTCTAGTTTTACCACGAAGCTACGGAATATAGAAAAAAAGACAAACACGGTTACATCTTTTTTTGACTAATGTTGATTGCACTTCATTGTGGCAACCAGGGACGGATCCAGGAAGGATAAATTTCCTTTTAAGACCCTGGCTAGAAGCCTTGGTCGAGCAGAATTTTTTTTTGTTTTTTTTAGCTTGTGGACTGGCAAAGCTACCCGGGCTAAAGGGGGTGACAGGTCCGCCCCTGGTGGAAACCACCTTACGGTCAATTAAGTTACCATAACACTGAAGATAAAAGTCACTACACTTTTTTCACCTTCATTAAGTATCACAGCTGCTTCCTTCTCAGCCTGCGTTGTGCCAATAATACTCTCAAGAATCTTTTTCAATTTTTTTTGATCGGTAAGAATCTTTTTCATTACTTCTAAAAATGGGGCATATACTGAAAATTCAGGATATTGGGGATTTATACTGGTCATCAAAAGGATCCACATTTGGGACGGGATGCCAGGATAGAGATGAATGTCGAAAGTTCGCACCATATGGACACATAAGCTTTACAAGAATCAAGAAGAAAAAAAATATATTAGATGAGCAAAGTTAAAGAAAAATAGAAAATAAGAGGAACAACCCTTTCAAAGAAAAAGAAATATTTTATTTACAAAAAAAAAACAAAGAAAGAACTTGCAAAGAAAAGAAAAAAAAACATGTACCTTTTTTGTTGTTGTTGAGTCTGTGAAATCTCTTGAATTGATATAAACAGACGTTCTTCTGGATTATTATCTGATATCTATTATAGAGACAAGTGAAGTGTACAGTAGAAACTCTTTTAATTAATACTGGATACGATGCCAGTATCACCTACTGAACTTCACAATCTCGAGACTGTCACGACGGTTATTGGCAGTTATCTCCATGCCCAGACCTAGACGAACCTGTGTTTCATCTTCACAATCCCCTTCAAACCCTACTTCATCTCCCATCTCGCCTGAACCTGCTTACACTAGCCCTATAGCACAATCATCATCTTGCCAGGGTGATCGCGTTCAATGTCTGTTTCGAAATTTCGATGATTGTAACAATGGCATCAATGGTAGAGGGTATGTACGCAGTTTCTTCCAACGACATCTTAACGATCGACACTTCTCTTCTGAAATTGGCAAAAAAAATTGTAGAGAAAGAATACGCAATGACAGGGAAATTTACACATCTTGGGAACAGGTTTTACATCAACTACATTGTTGGCTCTGCAGCCACTTCATGGTTCTACATGCATGGAAGAAATCATTCAAACACAACCACATCGTCATTCCAGGACCACTAAATGGAAGACATGTTGATTTCCTAATATCTGACATTGCCAAACCTCCAGAGGTTGTTACTGAAACACCACCCTCCTGCAGCGGAAATACTTCCGATACTTCACTATCCATCTCCTTAGAATTGCTCAATAAAGTTTTTCAATGACAATTCACCACCATCGTAAGTATTCCTCCACCCTGTAGGTTGAGCTTCTCAAGAACCCTAAAATCCTGCTTAGATGATGTTGTTCTTAATACTAGGGACCTGTCTTCTTGGATCCGGCTGTTACTCCTCCCTACATGCACCCTTAACCTGTACAGACCTAAGAACTCCACAGAAGAACGATCTGGTAACAAGAAAAAGTTGCAAATCGCTTCCATAAATCAGGCCTTGCAAGAATGGAAGGAACCCAATGGCTGCCTCACCTTGATTACCAAACTTTTAGAACAGCCTAAACGTACACGGGTGAGTAAGCCGAAAAAGAAGACATCTCAGGACTATGCAAACATTGAAGCTTGCAAGAAGAAAATGTCGTATGAACATTATACTGTCGGGATCAGAGTACTATCCTCAGATGGTGTTGCCCCCTGCGATGAAGGCACACTGTCTGAATTGATGTTAAAGCACCCCTCAGCTCTTCCACCCTCCATCCCCGTTGATCCCATTCAATGTGACGTCATCAGTGTAAACACAACGTCAGTTCTTAAAGCCATCAAGAGATTCCCTAAGGGAACATCTTGTGCGAGAGACGGCTTGAGAGATCAGCATCTTCTCGATGCCATGAGTGGTGTCGTTAATGCTGTCTCAGATGAACTACTTTCCTCCTTAACAAAAGTAGTTAACCTTTGGCTGGCAAGACGCTTTCCCTCAGCACTTGGTGAATACAGTCCGAGTGCGCCACTCACCCCGCTGCAGAAACCAGGTGGTGGTCTACGCCCCATCGCAGTGGGCACCATCTGGAGATGATTAGTGTCCAAACTTTCTGCTACTAGTGTTGGGAAGGAAATGGCGATGTACCTTGGTGATTTTCAATTTGGCGTTGGTGTACCTTGCGGCGACAAAAATATACTTCACTCCGTATACAAACTCTTGGAACTGAAGGGTGGTAAAAGTGATATGTCTATGCTACTAATTGATTTCTCCAACGCTTTCAACATGGTCGACATAACTGCTTTAATTTGAGAAGTCCAAATACAATTGTGACGCCCCAACTACTAAACCTGCTAAGAATCATAATTTGATGAAATGAACTAAAACCAAACCCCAACTGTTAAACCCAAAACACTCTGATATCAATATATGATGAAGAACTTTCAAATGTTATAAATATATTTGTGTGTTGGTTTACAATAAATAAACAAACATTTATATAAAAGATACATGAACATAACTTAGTTCGGTAACGCTTTAAACTACGAAAACGGATATCTTCACTGCACCTTTTCTTCTGATAACTGAAAACTGAAGTGGGAACGAGTGAGCATATCATCCCAAAAGGGTGCTCAATGGAAACATGTAACTCTCAGATAATCACTAACATACTTCACAGTTCTAAAGGAATATTAGTTGAAAGAAACAAGAAGAAACTAATCAATCAGCAATTGATGCATCATGAAGCAAGTGTCACTCTAACCTTGCCAAACTCAATGGAGAAGATGACACGAAAGCAACCCTAATCAATAATAGTAACATCGTCCACACAGAATGCCCATACAAACTATGATTTAGAATATTACCATCAAGATCAGAAAGTCAGACAAGCAAGTATAATATGCACACAAGTGATTTCCCTCAGATAAAATAGTATATATAATATCATAACGGATGAATTACCGCCCTACTAAGATATTATTCAAACAGATGAGTTACCGCCCTACTATATTAATATGCAGTAATATTATAACGGATGAATTACCGCCCTACTAACGAAATAGATATAATAATATTTAAACGGATGAATTACCACCCTACTAAATAATATTGTCGACGGATGAATTACCGCCTTACTTAACTTAGCTAAAAGTCGTGGGGAAACACAGACACTCCTCGCAGGGAAATCTCACAACGCATATCACACACAATACACATTCATAGCAAACATCGAAAATGAAATGTAACATACGTTACATACAAAGAACACATAAGAAATACATCAAAGTACTTGCAATCATGAACATAATTAGTAAAGTCTCATCATGCTCACAGATAAGGAAAGCTTAATGATTACAAGAAGGTTACAGAGTTCCCACCTGATTGATGACAAGCCACGCCTACCTTGTATTCCTCAATCCACTGGTTCATCCTTTGAATCGATCGTTGTTAATTTAGAATAATTGTTAATCACACAAGCACTCTAAGAACTTAACCAATAGGCTCAAACAATGTTCATAACATAATTTCATACAAGTTTCTAGTTACAGGCTAAGTCAAGTAACTAATGGTTCTAGTCTTATTAATGGTTTTATATCCTAGTATTAAGTTTTGTAGGCATAAATTGATATCTACTTATCCAAATAGGGTCAAATTGGGTGCGAAAGCCCTCGAAAAACCATACAACTTTGCAGAAGGAACTGAGAGCTAATTCAGACCATAAGTGGTCCAAAAACTCAAAATAAGATTTCTGATTCTAAGCCCAAGCACATGGGCCTGATCCGGCAAGGCCCATTAAACTGATCCGCCAACCCACTGAATCAACCCGTAATCCGACCTATTAACCCGGTCCACAACTCGATTTGGTCCGACTCGGATCGAGTCAGCTATCAGACTCGGTCATCTTCTTCAACAACAGCTAAATATTTTCCAAAGTGTTTCTCAAACCCATCTCAGATGGTAAACTTCCAAGGTCTCTATAGTATCTATTACAGATCCAAAAGGATCAAGCTCAGGCTGTATAGAATCTAGGGATCACAGTCTACAAGTTTTGCGTACTAACTATTTACCAATTCCTAATCCAACCTATCTAGAATTGCTCATATTTATGGTCGGTCGTGACTGTAAACACAGAAGTACAGCTGCGTCAACAACTTTTCTATCAACTAAATATCACTCGTTACTAAACCAAATGAAACAAACTTCATATGTACAGAACCACCACTGGGTATACTACAATTTACGTTTATAGAGCTATGTCCAAATACCGGATTAATGTACCTAAATATGTCTCTACAATTAGGACAGTGAACGCATAATCTTACATGAAATCATGATTTTCTTCAAGGCATTATTAAGGCTAACCTTTATGGGCTAGATTGGAGTGCTAGATTGGTCAAAAAGTGTTGCAAATCAAAAAATAAGTGTTGGAAAAAAGTTAACAGTGATAGTTGATAGTTCTCTCTCCTACCAGGTGCTCACAGTCCAACTATCAGCGAGATTGAAACGCTGAACCGTTCGGCGCTCAAAAAATGGTCTAAACACTGAACCGTTCAGTATTGGGAAAAAAATTTCTGATCTAACGGTTGAAATTTAAAACGCCGAACGGTTCGGCGTTATATGGTGGTCCCGCTGCTAATCTAACTGCTAGATTAGCCATCCCGTAGGACTTAGAAGGTTTCCCACGCTGACGTGGATGGTCAATCTAGCAGCTAGATATCTAGTCCATGGGACTAAGCCTAACAAGAACTTGAGTGATTCTAGGTAGTTTCATATCTAACACATACCCAATCCATCTATCAACAAAAGGAATTGAATACAAAGGTTACCTTGGTCGGTTATACTTATTTCCATCGTCTTCATCATGGTTATCAACATGTTCATCATCGACATCCAACTCTTCATATCATCATGAATAACACCATGGTTTCCTCTCCATCACTTCATAATCATATGTTCTACTGTTTCTCCAAAACTCTCATCTCCTCTTCCTCTCAAATCCTTCATATCATCAGCTGTACTTCATAACCATTGTTTTGTTGGTTGATTTCAGGTTGATCTCAACAACTTAAGTTGCAGTTCAGATTTTCATCTTGTACAGGTACAGTTAGGATTTTATTCGATTTGGTTTCTTTTGCTGTTAAAAAGTTTAGAGGAATCGAAAGTGATTCTCTTATTTTGTGACCCAAAATTTCATGTTTTTTTTATACAATTGATTTCTAGGGTTTCGATTTAGAGATTGGGATTATAAGTTTTTATAATTTGATAGTATAATATTGTAGATAAACAATTCGATTGATAGATGATTCATTTATATTCTTATTTTGATGTGTGTGTTTTAGGGTCTGGAACTAATTTACTCAGAAATATTCAGGGAGTTCTTTCTTCATTTTAGTGATTTTCTCTTGTAAGTTCTTAATATGTTCTTGATCTATAACATTTCATTAATTTTCTTCTTGTTTTCAATTTTATATATTTTGACTTGATTTATTGGTTTAATGTTTTGGTTTTGGTTTTCGATTTTATCCTATTTTTAGAAATGGCAGAAGGATCTTCTTCAATTTTCAGAGATGGAGATGGAAGAATAGTTCATACTGCAGATGACGAGGTAGAAGCTGCTCCAGAGGCTAGTAAGAAGGTAATTTGCAATTTTAATGAATTCCTATTCGCTGTTAAATCAGTGAGTATTTGAGATTGCAATTCTCTTTGTGAAGGAATCTGATGTTAATATTTGTTTTTACTTGTGTTGTTTTCTCAGCATAGCTCCGTAGATGCTGGGGATGCAAATGGTCAGATCTCAGGTAAACAAATTGATTAATTTGTGTTCATAGGGTATTGAAATTAGTTTATTGAGTTTGAGATTATTTCTGACAGAAATTATGAGCATAAATTGAGAGTTTTGTGTTTGTAGTTTGGGTTGCAGATAGAGAATGAGTATGACCATAGGAATGGGAAATTGGAGCTTCTGGTAAAGAAAATGGGCTTCAATGGCTGTAGGACTTGGCACTGGCGTCCTATGGGTTATGTGCAAACACGAAGATGTTCCTGATCACATTGTAAGTAACTTTGAACTGTTTGTACACTTGCATATATAAGATGTATATTGTGGAGTAAGCTTAGAATTTTTCATCGTCGCTGGTGCATGCATGTTAGTTTGTGCTAAATTTGAAACTAGCAAGGAAATCCTTCCTTTGGCACAGTTTTAATGGAGACCCTTACTTGGTTTGCAGGTTAAAAGAATACAAGATCAGAAGATGGCATTAAGAACTTCTGGAAGATTCATCTCCTGGCGGCTCGTTGGTGGAACCAGAAACTTCAGCGGCAACCTATGTGTATTGAAGATGTTGGAGTTAAGGTTGGTAGTTTCTTTAGTTATCTACTTTGGCCTGCAGAAGCTTCCGTAAAAATGTACTGATATCACATTACCACAATGATGTCAAAATGCCTTAATCCTGATTTTAGTTATTGTTACTTTTCTTCTCCTTGATGTGTTTAAGCAGTTCAAGAATATGAATCTTCAAATTCTGTATAGAAGGATTTAGCAGAAGGATTTGGGCGCCAAGAAATTCCAGTTTGAGCATAGTGAAAAATTTGTATACAGTTTCTGTTTTACCCTTGATGTCTATTGTTAGTGGTTCAGTTATCATTCAATTTCGAAAGGCACTCACTAATTCATTTCTATTATCCTTCTTATCCTTATTTTCTTTGTATCTTCCTTTTAGAAATCTTATGTTACTATTAGGTAAATAAAAAAAAACTGTTTGAGTTCTGTCATATCCTTGGGCACATTCATTTAATTGGTGTCATGTTTTATTCACTTTTTGAAGCTGGGATGATGTATGCACGAAAATAGTTCTTTTTAGTAACCCCCAATTTTTTAAATTTTTGTTATCATTTCTGCCATTCAAGTCACTAGCTAGTAAACTCGTGATCGCAATTAGGAGAGTCTCAATCGCGTAGGAAGATTTAGTTTGTGTGGCAGGAGTTCATGGTTCCGAGTTCGGGCTGTTGTTAAATCAACTTTTCTGAAATCATCCAAGTTATCTGGATCAATTTCTCCAAGCTTTCAGGTGGTAAACATCTTTTATTCTGCGTTTTCATATGTTTTAGTTTGTGGTTATATTGAATAAATAGTCCCAGTTGTGGAACTTTACAAAAAGGAGTAAGCATGAATGATGGTGGATTACAAGAAGTTTGATTTTTTCTTTTTAATTAGCCACATGGGGGCTGTTTGTTGCTGATGTTGTTTATTGTGTGAACATGAAGGTTGGAACAACTGTTGTTACCCGGGCTGATGGAAGATTAGCATTAGGTACTCGAGAAAGGCGTGGTTTACCTGATGGAACTGGATTGGCATATCACATGAATGGTAAAGGTCATGTCTGTTTGTACATCCAGCATCCAGATGGTTATGCAACGTCATTCTGTAGTTCTCATTTCATGATGAACTGAATTACAAAAAAGTACTATTAGGTGATTACTTTTCCTGGCTTTTTTTAATTTATTGAGATATTGTCTTTGCAGGTCAAGAAATTTATAGAAAAAAGCCTAATGTAAATGATAAACTCGTTTTCTCCAACACCAATACTGCACGACAAGTGCTTGATAAAAAGCTTGAAAGAAAACAAAATTGGGTAACCGTTTTCTATTGCTTTCTTGGTATACTTCAGAATTATTAACTTGAATTGTGTAACCTGGATGGTTTCTGTGGTATCTTCTATTATTGGTTCGTGGTTTGAAAACTAACTTGAATGGCTCGGAAACATAGTTTGGTTTTTGTTGTCGACAACTTAGTTATCATTTTGAAGTCTCGAATTATATCCCAGCGTCATAGGCTTAGCTCATGGAGGCATTTAGATTGTTCTTTATTAACTTAGTTATGATTTTCTGCAAAACGCCGACCTGTTTGCAGGTGCTGATGGCAACATCACAGAAGAACAACTTCGTTAGGTAGTTTTTTTTTTAGACTTGTTTTTGTGCAGTTCACAACTTGACACAACTTTTTGAAAAGGTGACTATTGCATTATCTCTATCTTAATTTGTTTTTGTCTTGATCCATAATATATGAAAAGATGGTAAATGTACGTGTATATAAATTTGGTCCAAAGACACAAGATTATGCTGTAACCCATTATAATATTAAAATCTGAAAATTAATCATTTAATTTAGATGTGCTATTGGGCCCTTTCTTGTTACTCATGATTATGCTATACCATTCCTTATATTGTAAAGATTACTATGTGCTATGTTGAGTAATAGGTAATATGTGCGATGTCGAAACTTAATCAGATTTGGCGTTGATATTGTTGTTTCCAGGTGTTTGAACCCTTCGACGCCGTGGAGCTGCTGCAATTGCCTCTTGACCAGGAGACTGGATAGTTCAAAGGGTTTAGTTTTGTCCAGTTTGCACGTCTTGAAGATGTTAGAGCCGCTCAGATTTTGAACGCGAAATTAGACATTACAGGGACGATCATCAAGGTGGGCAACTGCCTAATTCCCTTTTCTTTTCTGTTTGATAAGTAATAGGATAAATCGTCAAAGATAGAAGACTTGACCCTAATGAACTTAATTGGAGGTAGAGTACCTTTTTCTTTTCTCGAAAATGTTTACTTCTTTGTCTAACATGTTACCATATAATATATTTGTAGCTGTGAATGAATGTTAGTGTTCCTACATGTTACCCTTGAATTGACCAAAGATAATTCTGAACTCTTGATACATGGCTAATTATTTGCACTTGATAAGTTAGTTTCTTTTCAGGTACAGTCTTTGAATGCCCACCCTAGAGTCATTCTCATGCAGAAGTTAGATCGAAGTGGCACCATATCATGGTTAGTTGCTGCGTAGCTGTCTCTGTTTCTCCTTCTCCTTTTACCTCTTTTCATATGTTGAAGTGACTTTAGTCTCTACATCTATCTTCTGCAGCCTTGTTCCTGATGTAAATGGAGCTTCCCTTGCTCTACCAGCAACATCAAGAACCGATGAAACACCAAGAACAATCATAATACACTGGAGGTTTCAAGAAAAATTTATACCATCAGTGGAGCTATCCTTGGCGTTGCATTGGAACTATATCATAATTTCACGTGGTTGTTTGAGCTATTCAGAGTGTTTGAATGTTTGATCGTTTTGTAATCGAATCCTAAAACTACAGAGTACACTGGCCAGAACTACATATTTTAATCCTTTGTATAATTTGAAACCATTGAATCAAAGAATGTTAAATTGAATGATTATTTGTGTGCAAGTTTAATTTGATTCTCATTTTTATTTGATTTGAATTTGGTTTTCATTTGATTCTCATTTGAATTCTAATTTGAGTTTCATTTGATTCCCATTTGAATTCTAATTTGAGTTTCATTTGATTCTCATTTGAATTTGGTTTTCATTTGAGTTCCATTTCTGTTTGATTTCAGATTTAGTCAGATTCAGTCAGGCCAGACAACCAATCTGAATATATTTTTTTTTATATTAAGATTTATAGCTATGACTAATTGAAGACAGTCATAAAGTTTTGACTGTTAAAATCGGTCGTTGATATAAGAGACATCATAGTTGAAAAAGACGCTCAAACATCGACCCTTTCTTCGACCAACAAAGCAAGTCATAGATACGAGTTAAATGACTTGCTTTATCGGTCGCGAAACTGTTGATTTCCACTAGTGACGGTTGATATTTTTCAATCTTTTGTTTTCACAAAATACCGAATCGATTTCCCTTTAGGTGTAAATCAAGGTTTTGGAATCTTGTGTTTGTTTTGAGAAAAAAAAATTACTAGGTAAAAGTAATATCAAAACAAACTTGTAGATGAGGAATTATTATACTCTTTAAAAATAGGAAGAGAAACCTAATGATTTTACAACAAGAACAACTAGAATAATATATCTTGTTTAAAACTTCTTAAGGATTTTTATGAGATACCTTAATTGAAGTTTTCTTTCTAGCTTCCGATTTCGACTAACAAGTGTTGGTATACGACGGGAAACTGAAATCTATCAAAACCTAGGGTTCATGATCAACAACTCTTGAATGGTTTTATATCAGAAGAGAAAACCTTAGAATAAACAAGAGGTGAAAAACCTAGATTACAAGTTGTATAATCAATCTCGAAGATTAAATCCAACTCGGCTTTGCGATCCCCAATACAAAGAATTTTATCTCACTCTTGTTCATGAAGAACAAAAGACATGGAAAACTACCTTATGAAGCTTACACCAATTTTCCGAAAGAGGATGAAAATGTTAGCACTCATGAACCCTTTATTTATAGTGAAAGGTAACTTGAAAGCTACGCAAAGCTATTTTCCTTTTTCAAGACTCTCCTAATTTTGGGAGTCTTTCCTAAGTTACAACTCTTGCCAAAATAATTAAATAAATAACTAATTAGCAAATATTGTATTTATGTGAATAAATCATATTTTAACTTATGCAGGAATTAAAAGTTATCACAAACACTTTAATATGGTAATCAAATATGTTTGGATTAGTATCCATCTTGCCTAGATAAGGAAACATCACCAATTTGATTAAAAAAGACTTCTAGTCACGTAATTGGGCCCAAGTCCGTGAACCGTTACAAGCAATCCATGGATTGTTTCCTATTAACGAACTGTAACAGTTACATCAACACTTATAACTATTACTTTAATAAATCACTCATAACTTCATCGTTATAACTCGGAATTGAGTGATTCTTGGCTCGTTGAATTTGTAAGCTCATTCACTATAAAATTAGAACCTTTCCAGGATAAAGGTTATTGTCACAAAAGTCGTGGCTCAAATAACCTCGAGTATATATACATAAATGTACATCTACCGTCATAGGAATTGTTCCATAAAGTGAGTATTTGTTTCGATAGATTAGAAAGGTAGAATTGAACAAGAATCCAAATGAAATCAATTACCACATACCTTTGTTGATGAAGTCCTTGTTGATGTCTTCTTGTAATCTTCAAGCTGCATCCTTCAAGAATAGCTTCGATTCTATTTCTTAGTCTTAATCTAGTCTGAAACTATCTTTAGTAAATTAAATCAAGAATGCATTTTGGCAACTAAAATTGACAATTAACTTGACATACCAACGCTAGTGGGTTCAACCGAGCAATGGTCTAACAATCTCCCTCTTTGTCAATTTTAGTGACAAAACTATTTTACATATGGATTGTACTTGTTAAAAGCATTACAACTCCAGAATCTGACATGCTTGATTTCCTTGGTTCTTCAAATATGCGTGTGTTCATCATGTACTTGTTGAAGATCCATCATAGTATTATTACACAATATCAAAGTTCAACTGTATCACAACTTTGACAATAATACTACAGTGATATGTATCACTCTCCCTAGTCAATACTTCATCTCACAATGAAAACCACTCCCCCTTACATAATGATCCGTAATCCATATGTATTTGTAGTGTGAACTACACATTAATTATCCCCCCTTTTGTCAATATAAATTGGCAAAGGTACGAAAACTAGTGGGATCGTCATGAAATTTTCATAGAGGTACTTCATGACCAAAATAGAACAAATCAACTTTACTTTAGATGATATCACAGAGTCGAAACTTAGTGACTTCATCAAGGAGTTTATTAATATACAAGTTAACCCCTACATGTTCCACAGCCGCACTCCCCACAAAGATTTGGCAATTAAGCACAAGTTCAATTAAGAACTCTCCCCCATAAAATGTCATTCCCGAAAGAACAACAAGAGTGACCTTTCCCCAGGAAGAAGGATTTATATATTGGATTTTAGAAATCCCACAAGGAAATACGGGTTAAAGACCAATCACTGAAAGTCTCTCATGAGATCGTGTTACTAAAAAAATAGAACTATCTCATGGTAACAATACACAATATGCAATCATGAAGATTGTAGAAACCCGTTAATTATATTTGGATTATTGACTTTTAAATACTTTTATGCCTGGTATTTGTGGTTTTGAATTAGCATAATAACAAGTTAAGTTTGTGCAAATCAGATGATTTGGAATTAGTTTACTTTTAGCTAGTAGTGTGGCAGTCTACCACTTTGACAGCTAGGGTCCTTGTCATGCTTGTGTTTAATACTTTCTGCTAGGGGTATGTTTGGAATTGAGTTGTGATAGAAATTCTTAAGGCTTATCCATCTGGGTTTTTAGTAATTGGTCATAAGAAAATTCTCAGAGAGAAATCGACGAGAGATTTACATGAAAAGGAATTCAACCAAAAGGCTAGAAAATTCGTACCCAACCTCTAGTTACATCTGGAATGATTGAAGGTGGTGAATTTCATACTCTTATCTACTGATTTCATGGAGATTTGGAAGTAATTAAAGAGGGGTTTTCTTTGTTCTTGATTGATGATTAAAGGTACGATTTCAACCTTATTTCTCCTTGTTCCGATCAATTGAATTTATATAATTTCTTCTCCAATGAATCAATAACTCTACTGTTGTCAATTTTGCTACCAAATTAGGTATGAAGAACTTAGGGTTTCATTGGGTTTTGGTTTCAACTATGCCTGGTAGTGAAGCATGATAGAATTGGAATTCGATATAGGGAGGAGGTTAGTGAATTTTATGAATCTGTGGAGCATCTGAATCTTAGGGTTTTTGTTTGAAACCAGTTATGTTGTTATTTTATTTTCTTGTTCTTAATCTCTTACTGCTGAATCATGTTTAGGGTGGAAATCTGCTAGAGTTGGAGTTAAGTGTGTTCTGATCTCATTATTCACCGTAAATGCTAGACTCCATACGAGAATTATGTGAATTGACACAAACCTCAGCATTTCAGAAGTTTCACATGTTGCCCTGCGACGGTCTGATTCTGGACACTTTAGATAGTATTTTGGGTTGAGGTTGTTTTTCACAGATTGTAATCCTTCGAAAGACGAATCATATGTGATATTGAGAGTCATGTTCGGAACTATTTAGTGTGAGATATGCCTATTTCAGTATTGATGTTCAACATCTGTGACCAACTCTACTTTTCAGAGATTCTGACTTATATGTCTCTTAACCTAGCTTAAGACTTCTACTGTTGTTTATCTGTTAGCTTTTGAACAAATTTTCAGCATGTCATTAAATGTTGCTGTTAAGATTATGCGCTTTGAAGTGTGCCAGCTTGTGTAGCAACTGTCCTGCGCTAGGCAGCTCTATTTCCAAGGGAATTGAAGATATACAGCTTGTATTAGCCTTAGTTCTTAGGTTATAACTCAGGAATTGTTTTTATACGTTGGTTTAAAAGTTAGTTCTCTGAAAGACATTATAATGTGATATCAAGTTTTCCTTTATGAACTCTGTATTGTGAGTTATATCTAACTCAGTCATTGCCTCCCAACGCACCAGCCAGTCCTGGTTCCAGTAAATTTGATGCTTTTGCGACTTGATTTAGCCCAGAACTCCTACTGATAAGTTTTAGATGCTTGAGACAACAATTACAGCATGGTATTCTTTGTTCCTAATACAGTTATAAGCTTTGATTATGCCATCTTGTGTGTCTTGCAGTTCACTATCTTGGCAGTTCTACTTTAAAGAAAATTTGACACTTGCAACTTGATTTAGCCATAGTTTCTACTGTTATTGTTTGGAGAACACAAAAATCATTTCTATATGTTGAAATGTTGGTTCTTACCTAGAGTTTATAGTATATTGGAATATCAATATGTAGAGACTTATTTTGCTTGGTTTTAGAGCTTATTATGAAAACTGATAATGGCTGGTAACTGCGGTGAGTAGGCGTCTTTATGGACCTTTCTAGGTATGCTAGAAACCGATTTAGTTCACGATGTCTTAATGAATGTTGTAGGGGAGATTGTCATCTTTCTATGGAGTTATTGATTGTTTAATTTGAATCGAAGATGAACGTTTTGTGAACTCTAAAACTTAGACCCTCGCGCTGTTTACCAGGGTGTTAGAGGTTGAAACTGAAGTGAGTTTTAACCACACTTCTTTGTGCAGGTTGTAATGTTTGAATAGGTGTCTCTGATTTCAGTTGGCGGATTGCGAAGTTTGAGGTTTGAGTAGCGGTTGAGGTGGGAACTTGCATCACTCTTTCATAACCATTGATGGCTTTGCAAAATTATGTTTATGCACTTTAACAAATTCACGCATTGTTAGTCCTTGATCTCGAATACTTTGTAGATTCTGTGAGTCTTTCCATCACTTGGAAATGACCTGAATTGTGCTTGTTTTGCCTCTGTGATTGTGTGGGAAATAAGAATTTCCTTTTTGTGGTATATAGAACACTGCTCCTTCTTTTTATAACTACTTACATTCAACTTTTATTGCTTAGAGTGGGTCATCATGGTCTTGGTGACATCAATAGCTAATGAGTGTGGTTAGCACAAATATTATACATTGATTGATGAAGGAGTAGATCAATATACATGTCTGTACTTGCGTGTGCTGCTTTCTTTTGATGTTCAGATTACTGGCATGTTTATTCCAGTGAATTGGTTGTGTATTATCGTTTAAAGAAATCTTGCATTCTTAAAATTCAACTTTGATGATTATGTTTGAGTAGTGTAAGTATCCATTGGGATTGTTTAGCTCACTCTTTCCACCTCCTTTTAGTGATAGGTAGCTTTGGTGTAAGTGGTGTTGACGCGGCTGAGGAAGAAATAGACATTTGGGTCGATTAAGTGGTCTTAACTTATGTTCGTGTGAGGTCGTTGTTGGTCTCAATAGTACTGTACAGTTCATGTATCTTTATGAAGATGTTTTCTTTGAGTTTCTTGTTTGTAAGTAAACCCTATTTTGCTGAATGTATGTATAGTGTGTATATATCACCAAACAAAACACATGTAAATTAGATGGTTATCTATATTATGATAAGCCTAGTTTATGTCTTGGTTCGCCTCGGATTTGTTTAGCTCAGTGTAACATAATTTTGGTTTTGGTATCCTAATTTCTGTCTTTAGGAAATGGGGCGCTGCAAAGATCAAGTATTGTGATCATCTTTTCTAAGATACAAACTTGTATAAACAAGAATTGATATACTCAGAAGGAAGAATAACCCTTTCCACAAGGATTTACACTAAGAATGGTTACCATAAGTGTATATACGAAAAAGTTTCTTTGACAATAAAAACCAACATCCAATGGCTTTGATTATTGCTTCTAACCTGTTATACTTAAGAATTTCAATCACAAATCAAGTTAGGTAATTAAGAATCATACACTTGGTATTTAGCCATATGAGCACTTTCATATCAAACCTTATTCATCTTCACCATAACTAGTTCAAATGACTCAAAAGAACTAGTTAGAGAGTTGTTCAATTGCTTAGATCTCATAGAAGTATATAAGACACAATCGAAGCAAAAACAATTTTGATTCACTCGAACCGATTCATGAACATTATAGCCACGGTTTGCAAAGATAACATTCCTTAATTTATATATGTCTTAGTTCACGAATAAACCGTTTTTAGAAAATAACCCACTCAAGTATGCATACCGGTACGCATACTTAAGTACCCGGATTAAGTTTGTTTTCAGTTCACAAACTCCAGCAGAAATTCACGGGATGTGAACTTCCGGCTCTACGCGGACTTAGCTTCCGGACATCCTGAACCAGTAAAGTATGCATACTTTAGTTCAAGGATTTTGGACCTACACAAGTATGAGTTCACATACAATGTTTATGTCCATTCAAGGTTATATGTTCTAAACTCTCATTTCAATTATTGAAACAATCTTAGAGGATGTTATATAGAGGTTATTCACACACTATTTTTCATCAAAGCGATTTTCAAGAGATTGAAATAATCAACATGAATTTCGTCACGAGTTAAGATGAACTTGGCCAAAGTGAAAGCTTACCAACACATATTTCGAGAAATATGTAAGCGAGTTAAACTCAGCTCGAAACAATAAATTATTCCACATATTCAAAAATTACACAGCATAATATGTGCGCCCCAATTCTTTTGCAATCCTCACCGCATTTACAAGCGCTTCTTGGTGAGGATGCACTTCCAACACAATCAGGTTACGTTGAGGTGAACAAAATCTTGCTCATCACAGGTATTCGAAACAAAATCTTACTCATCAAAGAAATGGGTACCAAATAAAATCATGCATAGGAATTTAACAACTTCCTTGAAACTTTCAGTAACTGTTCCATACCTTTTTAAGACGTTATCTCTTGTCGAGCTCTTGTCTGGGAGATCCTTTTTAATAGTACTTGTCGCTTTATTGATCTTCTTTGGTACCCATTTCTTAGCAGGTTTTGGAGCAACGTATTTCTTTTTCTCCCCAATATAATTATGAAACTTCTTGGGGGGAATAATAGAAGAACTGATATTATGAGACTAAGTTTTTCTCCTGTTTGGAACATCAGATCTTGTCATCTTAACAGAATCAGATCTGGATTTATGTCGCTTAAGAAATCTACAATTCCTTTGCAAGTGATCTGGTTTTCCACAATAAAAGCAATGTTTAGTAGAATGGAAAAAGTTATGTTTAGTGTTACCTGAATGTGTATGTGTTTGATTTGGAGCTTGACAGAATTTCCTCTTTTCGTCATCGTCAGTTGGTAGAGATACTTCACTTTTGTCAACCGTGGAAGGTTTTGGTTTTGAAGAATGTTTAGCTTTGACAAATTTTAACTCTTTGAAAATACCAGGTGCGTCTATTCCTTCATAGCCCAATCCTCGTGTATCACGATGAATTCTACATGCTCCCAATATCGAGGTTAACTTTTGTGAGCTGCTATTTCTAGACAAACTCTCTTTTAAGCTCGAGTTTTCTTCTTCCAACCTTTTGACCTTTTCGAGCGCAATAACTAGATCATTCTTGGATGATTCACATTGAACTTTGAGATATTCTCGTTCCGAATCAAATAACAAGTTCATCTCAATGTTCTCCAAGTTATCTAGCTTTGCTTAAAGAGTAATTTCCCGATCTCGACTTCCGGCAATTTCTTCTTTAAGCATTCGTATTTCATTGAGATAATCTCTTGACCAATAGAATCAAGTTGGTCTTGCAAGTCTTTATTCCGACTACGAAGTCTGTCATATTTAACTTTCTCACTGAAAATGGTGCTTTCAGCTTCCGAGAGTTTCTGATGACATTCTTTAAGAAGATTATTAACAACTGGATCTACATGGAACACTTCTTCGTCAGAATCAGTATTTGAAAGAATTTTCCAGAAGCTAATACGACCTCTCCTGCGTACTCTTGGTGATCATAATATTCAGGTCCATCATCAAGAGTAGGCAAAGTTGTTGCACATGCCGATTGTCTACGGCTCCAGCTAGGACATACTGAAGAAAGGTGCTCAAAACCACGACAGTTAAAGCATTGTACATCATCATTAGGAGATTGTAACTTTAGAAAAACTCTTTTTCTTGTCTCTCAAGAATTTTCTAAATTGTCGTGGAGTAATATCCTTAGTATCTAGCGAACCAGATTTATCCTTAGAGGATTCAGAATTGTTTGCAGCTTTAGGAGAAATCACCTCTTTTCTAGACGCGTGTTCATTATCAAAGATCTTTAACTTTCCAACAATAGTATTTATGGAGAGTGTAAAAAGATCGTTTGCTTTTTCAATGGCATGTTTCTTAGAATCGTCTCTTGATGGTAGAGACCTGAGAATTTTGCACACAATAACTTTCTCCAGAATAGTTATTCCTAACGAATATGAGGAGTTAACTATTTGAGAAAGTCTTTGGTTAAACTCATCAAAGGTTTCATCATCAGACATGCGAAGGTTTTCCCAGTCAGAAGTTAGATTTTGAAGCCTTGCTTCTTTCTCTGCGGCATTCCCTTCGAATACGGTTTCTAAGATATCCTAAGCATCTTTAGACTTATTACACGTAGTCACATGGTGCTGAAGATATGGGGTAATGGCATGGATGATAGCATTTAATCCTTCAGAATTTTGCTTTGCAGCAAAATTCTCAAGATCATTATAATCACTAATATCCTTTGCAACAGTTACACCGTCTACTGTAACTAATGGAGGATTATAGCCATTAATAATACGAACCCAAGATTGAAAATATCGCGCTTGTATAAAAGCACGCATAGCAATTTTCCACCATAAATAGTTTGTGTCATCGAAGGCTGGCGGTACGTTTATAGAGATAGCACTTCTGTCCACAATAATCAGATTGTTTTAAACACAGATTTATAAGGTCTTAGCGTGTTTGACTGCTCTGATACCAATTGAAAAAGCGGGGGTGTAACACCACACCCAATATTTCGTTTGGAAATCTGTATGGACTAAACCTCAATAATATTCCGAGAGTGAATACTCATTCAAAGAATAATACTAAAGAGTTTATCTCTTACTCAACACAATCAATGGTTAAACAGAAGCAAGTTCGGAAACCTGATTTTAGTGTGAAGTTCTTGAACCAAAATCTTTTGTGTTAATCACAACCTATTCAATATCCACCGTGTATAAACCTCTTTAAGCAACAATCACTAAAAGAATATTTCAACAAGGTGTCCACTTGAAACAGGGTTAGTCCGGACCGGTCTAACAATGTGAAAATAACAAAATCAAGTGTTCAAGATCAATCAAGTCTTATCCAACAAACAAGGTCGGATTTAACAACTATGATTGATTAACATACAACCTGTATTATTTCAATTATATAAATAAAATATAATGCGGAAAAAGAAATAACACAAACACTAGAAATTTTGTTAACAAGGAAACCGTAAATGCAGAAAAACCCTGGGACCTAGTCCAGAATAAACACACCCTGATTATAAGCTGTAACACCAATTACCTACTAGCTATTCGGACTAGATGTAATACCTGCTTCAGATGTATTCAAGCACTTATAGAACTCCTAGTAGAACACCGATTCTCTTTAGGAATTCTTCTCGTAAATATTCTAGCAGAACCCAAGGCTCTCTTTAGAAGATACAACAACACGGTTGATATTTTTCGATCTTTTGTTTTCACAAAACACCGAATCGATTTCCCTTTAGATGTAAATCAAAGTTTTGGAAATCTTGTGTTTGTTTTGAGAAAAAACAATTACTAGGTAAAAGTAATATCAAAACAAACTTGTAGATTAGGGATTATTATACTCTTTAAAAAATAGGAAGAGAAACCTAATGATTCTACAACAAGAACAACTAGAATAAATCTAGAGATATCGTGTTTAAAACTTCTTAAGAATTTTTATGAGATACCTTAATTGAAATTTTCTTTCTAACTTCCGATTTCGACTAACAAGTGTTGGTATACGATCGAAAACTGAAATCTATCAAAACCTAGGGTCTATGATCAACAACTCTTGAATGATTTTATATCATAAGAGAAAACCTTAGAATAGACAAGAGGTGAAAAACCTAGATTACAAGTTGTATAATCAATCACGAAGATTAAATCCAACTCGGCTTTGTGATCCCCAATACAAAGACTTTTATCTCACTCTTGTTCACCAGGAACAGAAGACATGGAAAACAACCTTATGAAGCTTACACCAATTTTCCAAAAGCGGATGAAAACGTGTAGAACTCATGAAACCTTTATTTATAGTGAAAGGTAAGTTGAAAGCTACGTAAATCTATTTTCCTTTTTCAAGACTCTCCTAATTTTGGGAGTTTTTCCTAAGTTACAACTCTTGCCAAAATATTTAAATAAATAATTAATTAGCAAATATTGTATTTATGTGAATAAATCACATTTTAACTTAGGCAGGAATTAAAATTTATCACAGACACTTTAATATGGTAATCAAATATGTTTGGATTAATAACCATCTTGCATAGATAAGGAAACATCACCAACTTAACTAAAAAAGACTTCTACTCACATAATTGGGCCCAAGTCCGTTAACCGTAACAAGCAGTCAATGGATTGTTTCCTATTAACGAATTGTAACAGTTACACCAACACTTATAACTGTTACTTTAATAAATCACTCAAAACTTCATCGTTATAACTCGGAATTGAGTGATTCTTGGCTCGTTGAATTCGTAAGCTCATTCACTATAACATGAGAACCTTTCCAGGGATAAAGGTTATTGTCACAAAAGTCGTGGCTCAAATAACCTCAAGTATATATACATAAATGTACATTTTCCGTCATAGGAATTGTTCCATAAAGTGAGTATTTGGTTCGATAGATTAGAAAGGTAGAATTGAACAAGAATCTAAATGAAATCGATTACCACATACCTTTGTTTATGAAGTCATTGTTGATGTCTTCTTGTAATCTTCAAACTTCATCCTTTAAGAATAGCTTCGATTCTACTTCTTAGTCTTAATCTAGTCTGAAACTATCTTTAGTAAACTAAATCAAGAATGCATTTTGGCAACTAAAATTGACAACTAACTTGACATACCAACGCTAGTGGGTACAACCTAGCAATGCTCTAACAATTACTTCACACTTAGGGTTACACAAACTCTTCTTGTTCCTGATACCCAACCCATCACAAGATCAATCTTATATAGCCTTACAAAAGCTATAGACAAGTAACTGACTAGCAGTTACAGACTTACTTTACAAGGCAGTTTCCAAACCCTGACAACTTTCCGAAACTACTCTCCTAAAGCCAAACAACCAGTTCCTAGCCTTTTAACTGTGAATGTCATGTGTCTGGCACATGTCATCTAGCCTTGCTACACCATGATAACTTTCACCAGCCAAAGTATTACCATAAGAGTTGTGCATCATTCCCATAATGATGTGTGCTAATGCAAGTCTTGCTTGCATTCCTGCATGCAATATGCATAAAGGCTATATGTCAAACTCATTTGGCATCTGTTGATGCTGATCTCGCACGTTTGGCCATGTCCAAACTATGGTTGGCACATTCCTTTACCTAGATGCAACTCTGAATGCGCCACCGAATTTCTGGCCTATGCCATGTTGCCAATAATGCACAACTATTGTGCTATTACCAACCGATAATACTGAGTGTGTATGGGCACAAAACCGGCTGAGGTAGTATTTTTCTTACTGGCCACAACGGGTGAATCAAACGTTAAGGCTTTTCCTCTCCTATGAATTGATCGACTTGATACGTGAGTTTTATAAAACTGGATCATACAATAGGTTATAGGTGCGTACACTGCAGCTCGGATTATATCCTGCTGTTGAAAATGGTTTGAAGGGGGTGATACCGAGGGAACTTGGAAAAAATGTCTTGATCGGAATGACACGAAATCAGTTAACTAAAAAGAAACTTTATCCTTGTGTGGTGGTAACTTTGCTTGGAAGGAATGCAGTTTTTGTGAGAAAGAAAACACTAACAAGTTGATCCATCTACAATTTTGTATTATTTGTATCAAAGGAAATTCAAACGGTCACACACATTTTAAATTTCACTTTCGTCTAGTTTCTTGGTTTTACTTACCTTGACACTAAAAATACTAAAAATCAATTCGAGACCTGAAATTAAGCTGAGATGATGGAGGAAATTGATGATACCTGGAGAACATGAAATTCAACTAATAGCAAAAACCTTTAAAGATGAGGGTGTTGTTACTGTTGTAGCAAGCCTATCACTCTGCAACATTGGAATCTTCAATGTTTTCAGTACCTATAATTTTTTATTTTTTTTTATCTTTTTATTATTGGCTAAAGAGTATTACATTAGTTATTATTATTATAAGCTAAGTTAAGCTCCAACGACATACTACTACATTAATTGAACAGGTTGTTGTGTTAGCCTACCAGCGAGCCTCATGGGTAACCTAGCCAAGGGAGCCGAAGCGGATGGGGGCTGAGATTGTGTCACAAGGGGGCAAACTAACTCTACCTTCCATGTTATTATTATTATTATAATTATTCGATAATAATTTTTCTTTATTGAAGCAACTTTGTTTAACTGTTTTTCCACATCAACTCTAGCAATTTTTTCAGACCATCTCTCTCGGATTAATACTAGAATCTCTTTTTAATTTTGTTGGATGAGTCTATCAGTGTTTAGAAATTTGTAAGAGAAAAAAAACATATCACGGAGTACATACGCAGAACAAATTCAAAATCAACAAATAATTTTAATTTTCTTGAGCTCATGCCATTTTGATTAAGTAGGTTAACTTTTAATCATTTTCTTATCCATTTATTTATTTTGATTTTAGGATATTTTTTTTTCTTATTTGAAAAGGTTTGTCTATCTTTTTCTTAACTCAGTTCCTCCGATTGAATGTCTTACTAGGATGTTTATTTTTTTCCGATTAATTTGAGTGTGACTTATTATATTGACTCAACAGTTGTTAAATGATAGGGTTATGAAATATTTTTTGTTGGGAATATATTTTCAAAACATAAATTTATTCCCAATCAATACTTTTTTATAGTCTTTATTGAAAGAAATTAATTTTTGTTATAATTAATTTGACCGTTTCATATTTTTAGTTTTAATGGTGTTAACTACACCATTATAACTTTGAGAGTTTCATTTTGTGGTTTTTAATGGTGTTAACTCAACTATAATAACATTTTCATGAACATTTAATTGTTTTGAAACTCTTGACCATAAATCAGAATTTTGGTTGGAAAAATAATAAGAGAGAGATTTTTCTTTTATGTTTTGATGTTAAAAAAAGAACTTGGAGAGTTGTTGAAATCTTTTTTTAGTGAGAGAGTTTTTTGTTTTTTATGACTTGAGTTTACATAAGAAACGAATTTTAGAGAAAGAAAAATAAGTGTGTGAACATCTCTTATTTTTCTAAATGAGTTTCTGAGCAAGAATGAAGTGTACAATTTTCACATCCTCTCACCGTGCAAGAGTGATTGTGTAAGAGATTGATCTCGGCTGTTTTATCCTGGGGACGACGCGCCATTGAAAAAATTGCTTGCACAATCTTGGGCAGAACCGCGAAACGTCTTAAAGATAGCAACCTAGTCCGCGACTCAGCCATAACGTTGTTTGTTTCGTGTTTGATTTTATTTGTTGTGCAGGCATAATTCGGCAATTTTTCCAACAATTTTAAGACGTTTTATTCTGCCATGGATACCAAAAGAAAACAATTTCTCAAACGCGATAAGTATCATTGTTTTATTTTGTTTGATAGAATTATAACCAGAATATTTTTTCTTTAACGATTGAACATGATGCTTGAGATTTTAGGTAACCTTATACCTAAAGTTAATTTTATGTCTAATATTGATGGACTAGGAATAACATGGTTAAATATTTTCTCTTTGTGAACAGTTGACATAGACAAATTTTGTTGATGTTAAACGAATGTTTTTAACATGCTGTAGAGTCTTATTTTTATCTCCTACACGAAATTGAATTGGGTCTTGAAATTTTAACCGGGTGTATTAGACATCATGAGAATCATCCATATCGAATTTCAGAATTTTTGGAGTCTGGAAAGTATTTTTAAAGTATTTTAGAAAACTACATAACGTATCTGAAAAATTCTGACGGGCAGAAAATTAATCCTTATTAAATCCTCTTTTCCTAATCTTTGTGTAGAAAATTTGAATCTGTGTATTACACGAAACTTGTAGATCAGGAACTTATCTTAAAACCCATTTTCAAGTTTTCAATTTGGGTTTTTATTTTGAGAGATGTGGTGATTTCAAATCGTTGTGTATGTTTGTCCAAAATAGTAGACGTGATACTTGAGATTAGAAATGTAAGAAACTATATTAAAAATCATGTTTTGATTTTATACTTCATACTCTTGTTTTGGTAATGAAAAATAATACCATTGATAGCAATCAAACTAATGCACCCCATATGTTTGATAATATGCTTAATAGAACGTTATAAGTATACGTATGATGTTATAGTTCTATAACTTTGTATATTTGTTTGACAACTAAGAGAAACTTGGAGTACTATATTAGTTGATTTTCAAGTAATTATGTGAGTGCATATTCCTTAATTATTTTTTGGTTTGAAATGCTCATATGTGAATGATTATGACAGGTGAAAATTCACTTACTTGAGCAAATTTTTATTTTCCAATGAATAAAATTGTGGGAGATTAATCAATGAGTGGAGCAACATTTTTGCTGATTTCTATGTTGGTGCGAAAGGAATGGACAATGGTTTATAACCAATTGAGCTTTAAAAGCAATTGAGGTATGTTTGATGAACTATTTGTAGTTATTGCAGTGATCAAATAATGGCATTCTAAATTGAATAAATTGATTGTTCAATCTTAGAATAAATTTTAGGGAAACAAGATATTGAGAATTATTGTGTATGACAATAAACATGTGACTCATATAAGTTTGGAACTAATGAGATGGAATTATATACAAACCCAAAACCGAAATAATTAGAAACCTAGTCAAAACTAATGTGAATATCAACTCTCACCAAGAAATGAACACAATATTGATTATGAATTTATTTGCTATTCTTGAACGGCATTGCAAGGATATCAAATGTTGTTAACAATGCTTTTCAAGCTAAGTTAATGTGAATTGTGGATACGGTGAGAGGTTGGTATATATTGGTGTTTTACACCATGTTTGTTTTGATAGGTTATGGTTCAAAATTTGAACCAAATCGTTTGAAAGAAAGTGGTGTTGAGATATACTCACATCACTAGGATTTTCGTTATTGGAACGATCTCAAAGTTTACTTTGGGTAGAACAATCTTGTTAAAGATGTTCATACTTCCGAAATGAGAAAGAATTCTAGTTTCCTCCTATCTTGTTATTAACAAGATTGAGATTAGAAATTTGTTGAATTTGATCATTGCACTACTACAAATGATAGGTTATGGATAAAATGTTTGAATATAATATTACAATTTAATCATAACATGAATTGAATTTTGAATAATTGAAATATGAGTTTTTGTCATGCTTTTAAGAATTCAACGAGTTAGTGATAAAATGAGCATGTTATATTTTCTTATGAACTTGGTGAATTTTGAGTAACATGTATGTAATAATCTTACCTAACTCATAAAAGCATGTACATTTTCAAATCTTACGCAACTTGCAATGATATTAGATGAAATAAAATATTTGAGAATTTTATAAAGATGCTTCGAGTAACTTGTCCTGATATCAAATATGATTTTTGAGTAGTGAATATTAAGCAATGTGGCTTTCAAGAAAATTGTTTGCAATTTTCTCTATATTGTGCAAAACGTTTTGGGTTTAGATAATTGGTTTATTAGTTTTTCACAATTTTTGGGATCTTTGAATATTGTTTTGAAATTCATGTTTGAGTCAAAAATAGTGGGGGTTCCATATCCTATGCTTTAACACATTTGATTTAAATTAGAGGAACTAGAAAAATGAAGGTGACAAGTAATTCACTAAGAATGAACCTAGAAAAGCATATATAGTGAGACTAAATTTTAGTCATGAATATTTTGTTGCTTATAATTTGAAAGATAACTTCTTGTAGAGAGTAACTTTCTTCTTCAAACTATTAAATATTTGGCAAAAAGTTTTTATGAGCCTATTGATTTTAAACAAGCAAACAAAAAATTGTTGACTCTTACATTCATGTCGCTAAATAACTTACATGCTTGTTTTGTTGATGTTGTTTCTACAATGTATGATTTTTTATAGTCATAAGTAGAAATATATACTTTTGTGTAAGTTAAGGATGAGAATCTATGTAAACCAAGCATGGAAAACTGTGTAGTTTCTATAATAAAAGAAATCATATAAGTTAGATAAGTTATCCTTTATATTCTGAAAAACAACTTTAAAACAATTTATAAAATAAAAATTGTTTACTTGATTCATTCGAATGATTTCAGAATTGATGAAAGTGAAATGCACAATACTCTTTGTTTTGTATGCATAAGTGATTTTTTGAATTTTTATTCTAACTTATAGGATGAAAATGAAATTGAGAACATGTTTAGTTTGCTATTTGACATGAAAGACTTGAGTGAAGATGGTGTATATTTTTGAAATGAATTTTTTCTTTCTTTGGATCATTTTCATTTCAATGAAAATAAATTTTTTTAAAAGAGACAGAAATATATATAGTCTGACTGTAAACAAGTTTTCAATCATTTGGTTTAGTTCTAATGCTTTTGAGATTGTGTGTGATTGCACTAGACATGAGTATGGTAGCTCAGTATGCTTCTTTGCTACGTGATTGACTATATATATATATATATATATATATATATATATATATATATATATATATATATATATTGTAGTGGGGGTGTAATATATTGCTTCCATAGTGGGGGTTTTATATTCAGATTTGCCAATCCTAGTATGGAAAATTGGTAAAATATTGAGAAGGTTATGAGGTGTTTCAAACACACCATACGCCTAGAAATACACTATCTAAATGGTTACCGCAATCCTTTAAGGATATTGTGAAGCTGATTGGACATCCTTTCAGTTGAATCCTTTAAGGGATGAAGCGATTCGATCCTCTAATAGATAGAGGAACAGACATATTAATCCAATGTGATAGTACCGCGGCTATTGCATGAATTGAGAATGTAACGACAACTATAAGAGTTGATTTTATGAGAATATGGATTATATAGTGTCTGAAACGAGTTTCCATTAGTCCTTTGACGAAAGGATTGATAAGAAGATGTGAATACATCTTAGGGATGAGGTTGATGCCCATTGAGATTGAGTCATCTATGATGGATACCCAACCTAGAAATAGGTTCAAAAGGGACTAGACGAAGTCATAGGTGATATGGAGATGCGAGAATCATGCTTTTGAAGAATTCATCCCACGACATGACATCCTGAAACGAGTAAAGGTTGAGTTTAATTTTTAATTTTAAAATTTTACACTCTTAATGATGTTTATATCTCTATTTAGAGTGGGGTACATTCAGGAGTACTCTTGATAGACTCACCTGTATGAATGTGAAAGTGTGGCCGCTTTCTATGAGAATATGGGAAGTTCTCTAGATCATTCATTAAACTGGGATACAAGCGCAGGGCCGTAATGTGCTGGCTTTAGACTTTACACTAGTATAGTCGTGTGTGTTGAGTAATCTTTTTATCTCCTAGAGTTCAAGACTTATGTTCACTCTATGGTCAGATTTTAAGAGAGCTTATTAACACTACGTAAAGGTTCAAGTCGCGAGACACCTTTGCTTATGCACAACTCTGTACGTTCTTGCTCAATGTTTTAAAAATATAAGTGGGGGATTGTTGGGAATATATTTTCAAAACATATTCCCAATCAATATTTTTTTTATAGCCTTTATTGAAAGAAATTAATTTTTGTTATAATTAATTTGACCGTTTCATATTTTTAGTTTTAATGGTGTCAACTACACCATTATAACTTTGAGAGTTTCATTTTGTGGTTTTTAATGGTGTTAACTCAACCATAATAAAATTTTCATGAACATTTAATTGTTTTGAAACTCTTGACCATAAATTAGAATTTTGGTTGGAAAAATAATAAAAGAGAGATTTTTCTTTTATGTTTTGATGTTAAAAAAAGAACTTGGAGAGTTGTTGAAATCTTTTTTTAGTGAGAGAGTTTTTCTTTTTTATGACTTGAGTTTACATAAGAAATGGATTTTAGAGAAAGAAAAATAAGTGTATGAACATCTCTTATTTTTCTAAATGAGTTTCTGAGCAAGAATGAAGTGTACAAGTTTCACATCCTCTCACCATGCAAGAGTGATTGTGTAAGAGATTGATCTCGGCTGTTTTATCCTGGGGACGACGCGTCATTCAAGAACTGCTTGCACAATCTTGGGCAGAGCCGCGAAACGTCTTAAAGATAGCGACCTAGTCCGCGACTCAGCCATAACGTTGTTTGTTTCGTGTTTGATTTTATTTATTGTGCAGGAATAATTCGGCAATTGTTCCAACATTTTTGAATCGATTTAGGTACAAAATTCAAATATCTCTGTGTTAGTAATGCGGACTTAGTCAGATATTGAAGCAAATAATATAAAACTAAATATAAACGGTTTGACATCTAATTTGAGCTGAACTAAGACGTCAAGTCAGATCCAGATTACGAATCAGTAAAATCAACAAATGGTTCTAAATTTGTGCACATTGAGTTGGATCCGCTATTTGTCGTAACCAATGGTGGTTCAAAAGTTTGCTCATTACATGGAGGTATTTGATTAATTCTCTGCAAATTAAACCCTGATAAAGTGTAGATTCTATGTAATCATCATGAAAGCAGACCAAGTTGTAATTATGTTGTCTTCATTTTTATGGTAGCTTGATTGTAGTCACAATTGAGGCTGCTAACGGGGGTGCCAAATTGCTGGGGATGTACCAATCCAAAGAAAAATGTTATTTTATCCATATGTATTTGTGGTAATTATATAAATGTCCCTTGTTTTGACGGGCTTCACAATTATCCTTATGATACAATAAATATACCCCTTCCAATCTAAAGCCCATCAGGGATCCATTAACCTTTTTTCTTCTTTGCACATATACCCTACCTCTTTTAACCTTCAATTTTTTCTCTTCAAACATCCAGATAAACACATTCAGAGAAAAAACTAAATTGAAACGCTCCACCACCATCTCCACCGCTACCACCCCCATCTCAGTCGCCGCCATAACCAAAAGCACCAGAGCCACAACCACCACCACCATCTCCATCGCCACCATCATCATCTTCTTCTTCACAATCAACAACAATCGATTCCACTGGTATCCAACCTCCACCACCACAACCACAAGATCATCAACAAACCAATCAGAAAATGTATATTAGGTTTAACTTGATTTAGATAGATATAGCATGAAAAACCTAAATCGAAAGATTTAATTTACTGTAAATCAAAGAGAAAATTTTATGAGATTCATAATTTGAAGAATTCATCTTCATAAACGATTGAACAGGTAAGTCAATCGAAAGTTTAATTGATTGATTTTCAGATCTGAAATTTCTGAAACTAATTTTAGATTTTAAAAACTTTTGATTGAATTAATATGGATAATAATGGTGGTGGTTTGTGTTTGGTCCTGGACTGGTGGTGGGTGGTGGTGTTGTTGTTGTTGCGACTGTGGTAGTTGTTGGTGAATGTTATTCTTTGTTGTGGTAGTGGGATTCAATACTGTTCCAGATCCATTTTACAGGTACGGTTCTTAGGTATTAACTTCCATGGTCGAAAGGTCTCTGGACTTCGGTTTTTATGGGATCAACAACTGTTGTTGATCCCGTTTATGGAATCAACAACTGTTATTGATCCCATTTATGGAATCAACTCATGTTGTTGACTCCTATTGTTCACAACATTTCCTTGGATTACTGTAGTCATGCGTGTAGTTTAAATCATGTTTGTTAAAAAAATTAGCTTAACTTCCTGCTAGTTTGTGTTTGTGTATCATTGTTCGACTAATAGTAGTGGTGGTGATGTTGGATTAGTATTTGTTAACAGCATTTCCTTGGATTAGCGTAGTCATGTTTGTAGTTTAAATCATGTTTGTTAAAATAGTTAGCTTAATTTCCTTGTAAAAATCTTCAAAAGTTAAATTTGTGGTGCAATGATAGCATGACCGACTCTACGTCAGATGATGCGTGTTCGACTCACACCAAGTTCACTTATTCCTACATGTCAACTCTAACTGTTGATCCCATTTTTTGTGGATCAACTTCCATTGTTGATCCAACTTCATGGGATCAACTTCAATTGTTGATCCCACTTAAATGGATCAACTTTGGTTGTTGAGACCATAACCTGGAAACATTGTTCCTAGGTTCCACCTTTTTGTATCAACTTTGGTTGTTGACTCCATTCACTGGATCAACTTCGAGCGTTGACGCACAAAAAAAAACTGGAATATGTATTAGTAAAGTTATATTTGAACTTTTTTTTTTGGATCAACTTTGGTTGTTAATACCTAATTTTGATGGCGGCGGCGATGGCAGTGGCGGCGACGTTGGTGGCGACAGCAGCGGTGACAACTTCGTCAATGATGGTGGTAGTTGTGGAATATCAGTGACGGTAGTAGAATATTAGTGGTGGTTGTAGTTAGTAAGTGGTGGTGGTGGTGGAGTGGTGGTGGCGGCGGTGTTGGTGGCTGTGAAGTAATAGAGAAAGAAATTTGTTAATGGATAAGATTTTTAAATGAAAAATAATATTACAAATGAGGATATTAAGGTAACCTATTTTTAAATGATAGAGATATATTTATTGTTGTATAAGGGCAGTGGCGGAGGCAGAAAGTTTTGGTAGGGGGGACAAATATATTGCGGCCGTAGGTCGCAAAAAAAATTTCTCCATCGAATAAAATTGATTAGATTCAATAGTATGGATGCTGCACAAAACGAGAGACTGCCACCCATTTTGTTGTTCAAGATCTCTACTTTGCAGATATTAGAGAAGCTAATGGTAACATGAATACGCTACCAAGTTTTTCTCATGAAGGTAATTTTAAGAAGGTATACTATCTCTTAACGGTAAACCAGAAAAACTAGGGGGGACAATTATATCATTTGACCAAATTATCACTACTGATTTTGTTTTTGCCGAAAACCAGTGAGGACAACTATCCTCACTAGTCCAAGTGTGGCTCCGCCACTGTATAAGGATATAATTATTGGATGTTAAAACTAGGAGTATTTAATTAATATACCCTATGTATTTTGATACATCCCCAAGCAATTTAATAACCTCTATTAAGGATCTTGAGTCACAATGAAGAGTGCCCTCAACAATGATAATCCATAAAGGATGAATGACTTGTTCCTTTTAATTTCTCGTGGCTTTCTGGTAAGAGTTTTGCTAGACTCACCATAATTTCTCCATCAATCTCTCCTAAAAGAGAATCGGGGGGCTGTGTTTTAATGATTAGCAGGATACTAAGAGATTCAAATGGGCCCACCATCTCTATTTGTTGGTGAATTATTTGAGGGGCTAATTATTCTTACGACCCTAGAAATATGGGTCTTACTCTTTTGGCCCTAGGGTCATAGAAATAATTATGCAAATTATTCTCTTGACCTTGAAACAATTGTGAATATTTTCTGCACGCATTCTACCTGTGTATATTTCCTGCACATGATTTTAGACGTGGATATTTTCTACACAACTTCATATCAATGTGTTTGTTCATCTTTAAAAAACGGTTTTATAAACTCATTTAATGTACATATTATAGTATAAGCAATTATGAAAGGTTAATTAACATTGTGGATAATAACTACACACCAAAAAAAGTCGTGGATAATATCTGCACACTAAAAAAATATACTTTGAATAATAATTGCACTTTAAAAAAATTATGTGGATAATATCTACACACAAATAATAAAAATAAATAAAAATCACTTAAAGAATAAAAGTTTCTAAAAATACAATAATTTGATATTTGTATTTATACTCGTTGGATTGGTCTTTCAAAAACCTTTCTACATAAATAAAATTTGTCAAATTCCTACGTATGGTTTGCGAGATATGTTATATTGAAGTTGGTTTGACAATTATACCCTTAAGGAATAGAGTTTATTTCAAATTTTGACATCATATAACATCTTTATTCATATGACCCTCCTTCTTTTCTAAGGGTCATTTCAATAAAATAAGTTAAAGAATTTTTAAATGGACTTCAAGCCCAAGGCCATAAGAGTAAGAAAAAGAGCGAAGAGAGGGTCAAACACTTAATTCCCACTTATTTGAGATATCTCCCTCGATAAACCTTGAGTTTCCGTTGTGATAGAACTTGATATATTGTAGCTACTTAGTGTATAAGACAACTTCTATTAAATCTCCAAATCAACAGTTATTTTAATTTTTACTAGAGCTGGTGATCGGTGGTCGTCAAACTGTTCTTCCCAGAATAATTGATCGACGAGCTTACAAAAATTAATCACACAATCAGTGCCTACACTTTTCTTATAACAAAAACAAACCGTTTTTTAAACACTATAAAAACCGATACTTAGATGAGTAATGCCAAGCACTATGGTTGGGGTTTCGTGTGGCTACAACTTAAATATAACCAAACGAAACAAAGGTTCGGTTGCACCTCACTGTGGAAGTTGGGCATCACTTAGCCTAATGTACCAGAAACTGAGTTTTAGTCCAAACAGTGCCATACGGAAACTCAATTTCCGTTTTTGTCCAAAATATTATTAAGTTGGATTTACATAGATAATTATTATAGGTAAAAAATATTTAAGAGAAAAAAATGAAGATATAATAGGAAAAGAAAAATAATTTTAATGAATAAAAGAGTTAAAAGATAAATAGTAGGATTAAAATTAGGTTACAGCTGAAAAATCATGTAAGGAAACTCACTATCCATCAAAAATCCAAAAAACAGAAATTGAGTTTCCGTAAAGCCAGTTTTCAAAAGGGCATCCCTTAGTTTAAAAGTGGAACGGATCTGTTCGACTTTTTAGCTATGACAGGAGAATTCGCCACACTAAAGCCAAACTGTGTCACATAGTACTTGACTCTCGTCTCTCGCTATAAATAAGCTATAGCTAACGATTTATGGTTTACCACAACGCTTGGCCTAATGGATCCCATAACATCTATGTAAGAGCCACCATCTCTAAAGTTCCCACTCAGTCTTTAGTTTTTAAATTTTGTTTTGGAGTTTTTTCTTGCAGTCTGTCTAGTCTTACTTGCAAATCGTTTAAAAGGGGTTATGGGAGGAAACCCGGTGAACTGTGTCTGACCAAAGAACGGAGGGAGGTGAGGCTTATTTGGGATGTAGTCCACCACAAAACTACTAAAAGCCCATTGGAGCCGTGGTAATTGTTTAAAGAAAATATCCCAGGTAAGAATTTGGATCAGCCCAACTAGTATCCAATACTTCTATTCCCTAATCTCTACTATATACTTTATTTGTATAATTGTATTCCTTTATCGAAGTTGGATGCTCAAATAATCCCCTAACTGCTCAATTTTTATAAGTATCCTATTTTTGTTTATGAATTTCAGTAGGTTAAGTGTTTGATAATTTGCGCTACTAAACCTAAAATTGTTTCAGACAATTTTCACTAATGTCAGAAGGGTAAGTGTTTGATGCTTTGCTGCACCTAAAGTTTTTTTTCTAAACTATGGTGTTAATATTAGAAGGGTAAGAATTAAACTTAAAATGACACATGGAATGCTTTTGGTTTAATATACGAGCGCCAAAAGTATTTCTAGGGTAGTATCTAAATGATAGGATATCCCTATCGCTAAACGGTTTCGACACCCTTACTTATATCTGGCTGTTTGACGGACCGAGACTGCAATAATACATATTTACAAAAGATATGGTTTGTAAGAAAATAATTCTGGACGTACTAATGATTCGTCTACTGGGAAATATCTTTTTTAGCCCCTCGTAACATGAATTTATGGTTTCGTCGCTGGTCTGACTGAAACAACATGAACACAGTTAAGCAAAGTGTATTTTTATTCATGTAGTGTGGTAAAGTTGCATGACCACAAATGGAGTATGTGTGAGTAGGAAAGAAAACACTAGCAAAGTGATCTATTTAAAATTTTGCGTGGTTCCTATAAGAAGTATATAGTTCACACTCACAAATTAACTTATGTTTGGTGATTTGAATGTACCTGGCTTTGTACAAGTATAATCCATTTGAAACCTAAAATTTTGCTAAGTTGATGGAGAAAATTGATAAGAATATCAAAGTATCAAAAGGATGTGGTGTGGGATTCTTTTAACGGAAATAAAAACAACAGGAGGGGAATAAAATACTCATTTCAACCATGTTATTGTTAATTTCCTTAAATATTAAACAATAATTTTATTTATTTCAATGATTTTAATATCTATTTGTTTGGTTTGATAATTGTAATAACTTTTTGCATTATAGTTTATAATTCATTGTTGCGGAACTATTATCAAGTTACTAATTCTCCCAATTTATATTTGCTAATATTAGTATCGACTCTTGACGAGTATCTTTTAAAATGGCCATATATCATCAATATCAATGAGTATCAATATTATAGTGTTTTCAAGCACATGAATACATCACAAGGACGGAGTTATCAACTATCATATTACCTACATATAAATGGATGTGAACTCCAGTATGTTCATTATGTTGTACAGTTGAACCTCGATAAATGAATAACCTCGCCAAGTGAATAATTTTTTCCGGCCCCACTTGGGCCAAGGAGATAAATGAATAACCTCGTTTAATGCGTTAATGAATAAAAAAAATTGAATCCCTAAAGGCCATATAGAAATATAAAGGAATAATCACTAAATTTCATATAAAAAAATATAAACCGATATAAATAATTAGTAAATTTTACATAAAAATATATGTAGAAATAAACTAAAATGTGATGATCATCGCTTGAAAGGTAATGCTTGCATAACCAATATACATAAACAATCAATTTTACATAATTGATTGTTTTTTCTTCCACCCAAACCAAAATGCACCGCATCCTTAATTTTATGTAATGCTTGCATACTTTCTGGAATATTTTGCTCATGTTATAGCAAGTAATTTTTTATGGTGATCATCGCTTGAAAGGCATCTTTGAATGACATATTTTGTATGATGCTACTATCATCTGGTTCAGGATCTGACTCAATAATTTCTTCGTCTGTTGAAGATTCAATAATTGCATCATTTTCGTTGGGATAGTTTAAAAGATGTTCGCGTCCCCTGAATTATTGATAAGAATTGCATCTATAACATAAATTAAAAATGACGCTAGTTAATCCTTGGTTATCTTTCTTCTATGATCATTGAATTATTGATAAATTTTTTGACCAATACCCTTTAGGTAAATTTGTATATATCTTTTCTTATACGTTTTAACTTCTTAATTAAGAAAATACCGTCTAAATAAATAATTCCGCTAAACGAATATTTTTTGTTGGTCCGGATGGCATTTATTTATGGAGGTTTAACTGTAATGCATTCTTACGAGGGATGGCACCACTCGGTAAATAAACGGAAAAATCAAAAGCAAATATAGATCTAGAGATGCGCTCGCGGAGGCTTTGGCAGCTTCCAAAAGGGGATGTGAGCCCGTTAGCTGCCCCTAGTAATTCTGTCATCAGTTTACAAAAATACCCTTCTCTGTTTCTATTACTCTTTTCTTTCTCTCCTTTAGTTGTTGTGTTCTTCTCTTTAGGTTACACTTACAGAGAGTATTTTCGGCGGCAGCAATGGCGAAAGGAGACGATGCAGTTCGTAAGAAGAAGAACAAAGTCTTAAGAAAACGGCTTAATGCTGACCCTTCTACTCTGTCTACACGGATTGCTGGTATTATTGCTGCTAAACAAAGACGAAAACAAGGCAAACGTCGCCAGTGTGAGGTACTTGTTACAATTTTTTCATTCATTTATATCAAAAATTAGGGATTAGTACAACTTGGGTTTTTCTTTTAACATATTATTAGTTGTTCAGAACAATAAAGTCTGGGTTTTGTTTATTTGATTGTGTTGATTTTCTGGAATTAGGGTTTATACAAGGGTTTAGTATTTATTGCTAGGGCATTTCTGTTCTCTGTGTATGTGTTGCAGTGAGTGAAGTCAGGGTTTATTGAACAATAGAATCTAGAGTGGTGAAAACTAAGTAGAATTCGAAAGAAGGAAACTTGGTTTTGGTTGGTTTATAATAGGGTTGCTAGAGTAAATCTGTCGATTTCTTTCGTAAGCTATTCAAAGATTTTTTTAAGTGCTGGCAATTGAAGGGATGAGAGGATAAGCTTGTGGATTAGTGAGGCAAGGTGAACTCTATGAGTACAATCTGTCAATACGTATTGACGTATAATATTTTGCAAAATCAGAATGTCAAATGTGTTTTTCAATGGGTTCACTAGATATATCAATCTGTTTAAATGAACTTAGATCGTAATCTTATTTATACATGTTTGTATGAGTGCTGGCAATTAAAGGAATGGGATCATGAATGAGACAAGGTGAACTATGGTAAATCTCGGCCCTTTTTGCGCAGCGCTCGTGCAAACAGCATTTACCAACAATATGGTTTATCAGTGTTGATTGATAAATAGGCAGATAAAAACTTTAAGTTAGTATGTCGATTGTGTTGTTGAAAATTATTTACTCACTATAACAGTTATAATAAGAAAATAGAGACAGGCGTTAGGCGAATCCTCTAATTTCCTCTTCTTTTGTTCTGGATTCATTGGCGTATTCTTGGTTAGAGTAAATCAGGATTTACGCATGGGTTTTAGTATTTATTGGGCATTTCTTAGCTAATTAAAGAAGCGTGGATAAGAATCAGGTGAACATTGTCAATCCGTTGGATAGTGTTTTTTTTTTTTTTTTTGTCATTCCACTGGATGGTGTCTGGACTGCCATGTAAATGTATCGGCTGTGTGCGCAATGAATAAAATCAGAGTTTATTGGACAATAGAGTGCAAATTTAGTACAATTAGAGAGAAGGGAACTTGGTTTGGTTGGTTTATAATAGGGTTACTAGACTAAAGCTGTCGATTTCTTTATGAGATTCAAGGATTGATTTTATTCACGCCTGAGTGCTGGCAGTTGAAGGGATGAGATGATAAGCATGTGTGGGTTAGTGAGGCAAGGTGATTCGTAAGAGTACAATCTTGGCCCTTTGGTGCAGTGCCAGTGCAAAATGCTGTACAAATAGCATATCCCTACAATACGAGATAGAAAAAAAAAATTTGCAAATCAGAATAACAACTGTGTTTTTCATTGGGTTTAGTAGACTAAGAATTGTCAACCTCCTGTTTGTGTAAGTACTGGCAATTCAAGGGATGGGATCATGAGCAGGTTGGCTGGTGAGGCAAGGTGAGCTATGGTACAATCTCCGCCCTTTTTGTACAACGCTACTGCACACAGCATTTTCCTACAATATAGTTCATACATATAAAAACTTGAAGTTAGTATGTCGAATGTGGTTTTTAAAAAAAAATATTTACTCAGTGTAACAGTGGTAAGTGTGATATGAGTATAGAGACAGGTGTTAGGCGATTCCTCTAATTTTCTCTTCTTTTGTTTTGGAAATATTGCCGTGTTCTTGGTAAGAGTAATTTTTTGATTTTGTGATGATTTTCTAGGGAATGTGTTTCACCCTTCCTACCCCTGAGGATCCCTTCAATGAGGGAATTAGAAAGAAGGAACCAAAAGCAAATAAGAAGAAGAAACTAAAAGCTAAGAAGCTCGTATCCGAGATGAATTCTGAGAAGGTTGAAGGTAAGCAAAAAGTAAAGGCTTCGCCGAAAACAGTAGTTGAGTGCTTGAATGCAATTCAGGAAGCGTTTGTTAAAGATGGTACCTTCTCTGGTAATAAGGCCAAACCTGTTATGGTTAATACCTGGGGAATGAAGTTCTGGAAAAGTTGTTCAGAGGGTTCGGATGTCCTTGAGACATCTGGAGGCTCTTCAACTGTGGAGCAGATAGCTTGGGTAGTCTCTACGGCTGCTGCTATGTTTACGAAGAAGGTGAAAGGGGATGCAAACCCTTTCCTTTTGTTCCTCGTTCCATCCAAAGAAAAAGCTATTAAGGTATGTCTTTGCAAAATTAATTATTTTTCTCACTGCTGTATCTTCTCATGAATATTTCTTCTCTCGGATGTGCTGTTAAGTGTTAGCTAATTTTGGTATGATAATGCTGGTGTCTCATTTTATTTGGACCGGTATACCTTGATAGGTAAGGTCAGTGTGCAAACATCTAAAAGGACTTGGCGTACAAACTGTTAGCATTCACTCTGGTAAATCACTGGATCAGCAGATTGATGGGTGAGTATAGCATCTCAGTATTCCATACTTATTCCGCTAAAAGAAAACCTGCCTTTAGTTGCCTTCATGTTCTGTTTTATTAACTGTTATTCTGTTCTGCACAGCCTAAAAAGTTGTGAGCCAGATTTTCTTGTATCCACTCCTGACCGGCTTCTGGAGCTTATTGCAGTAAAAGCTGTTGACATATCTGCTATTTCCTTGTTGGTAGGAAGCTTCATCCTTTTTAGCCAGTTGATTAATATTTTCTTTTTTCTAATTGTGTTTTAGATATCTGATATACTTCTGGTTATGCTTTTTAATAGGTTGTTGATGGATTAGAAAGCTTCGCTAAAGATGGTTCTTTTGAGAAGATAAAATCAATCAGGGAAGCTGTCACTGGAGTTCCTCAAACTGTCATTTTCAACAACAGTTCTGACCGGATCACCTCCTCCACTCAGAGAAAGCTTCTGCGGAAACAATTTTGCACCTTGTCTCTCTATGATTCTGTAACGAGTCAAAATGCCTGATCTCTCTGTGTACACATGTATTTTCCTTTTTGGAAGAATGATGATCAGGGCCGGCCCTGAGGAGGGATCTGGCCTGGTATACGTTAATGAGTATCTAGAGTTGGTACTTTTTTTTCTTTCATTTTGGTTATACATTAGCAATAGCATTATGCCATTATATAAGAAAAGTTCAGGCCCGTACCAGTTTTGAATTATGGTCTGAGCACCAGAAATCTAACACTAAACCCATCTCAGTTATCTCTTGATCATGAGTCCTGGTTTAGGCACTACTCAAATTATTTTGGGATATTACCCTGTGATTTCAAATGCCTATATGAGTTTCCGGAGAGTTGCAACAGCAAATCCATGGACAGTTTCTAGAATTATGCCATACAAATTCTTCACGATTTATAAAGGGGATATCAGTATTACTTGGGGATGATAATTCTTCATGATTTATAAAAGGGATATCAATATTACTTGGGATGAAACCAATCCATATAGAATAAATAAATGTTAACATATCCTGACTGTCAGATCATTGAATTGATATCACCCCGCTAATAGTGGTATCCCCTTTATAAAATCTTGAAATTCTTGATGTAATGATTACTTCAATTCCAAATGGAGGAGTAATATCAATTTCTTGACTTATTTTTTTTCCATAGCATTAATGGAAACAATTAGTCTTTGTGATGTGATTATGGATTAAATGGATAATAAATTTGGTTAATTATTTCTACAATACCATCACACGTTTTCTTTGTGATGGTTGACAAGTCCATGAATATGCGAACATACGTGCACACTTTTATAGTATCCTGCATTTTGTGCCGGTTGTTTTGTAATTAATTTGAAGTTAATATTTTAATGATACGTTTTTTTTACAACGCTCTATAGTCTAACAAAACATGAGCATAATTAGAAATGTATAGCACACCAGTAGTTGAAAAATTATGGTTAAAATTAAGATTAGTAGAAGATGTTGAAATTACGCGTGAGTATTAGCCTATGACTTCAATGTCCAAATGTCTATATAAATTTCAAAAAATTAATCTAATGACCATTAGATTGTATAAATAATTAAAAAAAACTGAGTTGCAATGGCAAATTCAATATCAGTTGAACTTTCTTTTTCTCTTCTTTTCTTCGGGAAGAAAAAGAAAAGAAATCTAATCTCCTTCATCTTCTTACTCGGATCTAGTCTAATTATGACTAGAATTATGCAAGGATTTTAGTTTTATGTTTTAGTGATTAGGTTTTGTTTGTTTAGCTGTTTTTCTTTGAGTTTCTAAATTTTTAATGTTTTATTTTTATTCCTGCACTTTAAGTGCTTATAGGCTTTCGACCTAAAAGGTAATTCTTGCGTTCTCCTTGGTGATGATCTTCATTTATTTTAATGATTTTTGGTCTTTTATTATGTGGATTCTGAAGTACGATGATGGACTCTATTAGAATTCTAAGTTCTCCCGTCAAGATTTTAAGCACATTACTCTACTTGTATTGATTAGTTTAACATAATTTCAAATTGAGTAGTGCATCAATTTCTGGACTTATTTTTTCTACATAGCACTAATGAAAACAATTAGTCTTTGTGATGTGATTAAGGATAAACTGGATAATAACTTTTGTTAATTATTTTCCGCAATGGCAGTCACAAGTTTTCTTTGTGATCAAAATCTAACAGGTCCATGAATGTGATAATAATTTTTAAAACTGACATTTTGTAACTTCCATAATATGAATGTGTTCTTAGGCTCTTATATGGCCCTTTACTATGAATTATACAATCCCTAAGAGATTAATTACACGGTCTGAAATTTTGTAAACAAACAGTCGTAGTTACAACAACAAACCTCCAGAGACTCTTTAAATTTTGCCAACGAAGTAAATTTTTGTTAGTAATAGAAGAATTTCAGTCACCTGAAAAAAATCAAGGTTATAGAGGCAAATCATGGACCGCTTAACAAATTCTAGGTTACATTGCATATAATGGCTCATTTTACAAATTGTGGGACATGAAGTGAATCTTAAGTCACATCAAAAATCAGGGAAGAACCTAGGAGAACTGATTTTTTTCTATCAGGCACGGGCTAATAGCCTTGGCCAAACGCAACATTTAGTAAAAAAAAAAAAGGAATTGTGCTTGTGGCTGTGGGTTTAAATTTGGAATTTGGGTTATGATACACTTCTTTTTCCCCCTCGGTCACTAGATACACTAACCATTTTAATGACAAATTCTGAATCCTAACAAAATTCGAGGTCACAAATGAGATATATATATTTACACCACTGGTCGTGTAGAAGATTTGAATTACGGTGACAAATTTTCAGCCACATATCATTTTTTTTTCAAAGTTACAATATAGTTTCTAGTTCATATGGAAAAATTTGGGTTGGGAGATATAGAGTTATAATGTAACAGAGCGGAAGATTTTGCCTCCATCTCGCTCTAGGCTGGCCCAAACTCTCAGGTGAGCTGCTCGAACTGTGTAACCAGACTGTAAAATTCCAAGGCTTATCAAGCAAATGCACTATAATTTTCCTTTCTAAACATGCTTTACAAGCATGATACTTCAAATGTAGTTTCCACATTGTACCAACGTATTCCTTTTAAGGATGCAAAGCCATAATGGCCAATGGTGATACATATATATGCTTGCAACACGGGATTGCAGGTATTTTACATGTCTTGGTCACATATTGGACTAGAACATAGGCCATTGTAGATTTATTTTCTCAGTCTTTAATCTGCATCTATCTTGCGATAGATGTATGCATTGATCTTACTCACGCCACGGATGCAGCATCCAGGCACATACCGTTCATGTCGTGCATCATTTTTGTGATGCAAATAGTGCAAGCTCCCCAAACTAGCAATCTGGTTATCTTTATTTCCTCACCGTGCCCAATTCGCGATTAATGCATGCCAACATCGTATAACTTGATAGGTAGTATGAACATTCATTTCATGGCTTACAACTACCTCATCAAGTGTGTTGCAATCACTTTCTAATTAGATGATATGAGCAACGAAATACTGAACCGCGATGCGGCTGCCTTCGTACCTTACTCATACCATAAAAGAATTTAGCACAAATGTTAGCTCATTTAAAGGGTCATCTCGAATAGAACAACCAACTCAAGTTTATTAAGATAAGGCCAATATGGATTCCAAAGACCAATCGTTCCGAAAGGATAGGCTTAGGAATATAAAATACGCATCACCAACAATTACCAACACAATACTTAACTCTTACAGGCCAATGAAATTTCGCGAAATATGCACAAGATTTTGCATGAATAATGCCACTTAGTTCACAATTGTGCATTCTCGTGCTCTAAACATGCAAATTTATGCACCATTCATCTTTCATATGGAATACATCCGTTTAACAACAGAACAACATGATGCTCTCGAATCATGAAGCATCCTCGAGTAGGCAACACATCATAATTATGTTATTGCTCGAATATGCTCCATCAGGTAAGCAACGGAGAATAATGATGCTTTCTCATTAAATATGCTGCTTCGGTATACAAGATACGCAAGATGATGTATCTTGTCCTAAATGATTTTCAACCAATACCTCCTCCCTATATATGTCTTATTGACATTTCTACATATTGAAAAAAGAGAGTTATTGGCATATAGAGGCTGTCGTTCACTTTTACGACGGTGATGTAGGGAAGATGATGCATATCTTGTTCTCGCCCAATGCACTGCAATGATGCATTCTCAATGACAACGTGGCATAGTGATGCCTTTGCATCGCAACGCGCACTCTAGTCAGTAACATAACATAATAATGCGTTTTGCATCACAACACATACTCGTGTAAGCAACATAGCACAATGTCCCATAATCTGAGTAAGGTCGAAGCGTAATAGTGCATTTGCATCAAGATTCTTCATTGGGCAAGCAACACTGCATAACAATGCATTCTCAAGCAAGCGATATAGCGAGATGATGCGTTCGCATCATGAAGCTTCCTTAAGCAAGGATCATAGAAAAAATGGTGCATCTCGTTTTGATGCACCTTCAACCAATACCTCATCCCTATATACGTCTTACTGACATTTCTATAAATAAAAAATTTAAAGTTGTTAGCCATGTACCGAATCCCACTGTAACAACCGTATTTTTCGCATGATGCATGCTCAAAGATGCGTCATAGATTCATCTCAAACTTACGTTGCGTATTAAGCGGAACATTGGCCTAGGCCCAATAATGCACCACTATGGTACATTACGTGGGTTACATTGGCCTAAAGCCAATATTGCGCCCCTACGGCGCATATGAAGGCTATACTGGCCGAGAGCCAAAGTCACATCATCATGGTGCATCATGCTGATTGAGTGGATGGCCTAGAAAAAAAAAAGCGCCACTATGGCGCGTTACGCAAGTTATATTGGCCAAGGTCTAATATCACACCACAATGATGTGTTAGGCTAGAGCAGGCTGGCCGAGACAATGTAGCGACATCATGGCGCAACATTGAAGTTGGACTACGGGCTAGAAACAGAAACACATCCATCATGGCGCTTTATACAGAGACACATGGCAACGGCCATGAATAGTGAAGCAAGCACATCAAAGTCCTTCCCAACTTTGATTTGTGAAAATTGTAATGCAACATATATAGGGAGGGGTAGTTAGTTGAAGGTGCATATAACGGAGATGAACCTAAAGCTTCATAGCATGTTAGATGATGATTGTTTCCATACTTGACGAGATGAGTTACATTCCAATCCTTGGATGCTCATATTCCCTATCAAGGCTTCGACGTAGGCATGTACCAACGACGCACTGGGCATGACATGGAAAGTAATCTATATTTGTATGTAAATTATAGAGCTTGCATAGGATATTGACATCACAAGGATGATGGAAAGGAAAGTAAGGCATGAGCCTGAATGATGCACCCTTGAGACGAGCATGATCAGTGCATGCCTTCAGCAATTCCTGAGCTAAGTAAAGAGGTGGGGTTAGGCCTGCAAGGACTATGCACAAGTCCATGAGTGAACTATGCCTGGAAAAGACTCAGAAGCCAGTGAAGCATGTAAGAATGCATTTTCATCAGCATTTATTTCTTTATACCCTTCACAGAACAAGGGTAAGTTGGAACGATTTGGAAGCTAAGTTAAAGGCAACATGCTTGGCAAGTATTCTTGCAAAGGGTAAATGGATGTACATTCGTCTGGCGTAAACAAAAGTGTAAATCTCGTATACTAGCATCGGTGTGGCGCATCAGGGGGTTATGACATGCGCGTTAGGTGTAATATTTCGGTATGTCATACCTACTATTATTCGTGACACGATGCATGCTAGATTATGCTCATTAGGTAAGCAACATAACACAATATTGCGCCACTTTGTAAGCGACGATCATGATGATGCATTAGCTTCATAATGCTTCCACAGGTAAGAAACAAATCATAAAGATGCATTACCATTGATGACCTTTGGTAAAAAACATTAATAAACATTGCATCTCTTCATAACGTACAATCATCCTCATGTTTTAGTATCGCGATGCTTCCTTTAGTAAGCAACATTGGTAAATGTCACGTCTCTTAGAAAGGGGACAAGCGTATTGATGTCGTAAAGCCGATGCACTACTTGCACCAAGCGTGCATTGCAAGTTCGAGATGATACATCATTGATCTTAATGTTGCATAATAAAGACACACCGTTGTATAATGGTGAACTTCGGGACAAGATGCATTACTTGCACCAAGTGTGCATCACAAATTCAAGATGATGCATTATTGTACTCAACAACGCATCACATAACACGCAACACATACTCTTGATGCATCCTAGAGTAAACGTCATCTGAAAAATACGTGTGTTACACACAAGGCCATTTGTTTGCTTAAGAGGCAAATTTTAGGTTTAATAGACAGTTTTTTTGGATAGTGATGGATCACCTAATTTTTTTGGATCACATTGGAAGGTTTTGTCTTACAATGCAGGTTTTTGAGTGGTGAGACAAATTTCCCGGTCATAACAAAAGTTTTTAAGTTAAAATTCCAAAATTCAACTTCGGAGCAAATTTTAGTTTATGGGGTGTAATACCCTGATTCGGTAGGTAGGGTTCGCCGATTTAATTATAAGTAATGGTTTGTCATTTCTTAACACCGAAGACTTTTCAGCACAATTGGCTCTAGAGTTGGCAGAAAACTTTGCAGTTAAGCGTGCTAGGGATGGAACAATCCAATGATGGGTGAACTCCTGGAAAGCTGTTGTTGGATGACCGCGGCGGTTCCCGTTAAAAACCCAACATTGCCGGAAAACCGCAGTGGCTAAGCGGGGATAATATTGGTGGAGTTACGTGTCATTACAAATGGTACCAGAGCCGATGACGGGTCACATATTGAGGGTGAAGGAAAACACTGGACGAAATGGAATCACTAGTATCATGAAGGGCATGAAACGTCGGAGATCTGGGCTTGCATATATATATATATGAGCGGAGGACGACTCTAATTTAAGTTATTGGGTATCGTAATACCCTGATTTGGAAGATCAGGTTTTCCGATTGAAATATAGGTAATGGCTTGTCCTTTCGTAACACCGAGGCCTGTTCAGCATAATTGGCTCCAGAGTTGACATAAAACTCTGCAGTCAAGTGTGCTCGCGTGGGAGCAATCTAGGGATTGATAACTCGCGAAAAGTTGTTGTTGGATGACCGCAGCGGTGCCCGTTGAAAACTCCACACTGCCCGACAACCACAATGGCTAAGTGGGGATATATAGTATCGGTTGAGGGACGGGTCATTACATGTGGTACTTATTGGTCTAAAGTACATAGGTTGTGTTATAGATATTGGGCCACCTACCAAATCCTAAGTCATGATGGAAGGTTTTGGTTCACGTTGTAAATTTCACGTCCTCGTGCATACTTCGAATCATGAGATATATCTGAGGGACAATTTTTGAGTTACAGTGAAAATACTTCATAATGCAAATCAAGATTCAAAAGAAAAATCATACGATGAAATTTATGATGAATCAATAAATAAAATTTGAGAATATAAAAGGGACAATTCTAGACATATTGAAAAATATCGTAGAGATCTAACGGTGGTTTGGATTACCTTTTATCATTGGGATATGTAATGAGAAAAAATAATCCAAGCCATTTTTCTCACACGGGATAATCCTACAATTGATCTAAATCCAAGTCGAATTTCTTCCACAAAAAACCCTAAATACCTAAAACGAAAAACTTCACTGCCCGAGGGATGCTTTTCTCAGAGAGTCCCCTTTGGAGAAGAACTCAGCAAATTAATGACCATCATCAACCTTCCTGACCTTACTTCACTCGTCCCTGTAATTTTTCTTCGTTTTCGTTTCCTTTTTGGGGTTAATCGGTAATGTTATTGCTTTCTCTATGTTTGGTTTGCTATTTGGATGATCAGATTATGGTTTATGATCCGAAGAATAAAAGAAAGTAAGGCATTCAATCTTGTTCAGTTTTTTACTCGGACCAAGTCGCTGCAATAACGTCTCCAGCAACTTCTCTTTCAGATTCCGATAGTATTTCTGTTTATGCTTTAGATTTACTTTTTTTACTTTTAGTTTTATATCTTTTTAATATTAGATCAAGGGATTTGCTTCTATACTTTAATCTTTGTTATCTAGAACATGTGATCCTTCCTCTTACTACGTTAGTTTTGGTTGTTGATTGTTGTTTGATGTTTGTTTTCCTTACTTGTGATGTTTTGTGTTACCACAAATTTGATAGTGCTATATTCCGGCGATTAATCAATTTTCGATGAGCTTATTTTTCATCAACAACTGAAGAAAGGTTTCAAGTTTGGTTGTTTGGAAACTCTTCAGATAAAAGAAACGAAAACCTGAATGGTGAATTTCATCTCCCCCCTCGTTTAGGGGTATTTTTATTTTTATCTTTACTTGTCTTAAACTTAGTTTTAGTAATATGTTTTATGTGTACTAGAAATAGGAGGTTGATTCTAGCATCAACTATAGCCAAGGAAACAACAACAACAGAATCAAGATCACTATACCAAGTTCATCGACTTCAACAACTGATGAAAAAGCTCCAACAACTGATACAAAGACTCCAATGCCGATTCGGTCTATTACATCTCGATCCAGACCTCAAAAGACTCGTTCAGAAAACCTTAGCTACTCGCGTTACTGGTACTCAAGACTCTGTTACTTAGATTTAGGTGTAATATACCGTTACTTTGAAAAACTTAGTTCATATAAGCTAGACTTACATGTTCTTGAAAACACAGAGTTCGATTTGATCCAACCACTGCTCTATGCGGTCAAACAAATTATTTTTATTTCAAAACTAATTAGGCCCTGTGATACTATTTGGTCCTTTTGGAATTTTACAATGGTTTTTAAGTCTGTAAAATTAGGATGGATAGTCAAGGATTAGTGGAGATACTTTGAATCTGATGATAGTGTAATGATCTTGAAAAAATCATTTAACTGTTTCCAGTTTTCAAAATTGTTTACAATATTATGCACTGTTCTGAGGTTTTTCCTCGTTTATGAAAAAAGAATGTAAAGAATCTAAGAATGATTGTATATATTGTCACACCTCCAAATGCCTCTCGCAAATTTCTGCGAAAGTGTAACCTGGCAACAGAGTGGTTCTGTGAATCAAGCTTCACCCACCTGCACTTCAGCCTTATAAGTTTGCACCAATGCAAACAGCCAACTCACCAGTTCTACAGCGAAAGTCTTTTAGCCTTTTTTCAATTCACTTAACTTCTCAAATTCACCCCATAATGAATTCAAACATTGTCATACATTACCAACAACAACCAACCAACCAAGAACACTTAGAGCATGACACAATCATCTCATTTTATTGCATCAAAGGGAAGATATACAAAACTTTCCACTTAGGTACTTACACATACCTGTTCACCTTGAACCAAGCCTTAGCCTTACAAAAACTCTCCTAATTTGAGTGTCACACTTTCCTACGTAAGCCTACCGAATTTCCCATGCCTTAAGACTATTTATACAACAGCTTTACTTGTCCAAAACCGTGCACTACTGTTGCACACACATGGGACATCCATCTGTCCGATAAAGCAGTTCCGTAACCGCCACTAACTGTGCTAACGGGCCAGTTTCTCTCTAAACCGGCGTCATCGTCCAACACATGTTCTCAAGTATTTATGAACCTTCTCCCATGCTTATAAATTTTCTTTATAAACGTTTTCCTTTGTCTCGCGTCATTGGCATGCTTGTGAAGCTCGTAACCAACTCTTAACCGTCACTTGAGTCGTATTGCACAACTGTTGCGCTTTACTGAGTTCGGCCTTGATCCAATGCTCAGCCATCTTGTCCCTGCATACTTCTTGTTCTAAGCTAATGCACGGATAATCTTTGTGCTTCAATCATCAAGGCCAACTCCTTAAGCTCACTCTAGTTATTCATGCGTCATATGCTTCACTTAGCCATTTTGCTTGACAATAGTAATGCCACTCTTGCATTGCTAGCTTGTTTGCAATACTCAAGCTTTGGCCATCCTTGAGTTAATGCATAGACCAACTCTTGGACTATTCTACCTTCTTGCATCATCCTTGAGTTTGGGCCAACTCAATTCCACGGATATGCCTTAATGCCAACATCGCATGTTGCATCTGTCAATTTTGGGCATGTCTTGCCAATCCCTCGATGAAGCCTCATTGTGTCGTCCAATAAGATTCATTACTTATCCAAATGTCTTTACAGTATATCTCTACCTTGGCGCGTCACTGGCCCTGCAGGGCATTGCTATCTCAGCACTTGACAGTCTACGCCGGGTCGCGCCATCCTGGCTGCACATTGACTTGGCCTGCAACACTGTAACACCCAATCAATGTGCGCCACTTTCCTGGACGGTCATAGACCTCCCCCACCTAATCCGTTCAACGTCGTCGTTGAATGCGACCTAGTATAAACATTATACTTGTCTAAACTTCGTTGTATGCACTTTCAGAACCTTTTCTGAAATTTAGCAACCATTGTTAGCTTTCACAATATGCTATCTGCCAACTTTCATGTCATAGCATCAGCATCACTTATCTTTAATGCCTTGCTATTGATCTCATATACTTGAGCCACATCTCGGCGTCGTAAACTACGCTTCAACTGCTACTCAAATCATGCATCAATATTCAAATGCAAACTTGAAATTCTTCTTAGCCATTTCTTCCAAATTGGGCATGGATTCCACTTAAATCATTTACGCCTAACTGTACGCACATAATGATTCTTCTTCAAACTGATCACCACGATCATTGGCATATCCTTTCGCCTCCCTACTTTTCCTTTTGCATCTAACTCAACATGACAAGGACCTATAAACGACTTGGCCTTGGGTTCCAATCAATTTTGCTGGCACATGCCTTGGATTATTGTCGTATATGCCCTCTATTAAGCATGTCACTAAGTGTATAGGGGTTTCCTTCGCATAAAACACCCGAATCTACACTTCATGCCTTTCCAAATTCGGTTCTTCCAAACGCTATTCAGGAACTCATTTCTTTGAATGTGGCCAGTAAGTATAAACTCTCTATACTTAGGCCTTGTTGCATACCCGAAATAGAATTGCAAGTTTTCTTTGCCTAATTTTCTAAAGCAAAACTATTGAGTTGCACAACCCATCTAAACAACTGTAACTAACTATATTTTGGACATAACATAGATAACCTTTTAAATGTCCATACGCCATGCCTTCAAATCTAATATGTCACCAACTATCTCTTTGAACTGCATTGCTAAATTGCCTGGAAAGTGTGTGTCTTTCTCTAGGCCATGAGTTCTACCCAACTCATGCTCGCTGATGAAATGATTTCGAACATGTTGTATTGCTTGCACTGTCACTGCCCATCTGTCGTCGTGCCATATTGCAATCCCCAAATAGCAATATCACTTTCGCATCAACTAGGACCTCTATCCAATGCTTTGCTTATTAGCTTTCAACTTTTCTTTCCATTGCATACGTTAGACTAAGTATGCTATCGTAACATCTCCCCATGAATTAACATTACATCGTAAATAAAGAGGCAAGACTTTATAAACAAAAACACCTTCATTCATTACTGCTCTTACATAACAAGACCATGTACCATTACATGATTTGATCCACCGATTATTTTGGAAAGCTAAAACTTCAACTAAGCATCTTGCTTACATCAAAGTAAACTACATACAAACTTGAAGACTCAAATAAGGTTTGCATAACCAAACTCTACACACAGAGTTTGCAACAACCAACAACTAAAGTTATATGGGAAAAAGATCAGAAAACACTATGTTTTCTGCACTAAGTTTTTCCAATGGAGACATCAATACTCCTTCTTGTCCTAGATTAGTTTTTGCCTTTTTTGAAGTGAGAAATAACTTCGCTGCGTGGTCTTGGTGGGCCCCGGAGATGGGTATATTTAAGCGCAATAAAAAAAACGCGGGCCTACAGTAATACCGCAAGTGCACGGTCGTCAGTTGGAGCTCGTGCAAGTACGGGTCGATCCACAGAGATTGGGAGTGTTTTGTAGTGTTTAGCTATTTGGGCTCTAAATTGCTATTGGGCTCTAAATTTGCTTTGGGCTTAGTGGGTTTGTTTGTAATGATGAAGTGCTTTAGGCCTTGGGCCTTTGAATTGAACTGAGCCTTGGACTCAGTTGGTTTGGTCTTGGGCTTTTTAGTTTAGGCTTATGGATTAAGCCCACAGTTGACTGAATTGGGCTTTTAGAGTAATCCAAGACTGAACTGGGATTTTGCTTCACCCTAGCAATGAGCTGGGCTTTTGGATTGACTGTGAACTTATGGGCTTTTGGTCTTTTGAATTCAATGAACTGAACTTGGGCTCAGTGTTGAAGTGAGCTTTGGGATCAGTTGGCTTTTGATGATCTGGGCCTTGAGCCTTTAGCTTGAGCTAGGCTTTGAAGAGGAAGCAGCAGCAGCAGTGCAAAGAGGAAGGAAAGCAGACAGCTGCAGTAGCAAAGCTGGAGAAAACAGCAGCAACAACAGGGTTGCAGCAGCAGTAGCAAGAAAAAGAAAGCAGCAGCAGCACTGCACAGCAGCAGCACAAGCAATGCAAGTAGTAGCAGCAGCAGAACAAGGAGAAAAGAAGAGATGGCAGTGAAGTAATGGTGGCACTAAGCCAAGGTAACAGTGGCAATGAGGCACAAAGGCAGTTAACAGGAAACAATGGAAGGTGACAGACAGCACAAAAGCAAGGGAAACTACAAGCAATGAACAATGGAACCAAGGCCTAAGCCAAGGGCAGGGGAGATAGGAAGCTAACAAAGCAAAGCTAAGGCATTCATCTAGAGTGGGAAGAGAACCAGCTTGCTCACAGTCACTAGTGAGCACTAGTTTCTCCCCACTTCTCAATCAACTCAATGCACTGAGATTTCTAGCCTAACATTCCACTAAACTAACATTACATGGAACACAAACATCAACAGGAACAACACACATTAACAGGACACATGTAAACAACATTTAACAGGAACAACACATCTCTTGATTATAGCACATGTAAACAACATCAACATTAACAGCACACATTTAACAGGAATTGATTGGAAACTGAAATTGAACATTAACAAAACAAAGTTCTGGACACTGGCTAGTCCAACATGCCCATTACATACACCACAGTCCTCAATTTATACCCAAAGAAATTTCCCTCAAATTACAAATTAGGGTTTTCACCCAAATCCCTAAATTACAGACAAAATTAGAGTCTGTGAAAAGTTAACCCTTACCCTGAAATTGTCTCCTCTGTCGAACCCATCTCCCCTCTGCTTCTGTCTCTTCGAGCAACCCCTTCTTTTGGTCTCCTCTGTCGACTGTGGTGAAACCCTAGTTTTATCTCTCTCTTGATTATAGCACCTAGTGTGTGGGGGTGCTAAGAACGAGAAAGAGAGGCAACTAGGGAATGGGTTTATGGTGTCTGTGGTGAGGGTGGCGCAGGCGGCGGTGGCAAAGACTGGTAGTGATGGTGGTGGAAGGGAGAGGTGGTTGCAGAGCTCTCTGCACACGGTCGGGGGACAAGGAAGAAAAAGAAAGAGAAGAAGAGAAATGTAATGTGTAGTTCTCGATGGTTTTTAGGGTATGGGATGTTCTGGTGTGAGGCGGGTGCATCAAGAGATGATGTTTCGCGAGCTGGGCCGTGGGATGTGTAGTTAATGGATGATCTAACGGCGAGATGGGGATAAATCTTGAGCGACCGTTAGATTACGAGATACAACGAAACTGACGGCTCCGGATGGAGTTAGGTGCTGTAGTGTTTGGCAGGAGCTTCAGACTTCGATGTACGATGATGGAGCGACAGTTGGATGATGAGATGAATCCGATCTAACGGCTGAGAATGGAGGCGGGTATGGATATAGAAAATGGGTTTGGGTAAGGATTTTGGGCCTTGGGTATGCCAAGCCCATATCTTCTTTAAGAACAATTCTTCCTTCTTGAGCCCATTTCTACCCTTTTGGTCTTGTGCACAACATTCTTCGCGGCTTCCTTGTGTAATTCCTCCCGGCTTTTCACTACTTTTCTGCTCTTTTCCGCTCTGCTATTCATCCAAACTTTATTTATTACCTAAAAATGCAAAATTAAGTAAGAAAAATATTTATTCTTGAAAACAATGAAAATACAGAATATGGGATAAAATGTAGAATTACTGCACAAAAGATGAGTTAAATGCCAACAAAAAGGGATAAATATATACATTATTTGGCACTCATCAAATACCCCCAAACCTGAATTTTACTTGTCCTCAAGTAAAACAAAACTAAGGAAATCCTACCTATACCACTGTCGCTGGTCTCTCGAATGCATTTAGCGTATGCACTAAGCCTTTTAAACCACTAAGTGTCCCTAGTGGACGAGTTGAAGTCTCGTGAAGGTTTACCAGAGGTGTACCTACAAAACCTAAGGACAAAATATGAGCTCAGATTCCATCAAATGTGACATGTGCAAGTCAGTTAAGCTCACAGCAAAATGGAGATGTCAATCTAGTTATCGAAGGCACAATCCTAGCACTGATAACAAAAAAAGACATGTGATAAGAGTGTAAAGTGTATCTACACATGTGTAAAGAAAGATCTGAAGTTATGACTACTAATCACCAAGAGATAGTTTCTCAGGCTAAGAACCAAGGTCGAAATCTAGCTAGCTGTCCGGACTTTACGAGAATTGTGAATGAGTTGGAGGTATTTCACAATTACTCGCGTTGTACATCAATGGCATACACCCTCCTTGCTTATTACAATGAAACAACAAAATGACTCTTTACATGACTCTTATTTACATTGACTACTCTCTTTTATTTTTGGAACAAGAGAAAATGGAATTGATAAATACTTGATTTTTTTTTTTTTGTATTTTTCTGATATTTTTTTATTTATTTTTTTTTTTTGAAGAAACACTTTTGATACATATACAAAAGGAAACAAAAGATTACATGACACTTTGCAAGAGGTAGCCCTTTTTGATGCACCCAGTTAAATTCGATGGTTGTCTTTCTTAATGTAACCTCCACCTTCTATCCCAACCAACCAAAGAACAAGCTAGTCAAGTTTCGTTCAGTATTCTAAAGTGATTGGCAATCGTAACTTCCTATCAAACACCTTGAAGATCGAGGCCATACATGTATTGGTAGATCGTGCGCGTGCAAATTTCTTATCACTATGTGAATTGTGCTAGAATCAGGGTGCCTAAATATCTAGACTAAGACTCCTAATAATTACATATTTGCACAAGAGTCAACATTTCAAGGTAAATGAGCTCCATTTTTATGTTTTATGTTTTTTTTTTTTAATTTTTTTAATTTTTTTTCAATTTTGATTTTTCAATTTTTTTGGAATTTTTCAATTTTTTCAAAAAGAAGAAGGAGTTCATTTTCAATTATGGCAAATTATCGTGGTATCTACTCTATACCCCCAAACCTAAACTAAACATTGTCCTCAATGTTTCAAAATATGGAAAGAATTAAAATGCAACATATGGAAAGGGACATGCTGAGTAGCGTAAAAGGAGAGAGAATACCCGATTTCGGCGAAAGCAGAATTAAAACTCCGTTATTCAAGGCAAACAATCCAACATATTTCAGCCGAGATCATATTGGATTTCGCAAAATATATACAAAAGGAACAAAAGGGTTTTTAAGAAATTTTATCTACTGGATTATATACAAAAAATTCACCATACACTAACAATCTAAAGAGTTGAGGATCAACCCAAAAGACAAAGTGTAGAGATTTCAACAGCTTCACACATATATAACAGGAAAGAAACGCAAGTGAAACTGTGAAACAAAATGAGCTACCCCCAAACCTGGATTTTACAGAAGATATAATTTTGAAAACAAAATCGCGCAGTTTCGGGGGTTCATCATGCAAAAGGTCTAGCTCGAAATGAACTGTGCTAGGGACGGGCAAACATGCAATTTCCAACTGTGGTCCCTCAAAGATATTATACTTAGATGCAAAATAGTCCAAGAGGACTTGGGAAGCACACAGTTCCAATCCTAGATTAGGAATTTTCAGAAAAATCGGTGTGACAATATGGGTACAAACCAAATCTAGGTTGGGTGGAAGGCCATCAGATTGTGACTTAGGTAGAAGAATAGGCATATCATTATCAATCAAATCAAAATCTCCTAACTCATCTACACATGTCACATCATGCTCACAATCATCAATCAAATTGGCAAGATCACAATCAGAGTCATCAACATCATCAACAAATTTATTCTTATGCATCGGCAAATCAGGAGAAATATCACAATGTGACCTAGGTAGAGAATCAGACACATCAAATATATTTTCATGCATATCAGTGTCTACAGAAGATTCAACTATTCCTATGTCATGCTCATCTTCACAGAATAATTGTACGAATCCCATGTCAATATCAAAATCATATGAATTACAATGAGTATTAGAAAGAACAACATTCATGAAGGTCGAGGGCGAGAAGCCATATGTTATTGAACCAACAGGTTCCACAATATTTTCATGTTCTTCTAACATATCATCATAATCATCATAATCATCATCATGGTAGCATGCATATTGGTCCTCATTAACAGTGGTGGTGTCATTAGTCGATTCATGTTCCTCTAAATTAGGTTCGTATTCAACATTATTTACATGAATGGGGCTAGACACTTCATTAGGGACAACATACATTTCCTCATGAATTTCCTCCTTTTGTAGGTGAAGCAAAATATGATCTAACTGTGCATGAATTCGTGATGTAGATCTATCATAGTCTTGCTCACTGAGTCTGAAAGCTTCTGTGGTGGAGTCTAAATTCATGGGAGTACAAAATTCTTCATGTTCAAATTGTGGTAATTGGTACATGTGTGCATGGTCATTAGGGTTTACAAAATATTGATCGCAACCCTCAAAGGATTGATTATGGTCCCAATGACTACCATTCTCACAATTTATGGGCATTTCATACCTTGGATTTTCTCTAGATTGCCTAAAATTATGCAAAATATGACAATTCTCAACAGGGTGGTCTAAACTACCACATGCGGGACATGCATAGATTTCAGGTTGCCTAAGAAAATTAGATGTGACAGATTCCTCATGTGATTGCATTTCTAAAGCTGTGATTCGAGCTTCTATTTGATCCATAAGTGATGATTGTGTGAGTGAGGCACTAGGAAAATGTTCATTTTCACGTTGCGACGAATGATGCATGTATGAATAGTCATTAGGGTTCATGTATTGCGGCTCGGGACTTTGAAAATGTCCATAATAATTCCTATGGCTATTGACATCATGGTCCGTGGAAGGTTCATAACGTGGTACATGCCCATAAGCAAGTTCTCTAAGAGTTTTATTTCCATCCCCAGGAGCAGACCAAAATCCAGACATGATTGGCTCAAAAGCTAAGTAACTATGTTACAAAGCCCAAAATTTGGTTTTTAAAGGGTTTGGATTTTTGGGGAAAATTTGGTTTTGGTGGGAGACATTTGAAAATTTGGTTTTGAAATGGGAGTAAAAAAAAACTTTTGGTTTAAAATGGGATAAAGAAGAAAAAATTTGGTTTAAAATGGGAGCAAGTAAAATTTGGTTTTTGAATGGGAGAAAAGTAAAAATTTTGAGGTTTTTTTTTTTTTTTTTTTTTATTTTTATTTAAAAAAAAAATAATAAAATAAAATAAAATTTGGTTTTTGAATGGGAGCAAGCCCACTGTTGGTTTTGTGTTTGCTTTGGCTCCGCTTGGTTGAAAACTTTTGGTGGAACTGAGTCCAAAATCTCGGCCTAGAATTTGGGTACTCGGCCCACTAACGAGTTCAACTAGCGTGATCGGTTACAAGCTCAGCTGGGTTTAAAAACCCAGAATACAAAATACAAGTCCAAATTAAACAAGCTCACAAAAATTAAATACAAGCCCACAAATTAAACAAACAAGCCCACAAATAAATTATTACAAACCCAACAGAAAATAAGAGAAGCCCAAAAATTGGCTTTAATATTACAAGCCCACAATTAAAAAAAATTGGAAGCCCACAATTCGGGTTCTCTTAAATGGGTTACCTTTTAAGCACAGCCCAGCTGCTCTGATATTGTTGCAAAAACCCAGTTGGGTTTTGGTTCTTTTCCTTGGTGGCGTCCCAGCAGAGGAAAAACAGGTTCAGAATAGCAGGTCCAACAGCAAATGAAGTGAAGCAGATGCAGATGCAAATGCTATGCAGTGAAATGCAAAAATAGCTAATAAAACAACAAGAAAAACACAGCACCAATCCCCGGCAGCGGCGCCAAAAACTTGGTGGGCCCCGGAGATGGGTATATTTAAGCGCAATAAAAAAAACGCGGGCCTACAGTAATACCGCAAGTGCACGGTCGTCGGTTGGAGCTCGTGCAAGTACGGGTCGATCCACAGAGATTGGGAGTGTTTTGTAGTGTTTAGCTATTTGGGCTCTAAATTGCTATTGGGCTCTAAATTTGCTTTGGGCTTAGTGGGTTTGTTTGTAATGATGAAGTGCTTTAGGCCTTGGGCCTTTGAATTGAACTGAGCCTTGGACTCAGTTGGTTTGGTCTTGGGCTTTTGAGTTTAGGCTTATGGATTAAGCCCACAGTTGACTGAATTGGGCTTTTAGATTAATCCAAGACTGAACTGGGCTTTTGCTTCACCCTAGCAATGAGCTGGGCTTTTGGATTGACTGTGAACTTATGGGCTTTTGGTCTTTTGAATTCAATGAACTGAACTTGGGCTCAGTGTTGAAGTGAGCTTTGGGCTCAGTTGGCTTTTGATGATCTGGGCCTTGAGCCTTTAGCTTGAGCTAGGCTTTGAAGAGGAAGCAGCAGCAGCAGTGCAAAGAGGAAGGAAAGCAGACAGCTGCAGTAGCAAAGCTGGAGAAAACAGCAGCAGCAACAGGGTTGCAGCAGCAGTAGCAAGAAAAAGAAAGCAGCAGCAGCAGCACTGCACTGCAGCAGCACAAGCAATGCAAGTAGTAGCAGCAGCAGAACAAGGAGAAAAGAAGAGATGGCAGTGAAGTAATGGTGGCACTAAGCCAAGGTAACAGTGGCAATGAGGCACAAAGGCAGTTAACAGGAAACAATGGAAGGTGACAGACAACACAAAAGCAAGGGAAACTACAAGCAATGAACAATGGAACCAAGGCCTAAGCCAAGGGCAGTGGAGATAGGAAGCTAACAAAGCAAAGCTAAGGCATTCATCTAGAGTGGGAAGAGAACCAGCTTGCTCACAGTCACTAGTGAGCACTAGTTTCTCCCCACTTCTCAATCAACTCAATGCACTGAGATTTCTAGCCTAACATTCCACTAAACTAACATTACATGGAACACAAACATCAACAGGAACAACACACATTAACAGGACACATGTAAACAACATTTAACAGGAACAACACATCTCTTGATTATAGCACATGTAAACAACATCAACATTAACAGCACACATTTAACAGGAATTGATTGGAAACTGAAATTGAACATTAACAAAACAAAGTTCTGGACACTGGCTAGTCCAACATGCCCATTACATACACCACAGTCCTCAATTTATACCCAAAGAAATTTCCCTCAAATTACAAATTAGGGTTTTCACCCAAATCCCTAAATTACAGACAAAATTAGGGTCTGTGAAAAGTTAACCCTTACCCTGAAATTGTCTCCTCTGTCGAACCCATCTCCCCTCTGCTTCTGTCTCTTCGAGCAACCCCTTCTTTTGGTCTCCTCTGTCGACTGTGGTGAAACCCTAGTTTTATCTCTCTCTTGATTATAGCACCTAGTGTGTGGGGGTGCTAAGAACGAGAAAGAGAGGCAACTAGGGAATGGGTTTATGGTGTCTGTGGTGAGGGTGGCGCAGGCGGCGGTGGCAAAGACTGGTAGTGATGGTGGTGGCAGGGAGAGGTGGTTGCAGAGCTCTCTGCACACGGTCGGGGGACAAGGAAGAAAAAGAAAGAGAAGAAGAGAAATGTAATGTGTAGTTCTCGATGGTTTTTAGGGTATGGGATGTTCTGGTGTGAGGCGGGTGCATCAAGAGATGATGTTTCGCGAGCTGGGCCGTGGGATGTGTAGTTAATGGATGATCTAACGGCGAGATGGGGATAAATCTTGAGCGACCGTTAGATTACGAGATACAACGAAACCGACGGCTCCGGATGGAGTTAGGTGCTGTAGTGTTTGGCAGGAGCTTCAGACTTCGATGTACGATGATGGAACGACCGTTGGATGATGAGATGAATCCGATCTAACGGCTGAGAATGGAGGCGGGTATGGATATAGAAAATGGGTTTGGGTAAGGATTTTGGGCCTTGGGTATGCCAAGCCCATATCTTCTTTAAGAACAATTCTTCCTTCTTGAGCCCATTTCTACCCTTTTGGTCTTGTGCACAACATTCTTCGCGGCTTCCTTGTGTAATTCCTCCCGGCTTTTCACTACTTTTCTGCTCTTTTCCGCTCTGCTATTCATCCAAACTTTATTTATTACCTAAAAATGCAAAATTAAGTAAGAAAAATATTTATTCTTGAAAACAATGAAAATACAGAATATGGGATAAAATGTAGAATTACTGCACAAAAGATGAGTTAAATGCCAACAAAAAGGGATAAATATATACATTATTTGGCACTCATCAGGTCTCTTCCTTGAACCTTCACTTTGGCCTTCACGAGTCTTGATACAATGACTTCTATAGTCATTGTTAGACGACTGCTCAGTCGAACTCGCAAGTGTTGCTATCTCAAGCTTTTTTGTCAATATTAGTGATCAAAACTATAAGTTTTTATTTCTAGTCTACTTATAGTGATGTCTCGGACTAGGATAGATTATGTAGTTGAGCATTAGACTTCACGGCGTTCATCAATTGAAGACGAAGAACTACTAAGGAGATCTTGTGGAACTTCATCAATAAAAGGTATGTGGAGACTAAAACTCATCTATCACTTGGAAAGTATATTTCTACTCTATCTCCTATATTGAGACAAGAGTCGTATTATTATATAGTATTCGATTATACACATTTGAGATTTCGAGCTGAGTTTAACTCACTTACATATTTTTCGAAATATGTGTTGGTAAGCTTTCGCTTCAACCAAGTTCATCTAATACTCTTGACGAAAGTCAAAAGATTATCATGTGAAAATTTCCGAGTAACATCTTCATGGTTTGTGCGATACAATCATTTGGTGTAGACTTGGAATGTTTTGTTATGATTATTTCAATAACTTGAAAATTTCTTTGATGCTAATAGTGTGTGAAAACGGCTATTGTCATCCTCTAAGAAAGTTTCAATGATTTAAATAGAGTTTAGAACTATTGGATATAAACATAGTATGCGTACTTTCATATATGAAATCCATGTCAGGGAACCGTAGTATGCATACCCGTATGTGTACTGGGTAGTTTGTGAAAGTATGGGTACCAAGTACACATACCGGTACGTACTTGCGTAAGGTATTGGTCCGGGAATTTCTGCTAGGTTTTGGAAGCGTACTAAGGTATGTGTACCCATTCGCATACTGGCGAACCCAAACTCAGACCGACTACTTGGGTATGTGTACCCATATGCATACTTGAGTGGTTAAAGTTCTAAAATAAGTTTGCTCATGAACTAATACATTTATATAATAAGGAATGCATTCTTTGCAAACCGTGGCTATAATGTTCATGAATTGATTCGAGTGAATCAAACCGATTTTACTTCAGTTTTGTTCTTGTGTACTTCTATGTGAATATAGCAATTGAAAAACTCTATAACTAGTTTCATTCGAGTCATTTGAACTAGTTGTGGTTAAGATGAATAAGGTTGATATGAGAGTGTTCATATAGCTAACCTCGGTTAACTACTGTTGAGCCAATCTAGTGGACACGTTTAGGTAGGGTTACTCAAACCTAAATGAAGATATATTTGATTTGTGTATAACAAGCTAAGTTTGATCTAACGGCTGAAAGATATTAGCTTGGGTCTAATCAGGTGTTCATCTAACGGTGAATATTGAATGCTTTGTTAACAAGGTAACTTAGATTGCAAACCCTGATTTGAAAACTATATAAGGGAGAAGTCTAGCAACTGGGAAACCTAATCCCCACACCTCCTATGTGATACTAGTTGCGACTAGAGTCGATTCTCCTTTAACCTTAGGTTTTTCACGAAACCCTGTAGGTTAACGACTTAAAGACTTCATTGGGATTGTGAAGCCATACTTAACTATTTTCTTTGTAGTTGTGTGTTCTGATCTTACTTCTACTATCGTGATTGAGTATTATCTTTGCTAAGATTTTCTTGAGATTTATCTCCAATAGGTAAGATTAAAAGTAGTCACAAAAATCTTCGTCTCATCGTTTGTGATTCCCCAATATCTTGTTTCGCTACCATACGATTAAGATTATTGTGAGGTGATTGATAATACTAGGTTGTTCTTCGGGAATATAAGTCCGGTTTATCAATTGGTTCATGTGCACCTTGATTTATCAAAAGACGAAACAAAACTCGTGGGTATTTCTGTGGGAGGCAGATTTATCTATTCCAATAGACTTTTCTGTGTGACACAAATTTGTTTATCAAGTCTTCGACTTTGGGTCGTAGCAACTCTTGGTTGTGGGTGAGATCAGCTAAGGGAATCAAGTGCGTAGAATCCTGTTGGGGTTTAGAGACGTAAGGAATGCAACTGTACCTTGATCAGTGTGAGATTGATTAGGGCTCAACTACATTTCATTCCAAAGTTCATTGGTAATAGGCCAGTGTATGTAGCAGCTTAATACAGTGTGGTGTTCAAAGCTGGACTAGGTCCCGGGGTTTTTTCTGCATTTGCGGTTTTCCTCGATAACAAAATTCTGGTGTCTGTGTTATTTCTTTTCCGCATTATATTTTGTTATATAATAGAAATATCACACGTTATGCGTTAAGATCAATCAATTAGATAATCCAACCTTTGGTTGTTGATATAAATTGATTGACACTTGAACATTGGTCTTTGGTACCGTTCAAGTTATTTCTCTTATTCAATCGGGCTCGCAAATTCCTATTTGCTGATTGCATATTGAATTGAAAAATAGAGATATAAACTCTTTGATATACTTTTATATAGATTGAGTCTAAGTGTCTACTTGATTCTCTTGAAAGTATATTGGAGTTTGTCTATTCAAATTGCCGAACGAAATATTGGGTGTCGTTGTTAGACCCCCGCTTTTTCAGTCATCCCCAACTGATGCATTGAGTTTCACCTTGAGTGGAAATCTTCTAGCGAAATGTAAACCTTTGCAAATGAATCATCTCCTATACTTTCTAGATGAATGGAATAATTCATCTTCCTTTGGCTCATGCTTGTGCTTAGTGCCTACAGATTTTTCCTTTCCTTTGGCCTTACCTTCACAGATTTTCACATCTTCAGTTGTTGTGCAACTAGTAAGCTCTCTTACTACTTGAATAGCCATCTGGATACTCTGAACTTTGCACTTCTTAAGTTCAGCAGTAACTAAAGAATTCGCGCCACTCAGATTTCGAAACATCTGATCTTCTTCACTCATGCCACACACTTCTTGTACCAATGCAAGGAACTTTTCAGCATACTCATGTGGTGTACCCATCATTTTTAGCCCATGCAAACTCTCTCTTGCGCACCAAGCACCATTGCTCGGCCAGAACTGACATTTCAGTGCATCTTCATGTCATTCCAAGACATAGGATTGGCATAACCAGCATCTTCGTCTTCTTGCAGCATAATTCTCCACCAAACCTTTGCATCACCACTTAGGTAATTGCCAGCGAGAGTTACCTTTTGTCCTTCCCAAGTTCCATTCGCCTCAAAGTATGCCTCAAATCATACAAGAAATTCTCAAGTTCTCTATCATTTCTGGAACCAGCATAATTTCTTGGACCGGAGACTCGATTAGAGCTTTCTTCATTCACGTTTTCCCCTGCAAACATGCCATCACTAATTAACTTGCGAAGACTTTCATCTCCTAAAACATTTGCTTCGCATGGCTTGTTAGTATGTTCTTCATGTCACTGAATTGCCCCTTCAATCCAGTCACTTCAGCATTGATTCCGCAATTCAACAAGGTTGCATCAGACACGTTGTCCTCGACTACACCTACCCTTTCGTCAAATTGTTTAAACCAATCTGATGTTCTTCCGTCAAGTAAATCTAGCCTTTCATTATCTTCATAATCAAGTGGAATATCTAGTCCATCACAACCCATGTCAATGGTCATACTACCAAGATCACCATACTCCTCTAGTTGATCAAACGTACCCGGTAGTTCTTCGTTGATCATCATTCCATTAGAACACATTTCTAATGCAAACTTTCTGAATACAATGGGCCACTTACTTGCTCACATGAAAATAGCTTAAGAGAGAATGAAGTACTTGTTCAACATATACACTAGAACTGTGTACCAAACATGGATCTTATACCCATACTATCACACCTCCAAATGCCTCTTGCAAATTTCTGCAAAAGTGTAACCCGACAACACAGCGGTTCTGTGAATCAAGATTCACCCACCTGCATTTCGGCCTTATAAGTTTGCACCAATGCAAACATCCAACTCACCGGTTCTACAACGGAAGTATTTTAGCCTTCTTTCAATTCACTTAACTTCTCAAATGCACCCCATAATGCATTCAAACATTGTCATACATCAGAGCCGTCCCAAGTTTTTTATAGGCCTTAGGCGAAAACTAAAAATTGGGGCCTAAAAGAGAAAAAATTCTACTGTTTAAAATAAAAAGATACCATAAGCAATGTACTCATTCCGTTTCAAAAAAAAAAGCTTGTTTTATGGTAATTTGTATATGAAGCCAGCCTATTTTTTTTTAAACGGTACAATAAAATTTGCAATATATAAATGATCACATAAAAGTAACAAATCTATTAAAATTGACCTTCTTGGATTTTTTTGATGATATCGTCCTCGATAGACAACATTGCTAGGTTATCCAAAAAAAAAATATTGCTACATTGTTGAATGAAGTTAAGACTTGATCAGGTTGAACTTTAAAATTATTTCTACCGAGGCAACTGTAACTGAAATTTTCAATAACATTATGTGTGAAATTTTTGCAGTAGCAACTTTCCGTATCTTTCAAGAAGTTCAACAATTCAATTTCCCTTTCAGTTTCTTGTGGCAAATAATTTTTTAGAACTTTTATTTCGACATACAAGTCATCTCAACCCATCAATATTAAAACCCATGTCATATTTTAGATAATTTTTAGGCTTGCTACATGATGTCTTTAAAGTGCTATCGTCAAGAAAATATAAAAAATTTAGGTAGATAGTTAAGTTTTTAATCTGGAACAGTAGAAAATTGGATACTAATTGGGCCAAAATTTTACTAGGCCAAAATGGTTAAAATATGGGCAGACGGAGAAGAGATTCTTGGATTTTATATAAATAATTTTTGGACCAACATAGTTAAAACTTAGGCTAACATATAAATAAAAAACTCTAGAATTTTGTAGATATTACATGCACAATAATAGTTTTATTTTTCTTCTCTGATGGGCAAAAAAAACAAAAATTCATATATATACAAAAAAAACAATTTTTTGGGGGGCCCCTATAATTCGGGGCCCCTAAGCGAATGCCTATGTGGCCTTACTACTTGGTATAGCCCGGCATACATTGCCAACAACAATCATCCAATCAAGAACACTTAGGGCATGACACAATCATCTCATTTTATTGCATCAAATGGAAGATATAAAAATCTTTCCACTTAGGGACTTAAACAGACTTGTTCACCTTGAACCAATCCTTAGCCTTACAAAAACTCTCATAATTTGAGTCTCACATTCTCCTATGTAAGCCTTCCGAATTTACCATGCCTTGGGACTATTTATACAACAATTTTACTTGGCCAAAATCGTGCACAACCGTTGCCACGCATGGGACAACCATATGTCCCATAAGCAATTCTGTAACCACCACCAACTATGCTAACTGGCCAGTTTCTCTCTAAACTGGTGCCATCTTCCAACACCTGTTCTCAAGCAGTTATGAACCTTCTCCCACGCTTATAAACTTGGTTTATAACCGTTCTCCTTTGTATCGTGTCATTGGCATGCTTTTGAAGCTCGTAACCAACTCATAACCATCACTTGAGCCGTATTGCACAACTGTTGCGCTTTACTGAGTTCGACCTTGATCCAATGCTCATCCATCTTGTCCCTGCATACTTCTTGTTCTAAGCTAATGCATAGATAATCCTTGTGCTTCAATCATCAATTCCAACTCCTTAAGCTCACTCTAATTATTGATGCATCATATGCTTAGCCATTTTACTTGACAATAGCAATGCCACTCTTGCATTGCTAGCTTGTTTGCACTACTCAAGCTTTGGCCATCCTTTAGTTAATGCATAGACCAACTCTTGGCCTATTCTACCTTCTTGCATCATCCTTGAGTTTGGTCCAACTCAATTCCACGGATATGCCTAATGCCAACGTCGCATGTTGCATATGTCAACTTTGGCCATGTCTTGCCAATCCCTCAATGAAACCTCATTGTGTCATATAATAAGCTTCATTACTTAGCCAAATTCTTTACAGTGTAGCGCTATCTTGGCGCGTCAATGGACCTACAGGGTCTTGTTATCTCAGTACTTGACAGTCTACACAGTGTCGTGCCATCCTAGATGCATACTGACTTGGCCTGCAACACTGTAACGCACAATCATTATGCGCCACTTGCCTGGCGGATCATATATTGTGCATTAAGGAGTAATACTGAAGAGTCCCTTTGCCACCCCAAATAGCTCGCATCAAACTTGTAGAGGAGCTTTTGAACATTTTCCCGATGATTAAGAGCTCCATTTAGCACAATGAGATTTTTATTAAGTACCATCAGAAAATAGGTAGGGTTAGGCCTGCAAGGACTATGCGTAAGTCCATGAATGTACTATGCCTAGAAAAGACTTAGAAGTCAGTGAAGCATGTAAGAATGCATTTTGATTAGCCTTTATTTCTTTATACCCTTTACAGAACAAGGGTAAGTTGGAACGGTATGAAAGGTAAGTTAAAGGCAGCATTCTTGGAAAGTATGCTTGCAAAGGGTAAATGGATGTGCATTCGCCTTGCGTAAAAAAAAGTTTAAAGCTCGTATACTAGCATCAGTGTGGCGCATCGCGGAGTTATGGCATGCGTGTTAGGTGCAATGTTTCGGTCTATCACACCCACTTTTATTCACGACGCGATGCATGCTATATGATGCATCTTTGGTGAACAACATAGCACAATATTGCGCCACTTTGTAAGCGACGATCATGATGATGCATTAGCTTCATAATGATTCCAAAGGTAAGCAACACATCATAAAGATGCATTATCATTGATGTTAGCTTTGATAAAAAAACATTAATAAATGTTTCATCTCTTCGTGATGGACAATCATCCTCATGCTTTAGCATCGCGATGTTAATTTTAGGTTAATACACAGTTTTTTGGGATAGTAATGGATCACCTAAATTTTTTGGATCACATTTGGAAAGTTTTGTATCACAATGCAGGATTTTGAGTGGTGAGAATATTCCGGTCATAACAAAAGTTTTTAGGTTAAAATTCCAAAATTCAAGTTCGGAGCAAATTTTAGTTTATGTGGTGTAATACCCTGATTCGGTAGGTAGGGTTCTCCGATTGAAATATAGGTAATGGTTTGTCCTTTCTTAAAACCGAAGAATTTTCAACACAATTGACTTTAGAGTTCGCAGAAAAATCTGTAGTTAAGCGTGCTGGGGATGGAGTAATCCAGTGATGAGTGACCTCCCGGAAAGCTTCTGCTGGATGACCGCGGCGGTTCCCGTTGAAAACCCAACATTGCCGGAAAACTGCAGTGGCTAAGCGGGGATAATATTGGTGGAGGGACGGTTATTACAAATGGTATCAGAGTCGATGATGGGTCACCTATTGAGGTGAAGGAATACACTGGACGAAATGGCAGCACTAAGAGCATGGAACGTCGGAGATCTGGGCTTGCATACATCTACAGGAGCTGATGGCGGCTCTAATTTAAGTTGTTGGTATTGTAATACCCTGATTTGGAAGATCGGGTTCGCCGATTGGAATATAGGTAATGGTTTGTCCTTTCGTAACACTGAATCCTGTTCAGCATAATTGACTCTAGAGTTGACATAAAACTCTGCAGTTAAGCGTGCCCGGGTGGGAGCAATTTAGGAATTGGTAACATCCCGGAAAGCTGTTGTTGGATGACCGCAGCGGTGCCTGTTAAAAACTCCACACTGCCCGACAACCATAGTGGCTAAGTGGGGAAAGGATCGGTTGAGGGACGAGTCATTACATGTGGTACCTATTGGGCTAAAGTGCATAGGTTGTGTTATAGATATTGGACCACCTAGCAAATCCTAAGTCATGATTGTAGGTTTTGGATCATGGAGTAAATTTTGCGTCCTGGTGCGTACTTCGAATCATGAGACATATCTGATAGACAACTTTTGTGTTACAGTGACAATACTTCATAATGCAAATCAAGACTCAAAAGTAAAATCATATCATGTAACTTATGCTGAATCACGACATAAATTTTGAGAAAATAAAAGGGACAATTCTAGACATATTGAAAAGTACCGCAGAGATCTAACGGTGGTCTGGATTACCATTTATCATTGGGATATGTAATGAGAAAAAAAATACTCCAAGCCATTTTTCTCACATGGGATAATCCTACAATAAATCTAAATCGAGTCGAATTTCTTCCAGAAAAACCCTAAATGCCTAAAAACGAAAAACTTCACTGCCTGAGTGCGGCTTTGCTCAGATCGGCTCCTTTGGAGAAGAACTCAGCAAATTAATGACCATCATCAACCTTTCTGACCTTAATTCACTCTTCCCTGTAATTTTTTTCTTCAGTTTTCGTTTCCTTTTTGGGGTTAGTCGGTAATGTTATTGTTGTCTCTAGGTTTAGTTTTCTATTTGGACGATTAGATTATGGCTTATGATCTGATGAATAGAAGAAAGCAAGTCATTCAATCTTTTTCAATTTTTTACTCGGACCAAGTCGCTACAATAACGTCTCCAGCAACTTCTCTTTCAGATTCTGACATTATTTCTGTTTATGCTTTAGATTTACTTGTTTTACTTTTAGCATTATATCTTTTCAATATTAGATCAAGGGATTTGCTTCTAGACTTTAATCTTTGTTATATAGAACATGTGATCCTTCCTATTACTATGTTACTTTTGGTTGTTGATTGTTGTTTGATGTTTGTCTTCCTCACTTGTGATGTCCTGTATTACCACACATTTGATAGTGCTATATTACGGCGATTAATCAAGTTTCGACGAGCTTATTTTTCATCGAAAACAGAAAAAATGTTTCAAGTTTGGTTGTTTGGCAACTCTTCAGGAAAACAAAAACGGAAACCTTAATGGTGGATTTCATCTTCTCCCTGGTTTAGGGGTATTTTTATTTTACCTTTATTTGCCTTAACCTTAGATTTAGTAATATGTTTTATCTGTACTAGAAATTGGAGGTTGATTCTGGCATCAACTATAGCCAAGGAAACAACAACAACAAGATCAAGATCACTATATCAAGATCGACTTCAACAACTGTTACAAAATCTCCAACAACTGTTAATGCCTAAAAATGAAAAACTTCACTACCTGAGTGCTGCTCTGCTCAGATCGGCTCATTTGGAGCAGAACCCAGCAAATTAATGACCATCATCAACCTTTTTGACCTTACTTCACTCGTCCCTGTAATTTTCCTTAGTTTTCGTTTCCTGGATTAATCGGTAATGTTATTGCTTTCTCTAGGTTTGGTTTTCTATTTGGATGATTAGATTATGGTTTATGATCTGACGAATAGAAGAAAACAAGGCATTCAATCTTTTTCAGTTTTTTACTCGGATCAAGTCGCTACAATAACGTTTCCAGCAACTTCTCTTTCAGATTCCGGCATTATTTTTGTTTATGCTTTAGATTTACTTGTTTTACTTTTAGCATTATATCTTTTCAATATTAGATCAAGGGATTTTCTTCTAGAATTTAATCTTTGTTATCTAGAACATGTGATCTTCCTTTTACTACGTTACTTTTGGTTGTTGATTGTTGTTTGATGTTTGTCTTCCTCACTTGTGATGTCCTGTGTTACCACAAATTTGATAGTGCTATATTCCGGCGATTAATCAAGTTTCGACGAGCTTATTTTCATCGAAAACAGAAGAAATGTTTCAAGTTTGGTTGTTTGGAAACTCTTCAAGAAAACAGAAACGGAAACCTTAATGGTGGATTTCATTTTCTCCCTGGTTTAGGGGTATTTTTATTTTTATCTTTACTTGTCTTAACCATAGGTTTAGTAATATGTTTTATCTGTACTAGAAATAGGAGGTTGATTCTGGCATCAACTATAGCCAAGGAAACAACAACAGCAAGATCAAGATCATTATAGCAAGATCGACTTCAACCACTGTTACAAAAGCTCCAACAATTGTTCAATGCCTAAAAATGAAAAACTTCACTGCCTGAGTGCTGCTCTAATCAGATCGGCTCATTTGGAGCAGAACTCAGCAAATTAGTGACCATCATCAACCTTTCTGACCTTACTTCACTCGTCCCTGTAATTTTTCTTAGTTTTCGTTTCCTGGGTTAATCGGTAATGTTATTGCTTTCTCTAGGTTTGGTTTTCTATTTGGATGATTAGATTATGGTTTATGATCCGACAAATAGAAGAAAGCAAGGCATTCAATCTTTTTAAGTTTTTTACTCGGATCAAGTCGCTACAATAACGTTTCCAGCAACTTCTCTTTCAGATTCCGTCATTATTTTTGTTTATGCTTTAGATTTACTTGTTTTACTTTTAGCATTATATCTTTTCAATATTAGATCAAGGGATTTGCTTCTAGACTTTAATCTTTGTTATCTACAACATGTGATCTTCCTCTTACTACGTTACTTTTGGTTGTTGATTGTTTTTTGATGTTTGTCTTCCTCACTTGTGATGTCCTGTGTTACCACAAATTTGATAGTGCTATATTCCGGCGATTAATCAAGTTTAGAAGAGCTTATTTTTCATCGAAAACAGAAGAAAGGTTTCAAGTTTGGTTGTTTGGCAAATCTTCATAAAACAGAAACGAAAACCTTAATGGTGGATATCATCTTCTCCCTGGTTCAGGGGTATTTTTATCTTTACTTGTTTTAAGCTTAGGTTTGATAATATGTTTTATATGTACTGGAAATAGGAGGTTGATTCTAGCATCAACTATAGCCAAGGAAACAACAACAACAATATCAAGATCACTATACCAAGTTCATCGACTTCAAAAACTGTTACAAAAGCTCCAACAACTGATACAAAGATTCCAACGTCGATTCACTCCATTACATCCCGATCCATACATCAAAAGACTCGTTCAGAGTTACTGATACTTAAGACTCTGTTACTTAGATTTAGGTGTAGTATACCGTTACTTTAAAAAACTTAGTTTATATAAGCTAGACTTACATGTTCTTGAAAACACGTGGTTCAATTTGATCCAATCACTACTCTATGCAGTTAAACAAATTATTTTTGTTTCAAAACCAATTAGGCCATGTGATACCATTTGGTCCTTTTGGAGTTTTAGAATGGTTTTTAAGTCTGTAAAATTATGATGGATAGTCAAGAATTAGTGGAGATACTTTGAATCTGATGATAGTGTAATGATCTTGAAAAAATCATGTAACTGTTTCCGGTTTTCAAAATCGGCTACAATATTATGTGGTGTTGTGAGATTTTTTCTCTTTTATGAAAAAAAATGTTAAAAAATCTAAGAATGTTTGTATATTGTGCATTAAGGAGTAACACTGAAGAGTCCGTTTGCCACCCAAAATAGTTCGCAACAAACTTGTAGAGGAGCTTTTGAACATTTTCCGATGATTAAGAGCTCCATTTAGCACAATTAGATTTTCATTAAGTATCAGAAAAAAAAAGTGAATTCTCAAGGGAGAAAAAAGGACAAACGAACCAGAAAAAGAAAAAATAAACAAAGACAAAATCAGAAATAAATTAATGCTCCATTTAAGTTTTATTTCCTCACTTAAGAATGAGTGTCGGTGGCTGTTGTTGAGTGTGGAGCACAAGCCACAATACCTGTAATTTTCATGATAATGAGATGCCAACTTTCCACAAAAAAATCTGCCATGCAAGCAATAAAAAAAAAGACAATAATATATTTTTGGAAAGAAAAATGAACTGAAAAATGGGTCCGAATCTGATTAAGAAATGATGATAACTTGTTTAAGTTAATTTTGTACCTAAAGAAGGTGAAAAACGGGTCTGAGTTGTAACCCTCTTGAATGAGAAACCCCAAAAAAAGGACAACTTCAGTGTCTCATATCAGACAAGATTTATCCCTCCAGCATAGAGATGACAAAGTTTTATAGCATAATTTTTAACATAGAAGACAGGTGAAAAGAGAATATCCTCTAATTTTTGGTCCCATTATCATTTATTAACCTAGCTGCGGGGTGTCCCAAATTCTTGATTTTTCTAAGAGGACCCATTTGTCAATTTACACGTGTGATATGAACAAAAATTTGTGCTGATAAAAAAAGCATTCAAGAATAGAAGGCAAAGCATAAAGTTTTTCCCTAATCAAAGAATTATGCTTTGATCCCACAAGCATAGAATTCCTCTAAATTCTTCTAATTAACCAGGTGATTTTGTTCATTTAATATATTGTCTGTGGATCTTATAATCTTGACCTATCTTTTCATTTCCTTAATGGGTTTTCCTTTTACTTTTCTTACTTTCTACTTTGTTCTGTTTTCTCTCTTTTTCTTGGTGTTGTGTGTTTAACATGGAAGAAGAAAGTTCATTTGGTAGGGGGTAGTTGGTTCATTTAGGGTTCATAGTTTCATACTTTAAGCATCATTTTGTAGATGAGGATTTTGAAATGAGACATGCATAATTGGTCTATTACATGTATGTTTAGTAGTTGGAAATAAGGTGAGAGGCCCTTGTTTATGTGACACTAATTTATATACACTTGCATACTTTGACTCATGATATGAGTATTAACTAATGTTTAGGGTAGGGAACTATTCCAAACCGACACTCTCTAGTTTTTATGCAAAATAAAAATAAAAATAAAAATAAAAACAAAACAAGAAAAGGTTACCCACCTGTTTGTTCGCGATGATGTAACATGTTTTCGACTGTTTATTTCATGATGACCATGTATTCATCCAAGAATCAATCCGGGTGGGCTTTGAAAAAATTACCCACTTGTTCGTCGGTGATAATATTATATGTTTTCGAATGTTTATTTTCCTGATAATTATGTATTCAGCCAGGGATCAATCCAGGTGGGTTTTGAAAAACATGTTCTGAAGATTTTGAAAAGCATAGTTTCACCTCATAGTGTTTTTCGGTGCATTCCGTTTGGTAGATTTCTTGTTTTAAAGTTATTAAGATGTCTGCGTAGGAACGTATATGGGCGCACATTAAGAAACACCTGCACCATATATGATATTTTTTTTTGTATAAAGATAAAGAAAAAAGCAAAAAGGAAGGGAACAATTTTGCAAAAGATAATTTGCTTTTTTTTTTTGGGTGGTAACTGGTAACTGGGATTTGTACATTTTATCAGTGGATTTTATAACTGTTGGAGATCAATCTTTTTAACGGTTGTGCTGCTATAACAACTGTTTTAAATGATTCGTAGGTACAAGTGATAGTTGAGGTCAACCTCATCAATCAACATGGAAAATGGAAGCATCACAAGATACTTGATTAATTATCAGTCTCTTTTCTTTTCTTTTCCTCTTCTAGGGTTTTTTTCTAAAAGAAGAATTAGAGACAAATTAATGAGATGATGGGACATCATTTCTAGGTGTGCATTACAATGAGCCTAGCTATCCATCTGCCTATGAATCAACACAACAATGCCTTATTTAAAAACCCATACAACTACGATCATAAGAAGCAAAGTTAGGAGGAGCTACATTTTCACTTTCACTTCACCATTAAAGGAACTCTTATCTTAATTAGGTTATGTTTTCCCATACACAAGTACATTCATTTAGTTGATAATACCTTTTTTTTTGTTCTTTGGAAGCAAATGACAACATATCTAATTGATAGTACGCACACAAAAAACCTCTTAAATTTGCCAACAACAAAAATTAATAATAAAAAGAGGAAAAAAGTACCTGAAAAAAATATTTTACAACATTTACAAGATATAGAGTAGAAAAGAAAAAAATCAAAAGTCATCTGATGATCTGATGATACCAGTGAACCGAGTTTAAAACTCATCAGCACCAACTGAAGAGAGATCAACTGCCTTCACCCAAGCGAGTAAGAAAGTTCTTGCTTCAAAACTTAAATCACCATCCATTTGAAGTACATAATCTTTCTCAAATGTACGTTCGTTCCGTTCTCTCCAAATCACCCAAGAGATAGCGGCAACAATGACAGAACTATTTCTCTATTTATTGCATACAAAGAGAGGAAGGAAGGCTATGTATGAAAACTAATTTTCTCTCAAAATGTTTCTATGACTTTATTAAAATAAAAAAGCAGCCTAGGGCAACAAGAAGCTAGGAACACGCAAAGTGCTCTTTCGCAAAACCGCCCCTTGTTTCAGCTTTCTAGTCGTCTAAAATGATTTTTCTTGTTTATAAAAATAATTTATTTATTCAATGTGCACAAAATTTGAATATCTTTTAAATAAAATGATTCTTATTATACTTAGACCTTCAGACGTAGTTGATTTGGTGTTGCTTTGGTCTATTTAGTTTGGTAGATGAAGAAAGAACGTAATTAGAGCCAGGATTCACAAATTAATTGCAGACGTAACCATAACAAATACTAAATTAAACACATCATTTGGTTAAAAGTCTTGGTCTAATGATTTTGTTCTTTAGTCTCATAGTGCCCTGTCTTTCCAGTGACTATCAAACTTTATATCAGTATCTATGGACGGCATATATATTATACCGGCGTCAAATGAGGAGTTTAATTGAGGAATGTTTTTTTTTTATCTCAAAAGAATCCAAGAACCCATCATGTTTGATCGCACTAAAACAAAAATCTTGCATGAGCGAGACGTGCATAGGACCGCAATCGATCGCAATTTTCAGTAATTGGTTAGTACTTACATGCGAATGCCGACACTATAATCTCGATTATTAAGGGAAAACGAACAGCGATATCGTTGTCTATTAACAGTAATGATAAAAATTAATCTCAATAATTAGGAAAGATTGGAAATGTAATAGATGTCTACTAGTGGTGATGCGCAATTTTAACCTTGAATTAACGTGCATGATTAATTCTTTAATCCTATTGCTAATTGTGTCACTGAAAGCTCCGTTTTTCTCTTTTGCTCGTTTGTCATCTTTCCTTTATGCCCTTTCGTATTTTGTATGCACTGTCCACAAAAACAATTACCTTCTTTTGTACGGCTAAAGTCGAACACTTTTTCACTTTCCTGACGCGACAACATATACGACCCGGCCCCTGATATTGACTTTTCTTTTCATTCCAATGGTGTTTGCCATGGTGCATGTTTTCTTCGTTGTAAGCTGGTACAGGTTCCTCCTACACATCCTGATTATTTTTGAGCGAAAAAACATATAGACAGGCGACTAAATGCATATAAGTGAAAAATTGAAAGGTTTAAAATGTATTACGAGGTCTCTAATATCTAAGTAGCGTGTTTTCTATCATTCATGCTGAAAATGATTCTGATATCATAATCTTGCATTTTCTTGGTGATGGAAGCGTCAGACTCTGCATAATTATGGGATGAATTTAATATAGATGCATGTGTATATCTTGAGATATAGGGATCAACAACAACATGTGAGACGTTCAACAAAATGAGGCTGGTATTGCATTACGTACAGTAGAATAAGAATCTATTGGCCTCAACCGACAGTTGTTAATTAAGGGTAGTAGTAAATCAGCCATCATGAAGAATTAAAGTCTATTTCTTTAGAATCTTGTATATAAACAACAAAAAGAATATGTACACCATTGGAGAGTGTGGATTAAAGTATTATTTAGGGGTGGAATTTGATTTGATATTTTATAATACTATATTAGTGACATGATTAACCAGTTAAGTTATAGTACTAGTAGTACTAGGACTAAATTAGGGCTTAAGATCTGACCATAATGGGTGAGTAGTCTTAACAACAGTATTAGCTGTTGCCTCCTGTGAGATGAAACATCATAATCACCCAATTATATTTAATTAAGAAAGAAAGAAATTAGTACAGTATGAAACTAACTTACCATGAATTTTTATTTTGGAAATAAAACTTACCATAATATGCCTGCTAATAGGATCCAGTTTCGTGATTGAAAATGAAATTGATTTGGCTTGAATTGGTAACACTGAGGTCCCCCCATGGAAGGAATTGAGCTGGAGTGGATTCATGGAAAGCTTTGTTGCAACCTCTGGTCCAAACCCTGACCGAACAATCTATTGTTGCTGACAGTTTCGATTGTTAAAAAACCTGTTGTTGTTGACAGTTTCAATCACTGAGGGATTTAGTTCTCGTTGGAGCATGAAAATGATTTTCATGAGACATATAAAAAAGGTACACGACTCTACCTAGTTAATAAAAAGTTGAATTTCAACTTTGATTCAAAATTGTAGAGTTGTTGAGGAGATTATTAAATTCCACACGAAGGATCAATATCAAACAAAAAGCATCGTTTAATCATTTAGAATTCGGTAATCCCTGTAGAATTTGGCAACTTCCTATAAAAATTATGCAACACTGGTAACACTGTGGTTCCTCCATGGTAGCAACCGACTTGGATTCGATTCTTGGAAAGTTGTGTTCCAACCTTCGATCCAAATCCTGAACGAACAATCTGTTGTTATTGACATTTTCGATCATTGAAAAATGTGTTGCTATTGATAATTTTGATCACTGAGAAATCTAATTCTCATTGGAATGCGAAAATGATTTTTATGAGGCATGCATATAAACAATAAGACTCTACCTAGTTCAGACTGTTGAGCAGATTACTAAATTTCACGGGGTTTAGCGGTATCTAACAAAAACTACCTTTCAATCATGCAAATTTTGATAATCCTTGTGGAATTTAGTAACTCCAGTAATTATTATGATGAACTGGCTTTCATTCTTTGTAAACATCCAGAAAATTGAAAAAATAAAAACCGCGTGCACTTTCCGAATAGAATTATTATAAGCATCTTTTCATAAATCCGATTTCTAAATAAATTGGTTAGTTCATATGTTTTGAACCCCAAGTACAATCTCGATTCTCCTCCTAAGAGCTCTTTTTTTTTTCTTTCTTTTTGTTGCCTTTTTTACCATCTCACCTGAAAAACACCCATATTATGTGATTTACCAACAAACGTATGGTTGATCCATCCGTGCACACATGTATTCAATGGTGTAAAGCTAACGTCAGCAAGTGACCATAATGACAATCCAATTTCGCGCAAAAAAGAATTCCCATCCAGGAATAATTCTTTGCGGTTTTAGTTTGTGTGTTTGCATATTTATCCATAAGTCAAATCACATATGTAATTCTTGGAATAATTGTTGGAAGAGAAAATGGGTCATTTGTCCAAATATTTTTAAATCACGGTTCAAAAGGAGGAGTAAAAAATGGTCTGGGTGAAATGGCAAAAATAAATAAATAGCAAGGATGAAACTGGATTCATCCTAGCTTAAATTTAAAAAATAGCAAGGATGAAACTGGATACATCCTGTGTAAATTTAAAATAAGAAAAAATATTTGAAAATGGGCACGATGAAACTGGTTACATCCTACCTATTTTTACATTTTTTTCATTTAAACAGTATCAAAATCTAACTGTTCATTTCATCCAGGAATTGTTGATTTTGGTCTTTTTAACCAATTTTGTGTTGTTGGAAACTCAATTGAGGAATTTTTTTTTGTAATGAAATATAAAATAAATAAATTAAAATTGAAACATTATGATAAATTTTACGAGAGACGAAGTCAAATAAGCCAATTGTCCTAACTTGCTAATCGACTGTAAAGCTTTTCGAGTCTAAATTTATGATTTAACCTCTAAAACCATTTTATTTCTTCTTTGCTTCCACATAACAAAGTACCTGCCGTCTTTTCTCCTAGTACCTTGAATCATGGTTCTATGGGTGCATGCAAATCGTATGTTCGTGGCTTTGCCATTTTTTCTCTACTTGATGCGAACACTCTTCTTGTCCACTCCAGACGCTTTACCCTATAATGGCATTGCTAATCATTGATTAAAACTTTTCTTTTCTATCGGTATTTGGAACTTCGTACATATGTCACGAAATCAGACGGACATCAAAATGGAATATAACTTGAAATGAGACAATTCTCTTTACTTTTATTCAGTCTGCTTAGATATAACCTTCTTTTGAGTCAAGAATAGATTGCATTATTCCCATTTAATCATGATTACGAAAGATAAGAAGAATGAATCATTATCAAAGGAAGATAGAGACTTGTCTTATACTCCTTCATCAAACTTTCTATGATTCTATCAATACCAAAATTTACGCCTCACAGTGTGCATTCACGCACCCAAAATGGTCCACCAAAATTGGAACATGCTACTTCCAAATAAGCGTCAGAGTTTGCATGCCACAACAAAAACAAACATATATGCTACTTCCACTAAGGGAAACTACCAACCATTACACTTGAGTGTCGGCCGGGAAACGCAAGCCGGAAACTGAAGCCAAACCGAGGCCGAGCCGATTCGATAAAAGCCATTACAACACCCACCACTGGCCCCAAAAGTTCAAGACTTCCAGATGTGGGTTTTAAATTTGGACATACCTGATCTGACGTCTTGGAAGCCGTTTGAGCGCGAAGCCATCACGCAAAGTCGTCTTGAAGGTTTATACCACCTAACTGAAGTCTTTTGTGTTAAACTTGAATTTGATTCAGACTTGAACATAATAAACTACTAATCAAACAAACAGGTTCCACGAGGAAAGGAAAAGGTCATAAAACTTCTTCTCAATTCTATTATATGACTGCATATATCAACTAAGAAATGAACCACAATTGACCAAAAAGAAACTTGGTGGTAGGTGGAGGGGCAGTTGCCCCCATAACGGTCAAAAAGGATGTGTTGAGTATATGTAATCTAGATGCGGATGTTAGATGCCTCTGCCGCCAAGAACCATTTCTCAAAGTGGATTCAACTCAGTATGAGGAATAGGGGGCGGGCACTAATAAGAATGTTGGTTCGTCATGTTTTCCATAATTATGTTGTTTTTTTGACTTTTGGTAAAAATTCCGTTTCATTCTTCTGTACTTAGCAGTAAAAAGCTGCAATTAAATTAATTAATTTTGAAAAAAGGTAAAAATAATCTTGAATAGATTTTGGTTTTAAATTAGGATTCTTAATTTAATAACAAAAAAAGAAAGTTTATAAGTACGGTGACGTGAAAAATCCTGCCGTAAATCTGACACACAAAATTTGGAATTACCCCTTGTTTTCTGGTCAAGAAATCTGATTCATTAATGTCTTTTCTGGCTGACTGTCTGACTCATAAATATATATATATATATATTTTTTTTTCTGTATCCAATCTCTTTATATATAAACCCCTATCTCATTTCTTCCCTATCAGTGCAGTCCATCACTGAATCAGTTTTTGGGTTTGAGTTTTCTCTCTCTCAAATCCTTTCTTTGGAAATTTCTTAAAGAAAGAATCTGAGACAGAAAATTTTGTGTTCCTACATTCTTCTTCTTCTCTGTTTCTTTCCAAAATTGAGAAAAAAAAACAGAGTGTTTCTTATTTAAGAGAGATTTGGAATTTTTAATGCTTGATTTTTGGGTGATTAATTGAGTGAAATTAAAAGTGTGTTTTAATTATTTTACTCATTTTAAATCGCGGGGTTTCATCAATTTCTTTTCCATTCATCTGTATCTCTATAAATTCAGTGAACTGGTTTTGAGTTGTTACAAACATTAATTCTCGTTGAGTCATAGAATTAGAGTGCGTGTGTTTGAAGAATTCCAATTATATAAATTCACATCGCAGATTCCAAATGCCTTCTTCATAATCCCACTTCACATCTCTTCTGTGATTCTTCTCCTCCTCTGCTCTGTTCTCTTCCTGAATTTGCAGAGTGAGAGAATAACAAACAATGGCATCTGTAAATCTACTTCCGGAGACGTTTCAGGCAACAAGAGATGATATTCTGATTCAATTAAAGATGGTATTTGAAGCACTAAAATGGCCATTAATCATACCAATTCTCAAGATTATGCTCTTCTTTTGTTTGATTATGTCGGTAATGTTGTTCGTTGAGAGAGTTTATATGGGAATTGTTATCAGTTACATAACATTGTTTGGAAGAAAACCAGAAGTGAGATACAAGTTTGAGCCCATTAAAGATGATGAAGAATTAGGGAATTCCAATTATCCAATGGTTCTTGTTCAAATCCCAATGTACAATGAAGATAAGGTAATCTTCTTTACTTTTTATTTAATCAATCGATTCCTTTACAGATCATTATCATCAGCGCGGATTCAGCATAAACCACGAGCAATTGCGTATATCTCTAAAAGTGCTGATTCTGATTACAGGTTTATCAATTGTCGATTCGAGCTGCTTGCGGTCTATCATGGCCGTCGGATCGGATTATTATTCAAGTCTTGGATGATTCAACTGATCCTGCCATTATGGTTAGCTTCTTCATCCATTTTACACCACTTGATTATTTATTTTTTTCTCTCAATTTTAATATATTTATTTATTTACTTTAGTCAAAAAAAGTAATTAGTTACCTCCATGAGCCCATTAATGGAGAAGAAGAAGAGGAATTCTTCTTTTTTACCATCTTTAGATTCTGGCTCTGATTCAGATCCTTTCCATTAATACTCAATTTCTAGAAATTACTACTTTAATTGAGGGGCAAATAAAAGGAAACTGTTTTTATTTCTTTCTTGACAGAATTTATTTCCATACATGCTGAATTGAAAAAACAAGTAGGAAATTATTGACTCACAGTTAATGTTTTTTCTTTTTAGTAATTTATTTTGTGATATTATTAATTTGAGGTCATATTTTGTGATATTATTAATTTGAGGTCATATTTTGTGATATTATTAATTTGAGGTCATATTTTGTTGTGTTAAATAGGATTTGGTACAGTTGGAATGCCAAAGATGGGCAAGCAAAGGAATAAATATTAAATATGAAATCAGAGAAAATAGAGTTGGTTACAAAGCTGGTGCACTTAAGGAAGGAATGAAACATAGTTATGTTAAGCAATGTGATTATGTTGCTATTATGGATGCTGATTTCCAACCTCAGCCTGATTATCTTCACAAAACGATTCCTTATTTCGTCCATAACCCTCAAATTGGTCTTGTTCAAGGTCGTTGGAGATTTGGTAAGAACCTCATGCTTTAACTAACTTTTCTTTTTTTTTTCCACAAAAATAAAGAGGATGTCATTTTTCTTGTGCACTAACTAGTAGTCTTATTAATGAAAGCGGATTTTTGAAACTGACATCCCCATCCCCATCCCCACCTATAACGATACGATAAGTTCAGTTCCAATTGACACCGACAAATTCACGTTTCCTCGCAGCTTGTATAGTAATCTTAACCCAAATTCAGATTAATCTGGTGAAATTTTAAACATGTAAGATGAATAAGGCATATTTTTTTTTGCAGGATTTTCATTGGTTTTGGTTCCGATTGGAATTTTGCTACAATTATAGGAGGATTTCTTTTATTAAAAATGTATTTTTATTAACCCTAAAAATTGATCCAAATTTAATTTGTTAATTAAAATTAAGACATAAGCGAATAATTAGGGAGGAGTGTCGGTGGGCTTGATGGCTTCGCTGTTTTCTTTTGTAACTTCTTTCAAGAAAGTTGGCGTGATTTGCTGAATTGATAGGCCCCACTAGAGAATCCAACATCAGTGCGACACGTGCGACAGTTGGATAGGATAATCAATAGCTAGTACTAGTAGTAGTGCACACAGTTCGTTTGACTTAAAGTCAGATGCTAGTCCAACTCTTGTTAGTTAGTCTGACTCATAATTTTCAGATCTTAACCATCTAAGTAATCTGACTAAAACATGCCCATCTAGTTTTCTTTGATCGTTCAGATTTAGCCGTTGACGTGTATTGAACTCAGATTTTTCTTGATCGTTTATTAGAATTTAGATGCTGACGAGTTTTAAATTCCGATTGACATACACGTTAAAATTTCCTACTCAACTCCATTATTAGAATTTAGATACAAGTGATTTTGAGGAAGATCTGGGATATTAGCATCACTATGTCTCTCCCCCTCCATTATTAAATAGTAGTCCTCACCGACAGACCATTTGCTCCTCCTCTAAAGATGTTGTTAATTGATTGATGATTCTGCTGTCATTTCTCTGGATTACTGTCCTGATTTGAATTTGTTGCTACTCAATAGTAGTAGTAGTGTCCAAATGACTAATAAATAATTTCAGTGTAGGGTCTAATTAAACAATGATTTAACAGTGATTAGTATTTTAATCTGTGTTTGTTTTAACTTTTCTAACAGTGAATGCCGATGAGTGCTTGATGACAAGAATGCAAGAAATGTCATTGGATTATCATTTTAAGGTTGAGCAAGAAGTCGGTTCTTCGACCTACGCTTTCTTCGGTTTCAATGGAACTGCCGGTATCTGGAGAATTGCTGCTATCAATGAAGCTGGTGGTTGGAAGGATCGTACAACTGTTGAAGACATGGACCTTGCTGTCCGTGCTAGTTTGAAGGGTTGGAAATTCCTTTACCTTGGAAATGTGCAGGTATTATAACTCATTATGGCCAACATTATCACTGTTGTTTCTGTCATTTCAATAACGTTAAGTTGTGTACCCATCTCTAGTGCTACTTGGACCCGACAGGGGCACGCAGCAAAAAAGCGTCGGTTGTTCTTTCTGTTTTTACCATTTACCCCCGGTAACTAAGTAAATTTTTGCAAACTTACTGCTACAGGTAAAAAGTGAATTGCCAAGTACGTTCAAGGCTTTCAGATTTCAACAACATAGATGGTCATGTGGACCAGCTAATCTGTTCAGGAAAATGACAATGGAGATTGTCAGGAACAAGGTTAGTTTTTATTAAATTTTTTCCAGCTAATTCTCTTATTACAATATTGCATTAACTAATTAAGCTGGATTATTCTAATGCAACATAGTCTAATTACAATGTACCTATTGCAGAAAGTGACACTATGGAAGAAAGTTTACACACTCTACAGTTTCTTCCTTGTTCGAAAGGTCGTTGCTCACATCGTCACGTTTATTTTGTACTGTCTTGTAATTCCTGCAACCGTTTTCATTCCTGAAGTCGAAATTCCAAAGTGGGCAGCTATTTATATTCCCTGCGTCATTACCATTCTTAATGCATTTGGAACACCAAGGTAAGTGTACTTTACTAGATAAATTGAACCAAAAGAACTTTACCCAATTCGGTGTTAATTTTTTGATTAATCTTTTTTGATTAAATATGCACAGGTCTGTGCATCTACTGGTTTTCTGGATCCTATTCGAGAATGTTATGTCAATGAACCGTACCAAGGCGACATTTATCGGTTTATTTGAAACCGGAGGCAGAGTAAACGAATGGGTTGTCACTGAGAAACTAGGAGATGTTAATAAAACCAAAACAGCAGCCGTTAATGCTAAACCAGCAGCAGTCAACAAGAAACCCAGATTCGCAAGAATCGGAGAAAGGTGCGTGTATATATATATGCTGCAATATGCAATCATGACATCCAGTTCTTGTTATGAGTTATGTTTCTTAATCTCTCTCATTTTGGATTGAATGCAGATTATTCATGTTAGAGCTTTGCGTTGGCATGTACCTATTCATCTGTGCCTGTTACGATCTGGCTTACGGGAAGAACCATTTCTTCATATACTTGTATGCACAAGCAGTTACTTTCTTCATCATGGGGTTCGGCTATGTCGGCACTATCATCCCTTCCTCTTAAAAAAGGCGATACGACATTATTATTCATCCGTCCAATTGGCGATATCGTCGTGTCACTAGTCGACAATCATAATCATCTGTAATCTCTCATCGCCATTGTCCCAACAAGACAGCAACAACAACATAAAGGAGCATTGTCATCTCTTTTTCGATTCTTTTTCTACTTCTAAAGCAAAATAGTTATTGGGACTTGATTAGTTCTGTTTGTCGTCTTTTTTTTTTTTTTTGGATAGAAGTTTTCTCGATGTTTAGGAATGGAAAACAAACAACAAGAAAGAAATTTTGAATTTGGATATTTATTATATATATGGGTTTGTGATCATCATCATTCATTTTGATTGTTTGCATAATTGTAAAAATCATCTGAATTCTTCTTCTTTTGCATGAATTTATCTATCAAAACAAAGAATACGACATAAATTTTTGGCCCCAAGAGAGAGCCCATAGCGCATGATTTGATAAGTCTGTAGATCCCTACAACATGTGGTCTATCTGGTTGTCCTTAACCAGTTGGCGGGCAGCCAAGATTATTGGGGAGGTATTGGAAAATGGACAAGAATGAACAAAAGTGACAACTAGCAGTCTTGACTTGGTCACTGCTTTAAACCAACGATTCAGCCATCGATACGGTATGCCGACAATCTGTATCGGGGTTGTTGCCGACAGTCTTTGCTGTGGAATTAGCACCCAAATCATACCCGCAGCCATTGTATGGTTCGCATTCTCCTCCGGCAATTCCGAATTCATCAACCTCCTCAGAATTTATAGGACCGGGCTGGATTTTATTCTCAGATGCATCTTTTAAAGAAAAAGACTACTCCATCAGATGCATTTCTCCTTTACTCAACCGACCTAAAGAAATTTGTTAACCTTGCGGCTAGATCGGGATGGGCCACCTTGGCTCTTCAAGCAGAAGCCCAGGAATTGGTGGTGTAAGCTAACTGGCCCAAGAATTCGTGGTGTAAGCATGAAGATCTAACTATTTTGCTGACAAGTGACAACTCTTATCTAAACTTGTAGGTTTCCATATTTTGTTTATTTTGATTTTCTGCTCCGTTTGTTTTCTTTCTATAGTTTGGGTTTCCTAATTTAGTTAGATCTCTAAGCTATATAAGCTTCTCTGTAGAAGTGAGTTTTTTTTTATCAGAATTTCAAGGTGCTTGATCCCCAATCAAAAGATTAGAGTCTTTATTTATCTGTTTTAGTATTAGCACCCTAACAGAAGAAAAGAGAAGGTATGCAAGCTCAACAATCTCCATCTTCTGCTATTCAAGGTGCTGGTACTTGTGTTGAAAAGAAGCTCGAAAGTCTAGCCTCGATGATTGCGGGAGTAAGGTCAGATGAAAGAGAGTTACAGCTTGAGGCGACTAGACAGTTTCGGAAACTACTATCAGTGGAACGAAGTCCTCCGATCGACGAAGTTATTCAATCGGGTGTTGTTCCTAAATCTGTGGAATTTCTAACGAGAGAAGATTACCCACAGCTACAGTTTGAGGCAGTTTGGGCTCTCACAAACATTGCATCGGGAACTTCAGATAATGTTAGGGTTGTAATTGAGAGTGGAGCAGTTCCTAATTTTGTCAGACTTCTTAGATCTCCAGGTGATGATGTTCGCGAACTGGCTGTCTGGGCACTTGGGAATTTGCGGGTGATTCCCCCCAATGTCGAGATCTTGTTCTCGGAGAAGGGGCTTTGATACCGTTGCTTCAACAGTTGAATGAGCATGCCAAACTTTCTATGCTTAGACGTGCCACATGGACTTTGTTAAACTTCTGTAGGGGCAAGCCTCAGCCTCCTTTTGAACAGACAAGAGCTGTTCTACCAGCGCTCCAGCGTCTCAGTCATTCAACAGATGAAAAAGTCCTGACATATGCTTGTTAGGCCTTATCATATTTGTCTCATGGTCATGGTGGTATAAATGACAGAATCCAGGCTGTTATTGAAGCTAATTTCTGTCCACGTCTTGTGGAGCTTCTAATGCATCCTTCCCCTTCAGTGGTCATCCCCGCGCTCCGCACTGTTGGAAATATTTGTACTGGTAATGATATGCAGACACAGATCATTATGAACCAGCAATTACTTCCTTGCCTTCCGAACTTGCTTACGAAAAATCACAAGGAAAGCATCAAGAAGGAAGCATGCTGGACCATTTCAAACTATTAGATGTGTATATAATCTGCACTAAAACTGTGGATCTTATCTGCACCAAAGATGTGTATATAGTCTGCACCGTCAGTCCATGTATAGTCCAAGTCTTCAGGAATATGCTTATTGAACCTGTTGTAAGTCCGAGTCCTATGCATCTTTGGTTATTGTAACAAGCCCTGTAAACTCGTTCTATCTGTTAGGTCTTTCATTCCTTGTAACTTGTATAAATACTTAATGTAGAACAATCTGTAGTGTGTGTGAATGATTAATAAAATCAATTCCTTAGAATCTTTGATGGTATCAGCTTGATCCATCCTAGGACCTATCAGTTTGAATCTCAGTTTTCTCTCAAAAACCTTGGTCGCTTGCAATATTTCTTGGGCCTTGAGGTATCACGTTCTCCCAAAGGTATTTTACTTTGTCAACGCAAATATATTCTTGACATTGTGACTGACTGTGGTCTTTTGGGAGCTAAGCCTTCTCCTTCTCCAATGGAGCAACATCTTAAACTACTGCCATCCTCTGGTGATCCTCTATCTGATCCCAGTATTTATCGACGTCTCATAGGTCGTCTCTTGTATCTTCAGGTAACACGTCCTGATATCACATTTTCTGTTAATTATTTAAGTCAATTCATGCAACAACCATGCTCTGGTCATTTGGCTGCTGCACATCGTATTGTTCGTTATCTTAAAGGTACCGTTAGTCATGGTATGTTTTTATCTGCCTCAAGCTCTTTGTCTCTCTCGGGTTACACCGATTCTGATTGGGCAGGCTGCCCTACAACTCGTCGATCAACGACAGGTTATTTTATGATGTTAGGGGACAACCGTATTTCTTGGAAGTCCAAGAAGCAACCAACAATATCTCTTTCTTCTGCTGAAGCAGAATATCGTGCTCTTGCACGACTTACTTCTGAACTGCAATGGTTGCATTATCTTTTCACTGATCTTCGTATCACTATTCCAAAACCTATTCCCATTTATTGCGATAATCAAGCTGCCATTCATATTTCTGCTAATCCTGTTTTTCACGAACGAACTAAACATATTGAAATAGATTGCTATTTCGTACGTGACAAACTCCTTTCTGGTCTAATCAAACCTACTTATCTACCGTCAACATTACAATTAGCTGATATTTTCACAAAGCCGCTGGGAGTGGATCATTTTCTTCGCCTTTCTAGCAAGTTGGGTCTTCGTGCAGATGGTCCTCAGCCTCCAACTTGAGGGGGGTATTAGATGTGTATATAATCTGCACTAAAACTGTGGATCTTATCTGCACCAAAGATGTGTATATAGTCTGCACCGTCAGTCCATGTATAGTCCAAGTCTTCAGGAATATGCTTATTGAACCTGTTGTAAGTCCGAGTCCTATGCATCTTTGATTATTGTAACAAGCCATGTAAACTCGTTCTATCTGTTAGGTCTTCCATTCCTTGTAACTTGTATAAATACTTAATGTAGAACAATCTGTAGTGTGTGTGAGAGATTAATAAAATCAATTCCTTAGAATCTTTGACAAACACTACAGCCGGGAACACGGATCAGATACAGGCTGTCATTGCAGCTGAAATTATAGGCCCTCTGGTACATCTGCTTCAAACTGCTGAATTTGATATAAAGAAAGACGCTGCATGGGCTATCTCTAATGCTGTTGATGGTGGCACCGATGAACAAATCAAGTATCTGGTGGGCAAGGGTTGCATCAGACCACTGTGTGATCTCCTCGTTTGTCCCGACTCAGGAATTGTCACAGTGTGTTTAAAAGGTTTAGAGAATATCTTAAGGGTTGGGGAAACTGAGAAGAACTTAGGTACCACTGGTGGTGTAAATGTATGTGCACAGTTGATTGATGAAGCTGAAGGGTTAGATAAGATTAAAAATCTAAAGAGTCATGACAACACAGAGATTAATGAGAAGGCAGCGAAGATTGTTGAGACTTACTGGATGGAAGATGATTGCCTTCTGATGACGCAGCAGCTGCTGCTGGCCCATCTGGGTTCCAGTTTGGAGGGCCAGTTTGGAAGAAGTTGAGAACATGGTTTTATCCATCTTTGTAGTATGAAGCATACGAATGTTTTCTTTTCTTCCAACAGTTTACAATCTTTTTATTTTCTTGCGAGTTCATGTGTATATTTTTTTTTAATTATGTTTTATGAATAACCATCACCTGGTTTACAAGATAACTAATCCACAGTTGTCTCACAACTGAGTTCACGAAAATAAAGTTTTGCAACCAAAATGTTGATTCAATGAGGATGATATGCGTGACATTCCATTATATCACTCCAAAATGTTGATGTTTGTGTTGTTTTTTCTGTCCAGGTTTTATCCGGTCATGAGGTTTTGTTGACAACGTTTTAGCGAGGCTAGTTACTTAGCATGTTGGTTATCTAAGGATTCTATTCAGAACTTTTTAGCGAGGCTTGTAACTACTGAAAATCCAGTAACACACCCAAATAAGAAACGAAACTGATCTAAGACAGGATAAGAGTTTTGGATCGGAAATTCTTTTTTGATTAACCACTCCAAGTAGTGAAAAATATAAGTTCTTGAATACAAGAAAACCCTAATTTCTCGTTCTAAGAAAAGCTCTCCCTCTCTAAAGAATCCGCCCCTCCATACATTGTCCAAGGACCCCTATTTATAGACCAATCGACCCTAATGGCGTACAACTCAGTTTACTTCGTCTGGATCTCGTGGAGATGCTTTATACTTCATCCAGATCATTTTCCATAAAGTTTTCCCCTTTCTTTCGCTGACAACTTTGGGTGTTTTTCGGGATAGCTGTATCTTTTCTTACTCCATAATTTACTGGCTTCACCAATTATCTTTTCAGGCAAGTAACCTTATTTCGCCAACCTTTATTTCGTGGCTAGTGTCTTGTTGGGTACTCCAATTTGATTCGTTTGTGTTTTAGATTCCTTATGCGAGATACTTCGTTTTAGGATGCTTCCTCTTCGTGCTTCGTGTTATTAGTTGGTGGCGAGGTAATTCTGACATTTGATTTGACAAGTCACTGACCGGGATCTTTGAGTGAGATTCTTCAGTCCTATTTCGTGTCTTCCTGTGCGGCCACGTGGTGAGCCTATTTTGTGTACCTACATTTTGCCTTTTCTTATTTCGTTTGAATTATACGAGAATGGAATAATAACCGGCTGAGATGCATTGGCTGCCACGTTTTCAACCCCTGGTTTCCACGGGACCATGTTCTTTTGGTAACCGGTTATTGCCGGTCAAGTTTCCTCGAACGTGCCGACAACTTGTTTTGCCGGTAATCTTCCACTTACTATAAATATCTCGATTTAACCCTAGTTTGGGTTTCTTCTTCCTTCTCTTTTCTGTGAAGTCAAACCATTATTTCTTCTGCTCCTGTCTCTGCCTTTGTTATCACCTTTCTTTTCTCTCAACTTTCTCACTTTCCCCTATCTTATTATGGATCCAAAGAATGCCTCAACACCTCGTTCAAAACCTTTGATGAATTCCACGCAGACTTCCAGAAGCTGGGTTTGTCTTTAACTCCTGCCGTCGACTCCTCTGTAACTCCTCCCGTCTCTGCGATTACCAACATGGAGCTGAACTATAGATGGATTCTGTCTGATATTTGGTCTGCAGACAAGCTGATCATCACCGTTGGTCAATTAAGATCCGGGTTATCCTTTCCTCTCTACAACCCTTCAAACCCTGTTTTCCTTGAGATTTTGAATAAGCTCCAGTGTGGGTTCTTCCAGCTTTCTGGTAATGTAATTCGCATTTCCAACGAGTTTGCAATTCGCTCGGGAAACCACACTTCGCAGGTTCCGTCAATAGCTGTGGAATTTGATCCTCGCGACTACAATGCAAACTCCTTCGCGGCTACTTATTCCGCTAGGTTTACAAGCACTAGAAAGTATTAGGAGTGGGGTATTGAGCTCATCCGGAAGACTATCTCGGCCTCATCCAAAGCTCTTTCTTTAGACGTGGATCCTCTCAAACTGGAACAAGACGAAGACTAGGCGATGCTCCCTTTGGTGGTAGGGGCCCCTTTTATCCGGTGTGTTGACGAGAAAGGAGTTCCTCGTGAGGGTCATCTTCCTCAGCATTTTTATCTCCCTGGTTGATATCCTTGGAAGCTTAGATGGTTCATGCCCGCTGAGGTATTGTCTTGCTTCTTAGGCCTCTCTCTTGTTTTTGGGCTTTGTTTGTTCTCACACCTCTTTTCCTTTTATTTAGTACAAGATGCCTATTGCTGGTCTTCTCAACGATCGCAAGGAAAGGAATGTTACAATCGAACCTTATTCTCGTAAATAGGTATCCACTTCGCTCATCACTCTCTTTTCTGTGATTAATCTCTAACCCATTTTTCTTCGTAGGGTGATACTCTCCTTGCTAAACAATCTTCTTCCGAGCCAACTGGTGGACGAAAAAGACGTGACCCTGCTTCGCCCTCCCCTTCAAATCAGGTGTCTTTACTTTGTCGAAATTGTCATTTCTCGTGTTATGATCATGCCGTTTATCAATCGTATTGATCTTGCTATTTCGCAGACTTCATCTTCCCATGTCCTTCCTTCTGGCGAGCCCAAGAGAAAGCGTAGGACCTTGGGTCTGGCTAGTTTGACCGTGGTTAGGAGCTCTGTTGCTGTTCCAAGTCAACCTACTCTTCCCAAGCACCAATCTTCCTAGCCTCTTACAACTTCTTCTTCCAAGCTTGCTGATTCTCCTATTCCTCCTCCTTTGGTGGTTCATGTTGAAGAATCCCCTGAAAAGACTTCCCCTTATGATAAAGGTAAGCAAAGGGTCTCGTCTGTCTCATCTAATCCCCTTTATGATCCTGCAATTAAGTTTCTGCAAGATATTTACCACAAGGCTCGCGAAGATCCAGCCATGAGATCTCGTGCTCTTGAATCTCTGGTGACTTTTAGCGCTGACGACTTTGTTTCTCAAGATGCATCCGCATTGTTGAATGCCTCTATGAATTTGTCTCTCCAACAACATTCTGCCTTAATAAACCTGGTGAGTATTTTATGCTCTTTCAATTATGCCTTATCCTCATTCCGAGATACATTTTTAGTTTCCGGTCCTTCGATTCGCAGGAAGTCAATCGTCACATGACCAGCCTCGTGGAGATTAGACTTATTCGCGAGAAAGCAAAGAAGGATGATGCTCAAATCAAGTCCTTGACGAAGGAGCTTAGAGAGGATAAGGAGTATTCCAGCAAGCAAGATAAGAAGATGGAGAAACTTCAAAGTAAGTTTCTTCCCCTTGCAGATTCATTCCTTGCCTTTGCTGTTACTTATGTTATTTTCTTATTTCGTATTTCGTCAAGCTCGATGCATGCAACGCCAAATTGATGCTTCTGAAGTGTCTGCCTCGCTGGAAGATATTTGTGCTGAGAATCTGTACCTCGTGACCCAGAATGATTGTTATGTGGCTGAGAACGCGATTTTGAATGAGAAGGTCGAGACCCTTTTCTCGCAAGTGGACTGCCAGTCTATTGATTGTTCTCATAACGAAGAGCTGAATCTTCATCTTCATGACGAGAACGAGCGACTTAAGATAGAACTTCAGCGGGTTAACAATTCCCTTACTACTTCGAGGAATCTTCATTCCTCGTCGTTATTAGCCTATAAGAGGTTGGAGGAAGATAACGAGCGCGAAATCAGTAGAAAAAATCAGTTTGTGGTTGATCTTCATAAATCTCGCAACAAGGTAGCTGGCTTAAATGAGGAAATTGATTGTCTGAAGAAAACGGTGGAATTTCTTCAGGCTCAGCTGGATAACTCCTCACGCTCGAAGTCTGTCAAATCTTCCTCCCAAACCAAGTCTCCAGATCTTTGCAAGAACAAGAGTGCTCTCGTCATTCAACCTAGCAAAGATACTTCGAAGTCTGGTCACGGTAAAGGTTGGGATAATGCATATCACGAGTTATGCGTTCAACTCCAAGAGTCAGATCTAGAAATCTCCAGGCTGGATCATTTGCATTCTGATATCCAAGAGACTTTGAATACCACTATCTTACAGATGGAAGGTAGCTCTAGGTGCAATGCGAGATACTATCGGTTATGTCAAATTTCAGATTTCTGAAAAAATCTTGTTTTGCTTTTGCAGAATCCGAAGAGCGTTATAAGAATCCAGTTTTTCATCTTTCCCACGAAAGGGATGAGTCTCGTAAAGAAGTTTCTTGCCTCAAAGATGAGGTTAAGGATTTGAATGTTGATATTGATGAGATGATAGAATATTCTGGGAAAGTAGCGAAGTTAGATCGCAAGAATACCCAGAACCACATGGTCTCTCTCTTTAACAACTTCTGCGACGAGAAAGGCATTCCTCATCCTATTTTTCCTCTGGAAGTTTTTTCCGACGTCGATCAACCAGTCAACCGCGAATTATCTCAGTTGAAGAAGAGAGGCTCACTGAGGGTGGAGGGGAGCAAACGATCAATGAGACCAAGGTCGAGGAGGAAGAGTCTAAGTGTGCCTTTTCTTGCTCAAGTTTTCCGGGACAACCTTCGAACTTGGATGCAGATACTGGTGCTGGTTTTGGTGGGGCTGGTGGTGAAATCCCTGAGACAACAGTTACTTACGACCTTCCTCTTCAACAACAATCTTAGTTTCCCTTCTCCCATGTTTTCAACTTTAATTATTATAACAATTTCTTTATCTGGGCGCTCCCAAGATTGGGGTGAAAAACATCTTGACTCCTTTTATATATTCTTAATACTTTTGTTGACTATGTCGATGTTATGATTTTTTATTTCGCCAAGTATATACCCGCCGAGGGAATACTCAAAAGAATAACAAAATTTAAAGTATATAGTTGCCTCTTATTCTTTTGTGAATTTCCAAGGTATGAATGAAAGGTTGGTATCTTGCTATGTTGATTTCGCGCACAAGCTATGAGAGGTATAACCTTGTTACTTGCCTCATTGCGTGTTCTTTCTTTAATTTTTTGCCTATGCTTCTCTTGTTGTCCTTACTTTCGCTGCTTAACCTTTCTCCATTGTCCTTTGTCTGCCTTTGTATTTTTACTCATTTCATGATAATTTCGCTTTATATATTGTTCTTGTGTTATCCATTCATGTGTTGCTTTCCAAGGTCATATTGTGCCTCCTAATTAAGGTCTTATGGTGCCTCATCCCTTTTGAAGGATCTTTTCGACGAAGTGTCAGACTCTTATTATTCTTTCAAATAATAATCCATCTACCTCGTCTTAACATTTTTGTGAACCCCATTTCGCGAGAATACGACAAACCTAGCTATTTATTCCCATGAATGTTAGTCCCATGACATTGCCGTCTTTTTTGGTCACACAACTCCCTAATCTGGAGGGTGCCATCCCTTTATATTCCCCCTGATTGCCCCTTCAAGGAGGTTAACCCTAACATGTATGTTGGTCTCCTCCCATCCAGTTATTATGACATTTAGTTGTTTTCGTGACCTCTTATCTCCTTCGTCGATATGACTTGAGATTACTAAGTCACACCCTAAGTGAGGTTTATTTGGAATTGAGTGCATTGTAGACAATACTTGCCATACGTACATGGATGGTAACGCTCCAGACGTCCCAGGCACCCGCAGCTCAACCGAATACGTCGGCGCCTTGGTCATACTCCGCACTCCTTACCGAAGGCCATCATAAAAGGGACCCTCAGCGGATAGGTATTATCATTTCCCCTAACTTCCTTTCTGAGAGTTGTTCACTACATGCGTTAGGTCTTGCCTCTTGCATTTTCATGCGAACTAGGGTGCATGCCGTGGATTCCCAGCCTTCCTACGCGAAGGGTTTAACTTTCCCTGGAAACTGTTCATTTCGTGGGTCTTATTTGCCTCCTAATCTGAGGTCTTATTTGCCTGGTTCGTGGCTTATTTCCTTTTGAGTGCTTTGCGAATATGAAAATCCATTTCCTCCAATTGGCTCATCAAAATTCAGAGATGTCATTGTCGTTATTTCATGAGTCTGTTACATTACTAGATGATAAATTCATTAAAGTTAGTACATTTATCTCATCTCTCTGATTCTTTATTAATATCAGTTCTCCTCTTCTAGGAGGATGTACTCAGACTGGTACCTTTTCAACTCTTTCATCTTCACTTCGTTCATGATTCTGAACAACATTGGAAACAATGGGTGTTTGGTTGATAATGCATAGATGAACGAGCACATCAAATCATCTTCGGGCAGCCTCCCTTGTAGTTCTCCGCAAATTGAATCCCATCTTGCCACAACACTTCGCAAGCTTTCATTCTCCCTTTGCTTTAACGAAAATAGTGTTGTTATTTCTGGTTTGCATGGCTCACTTCTCGCATATTTGTTCATCATTTCTGGTTCTTCCTGCATTCCATATTTCCTCCCTGTCACTGGGACATTGCTTGATGCGCCTTTCTCTTTGTCACCATTAATTGCTGCATACGATATTCTTTTTCCCTGAACTCCCTCCTGCTGCTTTCTATGGCTCTTTTCAGATCTTCTCGTTCATTTTGTTCCCCTCGCCCCTTTCTATCTCGCCAATACTCATGACGTCCTTCAGTTGCCAATTTCTTTCCCGAAGCATTTTCTCCCCTTTGGGTGTTATGTTCCGTTTGTTTTCTTTTTAGGTGATTGTTCTTAATCAAGAGCTTCTCGTTTTGCCTTTCTAGCCTTATTTGTTCTTTTACCAAGTCTTCCTTCGCCTTTATTGGTAGAACTCCTCCTTTAATTGCTCCATCTCCTTGTCTTCGTCGCATGCCTCATTTTCCTTACCAAAATGACCGGATAATTCAACACCTTTCCCAATCTCTTGTATTGATACCTTCTTATGCTTGGAGTTGTTTGCTTTTGCTCCGCCTTGCGGGGTTCGTTTTTCCTTGGCGATGGGGATTTCTTTCTTGCTTCTCACTACTTCGCTTCCTTTATCTATTTTTCCCTTCTTCGTTTTTCCACTTTGCTTTATCTCAACTTGTCTTTCCTTCTCCGGACTTTTCTCGCGATCTCTCTCATTGAAAATCGTCATCTTATCTACCTCCTCCATGTTTTTCTGCGTTGTAATCTGTTCCTCGCTTATCCCAATGGTGAACACCATCAGTTGCTCCGCTCTTTTTTGCTTCGCATACCTTCCTTTTTTGTTCTATCTTCCTTCTCAGTTTCTCATCATAGTTGTGGACATACTTTTCGATACAATCTCGCGCATCCTTTAGATCTCCCTTAATCTCGCTTATTGCGCTTGGCATGGGAAACCGTATGGTCTGATGATATGTAGATGCAACCCTTATCCCATGTATCCACGACCGACCTATGAGAGCGTTATAAGGTGAGTCTATATCTATCAGACAAACAATAACTTTTGTTTCCAACTCGCCTGCGAAAATCTTTACGACTAATTCTCCCTTCGGCCTTGACGCAACCCCGTTGAACCCATATATATTATATGTCGATGGTACAAGGTCTGAATCTTTGTAACCATGTTTCTAAATGCATGATAAAAGAGTATGTCAACCGAGCTCCCCGTATCCACCAGGATTCTGTCTATTGCCCAAATGTTCTCTTTCTTGACTTCGTCATCCTCCCACTTTGAGTATTTTCCAAAATTTAAGGTTATGACCAATGACTCTGGATGTGAAGCTCCTCCCTGTGGTGTGTCCTTTGGTAAGAATGTTATCTCCCTATTTTTCCATTCTTCTAATGGCTCCTTCTTCGCCACACTGAATATCTCATTCCCTTCGAAGTCCCTCTTATGCACTCTTTTGAGTATATTATCATGGAAACTTTGAATGCTCGTGGCTGAATGTATTATCGAATTACAATTCAGTTTGTGGGTTCCCCGATCTATTTCAATTCGGTACACTTGTTGATTGTCCCGAGATGGGGGTGGGGGCGGTTATACATGTCCCTCCAGAAAATGAACGAGCTTCCCTTGTTCCACTAGGAGAATTATAATCCTTCGGATGTTTCGACAGTCATTCGTGTGATGTCCATGAAACCGATAATATCTGCAAAATTCATGAATCCTAGTACTCAAAGGTGGTTCTCTTCCCAGATTTGGTGAGGGCGGAATCTCTTCTATTAGCACTATCGCTTCCCATACCTTCTCCACAGTTGTATTGAGTCTTGGAAGCTTTACATCTTCAAAGGCCGGTGCATTTGGTCTTCGCTCTCCAAACCTAGGTCCTTGATTGCTTCTGTGCTGATATCCTATGATGTGGCTTCGGGGCTCATAATTCCTTCATCTTGACTCCTCGTACCTCTGTTGATCGATCCACTCCTGGTCTCCGCTTGACACGGCTATAAGTTTCGCCGGAATTGGGGTTGAAGGTTCCACTTTCTCATATTTCGGATCATCCTCTACAACATGTACTAATATTGGTAATAGCCTTGAATTTCCTTCCTTTGCTGGAGTTGGTGTTACTTCGGTGCCTTGCCTATGCTTCTCTTTCAACGCTATGTATTCCTCTTGGTACTCCATTAATTCATTCATTGTCAAGGAGTTCCAGATTATGAATATTTGCTTGTACAACAAGTCGGTTGGGAATAAGGCATTCACGAAGGCTAGGATAAATTTTTTCTCATCGACTCGTCCTGCGAGTTCGCTACACACTGTCCTCCATATCGTTACTAGTCCTCGCAAATTTTCCGTTGGTCTTCGCCTTAGGTGAAATAAGGTCTCGATTCCCGGCCTCAGCATGTTGTTACTTATGTATGTTGTCAGGAATATTCTCTGTAGGTCTTTAAATGACGAAATCGACCTTTCTGGTAGTCCATCGAACCATGCCAACGCTTCGCCAACCAAGCTCGCCGGGAAATATTTACAGAGTACTGCTTCTTTTCGTCCCCACTGCATCAATGATAGAGTATACTGCTTCAAGTGTTGCACAACACTTTCCGATCCACTGAATATGCTTGAAAATGTCGGTAGCACGCACTTCTCAGGAATGTCCGCATACATTATCTCATAGGTGAATGAAGATTTATCTGCCTCCTCTATCGCCTCTGCCAACTGCACTCTGCCACTTCTTCGTGAATTGTTTATCAGTGTCCTCATATCTCGCAAAACCTCTTGATTCAGGTTTTCTTTATTTCCTTCGCGATGGTCGCCTCTCATCACGCTAAGCCTTCATCTCCTACGCCTGATTGCTTCCTCGTGTCTTTGGTTTACATCGTGTTGCCTTTCCTCTTCTCTCCTCCTCTCGTTTTCGTTCCTTCTTTCTTCCTCATACCTTCGTCTTTGATCTTCCCATATCGTTTCCTCCAACGCCCTTCTCAGATCTCTTTCTTCACTGCTTTCTCTTTGTTGTCTCCTCCGTCGTCCCCGCAGGCGTACTTCCTCTGTCGTGTCTCTTCTTCTCCTGACGATATCGTGTTTCCTTCCGAGTCCATGGCGTCAGCCGCTGCTTCCTCGTTAAGTTGACGATTTTGTAGTTCCAACATAGCATTTTGCCTCATCAGTCGAGCATGCTGCTGCGCTAGATCCCTGTCTCGTTCCCGTTCAAGGCGAAGTGTCTCCCTTAGCTGCTCCAACGTCATGTGTTTTTCATCAATGTTTTCTTCCAACTCTTCATGGGTCATTTCTTCCTTTGCAGCGGTGTCCGTGCCAGAAGTGTGTATCGATCCTTCCCTAAAGTCATCTTCACCGGTATGATTATTCCGTCGTCGGTTCACGCCTTTTGTTTCCCCTGTAACCGATGTTTCTCCCCTTTCCATTATTCCCCCTCTCTTCTCTTCCAAACATTTGCTTCTTCTTGTCGCTATCAATTGCCTCGCTCGATCTGGTGTTCTGGCCATCAACTGATCCTTGGTTCGGTATCTCCAAATCTACTTCCGCCTACGATGCAACACCCAAAGATTACTCCCTCTCCTAGATTTCTAATCTTAATTTCTGATGAATCGTTTAAGATCTACAAAGCCCTAATTTAAAAAAAAAAACTCGCTAAAATCTCTAACTTCTACAATTTAAAATAATTTCAAGATTTCTCTAACTCTTAGATGAGGATGAATCCTCAACCCAAGTCCCTGTTTCTGGACGCCAAAATGTAACTACAAAAAATCCAGTAACACACCCAAATAAGAAACAAAACTGATCTAAGACATGGTTAGAGTTTTGGATCAGAAATTCTTTTTTTATTGACCACTCCAAGTAGTGAAAAATACAAGTTCTTGAATACAAGGAAACGCTTATTTCTCACTCTAAGCAAAGCTCTTCCATCTCCAAAGAATCCGCCCCTCCATACATTTCCCAAGGACCCTTATTTATAGACCAATCGATCCTAATGGCATACACCTCATTTTACTTCGTTCGGATCTCGTGGAGATGCATTATACTTCGCCAAGATCATTTTCCGTAAAGTTTTCCCCTTTCTTTCGCTGACAACTTTGGGTGTTTGTCGGGACAGCTGTGTCTTTTCTTGCTCCATAATTTACTGACTTCGCCAATTATCTTTTCAGACAAGTAACCTTATTTCGCCAAACTTTATTTCGTGGAAGGTGTCTTGTTGGGTACTCCAATTTGATTCGTTTGTATTTTAGATTCCTTATGCGAGATACTTCGTTTTAGGATGCTTCCTCTTCGTGCTTCGTGTTATTAGTTGGTGGCGAGGTAATTCTGACATTTGATTTGACAAGTCACTGACCGATATCTTTGAGTGAGATTCTTCAGCCTATTTCGTGTTTTCATGTGCGGCCACGTAGCGAGCCTATTTTGTGTATCTACAAGGCTAGTTACCTAGTATGTGCCAAAATAAGGAATAGTTTTGTAATTTTGAATTTAATGACACAACGTATGTGCCAAAATATGTGTCCAACATAAAAAAGGAACAAAAGAAACAAAAACTAAATAAAAAAAATTAGATCGATGGATATAACAACATATGGATAAATCATAGATTGTTTCCTATTGTTGGCTTGTTGCTGGTATTATGAAGAAAAATAGAAGATACCAGAGAAAAAGGTGGTGTTCCTTCTCAGAGAAAGAGGAGCAGCAAAGAAGAAGGAGGATGTAGTTGCAGGAAATCCTACACTATACCCCTCACAAGATTTCATTAACATTCAACTCATTTTAGATTAACAATCTTAATTTCATTGATGAATCTTTGAACAATCTTATAAGAAAAGATAAAAGAATCAAGAATAACCACTGCTCTAGATTTTCTCTCTCCTATTTACTTGCTTCTCAATCAGAAAAGATCTCCCCCCCTCCTTACAGCTGATCGGCTCTTTATATAGAGTTTTACTTAGTGGATGACAGTTAATCTAACCTTTATTTTCGGATATGGCTTGCGACATTCTCGCAACCTTATAAATTTTAATCTCGCAAAATCTCTAATTTTCGCAGGACCATCACATTTTTCTCATGATTTAGCTGACGTCGTTTATTATTTCGCTTCTGAAGTTATTCTGCGACACTGCTGTGTTGTGTTGTTAATAATTTCGCTGAGATATTATTGCTGCAAGATTCTGATCCTACATCTTGCCTCTTCTCATATCTTCTCTGCAAAGTAGAAAATGATGTGAGAAATGCCGCAGCTGTTCATCTCTTCATATTCTGCATTTATCTCACGTATTCTTTCTTCCATCTATTTCTTGACACGTCTTCCGTAACCGCTGCTTTTCAACCGCTCACGTCTTTTTTCCTTAATGGTGTTTATTTCTTCGAGTAAAAAATCTTCTTTATATATTTTTCTTACTCTTCTTTCCATTTTATTTTTACTTTCTCTTCTCTTTTTATTCTCTCACCTCTGCAACTCTATTGTTCTTCCGTAAGTTCTGCTACTGTAATTCTTCCCTCTTCAATCTTCTTACTTTTTATCCATTCCCATACTATATATTCAGATATGCCTCCAAGTGGCCACAAACATGATAAAAACTTAAAAGATGTCCAAAAAGATCTTGCTGAGAAAGGTTTCAAACTTTCTACCATTCCTGGTGAAAGTGCCAAGTCGATTCTTTCTATCAAACTTTTCTCTGATCAATATTGTGATGATCAATAAATCATAATTTCGCTAGGTCAAATTCTCGCAGGTCTCCCCATTCCTCTTTATGACCCAAATATTCCTCTGTTCTATAAAATTCTCGCTCACTCGGGATTTTCGTGAGCTATCTTCCAATTGAGTGGGGATTGCATTCGTCTGATGCTAGAATTCGCTAACCGTGGTGCTGCTAAAGATCTCTTTACTCCATAGAACTTAGGGATCCTAAATTCGCAGACTTGGAGATAATTGCTGAAAAATACACAGTAGCGAGTTTCTTTGAAAATTATGAATTGATCTCCATCAAGAAAGAGAATACTCGCTGGGGTATTCGCTTGAAAAGGAAAGATAATATTGATGAAGCTAAAATACTCATGCAAGACATTTATTGGCATTCTGGTAAGAACACAACTCCTCGCCAATCCAAAGATGATAAATGGTATGTTTATCCCTTGATGCTGAAAGGACCTTACATTGTTGGGTCAAATGTCCTTCCTGAGAAACTCGCTTCCTATCAACCTTGGGTATTCTCTTGGCCCGAGAAGGAGAAAGAGGTATGTCTCTTCCAGTGTTACCCACTTTATATTTCTTTATTTGTCTTTATTCTTTTGTTCATTGACTCTTGCGACATTCTACAGATCCAGAAACTGAAAGATAGCTATCACAGGACTAGGAAGGCTAGTACCTTGTTATCTCTTCGCTCATACACAGATGAGGTAAGAAATATTCTCTTATAATTTTAAACAGTATACTGTTGCTTATATTTCTTATTTCTATCTGTGTGTGAAGATTATTGCTGAAATAGAAGAACCTGCCAATGTTGCGAGGAATGGTGATAAAGGCAAAGGTGCTCTTCACAGGGAAAAACCAACCGCCCCTCCTTCAAAGAAGAGAAAAACCCATTATTCCTCTCCTTCAAATATTCCTTCTCAAGTAAACTCCGAGAGTGATGAGGATGATGAGGATAATGATGACCTTGCTGCAAATGAAGATTCTCCATCCGAATCTTCTATGGCTAAGCTCTCTGGCCTCTTTTCTGACTCTTGGGAAGGAATGAGAGATAATAAATTCTCTAATACCTGCAAAGCTCTCGCTACAATTTGCAATTTTCCTTTAATGGATGGTGATAATTCTCTTCGCTAAGTTTCTAGATCAGTTACTCCCAACTTCCTGCATTCTCTTAATCCTTTTTGCAGACATTCATTCATCCTGTTGTTTTATCTTATTTGATTAATCCTTTTTGCAGACATTTATGGTCTTTCCGATGAAGCTACTATTCTTCGTTCATTTCCTAATGCCTTGGATAATGATACCCTTATTGAGTGCCTTAATAAATATTTAAATAGTTTCTCAAATGATAAAATTTCATCTCTTTCTCTGAATGAACTGAGATCCAAATTTCGCCTCTTAGAGATTGACCATAGATCTAGTTTAGGCTTAGCCAACCGATTTAAGCGTCTCTTTCTTAATTCTAAAAAGAAAATCAATGAGCTAAGAACCAAAATTAGCGGTCTCATAGATGATAAGGATCGCATCTCTGATCAAGGTGCTAAGGCTTTGGAAAAATTCCAAGAGACCCTTCTTGAAGTTCAACTTTAACGAGATGAAGCTAACCGCAAGAATACCGAGCTCTTCGAAAGAGAAAACCAAATTCGTTCTCGTCTCCTTATAAATAATGAGGATGAATTCGCTTGGGCTGCGAAAATCTTAGATGATGCCAGAAATGATTTAGGTGTAAATGTTAGTCTCCAAGTTGAGCATACAGCCTTGATTAGAGATATGATTTCTGACAGAGAAGGTTATTAACTGTTCTTCTTCACTAATCTTTTGTTTCTTATGAATTTTCATCCAGTTATTAATTATTGCCTTTTGCTCATAGATTCTCAAAGTAGATATCGCGAAAGAATTGAGGAACTTGAAGCTGAAAAAGAGGAACTCGCAAAGAATCTTTCTTCTCGCAACGGTAAGTATTCTAGATTAAAAAATCAAATCAAGATCACTGTTGCGAACTTTAAGAACGATGCTATGCATTTTCGCAATCAAACTATTCAAATGGTTTGTGATGACCATAGTATTCCTCATTCTGATTATCCTTGTCTCTTGGAGGAGATCCCAAAGAACATTCCTAGTTTGACTATTTCTGATAGCGAAGCTGATGATGAAGAATCTGATGGTGATGAAGGTTCTGATGGAGATAAAAGTTCTGATGCGGACGAAGAAGGGAACAAGTCTGATGAAGATGATGAAGGATCAATTATGAAGTAGTCTTTGTTTATTATTTAATCTTCTGTAATATTTGTACATTTATTCCTTCTTTTTGTATATTTGCGAATTCTTTTGGTTCTCCATATTCCTTAATATATGAGTTTCTTTCATTTTGACCTGCATTCATTAAAACAATTCTTCCTTGCAATATGGTTAATCAATATAATCATTAATTTTTTATTTTTTGCGTAAATCTATCATGTGGAGACAAATAACATTTTCTAATTTCATTCATTCCCATACTTGCCTCTGTTATTTGTATCCAAATGGGAGATTTTGCTGATTTTTCTTATTTTGTGCCTCAACTTCGCGGTTGTTTATGTATAATTTTGCAATCATATGCAAAGTGAATTTTGATTCTTTTCAAAATCTCATCCCTGTGTGGTCTTATTTTTCCTTCCTAGTTAAAGGTCTTATTATGCCACCTCTTGTCTTTGCGACAAAATCGCAGGACGTCCTTGCACTTTCATGCAAAAATCCATTGATCTTGCCTTAACTTTTCTCTTTTGTATTATAGCCTCTTCAGGAATGTTGCGAAAATATAATAGGCCTAAATATTCTTGCGAAAATAAAGCCCTATTACATTTCCGTCGTGCGACGAAATCGCAGGACGTCTTCGCACTTTCATGCGAAAACCCATTGATCTCGTCTTATCTTTTTCTTTAGTATTATTTCCTCTTCAGGATTGTTGCACAAATATGACAAGCCTTAATACCCTTGCGAGTAAAAAGCCTCATGACATTTGCGTCTTAAGACACTTATCAGCTCCCTAATGGAGGGTGCCACCCTTATCTCCCCCCTGCTTGCCCCTTCAAGGAGGCGTACTTCTACCATAAAAGGTTAGCTCCTCCCATCCAGTCTTTACAACAACCAGTTGTTTTCGAAGCCTCTTATCCCTTTTACCTATAGGGTTTATGGTTACGAGACTGCACCCTAAGTGGGGTTTTCTTCGGGCCGAGTGAAGTATAAGTCAAGACTCGATCTTGAATATGATTTTGTAATACTTCTCGATCTTCTACTCTGTAGTCTCATATTTTCCATCCTCAATTCGTGATTTTGCCTTGTTAAATTCGCACGTTCTTCTGCCTCAACTCTTCTTTATTCATGTATTCTTCGTCTCAACGTTTTTAACGCTCCAATTTCCTCATCTCCATGAATTATTCCTTCATCTGCTTCTTGATTTCTCTCTACCTGTCTACGGTTTCTGGTTTGCTGCTCTTCTTCTACTTCTTCTGCTGAATTTGATTGCCAAGTGTGTATACTCACCCTATCATAATCTGTATTCCTCCCTTGTATTAGTGTTTGTTGAACTGGTGGTTGAATTTTATTTTCTATATTATTTCTCATTCTAGTAGATTCTCCCATTTCACTTCTTTCCCTTCCAGCAATTCTCTTGTTTCTTCTAACAGTAGTTGGTTGTTCTGATGTATTTCTTCTTCTAGCCATTTCTTCAATATTAATGAATTGCAAGAGATTATGTAAAATTCTTAATCAATCACTCCAAATCTTCACAAATCTCAATATTAATCTTCAATTTTTTCTAGAATAATCTTCAATTTTCAATCCCTCACTGTTTCTAGCGCCATCATGTAGTTGCAGGAAATCCTACACTACACCCCTCACAAGATTTCATTAATATTCAACTCATTTTAGATTAAAAATCTTAATTTTATTGATGAATCTTTGAACAATCTTACAAGAAAAGATAAAAGAATCAAGAATAACCACTGCTTTAGATTTTCTCTCTCCTCTTTACTTGCTTCTCAATCAGAAAAAATCTCCCCCCTCCTTACAGCTGATCGACTCTTTATATAGAGTTTTACATAGTGGATGACAACTAATCTAACCTTTATTTTCGGATATGGCTTGCGATGTAGGATCCAAATATCACACAATAGTAAGAGTTTGCGAAATTATAGATAGATCCTGCGAAGTTATAGAGAGAGTTTGCGAGAAGGTAGCGAAGCTTGTGATAGATGCATTTATGTGTCTATTTTGTTCTCAATTTTCTATATTGTTAGACTCGATTAAGTCTTTATTGTGTTATTTTATATCTTTGTAGGAAATTTTAGAGAAATAAGCCCTTGCGGCGAAATGGGCTCAAAAAGTGGTGTTTTACACCCCGGAGAAAATTACTAAAGGCACCCCAGAAATGCACCGGAAACGCCCCAGAAATGTGCTTGAGGAACCTAGAAAAATTACTATTTCCACCCCAATTGCTATTCGCACCCCAGCTCTAGTTAAGGGCACCCTTCCTCTCAAATTCAAAAATAAATTTTGTCGGGAAATTTTCTTTATACACTGGTAGATTTTCCAATCGATTTTTGAAGGTGTTATAAGGAGATTAAATCGCTGAAACTTAATGGGTATATGTGATATGGATACAAGAAGTTATTGTGGTGGTTGGGATCGATCAAATTTGACCAGATAATCGATTCTCGATTAAAGAAGGAAAGAAGAGATATCGGTTAAACTTGGAAAGAAAATTACGTAAAGATGCTGCATGGGTTGTGGAAGTTAAATGCAGATATTATCCTAGGTTGCATATCAACAGATTGTGGAAATTATCAAGACAATTAACGCATGCAGAGAAAGAAAATAAGAAATTATTCCCAAGAATAATTTTCCTTTACTGTGAAGATTTTGAGGAATTAACGGCGAGATTTGATGCGCCTGGAATGTATGAATAGGAGATAATGAGTCCTAGAAGGGTTGTCGAGAGTTTGGGGTCGAGAGGAGGTCCATAGAAGCAGAAATCAAGAGTTGATGAAACTCTGTTGCTGCTGCTGCTGATGATGAAGAACACCAAGAACACGAAGAACGGACCTGCAACAACGGTCGTTTTTCTACAGTAATAACGACTCACACCTGTGGGTCGTACATCAGGCAGTCTTATTTTCCACAGCGTTTGCGACACAGCGGCAGCAGTCTTATTTTGTCACTGAGGGTCGTAGGTCTCTGGTTTTACTGTATTTCTCATATTCTCATCATTTGTAAACCATTTTTGAGCCATAATAAATTATTTTGAGAGCATTTTTATTATGATGAGTTAAACCCCAACAGTGGGACGATGGAGGAGGCCGATCTTCATACATGGGTAATTTATTAATTCTTTTCATGACTTTTGCATTAATTTTAATTGAAATTATGATTTAAATTAATTAGTTGTGTTTTGATTTGATGGGTCATGCTTAGCTTAGATGATTTGATGTCCCATGCTTAACATTTACACCTTATATTTTGAGAATCTATCTTGGCAATAAATTAGGGTCGATATATTTAATATATTTTTCGAGCTATTATTGATAAAAGAATTATTATTTGAACCTTAAGAAATGAATTTGGCGGAATCCTAGTCCCAGTACCTCTCTACCAATTTGTCAATATTTTTGTATATAATTTTTATAAATCTAAAAATCCTTCACCTTCACAATTCCGAGAGCTTGAACCTCATTACTACAACCACAAAAAAAAAAATTTAATCAGCTTGCGGGAATGTAGTTTGGGCGCGAGATAATATGAGTTGTACCCCACTACATATGAGCTGTCATCCACTATGTAAACACCTATATAAAGGGAAAGTCAGAGAGAGAGAAGACAAGTTTAGAATTTGTATTATTATTATTTCCTTCTTCTTCCTTTACCAACTTAGAGCTCCAAATACTCATTAATGGAGTCTCCATGTAATCAAGATTTAATTACAAACAATCATAGTGGAGATCCCTAACCCCATGGATGTAGATCAAATTGATCGAACCACGTAAATCTTGTGTCTTATTTTCTATTTTCATTATCTTTATCTTTATTTTCATATCAAATAAGTTTAGATCTAGAAATCATAATCATGATAATACAAGGGGTGTGTTGTAGGATTTCCTGCAACTACATGCGACATTCTCGCAACCTTACAAATGTTAATCTCGCAAACTCTCTAATTTTCGCAGGACCATCACATTTTTCTCATGATTTAGCTGACGTCGTTTATTATTTCGTTTCTGAAGTTATTCTGCGACACTGCTGTGTTGTGTTGTTAATAATTTCGCTGAGATATTATTGTTGCGAAATTATGATCCTACAGAGGAAAAATAAAATGAGAAACCCATCTATTCTTCTGACCTAATTTTTATATATATATCACCATCAGATTAAATCCCTAAATCTAATGGTCAGTATTATTTGGTACAAACGGGACGGGACGGTATGAGACATGAATAGGGTCGTGTACCTGTACCCCCTAGAGGCTGGTTCTCAGTTTTTTGAACCGGTACCTGTACCACCTTCATCGGGTCGTTACAAAACCAGATACGGTTCCACCGGTTTCGGTACGGTACGGTTTTTCGTCTCGGTTCTTGTGCACCCTTAGTCCCATGTTCATAACAAGTATATTGTTTATCATACTGTCGTGGTTAAATGTTAAACAAGAAATTGCAGAATTAAGCATTGTTCCTGTTTGAGTGAACTTTAGGAAGATTCCTCTATATATGTGGAATAAAACTGGTTTAAGTATGATTGTTAGTAATCTTGGGAAACCAATTATGACGAATAAACACACTTTGAATAAAACAAGGATGATCTAGGATAGAGTGTGTGTGTTGAGGTTGATATTGAATGTGATTTTCCTTCCATTATTCCACTTGTTGTGGATAAAAATAAGAGAATTAATTGAAGTGAAGGTGGAATACACTTGGAAACCTCCAAAGTGTGCTAAATGTAATTTTTTTCAACCAAAGGTGATTGAGAAATGGGTTCCAAAACAATAACCCATGATAGTAGATGCTGAAGGATGGATTACCAAATCAAATCTTGGAGATTGCGCAAGTACCTAATGTTGCAACACTTTGGAAATGTAATTACTAAAGTACCTCGGAGAGAATTAAATATTTAATCCCTATCATCATGAATGTTAGTATATATGGAGATTCAAATTTTAGAGTATACAGAAACACACTGATAATTGTTCCAAGTGCTACCTTCCTAGTTTATAAGTGTACCATGCGTTGTATTAGAATTATTATTGGTCTCATGGTTATTCGTCAGTATCAGGTGCTGTAAATTTTTGTGTTAGAGCATAGCTCGGTTGAACCCACCAAGCGTTGGTATGTCAATTTTGGTTGTCATATTTTAGTGTGTTAAAACTCATCTAAGAGTCGCTTGATTATGTACTAGAGACAACTTCGTTTAGTTTAGACTAGAAAGTCTAGGAATGTTGAGACATACAAGTATTACTCGAAGACCTGAAGAACGTGAAGAAGTAACGAACTACAACGACGACATCATCCTTCCTCTTGAGGTTAGTAATATTGAGTTGAACTGTGTCATTCCTAACATATCTTTCAAGTCGTGCTATATTGAAAACATAACTGCGAAGCTGTGTATTGGATATATTACTCTAGTAATGAGACATAATCACATGATTATAGTATTAGGGAATTGGACTACGAAGTATAACACTTATCTTTTGAACTTCGTAGATATGACATCGACATAATCTTATGAATGTTGTTATGATTATGTGAATGGGTAATGGTGAAGATTTCATCTTAGGAAACAATGTTTTACATTTTTTTAAAGGAAGTACATTCATGAATTATGAACCGAAAGGGAAATCGCTAGGCTTATTGGTACGGCTATTCATTGCAAATCTTTGGATTACCAATATGTGTGAGATGGTAGAAAATCGTAACTTTTTTATGTATCTTGGTACAACTAATCACAATGCCTGACTTATGATTTGGTATGCCTAGTTTTGATTAATTAGTGTAACCGATCCTAAGTAATCACCTGAGATGGTATGATCGATATTTGTAATTGGTGTGACCGATCCTAGTAATGGTGTGACCGATGACAGAGTGTTGTGTGATCCTTGTAATTGGTGTAACCGATCCTAGTGACTGGTGTGACCGATCACAAGCAATACCATGAGTATATGGTAACCCGTCCTGTTAACTGATGAAATCGGTCCTGGTAACTTGTGTGACCGATCACAAGTGTTTCCATATGAGAGTATAACCGATCCTAGTGATTGGTAGAATCGATTGATCCCATGTATGTGATTTGATATTTGATCAATCACATAGTAGTCTTGGAATACATGTGAACAAATTTTAAACTTGTTTGGAAGTGTGGTAAAATCGATTCCAAGAATGTAAATATGAAAGATGATTTACAGAGAAAAGATGTCAACATACTTTGAACACAAACAATAACTCTTATCATTTATTGTTCAAAGATATTCCTTAGTACTTAAGAAAATCCTATACCGAAATTAATTGAGAATCTTTTAATTAAGGTTTTTGGTTATATATGTTTTTAATTACCATCAATTAAATGCATATCTCTAGATAATAAAAATTAGTAATGTGCATTTTTTAATTGGAGATTTTCTATTGAGAGATTTCGGAAAGTATTGGACAAGCATTTACTGGAATTATGAAAACCGAATCTTGCCATTCATTGCATATCTTGAGAATATTTTCGGTTTTGGAAATTCCTTGGTGTCCAAACATCCTTGGTCTATAAATACCTAAGTTTGCATTTCTAGCAAACTATCCTAAGAGCTAGGAAAACTTCATCTTTTTGTTATTTCTAGTGGAGCCATCTATCGGAAGAGGAAAATACCCTAATTAGGAGAAATCTCTTACGAATGCTTGTTTAAAGACTTTTGTGGGATCAAGAAGCTCTACGAGTACTGTTGGTGGAAAACTAGATAATTGCAGTGTTATTAGTTTTCAGTTGATTTGATTGTCTAATGGTTGTTGAAACTTTGATTTCACCTAGTTTATTTATTCTTGAGAATCTTCTCTTCTGATATAAGATTCACTCAAACAAGATCGAAGTATCGACGGGATCTCTAGAACTGTTTGTATATCTAAAGACATCTTGGGATAATCCATTGTTAACATACTCCGTTCTGTGCGTGATTGATCACAAGAGATTCAAGTGGTGTTATGCAGGTTTTAATTGAATATTAAAGAAGATTTGAAGACGAATAAGATTTCTTATTGGTTTCTCATATCTTTGTGTTGCACATACTTCTAACTAGAATCAGATTTATTCGATTGATTAGTTTCCTGAGATCGGTAACGCCTAATAGTTCTCTTGTGATCTATTTTCATTATTACAGATCCGAATCTTATTATTTAGGTAATTTATAAGTGCATAATTCATATGATTTTAATATCCATTCCATACTTTTTTTAGCTATTATTCTTGCATGTTTTCGTATTATTACTCTTGTTTTCTCTTATTTGTCTCTATTAGGTGAATCATCCAGAAAGGAGCTACAAAGTGCTAAAACTAGCGAAGAAGAGAAGTATTCCAAGTGCCCAAGTCCAAGAGAAGTTGAAGAAGTGCGACGAAAAAGAGCAAAACGCTCAAAATCAAGAGACGGGCCAAAAACCAAGATTAATTCATTCAAATTCAGGATTTCTTATCACCATGGTTCATGATATATCAAAAAGAAATGATATATCATCATTCCGAATTCGGACGAAGAAGTTGTGGGAAAAACAATTTTCTTATCCAATACTGAAGACACGAAAGTATGCAAACGGGTATGCAAATGGGTATGCATACTTATTCCCCTGGATTTAACTGAAATTTAAGCATGCAAATGGGTATGCATACTGGTAAAGGCCAAAATTCACGGTTAGGGTCTTTATTTCATAATTTCGGGTCGGGTTCTTAAGACGACTATGATACTTGGAGGCCAAGCATTATATACCTATATAAATAGGTATTAGGCCTTTCATCAATAACATATCATCTCATATTAGAAGTTAGGGTTTATTCAACATCACAACCTAGAGTTTACCCCTTTAAGAGGAAACCACCATTCTTCATCTTCTTTGTAATATGAGTAGCTAAATCCTTCGTTGGTTAAGGATGAATTCAATGTTCTAAGCGAGAAGCTTTATTAATAATACAAGTCTATTTGAGGTTTTAATCATCATCGTTTGTTTTCATTATATCTAGGGTTTATGAGTGATTTTTAGATTGATTTGTGTGCGCAACTAGATTAGTCTATTAATCATTCTATTGTTAGTAGAGAGTTGAGAGATCCTTAATTGTCGTGCATCTCCTACACAAGTAGAAAACATGAGACCTTGCAGACGGATTCTGTAAAGCAATGGTGTGTCGAAACAACACCAGTAAGTGAACCGAACATACTGAGTTTAACTGATGGAATCAAACCTGAATTCACAATCCCTAAAGCGTTCGATCGAGTTACACCTTGTAAGCGTACCTCAAGGCGGCTTAGTTGAATAGAATCCGGTGACTAAGCGTACCTGTTATCCGGTGATACAAGGAGTTTTGGGAATAGCTAAGCATACCTGCTATTCTACGGTTGGTGATGAATGGTTCTAACGGAAGATAGATAAGTATTTGAATCCAGTAATCGCTTGGTAACGGCGAAGGATTCCTTAATCATCCCTTTTATTTATTATTGTTTTTATATTATTATTAAAACCAAAACCCCCTTTGTCTTTCACTTTATTTTGCTGATTCAAATAACTTATTAATTACACAGCTCTCTGTGGGAACGATCTCTTACTACCGCTATATTACCAGTTAATTAGTGGGAAATATATTGATTAATTTGATTGCACATGCGACACACATCAAATTTTGGCGCCGCTGCCGGGGAGTAGTCTTTAATTGATTTGGTATTTGTTTAGCTTGTTTTTATTTTTGTTTTTAGATTTTTGCTTTTATTTTCTCTTTTGTTCTTGTGAGTCGTCATGTTTCCTTACGGAAATCATATGTGTGGAGCACAAGATTACACATACAACAGTGTTAATCAATATGGATTTCAATCTCATTCACATGACAACTACTAACCATCCTCCGGGTATAATCAAAACCAATATTTTGGCTATGATCGATATCAAACGGAACCTTAAGGATATTCTCATACATGTCAACAACCTTATGATGGTCATGTAAGTGAACAATCAATAGGATGGAAGGATAGTTATGGTTTTGATCAATTATTTTCTAGTAATGTGCAGATGAAAGGGAGTTTGGAATTAAAAAGTTATGATACTGAATCAAAACATATTCCTATTTATCGTGTTTTTCCTTCACTCTTTCCAAAATAGGAAATTGTGCATAACGATGGAAAGTGTGTTAACATCAGAAAAATATATGTGCGATACAACCAACTAGAAGAAGCCGGTGCATCACATGAGACTCTTGACGAAATTAAGAAGGCCATAGACATGAAATTCGAACATCGTTGGGATGTTGACGATTTTGAGGTTGAGAATGATTCTGATGAAGATGAACAACCTCTCGGAAGTCCTTGCAACAATGATACGATTATTCCAACTCCGAATCATAATAAAGATCATTCGCCTATTCAAAAGGAGAAGATTGGGTATGACATATCTATTGTTATAAATGGTGTAACGTACTTAGCGGAGATATTATGAGTTGCATCAATGAACTAGACTTTTTAGGAGAGGACTCCAATTCCGATGACGAGAGTGTTGAATAAATGGATATTGAGAATGAAACCAAATTGATTGATTTCGTGGAAGACCCAATTGAGCTAGATAATAATAGTTCGATAGAGGACCACGATATAATTGAGGTAAATAATTCAATGTTAATTAAGAACGATGAGGATCACATACAAGGTTTGTCTAATCCTTTGCATAATTTTATATCCATTGATCCTTTATATCCAATTGAAGTAGTTTCTCAAAGATTTGTTAACCTAATTTTTAAGAAAATGTCCCACTTAGGACTGGAGTTATGTGCTTCCAAAGTTTTAACGGATTATTTTTCTTCTAAGTATCCACCACTTGATGTGTTTGATTCGAGTATTATGCAGGTTCACCAAACTGAGGAACCTTTTGAAGTTCCCGAATTTTATGTTCTTTATCCACTTCCGAGTGTAGAAAAGACTAAGTGTGGAGGAAACTTCAATAAAGTGGTAGCTTCAATATTTATATCTTGTTCTAATATTTTGGTGAAGCTTTTATTGGAATTGCAGATTGTTATTTGGAAGGATTACCAAATTTTCAGATTATTGGTGTAAAAACGATAACAATAACGTCGGGCTAACGATGTTAAACCAAGCGCTTCATGGGAGGCAACCCGTCAGTTTTGTATCTCTATCCCCTTTTATTTTTATTTTTCTTAGTTTTTCATATCCTACCTTGTATTCCCATCTTGAATTTTACAAAGTCCTAAATCTATAGTGAAAGTTTTGACGAAACTATTCTCGTCAGAAAAATTCTGACTGCGTACTTGTTACGAAAATAGCTCTCGAGACTTTTTACGGAGTCTGATTTGAGTGGTTTACCCCAACTTTTAAATAGGACATACTTAGCTTTGTTTTCCAAAAAGAGTCTGTTAAGTTGGAGAGATTGGCCTGGACATTTGAGTGGGTATTTTTACATAACTTTTTCAGATTGTATTCTGTCAGTCCGGAGGCCATAAAAGTCAGACCGTTTTTCGAAATACTGTGCCCTTTTGACACCTCATAGAAAAGACGTACGCGAAGAACTTTTGTTTCAGATGTTTTTTCTAGTCCCCTACCCATTTGTGCAGTTCTAAAGTTTTTTTGTGATGAACCTGTTCTCACATTTCCAGAATTATTAAGGGATAACCGGTTCTTGTGGATGCATGTTAGCTGGCCGTACTTAACTGTCCGTTTGTCCTTCTGTTAATCTATTTTTAGTTATTAGTAGCTCGTGCGACTCGCACTTAGTAAAAATGAGTCTAATCTGGTACTTATATTCCAGTAGAGTCTGTATTTCAGATCTTATGAAAATTAATCAGAAAAATTATCTTTTCTCCCTTAAATTTCTGTTCTCCCCAATCTAATCTCTATCCTTAGAGGTTAATAGATGTTTCTGTATATCAATTGTAGTGTAGATCACTACAAATGGTATCAGAGCACTCTTTCCTGAGTGACCTGGTTACAATTGAAGATCAAAAGGAATTTGATAAGCTAACTAAGAAGGTTGATTCTCTGATGAAAATTCAGGAAGACTTACTTAGGGAATTGAAGGGTTCAAACAACAATCCTTTACCTCAGCTTATCTCCAGCTTTAAGAGTTTATCCGCTGAATTGAAGGTCGTTGAAGATCGTTTGAGCAAAGTAAAAGTAGATGAAGGCTTGCCGGAACCCTCATCTGGATTCATACCCAAAATAGATGTCGATTTGAAAGTATCTCCTACAACAGTAGAATAAGGTAATTGTCGATCTACACCCAAAATTGATTCTACTGATATTGATGGAGCCAATGTTACCAATCCAGTTAAGGATTTACATATCGATTTCAGTGTTTCTCTTAAATTCATACCTAATATTGGTTCTGATGTTATCAAAGATTTACTTCTTCAACCTATAACTCAAAGTAGATTTATATGCGATACGTTGTATGGTTTCAGTTTCAGTAACAAGTTTGTTTGATTGAGGTAAAATATTTGAGACCATGTTCTGGAAGTCTTTGCCGAAATGTTTAGCTGCCCATTGTTCAATTCTTTGTCAGCGTCATACTTACACAGTTGAAGGAAAGAATTCTGAAAATCTTAATTGCTTGGAGGGAATGTACAAACTACACCATCATGATTGTTCTTATCTTTTTCCCGTTGACATTCACTCGATATATCATAGTAAGTGTGCAACTACATCTTCGAGTTCTTATGCGAAATTGAATTGTTTATTGTTACATATGGGTTTCAATCGGACTTTAGTTTTGTACCTGCAATTATTCCTGTGTTGGTTAATGATGCTCTTATTAGTGATGTTTGGAAGATGCTTGGCTCGTTTTTAAAGAATGATTATAATGAGAACTTTACTTATGTGCCAGATAATAAGCTTGCGTATAACTTGGAATTGTTGAAAATGGTAACAATGGATATGGTTGGCAGATGTGTCTGAAATGGTTACAATGGGATAGTATCACCTGTTACGGTCGTGGTCCTATAATATTTCATCGCAGAAGTAGAGATTGTTCCTATGATGTCCTGGTTTTTACTGGAAGAGTAATTGATAGAGGAAAATTGTTCCAATCGAGTAGGAGTTCTCCTTATGCAAGCATTAGCTCTAAACTCTGTGTTAATATTCTTACTTCTTGTGTGGTAATTCCACATGGATTGATTGCAGTGCATAAAAATGATTGGGAATGGGTGTATGAGCCTTTTCTTAGACTTGGGTACCTGTCCAAATTTTCCTTTGCAAATTTAATGGTGATTTCAAGTGCTAGAGAAGATGGTAATGGTGATACTAGAAAGCAGTCTGACAGAATGCAGCATCAACGTCACGTTCTCTGGACCAATCAATTGAATTTTCAAATGCCAGGGCTAGGTATGTATGGCAATGCAGAATATTTTTTTAATCCTTTGCTGGTAGAGTATCTTCTTGGGTTCTTCAATCTACAACATAGGGTTCTATATTGTCATATATTTTTTCTTAGTGGGAATTGTGTTGCTTGGGTTTTCCAGTTTATGAGAACCTATTATACATCAGACAGAAAAATATATTTTCCAGTGCTCAAGGTTTTGAATTCAGAAGGTGCTATTCTCTGGGATGTTTCGATACTTCAAGTGATAAAGGAAATTGAGTATGTTATTGCACAGAGAATGCTTGATCAAGGGATGGCTAGAGACATCAGTTTTCTGACTCAAATGGGACTAGTTCGGGAAGGTATTGTTACACCAATTACAAATTCAAGTCAGAATCTGCTGGACATCACGAGCATGAGAGTTGGTTGGTTATTTTACATGTGTGCGAGAAGTGAAAAATATCTATGCGATAGCCTGGTTCTTGCTAGAACGCTATTTGATCGAGGGAAATTATTTGAATCTATCAGTAGGTAATTTTATCACAATACAAGCAATTCTCGTTTCAGTTTTGGTATGCTTATTACTGGGTTGATTGTTCTTTATGGCATCATTCTAAGCCACAACTTGGTTTTAATTGCGATGGCGAATGTATGTTTGTTTGTTAAGAAGGGTGACATGGATGATGCCAGAGGGATGTTTGATCAAAAATTTCGGCAAGGTAATGTTCTCTGGGCTGAGGCAATACTTCAAGTGACTAAAGAAAGTGAGTTTGAGAATGTGCAAGAACTAGAAGGGGCTCAGAAAGGGTTGTGGAGTTTAAGATGGGATTATTACTCCTTACAACTTAAGGATTTACTGTATGAGAAGATGGAAGCCAAGAAAGGAAAATATTTGTGTTATTCTTGCTGCAAGGCTTTCAAGGTCAAGTTTAAATGTGTCCATCAACATCATATTGTGCTACATTAACCTCAGAAGCATGAGAAGAACTTGGTAGTTGCGTGTTTAGTCATCAAGGCACTAATCCACCAGAGGGTAATAGAAGAAATTTTCATCCATAACCTTGCTGGAAGTGGAGTAACAAGTCTCAGGCATTGGGTTGAGTATCATTTGGTCAACACTAAAGAACTTGGTAGTTGCGTGTTTAGTCATCAACGCAATCTGGTGCCTTACTGGGTTGTGGTAGAGTCCAAAAGAAAATTGAGATGAATGAGTTTACATCTGTTATGGAAAGTGATATCTCTATTATGGAATTGGTAGAGCCAGTCTTCTTATATTCTATTTCCAACTTCAGCCTAGAATTCAAATCCAGTTCTTGGGTCAGAAAGAAAAAATTCAGGCTAGACGCAATTATGCTCATCTCAGGTTCATGTAGTGTTGGTGATGAAAGTTGGAAGGTGTCAGATTGTGCTTCAGATTTCGCGATTCATAAAAGAGAAATGTGTAGTACAATGGTTGCTGGTAGTGTAAGAGTCCTTCACAGTAAGTTGCGGAAGGCGGCATTCTGGACCTTACAGAAAAATTCGAAGCAAATTGCAATTTTACCTCAGGTAGTTCATCAAATAGAGGAAAGGGCTGCTAACTCAATGATGTCAGCGAATTCCTCTCATAGTTCCTGGATTATTATGCACAAGTTCAAAGATAGAGTTAACATCATATTAGACTCAAAGCTATGGAGGGTTTACAATCAGGTGATGCTTGAGAAAGGTGAAAATTCAGAGCTACAGGGCAACAGAGAAGAAATTATCTCCCCAAGAAAAGACTGGCAGGTGAAGATTTCTATTTTAGGAGTGGGAAATTGTTTACAAATACAACTCCACATGAAAATGGATGCTGAAGGTGTTCACAAAGCAGTGGATTCTGAAGATACCATGTATGTTTTCTTTGGAAAACTAAGCTCGAAATACTTAAGTGCAATGATCAATTTTAAAGGTAGAGCAACAACAAATTTTGAAGGGGAACAACAACTAAGCTCAATGCCTACTGTTTAGATGAATGGCTTCAGATTTTCAGGGACCTGGGTGTTAAAGTTTACAGAGTTCATATTTATTATTATACTCGAGATGGGACTCAGGTCTGCAACAGCTGTGCTCCTTGTTGGTCAAGATCATTTCACATCCTTGAGGACAAGGATGATTTGAAGGAGTAGGATTTGTCATGAACCTGTTCTCACAGTTCCAGAATTATTAAGGGCTAACTGGTTCTTGTGGATGCATGTTAGCTGGCCGTATTTAACTTTCCGTTTATCCTTCTGTTAATCTATTTTTAGTTATTAGTAGCTAGTGCGACTCGCACGTAATGAAAGTGAGTCTAGTCTGGAACTTATATTCCAGCCGAGTCTGTATTTCAAATCTTATGAAAATTAATCAGAAAAATTATCTTTTCTCCCTCAAATTTCTGTTCTCACCAATCCAATCTCTATCCTTAGAGATTAAGAGATGTTTCTGTATATCAATTTAGTGTATATCACTACATTTTTCAGCGCTTGTTATGTCAGAAATCAGAATTTTCGGTTTTGAACATTGAGGAAAATGTTGAGTTTAAGTATGGGGGTGTAGTTAAGCATTTTAGGCTTGCATATAAAATAAATAAATAAATAATACTCTTTGATTTCTCGTGTTAGAGCATAACTCGGTTGAACCACCAAGCGTTGGTATGTTAAGTTTGGTTGTCATATTTTAGTGAGCCAAAGCTCATTTAAAGAGTCGCTTGATTATGTACTAGAGTCAACTTCGTATAGGTTATCTTGAAAGTATTAGGATATGAGGCATTAAAAGTATTGCGAAGACGTAAATAAGTGAAGAAGTAAGGAGCTACAACGACAACATCATCCTTCCACTTGAGGTTAGTGATATTTGACTTGAACTGTTTCATTTCCTAACGTATCTCAAGTCGTGCATATTGAAAACATAACTGCGAAGAATGAATGATTACACTCTAGTTATACATAGTATTAAGGAATACAATACGAGGTTTATTGCTTAACCATTAAACTTTGTATATAAGACATCGACATAATCGTTTGAATGCGATTGTGATTATGTATGGGTATAAGGTGAAGATTTCATCCTAGGAAACAATGTTTTACATTTGTTTAAAGGAAGTAAATTCATGAACTTGTTTTGTGAATCGAACGGGAAATCGCCAGGAATTATTGGTATTGTTATTCATTGCATATCTTTTGAACTACCAATATGTGTGATTAGTTAACCGCTCATGACTTGTTTATGTTCTTGGAAAAACTATTCACAAAGGCCCGACTTTTGTATTGGTATGACTTTTATTAGTGAAATCGATCTTAAGTAATCTGAAAAGGTGAGGGTACCCAAATATACCTCAAGCTAAAACTTTTCCTACCTATATGTCCTTTCTCCGAAAGTGATTGTCTATGGACTGAGTCGAGACAATACAACTAATCGGTTCACACTTCGTGTGATCGTCTATGGATAAGAGATCGAGACAATGCAACAACGAAATATGTTACTTGATAAAAAGGTTCGTTTTTAACCAAACACAATAAGATTCACTTATCAAGTAAATGGGAATTAACGTTTGTGTAATTTACTTTAATTATAATAAAACAATTATAATGCGGAAATATATATAAAGTAAATGACACATCAAGATTTTGTTAACGAGGAAACAGTAAATGCAGAAAAACCCCCGGGACCTAGTCCAGATTGAACATACATTTTATTAAGCCGCTACAGACACTAGTCTACTCCAAACTAACTTCGGTCTGGACTGTAGTTGAACCCCAATCAATCTCACACTGATCCAAGGTACAGTTATGCTCCTACGCCTCTGATCCCAGCATGATGCTACGTACTTGATTCCCTTAGCTGATCTCACCCACAACTAAGAGTTGATACGACCCAAAGTCGAAGATTTTAATAAACAAATCTGTATCACACAGATAAGTCTACGGTGATAGATAAATCCGTCTCCCACGAATATACCTATGAGTTTTGTTCTAGCTTTTTATAAATCAATGTGAACATGAACCAATTAATAAACCAGACTTATATTCCCTAAGAACAACCTAGTTTTATCAATCACCTCACAATAATCTTAATCGACGTAGCGAAAAAAGATATTTTGGAATCACAAACGATGACACGAAGTGTTTGTGATTACTTTTCTATCTTGCCTATCAGAGATATAAATCTCAAGACAATTATTACAATTGTGTTTGTAACGATAGAAACAACAAGATCAGATCACACAACTACAAGAAAAGTAGTATCGATCTGGCTTCACAATCCCAATGAAGTCTTTAAGTCGTTAACCTGGTTTAGAAGAAGAAACCAAAGATTAAAGGAGAACCGACTCTAGCTTAGCACAACTAGTATCACACGCAAGGTGTAGGGATTAGGTTTCTCAGTTGCTAGATTTCTCCCATATATAGTATTTTAAATCAGGGTTTGCAATCAATGTTAGCTTGGTAACAAAGCATTCAATATTCACCGTTAGATGAAAACCTGATTAGATTCAAGCTAATATTTCTCAACCGTTAGATCGAAAACTTAGCTTGTTACACACAAATGAAATGTCAAATTTTGGGTTTATGTAGCCGTTCCAAAACATTAACATTTGTTGGTTCAACAATAGTTAACCAAATGGTTTGCCATATGATCACTTTCATATCCACCATATTCTTCTTCACGATAACTAGTCCAAATGACTCAAATGAACTAGTTAGAGAGTTGTTCAATTGCTTAGATATTATGTAACTACACAAGACACAATCGAAACAAAAACGGTTTGATTCACTCGAATCGGTTCATGAACTTTATAGCCATGGTTTGCAAAAGCATTCCTTAGTTTATATAAACATGAGTTCAAGAACAACCGATTTTAGATATAACCTACTCAAGTTCGCGGACTGGGTTCGAGAACTTCCGCCGGTTTGCGGACTGATCACAACTTTAACAACAATACTATGGTGATATGTATCACTCTCCCTTAGTCAATACTCCATATCACATGGAAACCACTCCCCCTTACATAATGATCCGAAAACCATATGTATTTGTAGTGTGAACTACATATTAATTCTCCCCCTTTTTGTCAATAAAATTGGCAAAGGTACAAGAAAGGGATCCTAATGAAATTTCCGAAAGAGACATTTCTTGACTAAAAGAAAACATATATCAACTTGTTCTTTAGATGCAATCATAAAGCCGAAGCTAAATGCATTCATCAAGGAGTTTATAAAGATATAAGATAACTCCTATAATATTCCACAACCGCACTCCCCACAAAGATTTGGCAATTAAGCGCAAGTTCAAAAGAACTCTCCCCCATTAAATGTCATTCCCGAAAGAACAACAAAAGCGAGCTTAATTTCAAAAGAAAAGAAGGATTTCTTTGGACATAACAAATCACATACAAGTATGAATTTGAATCCAAAATACTCAATTAAATTAACCACAAGAGAACCCATGATTAATTTAATCGAAAATGCTCAAACATAAGTAATATTATGGAGACTCAAAAATATACAATTAGATTAATCACAAGAGAACCCATAATTAATCTAATCGAAATACACAACCAAACTAATCACAAAAGTAATCAATTTAATTGGTCATGCTCGACATAAGAAAAATTAAGGAGAAACAACTAAATAACCAAACAAGATGATTAATTTAGTTGAAAATGCTCGACATAAAGTACCCCACGGGACAACAATATAGCTAATCATAAAAATAATTAACTTGGTTGTTTGATGCTCAACATAAGACACTTTACGGAGCCTCACAATAATACATAAAATATGGATCAAGGAAGATCAATTACTGCGGAATACACAAGGATTCATTCTATTTTCAATCACTATTCACATAACGACATTCAATAGACATAATCCTTGTAAACAAAAGATTTTAACCAATCTTCCATCAATAATTGACAATATAGGTTTAAGTTTTGTATTTGTCAGAAGTCTATTCATTCTTTTATCAACAAATGAATATCGACATACGAAAGACTTTACTTTTGACAAGATATGGGATAGTCAAGTTCACGGACGTAAACACACAAATCCCATAGACAATTGCAATATATTAAACCATAAAGATTAATACTGCAAAAATCATCTTCCAAACAAATTTAGAATTTAAACCAATAAATCTAAAAACATGAAGATGAAAACGTTGGACATAGCTATGTGTAATCACAATAATGGTTATTCCAAACTCTAGTTATTCTTCTAACAACACAAAATAGAAGATTTACTAGGCAAATAAAGAAGAGAATCAAAGTTCGTTGAGAACCTATCTTTCAATGAATCCATCAAAGAAGGTATCACTGATTTCCTTTATTCTCTTGACCGTGGACACACCGTGTTCGTAAGTTAGAACATTAACTTTGCGATCAACAACCTGAGCAAGTTATCTAGCCTTGGCGCAGTCCATGATGAGATTCTTTTGATTCCGTATCAGAATATTCTGATTAACAAGGATTCTGGTCTGACCATCCAAGAATTGGTTTATTTGCAGTTGAAGATTTGCAAACTCGACCTTTGAATCGTTCTGAACACGAATTAAATCCTTGACAGAATCATCAATCCAGGAGTTGTGATCCGTTCTTTCAAGCATCTTCTTTAGAACAAGCTCTTGAATCGACTCACGTCCTTGAGCGTCTTCCTCCATATCAAGATGCACAATCTCTTGATATTTTGCAGAGTTCTCCATATAATTTTTGTTAGGGATGGAGAGACACAATATAGAGTAATATATATGTGTATGTAAACAGGAAAAGGAAACTCTTGTTTTTGGAAACCCTAAGAACTCTCAAGAGGAGGACGCGGACGTTTGTGGACTGTTAGCACAAAAGCTCGCACAAAAACCCAAACTTAAATAATATACAACATACTTGAGTATTTCTCAATAAATTTCCTTGCACCTCTCAAGTTAGAAACAAGGAAAAGAACACTTGGAGTCAGGTGGTAGAGTGGAAATTAATCCCACTATGATCATCGAGAAAGGAGTTGTATATATCATCTGACAGTTTGACTTTCGTGTTCTTCGCCTTTCTTTGATTTTTTTCATCCCGGAAGAGTAAGACACGGTGTGTTTACCATACCCGTCAGAAGGCTTTCTCTGAGGACTAAATCTAGGACCTCTTGCAACTAGTTCAAGAGGATCATAATAGATAGGAATCCATTTTCTAGACTTAGATTTACCAGAAACAGTCTTATAAACACAGGGAATACTTTTATCGACATCACAATAATTTATACCACTAAAATGTATTTGAACCCTGTGATGATTTCTAGGAAAGAGAACATATTTATAAGTCTTCTGATTTTCTTTGGGCATGCGATTCAGTGCAGTAGTCAACTGACTATTTGTTCAATTGACAGTGGAAAGAAGCAAATTATGAAGTTTAGAAATTTGTTTCCACCTGGCAAAACAATGGATAGCATAGTGATTCTTTTTCCCACAAAATGTACAGGTTCGTGGAGGAGAAGCAATAAACGGCACCTGTTTTAATTTCATAGACATATGAGAAGATTGCAAGTTATGTAAACCTTTCTTGACACAACCTTCTTCTGGAAGATCCTTCATGTACTACAATCCATGAGAATTAGTTTGTACAGAAGAATTCCTCCTTAAGACAGAGTTTTCCTTTTCCAAGAATCTACACTGTTCATTGGCTAGAGTAAGGGATGCTTCTAGATTCTCCTTTTCGACACGAAGCCTGTTAAGCTCTGATGAATGCGTCTCGATCGAACGTTTATTAGAACATTTAATGCACTTATGTAAAAAATTACCAGGGTATCTTTTTTCACATGCTAAACTAGGGTTTCGACACACAAAACCCTAAGCCGCACAATCGTTGCGCATCATGGCAACTATGCCAAAACCAAAGCCGCACAATCGTTGCGCATCATGGCAACTATGCCAAAACCAAAGCCGCACAATCGTTGCGCATCATGGCAACTATGCCAAAACCAAAGCCGCACAATCGCTGCGCATCATGGCAACTATTCCAAAACCAAAGCCACACGATCGCTGCGCATCATGGCAACCATGCCAAAACCAAAGCCACACCATCATTGCGCATCATGGCAACTATGCCAAAACCAAAGACGCACAATCCCTGCGCATCATGGCAACTATGCCAAAACCAAAGCCGCACAATCATTGCGCATTATGGCAACCATGCCAAAACCAAGCCGCACAATCGCTGCGCATCACGGAAACCATGCCAAAACCAAGCCGCACAATCATTGCGCCACACGCGCCATCGACACATGCCAAGCGACGCTTGCGACCTAGCATGCCAAGCCGTGCAAACTTAGGGCCAAGCTGCCACACGCGCCATTGGCACATGCCAAGCGTCGCTTGCGACCTAGCATGCCAACTCGTGCAAACCTAGGGCCAAGCCGCCACACGCGCCATTGGCACATTCCAAGCGACGGTTGCGACCTAGCATGCCAATCCGTGCAAACCTAGGGCCAAGACGCCACACGCGCCATTGGCACATGCCAAGCGACGCTTGCGACCTAGCATGCCAAGCCGTGCAAACCTAGGTCCAAGCCTCCACACCCGCCATTGGCACATGCCAAGCGACGCTTGCGACCTAGCATGCCAAACCCTGCAAACCTAGGTCCAAGTCGCCACGCGCTCCATTGGCACATGCCAAGCGACGCTTGCGACCTAGCATGCCAAGACGTGCAAACCTAGGGCCAAGCCGCCACACGGGCCATTGGCATATGCCAAGCGACGCTTACGATCTAGCATGCCAAGCCGTGCAAACCTAGGGCCAAGCCGCCACACGCTCCATTGGCACATCCCAAGTGACGCTTGCAACCTAGCATGCCAATCCGTGCAAACCTAGTGCCAAGCCGCCACACGCGCCATTGGCACATGCCAAGAGACCCTTGCAACCTAGCATGCCAAGCCGTGCAAACCTAGGGCAAAAGCCGCTACGCGCGCCATTGGAACATGCCATGCAACACCTGCGTTTTGCATTACCACTTGCACCCGATGTGCAACCTACAACCAAGGCATTCCGCAGAAGCCATTGGAACATGCCGTGCAACCCTTGCACTTTGGCATGCCGCGCCTACATCAAAGGCCACGATTTCTCTTAACATGCAAAATCTCGACCATCGAAGGTCGCCACTGAGCCGGCACATCTCTCAAGCTCAACTTATCAAACACCAACGACATGCTACACGTTTTCCACGAAAACACTCGAGACATCAATACATGTCACAAACTGGGGGATGCTCTTTAGGGTTTTGGTTTGGCGGTTTACAACGTGCGGCATACACAAATGCCCGTTTGAAGATAGTGTATTAAGAATAAAAAGGTTAGTAAATGCAGGAAGTAATGGTGAAACGATCTTTCATTATGGAACATCAATTCCATCAAATTCCATCAATACCAGGTGTTACCACCTCTTCCCATTTAAATCATCCGTTTCTTTTTCTTACGAGGCCATAGTACGTTTCACTTAGACTTGTATAAATAGGTCTTACCTATTTACACCAAGACAACAAGTTTTTTGTCAGGACAAATCCAATACTCAGAAAGGCAACTTTACTAGCTTTCAAAAAATCTTTCACCTTCTGATACAAGTCAAGTAATACTCTTCCAAAACTGTTTTTGTCTCAACAGTCTCTTCGCTTCCATCCCTAAACCATCCCTTCTCCTCCTCTTTGTGACTGAAGCAAATCCGGAACGGCCATTTCTTGGTTTAGGCCGGAGTTGTACAGATTGATCTCTCGAATCTAAAGTACTCCCGTGCAGTACATTTGTTTAGGGTTTAGATATGTTTCTCATTCACTTACCGGAATTACCAAAATCGGCAGAAACGATTTTCACCCATAAACAATTGGCAACCCCAGTGGGAGATTGATCTTTCGGTTACAATGCCAGTTTTCAATCCTTGATCTCATACTTCGATCCAAACCTCAGGACGACGAAAACAAGCGATTTGTTCTGGGATCTATAACTTGATTACCAGCAGTGATCTGCAAAAAGATGGCTGGGGACTTCACAGGAAGCTCCAAAGCGACTGGGGACTTTCCGCAGTCACGACAATGATACATACAAAGCCGGTTTTACACGAGAAGGATCTTGTTTTCATCAGAAGACCCAGAAAACTGAGTAAGTCTAGACTGGACGGAATATACGAGAAGGATCTTGTTCTCGATAAAACCATCATCCTATTTCATCTTATGCTAACTAGCGGCACACGCTTTCACGAAATCAATATCCGCAAGTTATAATCAAAATAATACTATTAAAATCATTCATTTCAAAAATAATACGGTATTCTCAAAAAATACCAACCGTCTATCAAAAATCAATCAAACTTCAAACCAGACACCCTGTGTGCCTTTCAAAAAAAAAAACTAAGCGAAACTTTGAAAAAAGACAGAGAAACATTCAGGGAAAGTTTTCCAACAGGGGTATGCTCTTCTTGGAGAAAGCCACCCTTACATCTTCGAGAGCCTCTCTTTTCAGAGTCAACGTCTTGGAAAGTTCTTCGATTTCTGCCTCCTGTTGTGCGATTTCATCCGCAGAAAGACTTTCGACTACTGCGGTTTTCAATTTCTGGATCTCAGCGAAGCCCTTAACAAACCATGGAACGTTGAACTCGTTCTCTACACACATATCATGATGATACTTCCAACTGGTGATGACGTCCTCAGAAACAGTATGGCCAGTCACCTCGCACATGTCCTCGACTGAAGGCAGGATTTCTTCCACACGCTTGACCAGTGAGAATCGATCGGTGATCTTCCTGGGTGTGGCAATGTGTCCATGTCTTTCCCAGATCTTGGTACACAACACCTCGTACTAAGCGAGCACACTGAAGCCGTCGACCAGCACATGACATGGGTAAGGAACCAAGTACGGGGTATCGAAAGGGGCACCTGCAACCAGACCCACGACTGGCGAAGGGTTCTCTCCCACGCTTGCATTAACGGTCATCAGAACATCCTACGCTGTTCGAGTCGTGTCCATGCTCTTCATTTGATCAACTTCCATCTCCAAGGCGCCAGTAGTAGTCACAGCTTGAGGCAAATCTTCACGAACCTCTATCTCAGAATTGTCTCCAGAATCAGACCATTCCTCAGATCCTTCATGCAATCTTGAGTTAGACGTTTTTCTTCGGAAAAAAAGAAGAAGAGAAGGAAGAAAATGTGTGCAAGACTTACCAAACCACTTCCCGAAGAAGATCCAGTGCCGCTTTCAGAAGAACTGCCTTCATCTTCTGAACTCTTCTCTTTCTCTAAGTCTTCCCTATCACGAGAGGGCTCGACACTGCCGACCTCTTTTGAAAGAGTTGTTGTCTCCTGACGACGAGCAAGTGCAGTAAAGGCGTTAACACTACCGAAACCATGGTGGAAACAAGATACAATTATTCATAAACGAAATAAAAATCTACACGTTTTAGTTGAACCAGCAAAGAGGCAACACCTACCTGAATATTGGAGGAGTTGAAAGACACGAGAGTCGTCGGGTCTGTCAAAACCGAGCGGAATCCACCAACGCGGTTCTTCATCCTCTGTTCCTTCACCTGGGGACTGTCCACATTACCAGACGATTTTCGCTTAGTTGCAGGAGGATTTCTTAACATTGGATGCTTTGCCAAAACCTCAGAAGTGGGTCTACAACAGGCATTCGCCACCATATGGTTCACAAAACCCCGGATAGTAAGGAACTCATCTTGCCAGAACTCACTATACTTAAAAGTCGTCGAAGGAACTCTTTCCGAAGGAAAGAAGGGTAGACGCGTACCCGGTTCAAGAACGCTGTAATTAAGAGAAACAAGCAACGAATTCTTAGGAATAACCGGCTGACGAGCAAGAGGGACCCCTTGGTCGAAACCCATGTGACGATCAACACGATCAATATTATAAGAAGCTACTTGGAACGATCCCCTAAAGAAAGACGACATCTAACTGGGCATGCAACTCCGCATGAACAAATCTTCACCAGCACTCAGGTTATCTTCGGAAAGCAAATCCATATTCGGAGTGGAAGCAAAGGTGTTAACCTGAACTACGGACGCATGCACCGGGGCCCACGGGCGAAAACCGACTTCATGAAACTTATCAAGGAACCTAACCAAGCTCAAGCCATCTGTTGGGCGCCTGTTCACCCATCAGAGTATTCTGGAGCCACCCCAGCTCGCGGGAATCGAAGGTAACGGTTTCGGAGCATACTTCTCGAAATGCTCCCATAACCACGCTTGAAGGAAAGCAACATGGACATACGAGTCCACTTTCATAAAACCGTTCGAAACACGCATATCCGCAACCAAGTGATCCAAATGCGTATACAAAGAACCAAGGAACAGACTGCCAATGGGAAGAACTTCACCTCTCGCTAACCTTATGGCAATCGCCGGAAGCTCTTGTTTTATCTCTTTCTTGCCGGAACCGTCATCGAAAACGTCCCTAGACAACCAGAGAGCCAAGAATGCCGCAACATAAAGTGTACTACTCTTTTGACTCGGTTCCAGCTCATCCGGGAACCATTGGGACACCCACCAGCCGTAGAAACACTTTTCATTCTCTTTCCGAACGAAATCTTTCGACTTCGCAGCAAGATCAGCTCGCATCTTTTCTTCATCTTCTGACAATTGGATATTAAGGTTTCCTGTTACGGGAAGATTCAGTAGAAGGGCCACGCTTTCTAGGGAGAAGGTCATTTCACCCCCCCCTGCATACGAATTTATGAGTATCCGGGCACCATCTGGAGATAAAAGCAACTAAACCAGGGATGTCCTTCCTAATTTGAAGATTTGCGGAAGCCCTAACAACGTCAATGATTTGTGCTCTAGTCAAATTAGCACTTATATGTTCCTGGCTCACCATAAACTCATCCATTTATCAAAGGAGTGCAACGGGCTTTGACACATTCTGAAATCAATATGGGAAGCATAGTACACCCCATTATGAAGACAAAACCGTATTATGCTCTCTGGTCGGACTGAAAGGGTCCTCCTTTCATCCTCCGAATCGGTCAAGAGAATTGGCACGAAATTTGGATGATTTTTCCGGGCTGCGGGAAGGGGCTTTGTGAAGAAGTCATCATCCGTGTTTGGTTTGGAGCTACTAACGTCTTTTGGTGAAGCAAGACTTCGTTCAGATGACATCTTGTCGGAGTTTCTTATGGTGCTTTGGTAACAAGATATCTGCACCAACAGGGGAATACGAGAAGAAATTATCACCCACACATAACCACACCAAAACAAAAGAAAACCCTAAGAAATTAGGTTTTCATAAACATACTGCCGCAGTATTCATGACGAAAAGTCTATGGGTTCATAAGAATCACGCTTATGACTCGATTCTACGAGGACATGCAAGAACAATATTTTCTATGGGTTCATACGAAACGTATATATAGATAGAGTTTTCGTACTGGAACACAAAAATATATAAAGAGTTAAAGAAGAAGCATCGGAAGACATACCTGGAATGCTGACTCTCCTTGTCACTCTACCGCTAACACGAAGGTATGAAAGAGCAAAGGTTCAAGATAAAAAGAGAACACCCTTTTTATATGTATAGGCGTGATAATTGAGGGGACTTCGAATAGGGAAAGGATTCCCTTTTCAAAGCCGTGCCTGGAGAAAGGCAGTCGGTCCCGCAATAGCAAGCTTGGACACTTCCAAAAACGCACGCACCCTCCTTGCTAGCACCAGTCCCACCAAGCACTCCATACGCGCCAGCTTCCCAATCCGCGCCAGCTACCAATCCGCGCCAACTGCCAATCCGCGCCAACTTCCCAATCCGCGTCAGTTTCCCAATCCGCGCCAGCTTCCCAATCTGCGCCAGCTACCAATCCGCGCCAACTGACAATCCACGCCACACCATGCTTTCAAACACCATGATTTCAACGCCATGATCTACCAAACGGCCCACGCCCATTCCAGGATCATTAATACTGAAAAGTCCCTTTCACACTCAGTCTATGCTAGCAGCTCTGCCTCGCGCTCCAAAGCCTGACCATAAAGACATATAAACGACTGGGATTTATACAAAGCTACCAGATGCAAGGATTGTGAATTCTACTTACATCTCGAAAAAAGGTCAGACAAGTCTCCTTAGCCCTTTTTCACGACCTCAGTTCTATCCTCGTCTGTCACCATCTTATGCTTACCTTGCAACAAGGCCCCTGTTCCAAGCTAAGCAAGGGACTTAATGTTGATGGTGGTTTTTAGACAAGGGGTAAAATCATAAAACCTTATGCATAACATGACGTCACAGGTGACGCTAAACACATTTATTAGAACATTTAATGCACTTATGTAAAAAATCACCAGGGTATCTTTTTTCAAATGCTAAACTAGGGTTTCTACACAAAAAACCCTAAGTCGCACAATCGCTGCGCATCATGGCAACTATGCCAAAACCCTAAGCCGCACAATCGCTGCGCATCATGACACCTATGCCAAAACCAAAGCCGCACAATCGTTGCGCATCATGACAACTATACCAAAACCAAAGCCGCACAATCGCTGCGCATCATGGCAACTATGCCAAAACCAAAGACGCACAATCGCTGCGCATCATGGCAACTATGCCAAACCAAAAGCCGCACATTCGTTGTGCATCATGGCAACCATGCCAAAACCAAGCCGCACGATGGCTGCGCATCATGGAAACTATGCCAAAACCAAAGCCGTACAATCACTGCGCATCATGGAAACTATGCCAAAACCAAAGTCGCACAATCGCTGCGCATCATGACAACCATGCCAAAACCAAGTCGCACAATCATTGCGCCACACGCGCCATTGGCACATGACAAGCGACGCTTGCGACCTAGCATGCCAAGCCGTGGAAACTGATGGTATTTTTCAATGATGTTGTAGTAAGATGATTCGATCACTCAGATTTTTTGAGAATTTCTTTTAAGACTTAATAAAGAAAATAAGTAAAAATATATATACACAATTTGTCACAAGATGAAGAGACACTGAGACGCGGGATTCCACTACTTTTCATGTTGTTATGGTTCAGTCATTAACTCTAGACAATATAGATCAAACAAAAGAAGTTGTGACTCTAGTTCTTTGCCAAAAATAGATTTCGTAAAATATTATTTGTAAGTTAAAAGCATGACGCATCTAAAGTATTTAAAACTAAGCATGCGGCATCTAACAAAATAACAAATAATTAATATAAATCATAAAACAATTAAAAATATGCAAAAAGTCAATAAAAGAATTAATTCATTACCACAATCATGAAAAGTTGCTTCCTCCGTTGTCCCAGTGACGGGGTCTAGCTCCGCATGGTGAAAACACACTCAAAGGAATTTTTCATTGCTCAAAAAGGTGTTTACAAGGAGAAAAGGTGTAAAACAGGCCTTTGTAACAATTATAATTGTTACAGATGCAACTGTTACAAAGAAACATTGTTACAAGAGGTGTTACTAACTGAAGATAAGCGTGACTAATGGACTGTTACAGAACAACTTGAAATATACGACCCTAGAAAACGACTGTCCTTAACAACTAATGTTCTTCATGTTCATCTTCTCTGCAGCAGCAGAAACTTCTCTCTGCAACTCGTGATTTGATCACTCTGTTGCTCTCTGTTCTAACCCCTAACTCTCCATCCCCCTTCTATGATACACCAGAAGCCTTATATAGGTAACAGAACCAAGAAATCTCGCGCAATCACTCCAAAAATTCTTCAATTACTCGGCAGTAAATGCAAATATTCTCGAGATATTTTTGTTCCTGATTTATCTTCTCACGCTGTTTTCTCGTGTAAAAACACTCCAAACACGTTCATTCATCATCCAAGAAGTGGTTAAACTCGCAGCAGGCACATGCAAACCTCTTAATCACACACAGAAAACTCGGGTTACTCGTGATACTTGTTTTATCCAAAAGCAATCATTCGGCCCTTGTTGATCGATTCTAACCCATATACCCGTCCTGTTTTGTCGTAACTGGACCATACTAATCCAAATTACCGATAAAATCTCTCTCAAATCATTCCCTATTTCAAACTAAAAACCCGTGAGAAACCATCCTTCCCTGTTTTGCAAAGTCCACGTATACATCCCAAGTTTATCAAAACTAAACACGCTACCATCCCTGTTTAGGTGTAACAGGGTGAATATAACCAATTGTAGCGTTTAAATCTCCCTAGAATACCTAGAAAATTCGAACCCTAATTCTTCCCGTACACTACACTTGTTCCCGCCAAAACTGGATTTTGAAAGGTTGGGGATGACCTCCCCCTAAAAGATAAGGGGGTGTGAATAGCATTCGGCTCCCTGGGGTGCAAATAGTAACGGTGGTGCCCCTTAGTAATTGAGTGCCCCTTAACTGAAATTGGGGTCCATTTAGCAGCTGTCCTCCCGGGGTCCAAATAGCACTTTTTGAGCAACTTTTTCCACACAAGTGTATTTCTCCAAAAACACCTACACAAACATAAAAACACCATAATAAGTACAAAATCAAGCACTAACAATAGAGACACAGAGGACAATTCAGATACAAAATGTGTCTATCACAAACCTAGGGCCAACCCGCCACACGTTCCATTGGCACATGCCAAGCGACGCTTGCGACCTAGCATGCCAAGCCGTGTAAACCTAGGGCCAAGCCGCCACACGCGCCATTGGCACATGCCAAGCGACGATTGCGACCTAGCATGCCAAGCCGTGCAAACCGAGGGCCAAGTCGCCTCACGCGCCATTGGCATATGCCAAGCGACGCTTGCGATCTAGCATGCCAAGCCGTGCAAACCTAGGGCCAAGATACCACACGCTCCATTGGCACATGCCAAGCGACGGTTGCGACCTAGCATGCCAATCCGTGCAAACCTAGGGCCAAGCCGCCACACGCGCCATTGGCACATGCCAAGCGACGATTGCGACCTAGCATGCCAAGCCGTGCAAACCTAGGGACAAGTCGCCACACGCGCCATTGGCACATGCCAAGCGACGCTTGCGATCTAGCATAGCAAGCCGTTCAAACCTAGGTCCAAGACGCCACACGCGCCATTGGTACATGCCAAGCGACGCTTGCGACCTAGCATGCCAAGCCGTGCAAACCTAGGGCCAAGCCGCCACACGCGCCATTGACACATGCCAAGCGACGCTTGCGACCTAGCATGCCAAGCCGTGCAAACCTAGTGCCAATCCGCCACACGAGCCATTGACACATGCCTAGCGACCCTTGCAACCTAGCATGCCAAGCCGTGCAAACCTTGGACCAAAGCCGCCACGCGCGCCATTGGCACATGCCATGCAACACTTGCATTTTGGCATTACCACTTGCACCCGATGTGCAACCTACAACCAAGGCATTCTGCTCAAGCCATTGGCACATGCCGTGCAACCCTTACACTTTGGCATGCCGCACCTACATCAAAGGCTACGATTTCTCTTAAGATGCAAAATCTCGACCGTCGAAGGTCGCCACTGAGATGGCACATCTCTCAAGCTAAACTTATCAAATACCAGCGACATGCTACATGTTTTCCACGAAAACACTCGAGACATCAATACATGTCACAAACTAGGGGATGCTCTTTAGGGTTTTGGTTTGGCGGTTTACAGCGTGCGGCATACACAAATGCCCGTTTCAACACAGTGTATTAAGAATAAAACGGTTAGTAAATGCAGGAAGTAATGGTGAAACGCTCTTTCATTATGGAACATCAATTCCATCAAATTCCATCAATACCAGGTGTTACCACCTCTTCCCATTTAACTCATATGCTTCTTTTTCTTACGAGTCCAGAGTACGTTTCACTTAGACTTGTATAAATAGGTCTTACCTATTTCCACCAAGAAAACAAGTTTTTGGTCAGGAGAAATTCAATACTCAGAAAGGAAACTTTGCTAGCTTTCCCAAAAGCTTTCAACTTCTGATACAAGTCAAGTAATACTCTTCCAGAACTGTTCTGGTCTCAACACTCTCTTCGCTTCCCTCCCTAAACCAGCCCTTCTCCTCTTCTTTGTGACTGAAGCAAATCCGGAACGCCCATTTCTTGGTTTAGGCCGGAGTTGTACAGATTGATCTCTCGAATCTAAAGTACTCCCATGCAGTACATTTGTTTAGGGTTTAGATCTGTTTCTCACTCACATACCGGAATCACCAAAATCGGCAGAAACGATTTTCACCCATAAACAACGCTGTTGAGTAGTTTCTTGGAGTAGTTTTTCAATATTCTTAGAGAAGCACTCAATGATGTTATAGAGTTCATGTTCTCGATCAAGAGACTTTTCAAATTCATCAATAAGCTGATCATGATCCTGAAAATCAATGATCTCAGTAGAATTTTTTGAAATTCTGGTGAGCTTCATTTCATCTTTTTCCATAGTGCCCAATGTGTCATCAGAGAGAGATATGTCATCACAAGATGGAGAAATCTTCTTACCTCGGGATTCGGAAGAATCAACTAAGGAGTAATCCTTTGAGGTATTCCCAAGACATTTGGCATATTTAAAATCTTTAGAAGACACTTGGTATGCGCAAATGTCAGAGATTTTGTCCTCAGACTTCAAAGACAGACTTGTAAGGTCTTTTAAGCGTATTTGCCTGCTCTGATACCAATTGAAAAAGCGGGGGCACAACAACCACACCCAAAATTTCTCTTAGCAATCTGTATGGACAAACTCCAATATACTTTCAAGAGAATCAACTAGACAGCCAGACTCAATCTAGATAAAAGTATATCAAAGAGTTTATATCTCAATCTCTCTATTTGATCTTTACTCAAGCAAATAGAATCTGCGACTCTTTATCAAAGAGAGATAACTTGGATGGTACCAAAGACTAATATCCAAGTGTCAATCAATTTAAATCAACAAACAAAAGGTCGGATATTCTAATTGATTGAACATAGCACAACCTGTGATATTTCAATTATATAACAAAATATAATACGGAAAAGAAATAACACAGACACCAGAATTTTGTTAACGAGGAAACCGCAAATGTAGAAAAACCCCAGGACCTAGTCCAGATTGAACATACACTGTATTAAGCCGCTACAGACACTAGCCTACTCCAAACTAACTTCGGTCTGGACTGTAATTGAACCCCAATCAATCTCACACTGATCCAAGGTACAATTATGCTCCTACGCCTCTGATCCCAGCAGGATGCTACGTACTTGATTCCCTTAGCTGATCTCACCCACAACTAGGAGTTGCTACGACCCAAAGTTGACGACTTTAATAAACAAATATGTATCACACAGAAAAGTCTATGGTGATAGATAGATACGTCTCCCACGAATATACCTATGAGTTTTGTTCCGTCTTTTGATAAATCAAGGTTAACAGGAACCAATTGATAAACCAGACTTATATTTCCGAAGAACAGCCTTGTATTACCAATCACCTCAAAATAATCTTAATCGACGCAGCGAAAAAGATATTGTTGAATCACAAACGATGAGACGAAGTGTTTGTGATTACTTTTCTATCTTGCCTATCGGAGATATAAATATCAAGCCAATTATTACAATTGTACTCGTAACGATAGAAACATCAAGATCAGATCACACAACTACAAGAAAAGTAGTATCGGTATGGCTTCAGAATCCTGATGAAGTCTTTAAGTCGTTAACCTGGTTTAGAAGAAGAAACCAAAGGTTAAAGGAGAATCGACTCTAGCTTAGCACAAATAGTATCACACGCAAGGTGTGGGGATTAGGTTTCCCAGTTGCTAGAGTTCTCCCTTATATAGTCTTTCAAATCAGGGTTTGCAATCAATGTTAGCTTGGTAACAGAGCATTCAATATTCACCGTTAGATGAAAACCTGATTAGATCCAGGATAATATTTATCAACCGTTAGGTCGAAAACTTAGCTTGTTACACACAAAGGATTGTTCAATTTTGGGTTTATGTAGCCGTTCCTAAACATTAACATTTGTTGGTTCAACAATAGTTAACCAAATGGTTAGCCATATGATCACTTTCATATCCACCATATTCTTCTTCACCATAACTAGTCCAAATGACTCAAATGAACTAGTTAGAGAGTTGTTCAATTGCTTAGATCTTATGTAACTACACAAGACACAATCGAAGCAAAAACGGTTTGATTCACTCGAATCGGTTCATGAATTTTATAGCCCTCTTTTGCAAAAGCATTCCTTAGTTTATATAAACATGAGTTCAAGAACAACCGACTTTAGATATAACCTACTCAAGTTCGCGGACTGGGTTCTCGGACTTAAGCTCACGGAAGGAGTTCACAAACTCCAACAGAAATTCTCGGGTCGAGAACTTCCGCTGGTTCGCGGACTGAGTTCGCGGATTTGGCTCACGCCACATTCCGTTTCTCTTGATCAACAAAGTTCGCAAACTTTGCTGGTTCAAGGAATAAGGACTTATACATATATGTGTTTCCACAATAATTCTTATATCCTACCAATGGTTATGTAATCTAAACTCTCATTTCAGTCATTGAAACATTCTTAGAGGACGTTATACAGTCATTATTCACAGACCATTTTTCGTCAAAGAAATTTCTAAAGTGATTGAAACATAACATGACTTTCGTCACTAGGTAAAGATGAATTTGGCTAAAGCGAAATCTTACCAACATATATTTTGAGAAATAGATAGGCGAGTTATACTCGGCTCGAAATAACAAATGTGTATAATGAAAGTCTATATATGAAAACGACTTTTGTCTCAAGAATAGGAGATAGAGTAAATAGACTTTTGAGTGACAAATAAGTTCAAGTCTCCACATACCTTTTAGCCGATGAAGATCCACCAGTTCCTTGAGTAGTCCTTCGTCTTGTATGATGATTTCCATGGAGTCTTGAGCTCAACTACACTTTCTATCATAGTCCGAGACCTTTAGCTATATAGGCTAGAAATCAAGACTTATAGTTTTGATCACTAACATTGACAAACATGCTTGAGATAGCAACGAATGCGAGTTCGACCGACCAATGCTCTAACAATTTGCTAGAAAGGAAAACTTCAAGTATTTATAGACAAGGAATTTTGGACACCAAGGAATTTCTAAAACCTAAAATATTCTCAAGATATTCATTAAAGCACAAATTCGGTTTTCATAATTCCTGGTAATGCTCTGTCCACAATTAATGATCGAAATCTCTCGAAAAATCTCTAATTAGTAAATGCACATTACTAATTCTTATTTCCCTACAAAATGAAGTTAATTACCTTAATTAAAAGATTCTTAACTTATTTATGTTTCGATCCTGGGATTCTCTTCCCTTAGATATTAAGGAATAACTTTGAACAATTAAAGAAATAAACATTCAAAGCACGTGTTCAAAGTATGTCGACATCCTTACTTTGTAAGTTCTCCTTCACACTTACAACCTTGAAACCGATTTGCCACACTTCCAAACAAGTTTAAAATTGGTTCATCTGACTTTCAAGAACTATGTGATTGATCAAATAACATTCAATCACAATCATGGGTTTATCGGTTCTACCAAAACAAGTTTAGGTTCTACCTTCCATTTGAGCATTGTGCATAGTCACACTAGATTTCCAAAATTCGGTTGACTAGGTACTAGGATCGGTTCCCCACATATATATGGTATCTAACTTATACGTTTCAACCAAACTTGACATCCCAACGTTTGGTGGGTTCAACCGAGCAATGCTCTAACAATCTCCCCCTTTGTCAATTTTAGTGACAAAACTCATACATCATATGGATAAACAAATTACAAGAATTCATTACGCTTGATTCCCGATTCAACAGCACAGTAAACTGATTACATTCAATCCTTGAGAATGTCGTTGTTGACATTATAATAACAAAGCTAATACTCCCCCTAAGGAAGATAGGTAGATATTCAATCCGCACGTCTTTGATATACCACTTCATATTACATGTTACTCCCCCTTAGTCTGTGCTTTCACTCTTTCGTTTAGATAAAACGTTTAAGCACCAATGTTCTTTTCCTTAGCGATACCAATCAATATAAAATCAATGCCAGTGTCACTTGTTTACTCCATATATTTCTCCCCCTTTTTGTCACAAAATGACAAAGAAACGAAAAAATAAAGGACAACACAAAAAGAATCTTACAAATCTCAAAATAGACTTGCAACCTGTAGAGTTAGGCACGAGGGTTCCACACATCATGTTATGATAACCAATATCAAAACCAAAACTACAAATAGTTTTATTTTGATATATTACCAAGAAAACAATTGTCCGAAATAATTTTTCCAATATAGTTTAGAAAATTAAAAATCAACTAAGTACCTTAGTCCATGTGCTAAAAATTCACCAAAATAAAGATAACTCTATTTTTCTCATCAAGTTCTAATTATCCATAAACTTAAACCTTTCAATTTTAAACAAGACAAGTACTAGGTTAGTTAACTAGCATTTTTTGTTAAGGCATTCAATTAGACTTGAATAACCAAAAACTCACTTCGATAAGTCTAACTAAGATCAGAATTAACTTAGTTTCTCTTATCCGGAATCAGATTGGACTAAACAACTCATCCCGTAATCCTTTTATTTCGTTAAGCTATAAATAATTCATACAAACCAACATAAATCAACTTGCATAATAATTTACCTCAAACGGAAGCAATTGAAACAACATAAGCATTAAAACACCGTAATTGCACCGAAATTTTGTAAACCTAAACAGTTGATACCACATAATAAAACAAGATAACAATAGTTTTTCTTAACCGGAACCAATTGAATCACACAGGTCCACACACACATCATGGAATAAACATCAATTGAACCGAAATTTTGTTAAGAAAAACCAATAAATATATATGATATAAACTCAAGTTTTCTTAAACTGGAAAACAATTAACTAACAAGGTTGTTACCTCAAATTTCGCATCCACTTCTCCAATATGATTGCATCTTCTTCCAGGGAGAATTGATATCGAAATTCATCATGTTGTCATCCTTATGCAAAAACAAAAGAATAACAACAACCAACCTTTACCAGAAAAAGGTTGAAAATCGGTTTTAACAATTGCAAGCAAAAGTTGAAAACCGTCGAAACACATATGCTTTTATGCTAAACCAAAACATATTCAACATATTGTGACTTTTTCACATATTGTTTCTACCATAACCCCTCATGATTCTTTGATAAAGGCTACCAACATGGGCTAGAACTTAATCCTTCTAAATCAAAAAGTCACCCAAACCACAAGGGTTCACAATATATGAAATCGAATATTAAGGTAGTAAAATCGAAATCAGACATCCCATAAATCAATTTGCAATACACCATAAATATTCAACATGAAATCAAGTATTGGAATTACCTCAATCTTGTAGGAAATTGAATTATGAAACCAACTCAAAAAGAATGAGGTCATTCCAAGTTCGGACGAAGAAGTTATATGCAAAACAGTTTTACACTCCTCCGTATTGCACCTCTCACTAGGATCGGTATCCTTTTGTTGCACCTCTCACGAGGATCGGTGCCCATGTGTTGCTAGTGAAGGATCACAATACTAACCTTTTTTTGACATAACTTTTGCATACGATGTCCTAATTTAGTGATTTTTGGCTCGTTTTAACCGTAAAAACAAGAGATACACATATATGATCAGTAGATATCAACATCATAATGTTCAAATTACCGTTTCTATCAAAAGTTCAAATATAGATAGAGAGGGTATGAGAATAGAAGACAAGAAATCTCCCTAAAGATGTTAATTAATCATATCATAAGCGAGAGATCATGTGCTCAGTTTTACGTGCTTCCTCACCCTTCATAAGATTGAGCACCAAGGTGAGCATGCACATTCCAACACAACTAGGTTGTGTTGAGTTGATCCTTGTATTGTTCGTCACGAGTGACTAAGACCGAATCATCGTTCTTGACCTATTGCTTGGTTTGTTTTCTCTTGTTATATCTCTTGTTTTTCTTCTTTGACTTGTGATGAAGAGTGTCATAATCACAACGTTCACTAGTACAAGAGATTTCAGACATAATGTTTATCTCTTGTCTTTCAAGAAAACTCTTGTAATTATTGTCACCAACAATTAACTTTTGGTCCCTTGTGATTAACTTTTGGTCCCTTCTTGGCTATAGAGGACTTCGGGACCCATTTAGAGTTGGGTTTCACATGAGCAACTTTCTCCTTCATACCATTAGGATCATTGTCCTTTTGAATATTTTGTGAAACACCCTTTCTCCAATGTGAAACATCAGATCTTGTCTTTGCATTTACAAAATTATCTCTCTTTTTGTATTCGGGTCTTTTATGAGATGACCTTGTCGAGCGATATGCAAAATTTGAACTTGTAGGATCAGAATTTCGCGACAACGATACGCTTGCGAAATTCTTAACAACGCATTACAAAAGTGTCGCAGAGCACTTTGAGAAACGATACAATAGGTGATATTAGCTTAAACATAAGAAAAATGTAATAACTTTGCAAAGATTAGAAGATCTGCGAAATTAACATTTGTAAGCTTGCGATATCATCGCAAGCCAGATCCGAAATTAGGGGAAATCTTAGTTGCATATGAGCTGTCACCCACTAGGTAGAATCCTATATAAAGAGAAAGGCAAGAGAGAGAAAGGGGATAGATAATCAGAAAGAAAGACACACTTTAGGAGAGGATACATTCTGTAGAGAGAGAAAGTAGAATTGGTTGTATTATTATTATCTCCTTCTTCTTCCTCCTTCAAGAACCTAGAGCTCCAAATACTCATTAATGGAGTCTCCATGTAATCAAGATGTAATTACAAATAATCATAGTAAAACCTAACCCCATGGATGTAGATCAAATTGATTGAACCACGTAAATCTTGTGTCTTATTTTCTATTTTCATTATCTTTATCTTTATTTTCATATCAAATAAGTTTAGATCTAGAAATCATAGTCATGATAATACAAGGGGTGTGTTGTAGGATTTCCTGCAACTACATAATGGCGCTAGAAACAGGGAGTAAACATCATCAACAATTCAAAGACATGAAAAGAGTGAGAAAAAAAAGTAGTTGTTGTGTTGAAATTTGAGGAGAAAATGGAAGTTTCAGTGGAAGATTTTCATGTTCAGGAGAAGAAGGCAAATGTGAAAGAAGTTAAGGAAGGACGAAGAAAAGATAAGAGGCAGATGCTGCAATTTCTATCACAAACAGAAATTCGCACAGATAGTTTGAGCTGGAGCGAGTAAGCGATAGGTCACGGGTTCCAATTTCGCAGAGACACATATTTTTCATTTTCTTCTCATTTGCATGGGAGAATAAAAGAATAAGAGAAAAACATTGTGCGTTTATTTCGCAAAGAGATTCTTGAACAGTTGGTCAAGAGAACAATATGTACGTTTGTGGTCGCAAGTTCGAACTTCCCTGCGAGCATAGTTTTCTTCTTTTTACAGATAGCGAAAAAATGAATAATTTCGTAATATTGTTTCATTAGTTCGCAAATAAGAGGTAGCACAGTTGGTCAAGCTTCGCTAGAGTGAGTTGTAAGACTCGAGTTCGAATCCCTCATCAAGCTTAATTTTTCGCACATTTTTGAAATCCTAAACGCGAAGAAATGGAATAAAGTACAACATTGTGTGTTTCTTTCGCAAGCAACAAGTAGCGCAGATGGTCAGAGAAGGAGTATGCACACTAGAGGACATGGGTTCGATTCTCCCTGCGACCAAATAATTTTTTCTTCGCAAATATTCATTTCGCAGAGTTGATATTTGATTACTCCGCACAGTCTTTGATTATTTCGCAAGAGAGGGTTAACATAGTTGGTCAGGAGGCATGAATGCAAGAAGCAGGTCGCGGGATCAATTCTTGATTCTCGCATGTTTATTTTTATTATGAGAAATTTATACAGAATTGCCTCTTACACAGTTGGAATTTGATTACTTCGCAACTTTGATTATTTCGCAAAAGAGGCTTAGCACAGTTGGTATGGTGCGAGAAAATCCAAGAAGCAGATCAAGGGTTCAAGTCTCACTTCTCACACTTCTTTTTGCTGTGCGAAATTCATACATTTCAAGGCATTTATTCACTTCTTTGACAACAACAACGACTCACATGGAAGATAAGTACCACTTCCTTGAACATTTTACTTTATACTAAGAAAGAATAAAAATATTTTTGATTTGATTTACAAAAAAGCGATTCAATCGCACGATTACAAAGATTTCAAGATTTCAAAGATTATAAAGATTACTAATATTTCAAGATTACAAAGACTTCAAAATTACAAAGATTGCGAGATTTCAAAATTACAGAAAACTGAGAAAATTTAATTTATATGTTTCTCTAGAATATTTCTTTTACAGAGAATAAAAAGATTTTTTATTTGATTTACAAAATGCGAAACAATCGCAGAACTACAAAGATTTCACAATTACAAAGATTTCAGAATTATAATGTATTAGAATTTCTCTTGAATATTTACTTTGCTTCAAATGATATGATATTATGAGAATGAAAGAATGAATGAAAGAATAAAAGAACAAAGAAACGTGAAAATTTCGCAAGAGGCAATCTAAGATCCATAAAAATCTAAGATTAGAATGGGGCGAACCTTTATGGCGTACACCCTAGTTCGCGAATAAAATTTCGCAAGAGGCAAATGTAAGACCTAAAGTACGTCATAGAAGGGGGTACCTGTAGCATGACTCAGGGAAAAGGTTACACCGCCCCTGGAACCTGAGTCATGGAGATTTGGGGTCAATAAAGCCCATCCGAGAGAGGCACCTTGGATTCTCAACCTAAGCACATGACTTAGGTTGGGCGACTAAGGTAATAAGGACTCTCCCAAGGAGTGCATAATCTGATCAAGGCGCCGAGATACACGGTTGAGTCAAGAGTGCCAGGGGCGTTTGAAGCGTCCTTGCCATTCTTGACAAGTCTTGGCATATACTGCACTCGGCCCGAAGAAAACCCCACTTAGGGTGCAGTCTCGTAACCATAAGCCCTATAGGTAAAAGGGATAATAGGCTGCAAAAACAACTGGTTGTTGTTAATACCGGATGGGAGGAGCTAACCTTGTATGGTAGAAATACGCCTCCTTGAAGGGGAAACCAGGGGGAGATAAGGGAGGCACCCTCCATTAGTGAGATGATAGGTGTCTTAAGACGCAAATGTCATGAGGCTTTTTACTCTCAAGGGTATTAAGTCTTGTCATATTTGTGAAACAATCCTGAAGAGGCAATAATACTAGAGAAAAAGATAAGACGAGATCAATGTGTCATTACATGAAAGTGTGAAGACGTCCTGCGATTTCGTCGCAAGATTGCAATGTCATGGGGATTTATTTTCGCAAGAATATTTAGGCCTGTCATATTGTTGCAACAATCCTAAAGAGGCAATAATACAAAAGAAAAAGTTAAGGAAAGATCAATGGGTTTTTGCATGAAAGTGCAAAGACGTCCTGCGATTTTGTCACAATGACAAGAGGTGGAAAAATAAAACCTTTAACTAGGAAGGGAAAATAAGACCACATAAGAAAATGAGTAAGCAAGTAAGCTTGCGAGAATGATTATATGTAAGCAAACAAGCTTGCGAATATGTACATGGAAATGAAACTGAGGTAGTGAAAATGCCGCAGACTTGATATTATGACCATACTGTTATGAGATACTAATAATGCAAGAAAAAGGAAAGATGAAACACAAGTAAGAACTTGTGAGGAACAATAACTACACGAAGAGGAATGCATACACTAAAGAAAAAGCCAGAGAAATGAAGAATGGAGGAAATTTAAAGCTACATCAATTTTAGACGGCAAAATGAGTTAAGTAACACAAACATTAACTATACATTGCAATAGATAAGCATTCTCATCATACAAGCATCATACTCGCATCATTAAAGCATTGCACAAGCATTTCATGGCATAAACATCGCATACACATTTCATAACATAATCATCACATAAGTATTAGATTCGCAGAGTTATTCAGAATTTCGTAGAATTGCTCAGAATTGTTCAGAATTTCGCAGAGTTATTCAGAATTTTGCAGAATTATTCAGAATTTCGCAGAATTGTTCAGAATTTCGCAGAATTGTTCAGAATTTCGCAGAATTGTTCAGAATTTCGCAGAATTGTTCAGAATTTCGCAGAATTGTTCAGAATTTCGCTGAATTATTCAGAATTTCGCAGAGTTATTCAGAATTTCGCAGGATTATTCAGAATTTCGCAGGATTGTTAAGAATTTCGCAGGATTGTTCAGAATTTCGCAGAATGATTCAAAATTTCGTCAAATGTGTCAGAATTTTGTAGAATGTGATTATTCCGAACGATATGATTATTTCGCTCAATTATTTCACACAATTATAAGCAACTTGAAGAGATTATACTATCGCATGAGCACAAAACATGAGACAGAGGAAAGATAAGAATGAGGAAACAATTCGCACATTCAACATTTTCTCAAGGATTCTACCTTCATAGATAAAGAACATAGGCAACTGTGGATTACCAAGAAAACATTTTATGTTCTTTATCTTCTCGGCAAGAATCCCCAAAAATGGAGTAATAATTTCGCATGAATAGAGGAAATACTTATTATTCTTATTCAAGGACGGATACTTCTTACATTTCGAGAATTGAATATTTCTTATACTTCATCAAGGATACTTCATGCTTCTTATACTTCTTCAAGGATACTTCATACTTCGCATACTTCAAAATATGATACTTCTTATTTACTTCGCAACATTCCGGAACTTCACAAAAGAATAGAGGCAAGTACGTACTTTTCAAATCCAGTATTCTTTCGCTCGTTCCTTCATCAACAAAGATCAAAGACTACTCCAACAACTACAACAATGGATTTTTTCCTGAAGATCGCTCTTCAAGCAATATTCAAGAAAAAAGAGGCAAGATGTAGGATCAGAATTTCGCGACAACGATACGCTTGCGAAATTCTTAACAATGCATTACAAAAATGTCGCAGAGCACTTTGAGAAACGATACAATAGGTGATATTAGCTTAAACATAAGGAAAATGTAATAACTGTGCGAAGATTAGAAGATCTGCGAAATTAACATTTGTAAGATTGTGATATCATCGCAAGCCAGATCTGAAATTAGGGGAAATCTTAGCTGCATATGAGCTGTCACCCACTAGGTAGAATCCTATATAAAGAGAAAGGAAAGAGAGAGAAAGGGGATAGATAATCAGAAAGAGAGACACGCTTTAGGAGAGGATACATTCTGTAAAGAGAGAAAGTAGAATTGGTTGTATTATTATTATCTCCTTCTTCTTCCTCCTTCAAGAACCTAGAGCTCTAAATACTCATTAATGGAGTCTCCATGTAATCAAGATGTAATTACAAATAATCATAGTAAAACCTAACCCCGTGGATGTAGATCAAATTGATCGAACCACGTAAATCTTGTGTCTTATTTTCTCTTTTTATTATCTTTATCTTTATTTTCATATCAAATAAGTTTAGATCTAGAAATCATAGTCATGATAATACAAGGGGTGTGTTGTAGGATTTCCTGCAACTACAGAACTATCATTATAATAGTTCTTTTGCCTAAACTTAGAACAATAACGATCTGAGTTCTTATGAGGAGAAAACTTTGCCAATTCGTTTGGTACAAAAGAAAGTGCATCTTGCATCTTACGAACTTTGCATCCCCATTGCAAGTGTCCTTTATTACCACAATAATAATAATAATACTTAGTATAAATATACGAAGTATGAGTTTTGATGTTACCTTTTTGTGGATCCTCTTGCATTGGAGCTCGACAAGTTTTTTTATTCTTCTTCTTTTTGTCTTTGTTCAACGTTGTTGCTTTCTTGGCATTAGCAGAAATGCCTTCTTTGATTACTGCTGGTTGAACACTATTCTTAGGCTTGACAGACTTTTCTTCTTTACCAGAAATATGCACATCTTTGTCATCAGTGGAAGCCTCTGGTTTAGAAATTTTTTTAGCTTTAACAAATTTTACCTCTTTGCTAATATTTGAAGCATCTATTCCCTTATAGCCCAATATTCGTGTATCACGATGATTTCTACTTGCTTCTAACATTGAGGTTAAATTGTTTGAGCTAACATTGAACTTTTTAAGGTCCAAAATTTCTTATTCCAACGTCTTGATTTTTCTCGTGAGAGATATACACCTTCTTTCTCTTCAAAAATATCTGGTTGAGAACTAACCCTTGCTTTAGATTCAGCAAGTTTCTTTTTCGACAAAAAGATATCTCTTCGAAGAATTTCACATTATAATTTCTTAGAATTTAGCTCGTATGTACGATCTTTAAGAAGATACTCACCGGTGGGGTAACCAATATAATATCCTTGAAAAACCTTCCTCAGTTTCTTGTTCTCACGACAAAGAGGAGTCATAAAACCAATAAAATCCGAAGTTCTCATTTTTTATTTTTCAAAGGATCCAGCAGTTTAGAGTATTCAAAGTTATCCTCTTCTACTCTTGTTCAAAATCTGAGTCATCATCATCAGAAATTTCATCTAACCCTTTTTGTAGACGTATTTTCCAGTCGTCATCGGTTTCTGCATTTTTAACAAGATTAATTTGTCTACTAGAATCTCTAGTGATGATATCTTCAGATATTGATTCGTAGATGCCATCATCAAGTGTTAATTCAAATCTCTTGATGTCTTGCTTTACGATAACTGAATCATTCATTAGATTCAATTCTTATAGGTTGGATCGCACCAAACACAGATTGTTAGATCTTTTCGTGTTTTCCTGCTCTGATACCAATTGAAAAGGAGAGGGTACCCAAATATACCTCAAGCAAAAACTTTTCCAACTTATAAGTCCTTTCTCCGAAAGTGATTGTCTATGGACTGAGTCGAGACAATACAACTAATAGATTCATACTTCGTGTGATCGTCTATGGATACAAGATCGAGAGAATACAACAACGAAGTATGTTACTTGATAAAAAGGTTCGGACTTAACCAAACACAATAGGATTTACTTATCAAGTAAATAGGAATTAACGTTTGTGTAATTTACTTTAATTATAATAAAACAATTATAATGCGGAAATATAAAGTAAATGACACAACAAGATTTTGTTAACGAGGAAACCGCAAATGCAAAAAAAAAACCGGGACCTTGTCCAGAATTGAATACTCTCAGGATTAAGCCGCTACACAAAATTACACCTAACTTCGTATAGTTGAGACCAAGAAACTAAACCTATAGTTCACCTAGTTCCGTCTGTATTCCCCCGCCTCCGACCTTAGTCACGTACATGGAACAATTCCTTTGGTTCCAAACACTAAAGGAACAACAAATCTGTTTGGTATCAACTCTATTCAACCAAGTGATATGAGTTGCACAAAGGCTCTTCTGTTTATCTTAACATAAACTCCTTCTTCAGGTCCTTAGATCTATCTTATATTCAATTACCGAAGTAATCGTTTAAGAAGCCAACAACACTATTAATCCAAAGAATTGTGTTGATGCCGATCTACTCAATTAATTAATCCAATTATCACAAGGATAAACCGATTATTAATTGGATCCTCTTTTACCGAAACAAGTATTGTGTACACCAAAGATTATGAACCCACAAATCAGAAATCTTCAATATCTTCTTCGTCTTCAAATCTTCTTAGATCTTTAATAATAACCTGCACACAATCACTTGAATCTCTTGTGATCAATCACGCACATAACGGAGTATGTTAACAATAGATTATCACAAGATCGCCTTTAGAACTAACAACAGTCTAAAGATCCCTGTCGAAACTCTGAACTAGTTTGAGTGAATCTTATATCAGAAGAGAAGATTCTCAAGCATAAACAAACTAGGTGCAATCAAATTTCAACCACCGTTAGTCAATCAAATCCATGAAAACAAAAAACAAATCTCAATTATCTAGTTTCCCACCAACGGTACATGCTAGAGATTTTCAATCCCAAAGAAGACTTTAAACTGAGCGGCCGTAAGAGATTTCTCCTAATTAGGTTACTCTTCTCTCCGAATAGGCGGCTACACCAGTAAGAACACAACAAATAGGAAGTTTGTTGTTACGAAAGATTAGTTTGCTAGAAAAGAAAACTTCAAATATTTACAGACAAGGAAGTTTGGACACCAAGGAATTTCCAAAACCGAAAATATTCTCAAGATATTCATTAAAGCACAAATTCGGTTTTCATAATTCCTGCAAATGCTCTGTCCAAAAATAATGATCGAAATCTCTCGGAAAATCTGTAATTAGTAAATGCACATTACTAATTATTATTTCCTTACAAAATGAAGTTAATTAACTTAATTAAAATATTTTTAACTTATTTATGTTTCGATCCTGGGATTCTCTTCACTTAGCTATTAAGGAATAACTTTGAACAATTAAATAAATAAACATTCACAACAAGTGTTCAAAGTATGTCGACATCCTTACTTTGTAAGTTCTCTTTCACACTTACAACCTTGAAAATGATTTGCCACACTCCCAAACAAGTTTAGAATTGGTTCTACGAAAACAAGTTTCGGTTCTACCTTCCATGTGAGTACTGTGCATAGTCACACTAGCTTTCCAAAATTCGGTTGACTAGGTACTAGGATCGGTTCCCCACATATATATGGTATCTAACTTATATGTGTTGTACATGTCCATAGGATCGGTTCCCCTTTGCCTAAAAACGTGTTTCACATGTTCATAGGATTGGTTCCCCTTTGTGACGTACTGTACCTCTTACTAGGATCGGTTCCCCTTTTCCATATTTGGTCAGACATAAAATCACAAACCTGATCATACCATCTCAGGTGATTACTTAAGATCAGTTTCACTAATAAAAGTCATACCAATACATAAGTCAGGCCTTTGTGAATATTTCTACCAAGAACAAAAACAAGTCGTGAACCGTTATACTTAATCACACATATTGGTTGTTCAGAGGATACGCAATGAATAACAAAACCAATAGCGTCTGGCAATTTCCTTTTCGGTTCACAAACAAGTTTATGAACTTACTTCCTTAGGAAACATGTAAAACATTGTTCCCTAGGATGAAGTCCTCACCTCATACCCATACATAATCACAATAGCATTCAAATAATTATGGTGATGTCTTATCTACAAAGTTTAATGGTTAAGCAATAAACTTCGTATTGTATTCCTTAATACTATGTCTATCTAGAGTTCAAATATGCTTCGCAGTTTTGTTTTCAATATGCACGACTTGAAAGATACGTTAGGGAATGAAACAGTTCAAGTCAAATATCACTAACCTCAAGTGGAAGGATGATTGTTGTCGTTGTAACCTGATTAGGCGAAATCTCTTCCGGCCGCTCGATTTATATACTTCTTTGGGATTGAGAAGCTCTATTAGTACCGTTGGTGGGAAACTAGATAATTGCGATTTATTATTAGTTTTAGATTGATTTGATTGACTAACGGTTGTTGAACTTTGATTGCACCTAGTTTGTTTATGTTTGAGAATCTTCTCTTCTGATATAAGATTCACTCAAACTAGATCGAATTATCGACGGGGATCTTTAGACTGTTTGTAGTTCTAAAGACGCCTTGTGTAATCCATTGTTAACAGACTCCGTTCTATGCGTGATTGATCACAAGAGATTCAAGTTGATTGTGTGCAGGTGTTTATTGAATATCTAAGAAAATTTGAAGACAAATAAGACTTTGAAGATTTCTGATTTGGGTTCATAATCTTTGGTGTGCACAATACTTGTTTCGGTAAAAGAGGATCCAACTCTAATCGGTTTATCCTTGTGGTAGATTGGATTGATTAGTTGTGTAGATCGGCATCAATACAATTCTTTGTGATTAAAAGTATTGATTGCAAAATATTAACAATTACTTTGGTAGTTGTTGATAAGATAGATCTGAGAACCTGACAAAGGAGTTTATTGAGATAAACAGAAGATCCTTTTGTCAAACTCACATCACTTGGTTGAAAAGAGTTGATACCAAAAAAATTTGTTGTTCCTTTACTGTTTGGAATATGAACCAAATGAATTGTTCCAAGTACGTGACTTATTACAGGTCGGAGGCGTGGGAATACAGACGAGACTAGGTGAACTGTAGGTTTAGTTGCTTGGTCTCAACTATACAAAGTTGTTTTGATTTTGTATAACGGCTTAATCCTGAGAGTATTCAATTCTGGACAAGGTCCCGGGGTTTTTCTGCATTTGCGGTTTCGTCGTTAACAAAATCTTGCTGTGTCATTTACTTTTATTTTCCGTAATTATAATTGTTGTTATTATAATTTAAAGTAAATTACACAAACATTAATTCCTATTTACTTGATAGTAATCCTATTGTGTTTGGTTAAGTCTGAACCATTGATTAAGTAAACATACTTCGTTGTTGTATTGTCTCGATTTTGTATCCATAGTCAATCACACAAGTTATCTTATTGTCGTATTGTCTCGATCCCGTATCCATAGACGATCACACGAAGTGTGAACCGATTTGTTGTATTGTCTCGACTCAGTCCATAGAAAATCACTTTCGGAGAAAGGACTTATAGGTGGAAAAGTTTTAGATTGAGGTATATTTTGGTACCCTCGTCTTTTCATCTTGCATTATGGAGACTTCATCTTTTGAGTTAATTATGAGCTATTTAAGATGACACTTTAAACTTTTTAGGTTGAAACAGTTCTTACAGCTATAGATTGAGTTCCACTTATCATTTTACAATACTTATATATACGTTCATAATTGAAGGCGACACTCAGATGCTAGAAATGGCATGGTAGTCGTTTGAAAGATTCATCATCGCAATTACTCATTATTGAATCCTTTCTTTTTATTTTTGCAGTTATATGTTTCTCTAAAGTGATTTGGTGGGATCCTGATACTGCCGTGGATGTTGTAGCAAGGTAATCATTGGTTGGGTATATAAAAGCCCCGTAGACAATTGTCTTACACTCAGAAATAGTGAGCCAAAAAAAACATATATATAAGGCTCCTCTTCATTTATCGACATTAATAATTCTGTAATAGGTCCGGAATTGCGGACTGATCATGTAGTCGATAAAAAAAAGAACCTGTCATCATTATATAGCAAGTCAAAAAGACTATTGATGAGGTTCTCGACACTTGGATAACAGTATGCGTGAAACGTTGTCCCTGTCTCCGTCGCTTAAACAAGCGTGGAACACAGGATCCAAAGAAACTATCACATTCTTGTTGAAAAGGAGCATGCGCTTAGAGTATCTAATCATGTGGTCGAGTTAAATGGGTGCTTCTCTCAACTATTGAGCTATAAATAAAAATCCTTTGACGAAATTCATACAAGTATTGTGGGTAACATCTTTCACTTTAGTCAACATTTGCATACTTCACTTTTCTATTTTCATTTTCTTATTTATTCATATGATTTCAGTATGCGAGTGTTGTGGCAAACGTTGCAACAAGTACGATGACTATCTTAGTAGAGTTTTGCAATCAGGCTGAATATCACACGTAAGTAATTGCTTATGTGTGATGATTGGAATGTATGTGGGATGTTTGCAGCTAAAGAACTTATGCAGGCTAATTATTAACTACTACTTTGTGTCCTTCGTTAGTAGTTCTTCCAAGGTGAGAAATTAGAGTAGGTTTTGTGGGTATACCTCTTGTAAACCCTCACAAGACTATGACTCGTCCATTAAGGCCACCTAGGGGTTTAAAGGCATGTTGCATTAGCTAAGTGTAACTGTATTCTCAACGAAATGGAGTTGTTGTATTTAGGATAAGTTTTATTTAGTTTGCTCGAGGACTAGCAAAAGCCAAGTGTGGGGGAATTTGATAAGTGCATAATTCATATGATTTTAGTATCCATTACATACTTGTTTTAGCTATTATTCTTGCACCATACTTGTTTTAGCTATTATTCTTGCATGTTTTCGTATTATTACTCTTGTTTTCTCTTATGGTCATTTTCGCAGACTGTAGTATATACTTTACACATATCCGAAAAAGGTGGTCTGGTCATTTTCACAGTCTTCATAATATTTATTGCACTTATTTCCAGTAAGGGTAGTATGGTCATTTTTAGTGTCTATAATATTGACTTTACTTATTTCCCATAAGGATAGTCTGGTCATTTTGACAGTCTCCATAATATTTATTGCACTTATTTCTAGTAAGGGTAAAATAGTCATTTTCATAGTATGTAATATTTACTTTACTTATTTTTTTATAAGGGTAGTCTGGTCATTTTCACAGTCTCCATAATATTTATTTCACTAATTTCCAATAAGGGTAGTATGGTCATTTTCACCGTCTGTGTGATATTTATTGCACTTATTTCCAATAAGGGTAGTTTGGTCATTTTGTTAGTCTCCATAACATTTATTGCACTTATTTCCCCTAACGGTAAAATGGCCATTTTAGCAGACTGTAATATTTACTTTACTCATATCCGATAAGGGTGGTCTGGTCATTTTCACAATCTCCATAATATTTATTGCACTTATTTCCGGTAAGGGTAAAATAGTCATTTACACAATCTATAATATTTACTTAACGTATTTCCGATAACGGTAGTCTGGTCATTTTCTTTGTCACCTTGATATTTATTGCACTAATTTCTAGTAACGGTAATTTGGTCATTTTCACTGTCAATGATATTTACTTTACTTATTTCTGAAAAGTGTAGTCTGGTCATTTTCACAGTCTCCATAACATTTGTTGCACTTATTTCCTCTAAGAGTAAAATGGTCATTTTCGCAGACTGTAGTATATACTTTACACATATCCGAAAAAGGTGGTCTGGTCATTTTCACAGTCTTCATAATATTTATTGCACTTATTTCCAGTAAGGGTAGTATGGTCATTTTTAGTGTCTATAATATTGACTTTAGTTATTTCCCATAAGGATAGTCTGGTCATTTTGACAGTCCCCATAATATTTATTGCACTTATTTCCAGTAAGGGTAAAATAGTCATTTTCATAGTCTGTAATATTTACTTTACTTATTTTTTATAAGGGTAGTCTGGTCATTTTCACAGTCTCCATAATATTTATTTCACTAATTTCAAGTAAGGGTAGTATGGTCATTTACACCGTCTGTGTGATATTTATTGCACTTATTTCTAATAATGGTAGTTTGGTCATTTTGTTAGTCTCCATAATATTTATTGCTCTTATTTCCAGTAAGGGTAAAATAGTCATTTTCACAGTCTATAATATTTACTTTACTTATTTTTGATAAGGGTAGTTTGGTCATTTTAGTAAGGGTAATAGGGTCATTTTCACAATCTGTAATATTTACTTTACTTATTTCCGATAAGGGTAGTATGGTCATTTTAACTGTCTCCATGATATTTATTGCACTAATTCCTAATAAGGGTAATATGGTCATTTTCACGATCTGTGTGATATTTATTGCACTTATTTCTAGTAAGGGTAATATGGTCATTTTCACAATTTGTAATATTTATTTCACTTATTTCTGATAAGGGTAGTATGGTCATTTTCACTATCTACATGATATTTATTGCACTGATTTCTAGTAAGGGTAATATGGTCATTTTAACTATTTGTACTATTTACTTTACTTATTTCCGATAAGGGTAATATGGTCATTTTCTTAATCTATAATATTTACTTTACTTATTTCCGATAAGGGTAGTCTGGTCATTTCACTCTAGTAGCATTTGAACCTGTGTTGATCAATTCTGATATATTTCGTCTTCAGTTCATCTGAACGAGAAACTCAAGTCTAACTCTAGTAGTTTTTGAACTTGTGTTGATCAATTTTGATATATTTCGTCTTCAGTTTATCTGAACGAGAAACTCAAGTCTAACTTTAGTAATATTTGAACCCGGGATGTTGAAAACTGATATATTTTTGATCCAGTTCATCCTAATGAGAGACTCAGGTCTAACTCTATTAATATTTGAACCGGGGATGTTGAAAACTGATTCTGATCCAGTTCATCCTAATGAGAGGCTTAGATCTAACACTAGTAATATTTGAACCTGGGATGTTGAAAACTGATATATTCTGATCCAGTTAATCCTAATGAGAGACTCAGGTCTAACTCTAGTAATATTTGAACCTGAGATATTGAAAACTGATATATTTCCGATCCAGTTCATCCGAACGAGAGACTCAGGTCTAACTCTAGTAATATTTGAACCCGGGATGTTGAAAACTGATGTATTTCTGATCCAGTTAATCCTAATGAGAGACTCAGGTCTAACTCTAGTAATATTTGAACCTGAGATATTGAAAACTGATATATTTCCGATCCAGTTCATCCGAACGAGAGACTCAGGTCTAACTCTAGTAATATTTGAACCCGGGATGCTGAAAAATGATATATTTCTGATCCAGTTTATCCGAACGAGAAACTCAGGTCTAAATCTAGTAATCTTTGAACCTGGGATGTTGAAAACTGATATATTTCCGGTCCAGTTTATCCGAACGAGTGACTCAAGTCTAACTCTAGTGATATTTGAACCCGGGATGTTGAAAACTGATATATTTCTGATCCAGTTCATCCGAACAAGAAACTCAGGTCTAAATCTAGTAATCTTTGAACCCGGGATGTTGTAAACTCATTTATTTCCGGTCCAGATCATTCGAACGAGAGACTCAGGTTTAACTCTAGTGATATTTGAACCCGGGATGTTGAAAACTGATATATTTCTGATCCAGTTCATCCGAACGAGAGACTCAGGTCTAAATCTAGTAATCTTTGAACCCGGGATGTTGAAAACTGATATATTTCCGGTCCAGTTCATCCGAACGAGAGACTCAGGTCTAACTCTAGTAATATTTGAACCTGGGATGTTGAAAACTGATATATTTCTTATCCAGTTCATCCTAATAAGATACTCAGGTCTAACTCTAGTAATATTTGAACCTGCGATGTTGAAAACTGATATATTTCCGATCCAGTTCATCCGAACGAGAGTCTCAGGTGTAACTCTAGTAATATTTGAACCCGGAATGTTGAAAACTGATATATTTCTGATCCAGTTTACCCTAATGAGAGACTCAGGTCTAACTCTAGTAATATTTGAACTTGGGATGTTGAAAACTGATATATTTCTGATCCAGTTCATCCGAACAAGAAACTCAGGTCTAAATCTAGTAATCTTTGAACCCGGGATGTTGTAAACTCATTTATTTCCGGTCCAGATTATTCGAACGAGAGACTCAGGTTTAACTCTAGTGATATTTGAACCCGGGATGTTGAAAACTGATATATTTCTGATCCAGTTCATCCGAACGAGAGACTCAGGTCTAAATCTAGTAATCTTTGAACCCGGGATGTTGAAAACTGATATATTTACGGTCCAGTTCATCCGAACGAGAGTCTTAGGTCTAACTCTAGTAATATTTGAACCCGAGATGTTGAAAACTGATATATTTCTGATCCAGTTCATCCGAACCAGAGACTTAGGTCTAAATCTAGTAATCTTTGAACCCGGGATGTTGAAAACTGATATATTTCCAATCCAGTTCATCCGAACGAGAGACTCAGGTCTAACTCTAGTGATATTTGAACCCGGGATGTTGAAAACTGATATATTTCTGATCCAGTTCATCCGAGTGAGAGACTGAGGTCTAACTTTAGTAATATTTGAACCTGGGATATTGAAAACTGATATATTTCCGATCAAGTTCATCCAAACGAGAGACTCATGTCTAACTCTAGTAATATTTGAACCCGGGATGTTGAAAACTGATATATTTCTGATCCAATTCATCCGAACGAGAAACTCAGGTCTAAATCTAATAATCTTTGAACCTGCGATGTTGAAAACTGATATATTTCCGGTCCATTTTATCCGAACGAGAGACTCAGGTCTAACTCTAGTAATATTTGAACCCGGGATGTTGAAAACTGATATATTTCTGATCCAGTTCATCCTAATGAGAGACTCAGGTCGAACTCTAGTAATCTTTGAACCTGGGATGTTGAAAACTGATATATTTCCGGTCCAGTTCATCCGAACGAGAGACTCAGGTCTAACTCTAGTAATATTTGAACCCGGGATGTTGAAAACTGATATATTTCTGATCCAGTTCATCCGAACGAGAAACTCAGGTCTAAATCTAGTAATCTTTGAACCTGGGATGTTGAAAACTGATATATTTTCGCTCCAGTTCATCCGAACGAGAGACTCAGGTCTAACTCTAGTAATATTTGAACCCGGGATGTTGAAAACTGATATATTTCTTATCCAGTTCATCCTAATGAGAGACTCAGGTCTAACTCTAGTAATATTTGAACTTAGTATGTATAAAACTGATATATTTTCGAACCAGTTCATTCGAACGATAGACTCAGGTCTAACTCTAGTGATATTTGAACCCGGGATGTTGAACACAGATATATTTCTGATCCAGTTCATCCAAACGAGAGACTCAGGTCTAAATCTAGTAATCTTTGAACCTGAGATATTGAAAACTGATATATTTCCGGTCCAGTTCATCCGAACGAGAGTCTCGGGTCTAACTCTAGTAATATTTGAACCCGGGATGTTGAAAACTGATATATTTCTGATCCAGTTCATCCGAACGAGAGACTCAGGTCTAAATATAGTAATCTTTGAACCCGGGATGTTGAAAACTGATATATTTCCGGTCCAGTTCATCCGAACGAGAGACTCAGGTCTAACTCTAGTAATATTTGAACCTGGGATGTTGAAAACTGATATATTTCTTATCCAGTTCATCCTAATAAGATACTCAGGTCTAACTCTAGTAATATTTGAACCTGCGATGTTGAAAACTGATATATTTCCGATCTAGTTCATCCGAACGAGAGTCTCAGGTGTAACTCTAGTAATATTTGAACCCGGAATGTTGAAAACTGATATATTTCTGATCCAGTTTACCCTAATGAGAGACTCAGGTCTAACTCTAGTAATATTTGAACTTGGGATGTTGAAAACTGATATATTTCTGATCCAGTTCATCCGAACAAGAAACTCAGGTCTAAATCTAGTAATCTTTGAACCCGGGATGTTGTAAACTCATTTATTTCCGGTCCAGATCATTCGAACGAGAGACTCAGGTTTAACTCTAGTGATATTTGAACCCGGGATGTTGAAAACTGATATATTTCTGATCCAGTTCATCCGAACGAGAGACTCAGGTCTAAATCTAGTAATCTTTGAACCCGGGATGTTGAAAACTGATATATTTACGGTCCAGTTCATCCGAACGAGAGTCTTAGGTCTAACTCTAGTAATATTTGAACCCGAGATGTTGAAAATTGATATATTTCTGATCCAGTTCATCCGAACGAGAGACTCAGGTCTAAATCTAGTAATCTTTGAACCCGGGATGTTGAAAACTGATATATTTCCAATCCAGTTCATCCGAACGAGAGACTCAGGTCTAACTCTAGTGATATTTGAACCCGGGATGTTGAAAACTGATATATTTCTGATCCAGTTCATCCGAGTGAGAGACTGAGGTCTAACTTTTGTAATATTTGAACCTGGGATATTGAAAACTGATATATTTCCAATCAAGTTCATCCAAACGAGAGACTCATGTCTAACTCTAGTAATATTTGAACCCGGGATGTTGAAAACTGATATATTTCTGATCCAATTCATCCGAACGAGAAACTCAGGTCTAAATCTAATAATCTTTGAACCTGCGATGTTGAAAACTGATATATTTCCGGTCCATTTTATCCGAACGAGAGACTCAGGTCTAACTCTAGTAATATTTGAACCCGGGATGTTGAAAACTGATATATTTCTGATCCAGTTCATCCTAATGAGAGACTCAGGTCGAACTCTAGTAATCTTTGAACCTGCGATGTTGAAAACTGATATATTTCCGATCCAGTTCATCCGAACGAGAGTCTCAGGTGTAACTCTAGTAATATTTGAACCCGGAATGTTGAAAACTGATATATTTCTGATCCAGTTTACCCTAATGAGAGACTCAGGTCTAACTCTAGTAATATTTGAACTTGGGATGTTGAAAACTGATATATTTCTGATCCAGTTCATCCGAACAAGAAACTCAGGTCTAAATCTAGTAATCTTTGAACCCGGGATGTTGTAAACTCATTTATTTCCGGTCCATTTTATCCGAATGAGAGACTCAGGTCTAACTCTAGTAATATTTGAACCCGGGATGTTGAAAAATGATATATTTCTGATCCAGTTCATCCGAACGAGAAACTCAGGTCTAAATCTAGTAATCTTTGAACCTGGGATGTTGAAAAATGATATATTTCCGTTCCAGTTCATCCGAACGAGAGACTCAGGTCTAACTCTAGTGATATTTGAACCCGGGATGTTGAACACAGATATATTTCTGATCCAGTTCATCCGAACGAGAGACTCAGGTCTAAATCTAGTAATCTTTGAACCTGAGATATTGAAAACTGATATATTTCCGGTCCATTTCATCCGAACGAGAGTCTCGGGTCTAACTCTAGTAATCTTTGAACCCGGGATGTTGAAAACTGATATATTTCCGGTCCAGTTCATCCGAACGAGAGACTCAGGTCTAACTCTAGTAATATTTGAACCTGGGATGTTGAAAACTGATATATTTCTTATCCAGTTCATCCTAATAAGATACTCAGGTCTAACTCTAGTAATATTTGAACCTGCGATGTTGAAAACTGACATATTTCCGATCCATTACATCCGAACGAGAGACTCAGGTCTAACTCTAGTAATATTTGAACCCGGGATGTTGAAAACTGATATATTTCTGATCCAGTTCATCCGAATGAGAGACTCAGGTCTAACTCTAGTAATATTTGAACCTGGGATATTGAAAAGTGATATATTTTCTGATCCAGTTCATCCGAACGAGAGTCTCAGGTCTAACTCTAGTAATATTTGAACCCAGGATGTTGAAAACTGATATATTTCAGATCCAGTTCATCCGAGTGAGAGACTCAGGTCTAACTCTAGTGATATTTGAACCCGGGATGTTGAAAACTGATATATTTCTGATCCAGTTCATCCGAACGAGAGACTCAAGGTCTAAATCTAGTAATCTTTGAACCCAGGATGTTGAAAACTGATATATTTCCGGTCCATTTCATCCGAACGAGAGACTCATGTCTAACTCTAGTAATATTTGAACCCGGGATGTTGAAAACTGATATATTTCTGATCCAATTCATCCGAACGAGAAACTCAGGTCTAAATCTAATAATCTTTGAACCTGGGATGTTGAAAACTGATATATTTCCGGTCCAGTTCATCCGAACGAGAGACTCGGGTCTAACTCTAGTAATATTTGAACCCGGGATGTTGAAAACTGATATATTTCTGATCCAGTTCATCCTAATGAGAGACTCAGGTCGAACTCTAGTAATCTTTGAACCTTGGATGTTGAAAACTGATATATTTCCGGTCCAGTTCATCCGAACGAGAGACTCAGGTCTAACTCTAGTAATATTTGAACCCGGGATGTTGAAAACTGATATATTTCTGATCCAGTTCATCCGAACGAGAAACTCAGGTCTAAATCTAGTAATCTTTGAACCTGGGATGTTGAAAACTGATATATTTTCGCTCCAGTTCATCCGAACGAGAGACTCAGGTCTAACTCTAGTAATATTTGAACCCGGGATGTTGAAAACTGATATATTTCTTATCCAGTTCATCCTAATGAGAGACTCAGGTCTAACTCTAGTAATATTTGAACTTAGTATGTATAAAACTGATATATTTTCGAACCAGTTCATTCGAACGATAGACTCAGGTCTAACTCTAGTGATATTTGAACCCGGGATGTTGAACACAGATATATTTCTGATCCAGTTCATCCAAACGAGAGACTCGGGTCTAAATCTAGTAATCTTTGAGCCCGAGATATTGAAAACTGATATATTTCCGGTCCAGTTCATCCGAACGAGAGTCTCGGGTCTAACTCTAGTAATATTTGAACCCGGGATGTTGAAAACTGATATATTTCTGATCCAGTTCATCCGAACGAGAGACTCAGGTCTAAATATAGTAATCATTGAACCCGGGATGTTGAAAACTGATATATTTCCGGTCCAGTTCATCCGAACGAGAGACTCAGGTCTAACTCTAGTAATATTTGAACCTGGGATGTTGAAAACTGATATATTTCTTATCCAGTTCATCCTAATAAGATACTCAGGTCTAACTCTAGTAATATTTGAACCTGCGATGTTGAAAACTGATATATTTCCGATCCAGTTCATCCGAACGAGAGTCTCAGGTGTAACTCTAGTAATATTTGAACCCGGAATGTTGAAAACTGATATATTTCTGATCCAGTTTACCCTAATGAGAGACTCAGGTCTAACTCTAGTAATATTTGAACTTGGGATGTTGAAAACTGATATATTTCTGATCCAGTTCATCCGAACAAGAAACTCAGGTCTAAATCTAGTAATCTTTGAACCCGGGATGTTGTAAACTCATTTATTTCCGGTCCAGATCATTCGAACGAGAGACTCAGGTTTAACTCTAGTGATATTTGAACCCGGGATGTTGAAAACTGATATATTTCTGATCCAGTTCATCCGAACGAGAGACTCAGGTCTAAATCTAGTAATCTTTGAACCCGGGATGTTGAAAACTGATATATTTACGGTCCAGTTCATCCGAACGAGAGTCTTAGGTCTAACTCTAGTAATATTTGAACCCGAGATGTTGAAAACTGATATATTTCTGATCCAGTTCATCCGAACCAGAGACTCAGGTCTAAATCTAGTAATCTTTGAACCCGGGATGTTGAAAACTGATATATTTCCAATCCAGTTCATCCGAACGAGAGACTCAGGTCTAACTCTAGTGATATTTGAACCCGGGATGTTGAAAACTGATATATTTCTGATCCAGTTCATCCGAGTGAGAGACTGAGGTCTAACTTTAGTAATATTTGAACCTGGGATATTGAAAACTGATATATTTCCGATCAAGTTCATCCAAACGAGAGACTCATGTCTAACTCTAGTAATATTTGAACCCGGGATGTTGAAAACTGATATATTTCTGATCCAATTCATCCGAACGAGAAACTCAGGTCTAAATCTAATAATCTTTGAACCTGCGATGTTGAAAACTGATATATTTCCGGTCCATTTTATCCGAACGAGAGACTCAGGTCTAACTCTAGTAATATTTGAACCCGGGATGTTGAAAACTGATATATTTCTGATCCAGTTCATCCTAATGAGAGACTCAGGTCGAACTCTAGTAATCTTTGAACCTGGGATGTTGAAAACTGATATATTTCCGGCCCAGTTCATCCGAACGAGAGACTCAGGTCTAACTCTAGTAATATTTGAACCCGGGATGTTGAAAAATGATATATTTCTGATCCAGTTCATCCGAACGAGAAACACAGGTCTAAATCTAGTAATCTTTGAACCTGGGATGTTGAAAAATGATATATTTCCGTTCCAGTTCATCCGAACGAGAGACTCAGGTCTAACTCTAGTGATATTTGAACCCGGGATGTTGAACACAGATATATTTCTGATCTAGTTCATCCGAACGAGAGACTCAGGTCTAAATCTAGTAATCTTTGAACCTGAGATATTGAAAACTGATATATTTCCGGTCCATTTCATCCGAACGAGAGACTCAGGTCTAACTCTAGTAATATTTGAACCTGGGATGTTGAAAACTGATATATTTCTTATCCAGTTCATCCTAATAAGATACTCAGGTCTAACTCTAGTAATATTTGAACCTGCGATGTTGAAAACTGACATATTTCCGATCAATTACATCCGAACGAGAGACTCAGGTCTAACTCTAGTAATATTTGAACCCGGGATGTTGAAAAATGATATATTTCCGTTCCTGTTCATCCGAACGAGAGACTCAGGTATAACTCTAGTGATATTTGAACCCGGGATGTTGAACACAAATATATTTCTGATCCAGTTCATCCGAACGAGAGACTCAGGTCTAACTCTAGTTATCTTTGAACCCGGGATGTTGAAAACTGATATATTTCCGGTCCAGTTCATCTGAACGAGAGACTCAGGTCTAACTCTAGTAATATTTGAACCTGGGATGTTGAAAACTGATATATTTCTTATCCAGTTCATCCTAATAAGATACTCAGGTCTAACTCTAGTAATATTTGAACTTGGGATGTTGAAAACTGATATATTTCTGATCCAGTTAATACGAACGAGAAACTCAGGTATAAATCTAGTAATCTTTGAACCCGGGATGTTGTAAACTCATATATTTTCGATCCAAATCATTCGAACGAGAGACTCAGGTCTAACTCTAGTGATATTTGAACCCGGGATATTGAAAACTGATATATTTCTGATCCAGTTCATCCGAACGAGAGACTCAGGTCTAAATCTAGTAATCTTTGAACCCGGGATGTTGAAAACTGATATATTTCCGGTCCAGTTCATCCGAACGAGAGTCTCAGGTCTAACTCTAGTAATATTTGAACCCGAGATGTTGAGAACTGATATATTTCTGATCCAGTTCATCCTAATAAGAGACTCAGGTCTAACTCTAGTAATATTTGAACCGGGGATGTTGAAAACTGATATATTTCCGATCCAGTTCATCCGAACGAGAGACTCAGGTCTAACTCTAGTAATATTTGAACCCGGGATGTTGAAAACTGATATATTTCTGATCCAGTTCATCCGAACGAGAGACTCAGGTCTAAATCTAGTAATCTTTGAACCCAGGATGTTGAAAACTGATATATTTCCGGTCCAGTTCATCCGAACGAGAGACTCATGTCTAACTCTAGTAATATTTGAACCCGGGATGTTGAAAACTGATATATTTCTGATCCAATTCATCCGAACGAGAAACTCAGGTCTAAATCTAATAATCTTTGAACCTGGGATGTTGAAAACTGATATATTTCCTGTCCAGTTCATCCGAACGAGAGACTCGGGTCTAACTCTAGTAATATTTGAACCCGGGATGTTGAAAACTGATATATTTCTGATCCAGTTCATCCTAATGAGAGACTCAGGTCGAACTCTAGTAATCTTTGAACCTTGGATGTTGAAAACTGATATATTTCCGGTCCAGTTCATCCGAACGAGAGACTCAGGTCTAACTCTAGTAATATTTGAACCCGGGATGTTGAAAACTGATATATTTCTGATCCAATTCATCCGAACGAGAAACTCAGGTCTAAATCTAATAATCTTTGAACCTGGGATGTTGAAAACTGATATATTTCCGGTCCAGTTCATCCGAACGAGAGACTCGGGTCTAACTCTAGTAATATTTGAACCCGGGATGTTGAAAACTGATATATTTCTGATCCAGTTCATCCTAATGAGAGACTCAGGTCGAACTCTAGTAATCTTTGAACTTTGGATGTTGAAAACTGATATATTTCCGGTCCAGTTCATCCGAACGAGAGACTCAGGTCTAACTCTAGTAATATTTGAACCCGGGATGTTGAAAACTGATATATTTCTGATCCAGTTCATCCGAACGAGAAACTCAGGTCTAAATCTAGTAATCTTTGAACCTGGGATGTTGAAAACTGATATATTTTCGCTCCAGTTCATCCGAACGAGAGACTCAGGTCTAACTCTAGTAATATTTGAACCCGGGATGTTGAAAACTGATATATTTCTTATCCAGTTCATCCTAATGAGAGACTCAGGTCTAACTCTAGTAATATTTGAACTTAGTATGTATAAAACTGATATATTTTCGAACCAGTTCATTCAAACGATAGACTCAGGTCTAACTCTAGTGATATTTGAACCCGGGATGTTGAACACAGATATATTTCTGATCCAGTTCATCCAAACGAGAGACTCAGGTCTAAATCTAGTAATCTTTGAACCTGAGATATTGAAAACTGATATATTTCCGGTCCAGTTCATCCGAACGAGAGTCTCGGGTCTAACTCTAGTAATATTTGAACCCGGGATGTTGAAAACTGATATATTTCTGATCCAGTTCATCCGAACGAGAGACTCAGGTCTAAATATAGTAATCTTTGAACCCGGGATGTTGAAAACTGATATATTTCCGGTAAGTTCATCCGAACGAGAGACTCAGGTCTAACTCTAGTAATATTTGAACCTGGGATGTTGAAAACTGATATATTTCTTATCCAGTTCATCCTAATAAGATACTCAGGTCTAACTCTAGTAATATTTGAACCTGCGATGTTGAAAACTGATATATTTCCGATCCAGTTCATCCGAACGAGAGTCTCAGGTGTAACTCTAGTAATATTTGAACCCGGAATGTTGAAAACTGATATATTTCTGATCCAGTTTACCCTAATGAGAGACTCAGGTCTAACTCTATTAATATTTGAACTTGGGATGTTGAAAACTGATATATTTCTGATCCAGTTCATCCGAACAAGAAACTCAGGTCTAAATCTAGTAATCTTTGAACCCGGGATGTTGTAAACTCATTTATTTCCGGTCCAGATCATTCGAACGAGAGACTCAGGTTTAACTCTAGTGATATTTGAACCCGGGATGTTGAAAACTGATATATTTCTGATCCAGTTCATCCGAACGAGAGACTCAGGTCTAAATCTAGTAATCTTTGAACCCGGGATGTTGAAAACTGATATATTTACGGTCCAGTTCATCCGAACGAGAGTCTTAGGTCTAACTCTAGTAATATTTGAACCCGAGATGTTGAAAACTGATATATTTCTGATCCAGTTCATCCGAACGAGAGACTCAGGTCTAAATCTAGTAATCTTTGAACTCGGGATGTTGAAAACTGATATATTTCCAGTCCAGTTCATCCGAACGAGAGACTCAGGTCTAACTCTAGTGATATTTGAACCCGGGATGTTGAAAACTGATATATTTCTGATCCAGTTCATCCGAGTGAGAGACTGAGGTCTAACTTTACTAATATTTGAACCTGGGATATTGAAAACTGTTATATTTCCGATCAAGTTCATCCAAACGAGAGACTCATGTCTAACTCTAGTAATATTTGAACCCGGGATGTTGAAAACTGATATATTTCTGATCCAATTCATCCGAACGAGAAACTCAGGTCTAAATCTAATAATCTTTGAACCTGCGATGTTGAAAACTGATATATTTCCGGTCCATTTTATCCGAACGAGAGACTCAGGTCTAACTCTAGTAATATTTGAACCCGGGATGTTGAAAACTGATATATTTCTGATCCAGTTCATCCTAATGAGAGACTCAGGTCGAACTCTAGTAATCTTTGAACCTGGGATGTTGAAAACTGATATATTTCCGGCCCAGTTCATCCGAACGAGAGACTCAGGTCTAACTCTAGTAATATTTGAACCCGGGATGTTGAAAAATGATATATTTCTGATCCAGTTCATCCGAACGAGAAACTCAGGTCTAAATCTAGTAATCTTTGAACCTGGGATGTTGAAAAATGATATATTTCCGTTCCAGTTCATCCGAACGAGAGACTCAGGTCTAACTCTAGTGATATTTGAACCCGGGATGTTGAACACAGATATATTTCTGATCCAGTTCATCCGAACGAGAGACTCAGGTCTAAATCTAGTAATCTTTGAACCTGAGATATTGAAAACTGATATATTTCCGGTCCATTTCATCCGAACGAGAGTCTCGGGTCTAACTCTAGTAATCTTTGAACCCGGGATGTTGAAAACTGATATATTTCCGGTCCAGTTCATCCGAACGAGAGACTCAGGTCTAACTCTAGTAATATTTGAACCTGGGATGTTGAAAACTGATATATTTCTTATCCAGTTCATCCTAATAAGATACTCAGGTCTAACTCTAGTAATATTTGAACCTGCGATGTTGAAAACTGACATATTTCCGATCCATTACATCCGAACGAGAGACTCAGGTCTAACTCTAGTAATATTTGAACCCGGGATGTTGAAAACTGATATATTTCTGATCCAGTTCATCCGAATGAGAGACTCAGGTCTAACTCTAGTAATATTTGAACCTGGGATATTGAAAAGTGATATATTTTCGATCCAGTTCATCCGAACGAGAGTCTCAGGTCTAACTCTAGTAATATTTGAACCCAGGATGTTGAAAACTGATATATTTCAGATCCAGTTCATCCGAGTGAGAGACTCAGGTCTAACTCTAGTGATATTTGAACCCGGGATGTTGAAAACTGATATATTTCTGATCCAGTTCATCCGAACGAGAGACTCAGGTCTAAATCTAGTAATCTTTGAACCCAGGATGTTGAAAACTGATATATTTCCGGTCCATTTCATCCGAACGAGAGACTCATGTCTAACTCTAGTAATATTTGAACCCGGGATGTTGAAAACTGATATATTTCTGATCCAATTCATCCGAACGAGAAACTCAGGTCTAAATCTAATAATCTTTGAACCTGGGATGTTGAAAACTGATATATTTCCGGTCCAGTTCATCCGAACGAGAGACTCAGGTCTAACTCTAGTAATATTTGAACCCGGGATGTTGAAAACTGATATATTTCTGATCCAGTTCATCCTAATGAGAGACTCAGGTCTAACTCTAGTAATATTTGAACCTGGGATGTTGAAAACTGATATATTTCCGATCCAGTTCATCCGAACGAGAGACTCAGGTCTAACTCTAGTAATATTTGAACCCGGGATGTTGAAAACTGATATATTTCTGATCCAGTTCATCCGAACGAGAGACTCAGGTCTAAATCTAGTAATCTTTGAACCCGGGATGTTGAAAACTGATATATTTCCGGTCCAGTTCATCCGAACGAGAGACTCAGGTCTAACTCTAGTAATATTTGAACCTGGGATGTTGAAAACTGATATATTTCTTATCCAGTTCATCCTAATAAGATACTCAGGTCTAACTCTAGTAATATTTGAACCTGCGATGTTGAAAACTGATATATTTCCGATCTAGTTCATCCGAACGAGAGTCTCAGGTGTAACTCTAGTAATATTTGAACCCGGAATGTTGAAAACTGATATATTTCTGATCCAGTTTACCCTAATGAGAGACTCAGGTCTAACTCTAGTAATATTTGAACTTGGGATGTTGAAAACTGATATATTTCTGATCCAGTTCATCCGAACAAGAAACTCAGGTCTAAATCTAGTAATCTTTGAACCCGGGATGTTGTAAACTCATTTATTTCCGGTCCAGATCATTCGAACGAGAGACTCAGGTTTAACTCTAGTGATATTTGAACCCGGGATGTTGAAAACTGATATATTTCTGATCCAGTTCATCCGAACGAGAGACTCAGGTCTAAATCTAGTAATCTTTGAACCCGGGATGTTGAAAACTGATATATTTACGGTCCAGTTCATCCGAACGAGAGTCTTAGGTCTAACTCTAGTAATATTTGAACCCGAGATGTTGAAAACTGATATATTTCTGATCCAGTTCATCCGAACCAGAGACTCAGGTCTAACTCTAGTAATATTTGAACCGGGGATGTTGAAAACTGATATATTTCCGATCCAGTTCATCCGAACGAGAGACTAAGGTCTAACTCTAGTAATATTTGAACCCGGGATGTTGAAAACTGATATATTTCTGATCCAGTTCATCCGAACGAGAGACTCAGGTCTAAATCTAGTAATCTTTGAACCCAGGATGTTGAAAACTGATATATTTCCGGTCCAGTTCATCCGAACGAGAGACTCATGTCTAACTCTAGTAATATTTGAACCCGGGATGTTGAAAACTGATATATTTCTGATCCAATTCATCCGAACGAGAAACTCAGGTCTAAATCTAATAATCTTTGAACCTGGGATGTTGAAAACTGATATATTTCCTGTCCAGTTCATCCGAACGAGAGACTCGGGTCTAACTCTAGTAATATTTGAACCCGGGATGTTGAAAACTGATATATTTCTGATCCAGTTCATCCTAATGAGAGACTCAGGTCGAACTCTAGTAATCTTTGAACCTTGGATGTTGAAAACTGATATATTTCCGGTCCAGTTCATCCGAACGAGAGACTCAGGTCTAACTCTAGTAATATTTTAACCCGGGATGTTGAAAACTGATATATTTCTGATCCAGTTCATCCGAACGAGAAACTCAGGTCTAAATCTAGTAATCTTTGAACCTGGGATGTTGAAAACTGATATATTTTCGCTCCAGTTCATCCGAACGAGAGACTCAGGTCTAACTCTAGTAATATTTGAACCCGGGATGTTGAAAAATGATATATTTCTTATCCAGTTCATCCTAATGAGAGACTCAGGTCTAACTCTAGTAATATTTGAACTTAGTATGTATAAAACTGATATATTTTCGAACCAGTTCATTCGAACGATAGACTCAGGTCTAACTCTAGTGATATTTGAACCCGGGATGTTGAACACAGATATATTTCTGATCCAGTTCATCCAAACGAGAGACTCAGGTCTAAATCTAGTAATCTTTGAACCTGAGATATTGAAAACTGATATATTTCCGGTCCAGTTCATCCGAACGAGAGTCTCGGGTCTAACTCTAGTAATATTTGAACCCGGGATGTTGAAAACTGATATATTTCTGATCCAGTTCATCCGAACGAGAGACTCAGGTCTAAATATAGTAATCTTTGAACCCGGGATGTTGAAAACTGATATATTTCCGGTCCAGTTCATCCGAACGAGAGACTCAGGTCTAACTCTAGTAATATTTGAACCTGGGATGTTGAAAACTGATATATTTCTTATCCAGTTCATCCTAATAAGATACTCAGGTCTAACTCTAGTAATATTTGAACCTGCGATGTTGAAAACTGATATATTTCCGATCTAGTTCATCCGAACGAGAGTCTCAGGTGTAACTCTAGTAATATTTGAACCCGGAATGTTGAAAACTGATATATTTCTGATCCAGTTTACCCTAATGAGAGACTCAGGTCTAACTCTAGTAATATTTGAACTTGGGATGTTGAAAACTGATATATTTCTGATCCAGTTCATCCGAACAAGAAACTCAGGTCTAAATCTAGTAATCTTTGAACCCGGGATGTTGTAAACTCATTTATTTCCGGTCCAGATCATTCGAACGAGAGACTCAGGTTTAACTCTAGTGATATTTGAACCCGGGATGTAAAACTGATATATTTCTGATCCAGTTCATCCGAACGAGAGACTCAGGTCTAAATCTAGTAATCTTTGAACCCGGGATGTTGAAAACTGATATATTTACGGTCCAGTTCATCCGAACGAGAGTCTTAGGTCTAACTCTAGTAATATTTGAACCCGAGATGTTGAAAACTGATATATTTCTGATCCAGTTCATCCGAACCAGAGACTCAGGTCTAAATCTAGTAATCTTTGAACCCGGGATGTTGAAAACTGATATATTTCCAATCCAGTTCATCCGAACGAGAGACTCAGGTCTAACTCTAGTGATATTTGAACCCGGGATGTTGAAAACTGATATATTTCTGATCCAGTTCATCCGAGTGAGAGACTGAGGTCTAACTTTAGTAATATTTGAACCTGGGATATTGAAAACTGATATATTTCCGATCAAGTTCATCCAAACGAGAGACTCATGTCTAACTCTAGTAATATTTGAACCCGGGATGTTGAAAACTGATATATTTCTGATCCAATTCATCCGAACGAGAAACTCAGGTCTAAATCTAATAATCTTTGAACCTGCGATGTTGAAAACTGATATATTTCCGGTCCATTTTATCCGAACGAGAGACTCAGGTCTAACTCTAGTAATATTTGAACCCGGGATGTTGAAAACTGATATATTTCTGATCCAGTTCATCCTAATGAGAGACTCAGGTCGAACTCTAGTAATCTTTGAACCTGGGATGTTGAAAACTGATATATTTCCGGCCCAGTTCATCCGAACGAGAGACTCAGGTCTAACTCTAGTAATATTTGAACCCGGGATGTTGAAAAATGATATATTTCTGATCCAGTTCATCCGAACGAGAAACGCAGGTCTAAATCTAGTAATCTTTGAACCTGGGATGTTGAAAAATGATATATTTCCGTTCCAGTTCATCCGAACGAGAGACTCAGGTCTAACTCTAGTGATATTTGAACCCGGGATGTTGAACACAGATATATTTCTGATCCAGTTCATCCGAACGAGAGACTCAGGTCTAAATCTAGTAATCTTTGAACCTGAGATATTGAAAACTGATATATTTCCGGTCCATTTCATCCGAACGAGAGACTCAGGTCTAACTCTAGTAATATTTGAACCTGAGATGTTGAAAACTGATATATTTCTTATCCAGTTCATCCTAATAAGATACTCAGGTCTAACTCTAGTAATATTTAAACCTGCGATGTTGAAAACTGACATATTTCCGATCTATTACATCCGAACGAGAAACTCAGGTCTAACTCTAGTAATATTTGAACCCGGGATGTTGAAAAATGATATATTTCCGTTCCTGTTCATCCGAACGAGAGACTCAGGTATAACTCTTGTGATATTTGAACCCGGGATGTTGAACACAGATATATTTCTGATCCAGTTCATCCGAACGAGAGACTCAGGTCTAACTCTAGTAATCTTTGAACCCGGGATGTTGAAAACTGATATATTTCCGGTCCAGTTCATCCGAACGAGAGACTCAGGTCTAACTCTAGTAATATTTGAACCTGGGATGTTGAAAACTGATATATTTCTTATCCAGTTCATCCTAATAAGATACTCAGGTCTAACTCTAGTAATATTTGAACTTGGGATGTTGAAAACTGATATATTTCTGATCCAGTTAATACGAACGAGAAACTCAGGTATAAATCTAGTAATCTTTGAACCCGGGATGTTGTAAACTCATATATTTTCGATCCAGATCATTCGAACGAGAGACTCGGGTCTAACTCTAGTGATATTTGAACCCGGGATATTGAAAACTGATATATTTCTGATCCAGTTCATCCGAACGAGAGACTCAAGTCTAAATCTAGTAATCTTTGAACCCGGGATGTTGAAAACAGATATATTTCCGGTCCAGTTCATCCGAACGAGAGTCTCAGGTCTAACTCTAGTAATATTTGAACACGAGATGTTGAGAACTGATATATTTCTGATCCAGTTCATCCTAATAAGAGACTCAGGTCTAACTCTAGTAATATTTGAACCGGGGATGTTGAAAACTGATATATTTCCGATCCAGTTCATCCGAACGAGAGACTCAGGTCTAACTCTAATAATATTTGAACCCAGGATGTTGAAAACTGATATATTTCAGATCCAGTTCATCCGAGTGAGAGACTCAGGTCTAACTCTAGTGATATTTGAACCCGGGATGTTGAAAACTGATATATTTCTGATCCAGTTCATCCGAACGAGAGACTCAGGTTTAAATCTAGTAATCTTTGAACCCAGGATGTTGAAAACTGATATATTTCCGGTCCAGTTCATCCGAACGAGAGTCTGAGGTCTAACTCTAGTAATATTTGAACCCGAGATGTTGAGAACTGATATATTTCTGATCCAGTTCATCCGAACGAGAAACTCAGGTCTAAATATAATAATCTTTGAAAACTGATATATTTACGATCCAGTTCATCCGAACGAGAGACTCAGGTCTAACTCTAGTAATATTTGAACCCAGGATGTTGAAAACTTATATATTTCCGATCCAGTTCATCCGAACGAGAGACTCAGGTCTAACTCTAGTAATATTTGAACCCGGGATGTTGTAAACTGATATATTTCTGATCCAGTTAATCCAAATGAGAGACTCAGGTCTAACTCTAGTAATATTTGAACCCGGGATGTTGAAAACTGATATATTTCTGATCCAATTCATCCGAACGAGAAACTCAGGTCTAAATCTAATAATCTTTGAACCTGGGATGTTGAAAACTGATATATTTCCGGTCCAGTTCATCCGAACGAGAGACTCGGGTCTAACTCTAGTAATATTTGAACCCGGGATGTTGAAAACTGATATATTTCTGATCCAGTTCATCCTAATGAGAGACTCAGGTCGAACTCTAGTAATCTTTGAACCTTGGATGTTGAAAACTGATATATTTCCGGTCCAGTTCATCCGAACGAGAGACTCAGGTCTAACTCTAGTAATATTTGAACCCGGGATGTTGAAAACTGATATATTTCTGATCCAGTTCATCCGAACGAGAGACTCAGGTCTAAATCTAGTAATCTTTGAACCCAGGATGTTGAAAACTGATATATTTCCGGTCCAGTTCATCCGAACGAGAGACTCATGTCTAACTCTAGTAATATTTGAACCCGGGATGTTGAAAACTGATATATTTCTGATCCAATTCATCCGAACGAGAAACTCAGGTCTAAATCTAATAATCTTTGAACCTGGGATGTTGAAAACTGATATATTTCCGGTCCAGTTCATCCGAACGAGAGACTCGGGTCTAACTCTAGTAATATTTGAACCCGGGATGTTGAAAACTGATATATTTCTGATCCAGTTCATCCTAATGAGAGACTCAGGTCGAACTCTAGTAATCTTTGAACCTTGGATGTTGAAAACTAATATATTTCCGGTCCAGTTCATCCGAACGAGAGACTCAGGTCTAACTCTAGTAATATTTGAACCCGGGATGTTGAAAACTGATATATTTCTGATCCAGTTCATCCGAACTAGAAACTCAGGTCTAAATCTAGTAATCTTTGAACCTGGGATGTTGAAAACTGATATATTTCCGTTCCAGTTCATCCGAACGAGAGACTCAGGTCTAACTCTAGTAATATTTGAACCCGGGATGTTTAAAACTGATATATTTCTGATCCAGTTCATCCTAATGAGAGACTCAGGTCTAACTCTAGTGATATTTGAACTTAGTATGTATAAAACTGATATATTTCCGATCCAGTTCATTCGAACGATAGACTCAGGTCTAACTCTAGTGATATTTGAACCCGGGATGTTGAACACAGATATATTTCTGATCCAGTTCATCCAAACGAGAGACTCGGGTCTAAATCTAGTAATCTTTGAACCTGAGATATTGAAAACTGATATATTTCCGGTCCAGTTCATCCGAACGAGAGTCTCGGGTCTAACTCTAGTAATATTTGAACCCGGGATGTTGAAAACTGATATATTTCTGATCCAGTTCATCCGAACGAGAGAGTCAGGTCTAAAACTAGTAATCTTTGAACCCGGGATGTTGAAAACTGATATATTTCCGGTCCAGTTCATCCGAACGAGAGACTCAGGTCTAACTCTAGTAATATTTGAACCTGCGATGTTGAAAACTGATATATTTCCGATCCAGTTCATCCGAACGAGAGACTCAGGTCTAACTCTAGTAATATTTGAACCCGGGATGTTGAAAACTGATATATTTCTGATCCAGTTCATCCAAATGAGAGACTCAGGTCTAACTCTAGTAATATTTGAACCTGGGATATTGAAAAGTGATATATTTCCGATCCAGTTCATCCGAACGAGAGTCTCAGGTCTAACTCTAGTAATATTTGAACCCGGGATGTTTAAAACTGATATATTTCTGATCCAGTTAATACGAACGAGAAACTCAGGTCTAAATCTAGTAATCTTTGAACCCGGGATGTTGTAAACTCATATATTTCCGATCCAGATCATTCGAACGAGAGACTCAGGTCTAACTCTAGTGATAGTTGAACCCGGGATATTGAAAACTGATATATTTCTGATCCAGTTCATCCGAACGAGAGACTCAGGTCTAAATCTAGTAATCTTTGAACCCGGGATGTTGAAAACTGATATATTTACGGTCCAGTTCATCCGAACGAGAGTCTTAGGTCTAACTCTAGTAATATTTGAACCCGAGATGTTGAAAATTGATATATTTCTGATCCAGTTCATCCGAACGAGAGACTCAGGTCTAAATCTAGTAATCTTTGAACCCGGGATGTTGAAAACTGATATATTTCCAATCCAGTTCATCCGAACGAGAGACTCAGGTCTAACTCTAGTAATATTTGAACCCGGGATGTTGAAAACTGATATATTTCTGATCCAGTTCATCCGAGTGAGAGACTGAGGTCTAACTTTAGTAATATTTGAACCTGGGATATTGAAAACTGATATATTTCCGATCAAGTTCATCCAAACGAGAGACTCATGTCTAACTCTAGTAATATTTGAACCCGGGATGTTGAAAACTGATATATTTCTGATCCAATTCATCCGAACGAGAAACTCAGGTCTAAATCTAATAATCTTTGAACCTGGGATGTTGAAAACTGATATATTTCCGGTCCAGTTCATCCGAACGAGAGACTCAGGTCTAACTCTAGTAATATTTGAACCCGGGATGTTGAAAACTGATATATTTCTGATCCAGTTCATCCTAATGAGAGACTCAGGTCGAACTCTAGTAATCTTTGAACCTTGGATGTTGAAAACTGATATATTTCCGGTCCAGTTCATCCGAACGAGAGACTCAGGTCTAACTCTAGTAATATTTGAACCCGGGATGTTGAAAACTGATATATTTCTGATCCAATTCATCCGAACGAGAAACTCAGGTCTAAATCTAATAATCTTTGAACCTGGGATGTTGAAAACTGATATATTTCCGGTCCAGTTCATCCGAACGAGAGACTCGGGTCTAACTCTAGTAATATTTGAACCCGGGATGTTGAAAACTGATATATTTCTGATCCAGTTCATCCTAATGAGAGACTCAGGTCGAATTCTAGTAATCTTTGAACCTTGGATGTTGAAAACTGATATATTTCCGGTCCAGTTCATCCGAACGAGAGACTCAGGTCTAACTCTAGTAATATTTGAACCCGGGATGTTGAAAACTGATATATATTTCTGATCCAGTTCATCCGAACGAGAAACTCAGGTCCAAATCTAGTAATCTTTGAACCTGGGATGTTGAAAACTGATATATTTTCGTTCCAGTTCATCCGAACGAGAGACTCAGGTCTAACTCTAGTAATATTTGAACCCGGGATGTTGAAAACTGATATATTTCTGATCCAGTTAATACGAACGAGAAACTCAGGTCTAAATCTAGTAATCTTTGAACCCGGGATGTTGTAAACTCATATATTTCCGATCCAGATCATTCGAACGAGAGACTCAGGTCTAACTCTAGTGATAGTTGAACCCGGGATATTGAAAACTGATATATTTCTGATCCAGTTCATCCGAACGAGAGACTCAGGTCTAAATCTAGTAATCTTTGAACCCGGGATGTTGAAAACTGATATATTTCCGGTCCAGTTCATCCGAACGAGAGTCTCAGGTCTAACTCTAGTAATATTTGAACCCGAGATGTTGAGAACTGATATATTTCTGATCCAGTTCATCCTAATAAGAGACTCAGGTCTAACTATAGTAATATTTGAACCGGGGATGTTGAAAACTGATATATTTCCGATCCAGTTCATCCGAACGAGAGACTCAGGTCTAACTCTAGTAATATTTGAACCCGGGATGTTGAAAACTGATATATTTCTGATCCAGTTCATCCGAACGAGAGACTCAGGTCTAACTCTAGTAATTTTTGAACCCGAGATGTTGAAAACTGATATATTTCTAATACAGTTCATCCGAACGAGAGACTCAGGTCTAACTCTAGTAATATTTGAACCGGGGATGTTGAAAACTGATATATTTCCGATCCAGTTCATCCGAACGAGAGACTCAGGTCTAACTCTAGTAATATTTGAACCCAGGATGTTGAAAACTGATATATTTCAGATCCAGTTCATCCGAGTGAGAGACTCAGGTCTAACTCTAGTGATATTTGAACCCGGGATGTTGAAAACTGATATATTTCTGATCCAGTTCATCCGAACGAGAGACTCAGGTCTAAATCTAGTAATCTTTGAACTCGAGATGTTGAAAACTGATATATTTCCGGTCCAGTTCATCCGAAAGAGAGTCTGAGGTCTAACTCTAGTAATATTTGAACCCGAGATGTTGAGAACTGATATATTTCTGATCCAGTTCATCCGAACGAGAAACTCAGGTCTAAATCTAATAATCTTTGAAAACTGATATATTTCCGATCCAGTTCATCCGAACGAGAGACTCAGGTCTAAATCTAGTAATATTTGAACCCAGGATGTTGAAAACTGATATATTTCCGATCCAGTTCATCCGAACGAGAGACTCAGGTCTAACTCTAGTAATATTTGAACACGGGATGTTGAAAACTGATATATTTCTGATCCAGTTCATCCGAGTGAGAGACTCAGGTCTAACTCTAGTAATATTTGAACCTGGGATATTGAAAACTGATATATTTCCGATCAAGTTCATCCAAACGAGAGACTCATGTCTAACTCTAGTAATATTTGAACCCGGGATGTTGAAAACTGATATATTTCTGATCCAATTCATCCGAACGAGAAACTCAGGTCTAAATCTAATAATCTTTGAACCTGGGATGTTGAAAACTGATATATTTCCGGTCCAGTTCATCCGAACGAGAGACTCGGGTCTAACTCTAGTAATATTTGAACCCGGGATGTTGAAAACTGATATATTTCTGATCCAGTTCATCCTAATGAGAGACTCAGGTCGAATTCTAGTAATCTTTGAACCTTGGATGTTGAAAACTGATATATTTCCGGTCCAGTTCATCCGAACGAGAGACTCAGGTCTAACTCTAGTAATATTTGAACCCGGGATGTTGAAAACTGATATATATTTCTGATCCAGTTCATCCGAACGAGAAACTCAGGTCCAAATCTAGTAATCTTTGAACCTGGGATGTTGAAAACTGATATATTTTCGTTCCAGTTCATCCGAACGAGAGACTCAGGTCTAACTCTAGTAATATTTGAACCCGGGATGTTGAAAACTGATATATTTCTGATCCAGTTAATACGAACGAGAAACTCAGGTCTAAATCTAGTAATCTTTGAACCCGGGATGTTGTAAACTCATATATTTTCGATCCAGATCATTCGAACGAGAGACTCAGGTCTAACTCTAGTGATATTTGAACCCGGGATATTGAAAACTGATATATTTCTGATCCAGTTCATCCGAACGAGAGACTCAGGTCTAAATCTAGTAATCTTTGAACCCGGGATGTTGAAAACTGATATATTTCCGGTCCAGTTCATCCGAACGAGAGTCTCAGGTCTAACTCTAGTAATATTTGAACCCGAGATGTTGAGAACTGATATATTTCTGATCCAGTTCATCCTAATAAGAGACTTAGGTCTAACTCTAGTAATATTTGAACCAGGGATGTTGAAAATTGATATATTTCCGATCCAGTTCATCCGAACGAGAGACTCAGGTCTAACTCTAGTAATATTTGAACCCAGGATGTTGAAAACTGATATATTTCAGATCCAGTTCATCCGAGTGAGAGACTCAGGTCTAACTCTAGTGATATTTGAACCCGGGATGTTGAAAACTGATATATTTCTGATCCAGTTCATCCGAACGAGAGACTCAGGTCTAAATCTAGTAATCTTTGAACCCAGGATGTTGAAAACTGATATATTTCCGGTCCATTTCATCCGAACGAGAGACTCAGGTCTAACTCTAGTAATATTTGAACCCAGGATGTTGAAAACTGATATATTTCAGATCCAGTTCATCCGAGTGAGAGACTCAGGTCTAACTCTAGTGATATTTGAACCCGGGATGTTGAAAACTGATATATTTCTGATCCAGTTCATCCGAACGAGAGACTCAGGTCTAAATCTAGTAATCTTTGAACCCGAGATGTTGAAAACTGATATATTTCCGGTCCAGTTCATCCGAACGAGAGTCTGAGGTCTAACTCTAGTAATATTTGAACCCGAGATGTTGAGAACTGATATATTTCTGATCCAGTTCATCCGAACGAGAAACTCAGGTCTAAATCTAATAATCTTTGAAAACTGATATATTTCCGATCCAGTTCATCCGAACGAGAGACTCGGGTCTAACTCTAGTAATATTTGAACCCGGGATGTTGAAAACTGATATATTTCTGATCCAGTTCATCCGAACGAGAGACTCAGGTCTAAAACTAGTAATCTTTGAACCCGGGATGTTGAAAACTGATATATTTCAGGTCCAGTTCATCCGAACGAGAGACTCAGGTCTAAAACTAGTAATCTTTGAACCCGAGATGTTGAAAACTGATATATTTCCGGTCCAGTTCATCCGAACGAGAGATCAGGTCTAACTCTAGTAATATTTGAACCTGCGATGTTGAAAACTGATATATTTCCGATCCAGTTCATCCGAACGAGAGACTCAGGTCTAACTCTAGTAATATTTGAACCCGGGATGTTGAAAACTGATATATTTCTGATCCAGTTCATCCAAATGAGAGACTAAGGTCTAACTCTAGTAATATTTGAACCTGGGATATTGAAAAGTGATATATTTCCGATCCAGTTCATCCGAACGAGAGTCTCAGGTCTAACTCTAGTAATATTTGAACCCGGGATGTTTAAAACTGATATATTTCTGATCCAGTTAATACGAACGAGAAACTCAGGTCTAAATCTAGTAATCTTTGAACCCGGGATGTTGTAAACTCATATATTTCCGATCCAGATCATTCGAACGAGAGGCTCAGGTCTAACTCTAGTGATAGTTGAACCCGGGATATTGAAAACTGATATATTTCTGATCCAGTTCATCCGAACGAGAGACTCAGGTCTAAATCTAGTAATCTTTGAACCGGGATGTTGAAAACTGATATATTTCCGGTCCAGTTCATCCGAACGAGAGTCTCAGGTCTAACTCTAGTAATATTTGAACCCGAGATGTTGAGAACTGATATATTTCTGATCCAGTTCATCCTAATAAGAGACTCAGGTCTAACTATAGTAATATTTGAACCGGGGATGTTGAAAACTGATATATTTCCGATCCAGTTCATCCGAACGAGAGACTCAGGTCTAACTCTAGTAATATTTGAACCCGGGATGTTGAAAACTGATATATTTCTGATCCAGTTCATCCGAACGAGAGACTCAGGTCTAACTCTAGTAATATTTGAACCCGGGATGTTGAAAACTGATATATTTCTGATCCAGTTCATCCTAATGAGAGACTCAGGTCTAACTCTAGTAATATTTGAACTTAGTATGTATAAAACTGATATATTTCCGAACCAGTTCATTCGAACGATAGACTCAGGTCTAACTCTAGTGATATTTGAACCTGGGATGTTGAACACAGATATATTTCTGATCCAGTTCATCCAAACGAGAGCCTCAGGTCTAAATCTAGTAATCTTTGAACCTGAGATATTGAAAACTGATATATTTCCGGTCCAGTTCATCCGAACGAGAGTCTCGGGTCTAACTCTAGTAATATTTGAACCCGGGATGTTGAAAACTAATATATTTCTGATCCAGTTCATCCGAACGAGAGACTCAGGTCTAAATCTAGTAATCTTTGAACCCGGGATGTTGAAAACTGATATATTTCCGGTCCAGTTCATCCGAACGAGAGACTCAGGTCTAACTCTAGTAATATTTGAACCTGGGATGTTGAAAACTGATATATTTCTTATCCAGTTCATCCTAATAAGATACTCAGGTCTAACTCTAGTAATATTTGAACCTGCGATGTTGAAAACTGAGTCTTTCATTAGGATGAACTGGATCAGAAATATATCAGTTTTCAACATCCTGGGTTCAAATATTACTAGAGTTAGACCCGAGTCTCTCGTTCGGATGAACTGGATCGGAAATATATCAGTTTTCAACATCCTCGGTTCAAATATTACTAGAGTTAGACTTGAGTCTCTCATTAGGATGAACTGGATCAAAAATATATCAGTTTTCAACATCCCGGGTTCAAATATTACTAGAGTTAGACCCGAGTCTCTCGTTCGGATGAACTGGATCGGAAATATATCAGTCTTCAATATCCCAGGTTCAAATATTACTAGAGGTAGACCTGAGTCTCTCACTCGGATGAACTGGATCGGAAATATATCAGTTTTCCACATCCCGGGTTCAAATATTACTAGAGTTAGACCTGAGTCTCTCGTTCGGATGAACTGGACCGGAAATATATCAGTTTTCAACATCATAGGTTCAAATATTACTAGAGTTCGACCTGAGTCTCTCATTAGGATGAACTGGATCAGAAATATATCAGTTTTCAACATCCCGGGTTCAAATATTACTAGAGTTAAACCTGAGTCTCTCGTTCGGATGAATTGGACAGAATATTTGAACTTGGGATGTTGAAAACTGATATATTTCTGATCCAGTTCATCCGAACAAGAAACTCAGGTCTAAATCTAGTAATCTTTGAACCCGGGATGTTGTAAACTCATTTATTTCCGGTCCAGATCATTCGAACGAGAGACTCAGGTTTAACTCTAGTAATATTTGAACCCGGGATGTTGAAAACTGATATATTTCTGATCCAGTTCATCCGAACGAGAGACTCAGGTCTAAATCTAGTAATCTTTGAACCCGGGATGTTGAAAACTGATATATTTACGGTCCAGTTCATCCGAACGAGAGTCTTAGGTCTAACTCTAGTAATATTTGAACCCGGGATGTTGAAAACTGATATATTTCTGATCCAGTTTACCCTAATGAGAGACTCAGGTCTAACTCTAGTAATATTTGAACTTGGGATGTTGAAAACTGATATATTTCTGATCCAGTTCATCCGAACAAGAAACTCAGGTCTAAATCTAGTAATCTTTGAACCCGGGATGTTGTAAACTCATTTATTTCCGGTCCAGATCATTCGAACGAGAGACTCAGGTTTAACTCTAGTGATATTTGAACCCGGGATGTTGAAAACTGATATATTTCTGATCCAGTTCATCCGAACGAGAGACTCAGGTCTAAATCTAGTAATCTTTGAACCCGGGATGTTGAAAACTGATATATTTACGGTCCAGTTCATCCGAACGAGAGTCTTAGGTCTAACTCTAGTAATATTTGAACCCGAGATGTTGAAAACTGATATATTTCTGATCCAGTTCATCCGAACCAGAGACTTAGGTCTAAATCTAGTAATCTTTGAACCCGGGATGTTGAAAACTGATATATTTCCAATCCAGTTCATCCGAACGAGAGACTCAGGTCTAACTCTAGTGATATTTGAACCCGGGATGTTGAAAACTGATATATTTCTGATCCAGTTCATCCGAGTGAGAGACTGAGGTCTAACTTTAGTAATATTTGAACCTGGGATATTGAAAACTGATATATTTCCGATCAAGTTCATCCAAACGAGAGACTCATGTCTAACTCTAGTAATATTTGAACCCGGGATGTTGAAAACTGATATATTTCTGATCCAATTCATCCGAACGAGAAACTCAGGTCTAAATCTAATAATCTTTGAACCTGGGATGTTGAAAACTGATATATTTCCGGTCCAGTTCATCCGAACGAGAGACTCGGGTCTAACTCTAGTAATATTTGAACTTGGGATGTTGTAAACTCATTTATTTCCGGTCCAGATCATTCGAACGAGAGACTCAGGTCGAACTCTAGTGATATTTGAACCCGGGATGTTGAAAACAGATATATTTCTGATCCAGTTCATCCGAACGAGAGACTCAGGTCTAAATCTAGTAATCTTTGAACCCGGGATGTTGGAAACTGATATATTTACGGTCCAGTTCATCCGAACGAGAGTCTTAGGTCTAACTCTAGTAATATTTGAACCCGAGATGTTGAAAACTGATATATTTCTGATCCAGTTCATCCGAACGAGAGACTCAGGTCTAAATCTAGTAATCTTTGAACCCGGGATGTTGAAAACTGATATATTTCCAATCCAGTTCATCCGAACGAGAGACTCAGGTCTAACTCTAGTGATATTTGAACCCGGGATGTTGAAAACTGATATATTTCTGATCCAGTTCATCCGAGTGAGAGACTGAGGTCTAACTTTAGTAATATTTGAACCTGGGATATTGAAAACTGATATATTTCCGATCAAGTTCATCCAAACGAGAGACTCATGTCTAACTCTAGTAATATTTGAACCCGGGTTGTTGAAAACTGATATATTTCTGATCCAATTCATCCGAACGAGAAACTCAGGTCTAAATCTAATAATCTTTGAACCTGGGATGTTGAAAACTGATATATTTCCGGTCCAGTTCATCCGAACGAGAGACTCGGGTCTAACTCTAGTAATATTTGAACCCGGGATGTTGAAAACTGATATATTTCTGATCCAGTTCATCCTAATTGAGAGACTCAGGTCGAATTCTAGTAATCTTTGAACCTTGGATGTTGAAAACTGATATATTTCCGGTCCAGTTCATCCGAACGAGAGACTCAGGTCTAACTCTAGTAATATTTGAACCCGGGATGTTGAAAACTGATATATATTTCTGATCCAGTTCATCCGAACGAGAAACTCAGGTCTAAATCTAGTAATCTTTGAACCTGGGATGTTGAAAACTAATATATTTTCGTTCCAGTTCATCCGAACGAGAGACTCAGGTCTAACTCTAGTAATATTTGAACCCGGGATGTTGAAAACTGATATATTTCTGATCCAGTTCATCCTAATGAGAGACTCAGGTCTAACTCTAGTAATATTTGAACTTAGTATGTATAAAACTGATATATTTCCGAACCAGTTCATTCGAACTATAGACTCAGGTCTAACTCTAGTGATATTTGAACCCGGGATGTTGAACACAGATATATTTCTGATCCAGTTCATCCAAACGAGAGACTCAGGTCTAAATCTAGTAATCTTTGAACCTGAGATATTGAAAACTGATATATTTCCGGTCCAGTTCATCCGAACGAGAGTCTCGGGTCTAACTCTAGTAATATTTGAACCCGGGATGTTGAAAACTGATATATTTCTGATCCAGTTCATCCGAACGAGAGACTCAGGTCTAAATATAGTAATCTTTGAACCCGGGATGTTGAAAACTGATATATTTCCGGTTCAGTTCATCCGAACGAGAGACTCAGGTCTAACTCTAGTAATATTTGAACCTGGGATGTTGAAAACTGATATATTTCTTATCCAGTTCATCCTAATAAGATACTCAGGTCTAACTCTAGTAATATTTGAACCTGCGATGTTGAAAACTGATATATTTCCGATCCAGTTCATCCGAACGAGAGTCTCAGATGTAACTCTAGTAATATTTGAACCCGGAATGTTGAAAACTGATATATTTCTGATCCAGTTTACCCTAATGAGAGACTTAGGTCTAACTCTAGTAATATTTGAACCCGGGATGTTGAAAACTGATATATCTCTGATCCAGTTCATCCGAACGAGAGACTCAGGTCTAAAACTAGTAATCTTTGAACCCGGGATGTTGAAAACTGATATATTTCCGGTCCAGTTCATCCGAACGAGAGACTCAGGTCTAACTCTAGTAATATTTGAACCTGGGATGTTGAAAACTGATATATTTCTTATCCAGTTCATCCTAATAAGATACTCAGGTCTAACTCTAGTAATATTTGAACCTGGGATGTTGAAAACTGATATATTTCCGATCCAGTTCATCCGAACGAGAGTCTCAGGTGTAACTCTAGTAATATTTGAACCCGGAATGTTGAAAACTGATATATTTCTGATCCAGTTTACCCTAATGAGAGACTCAGGTCTAACTCTAGTAATATTTGAACTTGGGATGTTGAAAACTGATATATTTCTGATCCAGTTCATCCGAACAAGAAACTCAGGTCTAAATCTAGTAATCTTTGAACCCGGGATGTTGTAAACTCATTTATTTCCGGTCCAGATCATTCGAACGAGAGACTCAGGTTTAACTCTAGTAATATTTGAACCCGGGATGTTGAAAACTGATATATTTCTGATCCAGTTCATCCGAACGAGAGACTCAGGTCTAAATCTAGTAATCTTTGAACCCGGGATGTTGAAAACTGATATATTTACGGTCCAGTTCATCCGAACGAGAGTCTTAGGTCTAACTCTAGTAATATTTGAACCCGGGATGTTGAAAACTGATATATTTCTGATCCAGTTTACCCTAATGAGAGACTCAGGTCTAACTCTAGTAATATTTGAACTTGGGATGTTGAAAACTGATATATTTCTGATCCAGTTCATCCGAACAAGAAACTCAGGTCTAAATCTAGTAATCTTTGAACCCGGGATGTTGTAAACTCATTTATTTCCGGTCCAGATCATTCGAACGAGAGACTCAGGTTTAACTCTAGTGATATTTGAACCCGGGATGTTGAAAACTGATATATTTCTGATCCAGTTCATCCGAACGAGAGACTCAGGTCTAAATCTAGTAATCTTTGAACCCGGGATGTTGAAAACTGATATATTTACGGTCCAGTTCATCCGAACGAGAGTCTTAGGTCTAACTCTAGTAATATTTGAACCCGAGATGTTGAAAACTGATATATTTCTGATCCAGTTCATCCGAACCAGAGACTTAGGTCTAAATCTAGTAATCTTTGAACCCGGGATGTTGAAAACTGATATATTTCCAATCCAGTTCATCCGAACGAGAGACTCAGGTCTAACTCTAGTGATATTTGAACCCGGGATGTTGAAAACTGATATATTTCTGATCCAGTTCATCCGAGTGAGAGACTGAGGTCTAACTTTAGTAATATTTGAACCTGGGATATTGAAAACTGATATATTTCCGATCAAGTTCATCCAAACGAGAGACTCATGTCTAACTCTAGTAATATTTGAACCCGGGATGTTGAAAACTGATATATTTCTGATCCAATTCATCCGAACGAGAAACTCAGGTCTAAATCTAATAATCTTTGAACCTGCGATGTTGAAAACTGATATATTTCCGGTCCATTTTATCCGAACGAGAGACTCAGGTCTAACTCTAGTAATATTTGAACCCGGGATGTTGAAAACTGATATATTTCTGATCCAGTTCATCCTAATGAGAGACTCAGGTCGAACTCTAGTAATCTTTGAACCTGGGATGTTGAAAACTGATATATTTCCGGCCCAGTTCATCCGAACGAGAGACTCAGGTCTAACTCTAGTAATATTTGAACCCGGGATGTTGAAAAATGATATATTTCTGATCCAGTTCATCCGAACGAGAAACTCAGGTCTAAATCTAGTAATCTTTGAACCTGGGATGTTGAAAAATGATATATTTCCGTTCCAGTTCATCCGAACGAGAGACTCAGGTCTAACTCTAGTGATATTTGAACCCGGGATGTTGAACACAGATATATTTCTGATCCAGTTCATCCGAGAGAGACTCAGGTCTAAATCTAGTAATCTTTGAACCTGAGATATTGAAAACTGATATATTTCCGGTCCATTTCATCCGAACGAGAGTCTCGGGTCTAACTCTAGTAATCTTTGAACCCGGGATGTTGAAAACTGATATATTTCCGGTCCAGTTCATCCGAACGAGAGACTCAGGTCTAACTCTAGTAATATTTGAACCTGGGATGTTGAAAACTGATATATTTCTTATCCAGTTCATCCTAATAAGATACTCAGGTCTAACTCTAGTAATATTTGAACCTGCGATGTTGAAAACTGACATATTTCCGATCCATTACATCCGAACGAGAGACTCAGGTCTAACTCTAGTAATATTTGAACCCGGGATGTTGAAAACTGATATATTTCTGATCCAGTTCATCCGAATGAGAGACTCAGGTCTAACTCTAGTAATATTTGAACCTGGGATATTGAAAAGTGATATATTTCCGATCCAGTTCATCCGAACGAGAGTCTCAGGTCTAACTCTAGTAATATTTGAACCCGGGATGTTGAAAACTGATATATTTCTGATCCAGTTTATCCTAATGAGAGACTCAGGTCTAACTCTAGTAATATTTGAACTTGGGATGTTGAAAACTGATATATTTCTGATCCAGTTAATACGAACGAGAAACTCAGGTATAAATCTAGTAATCTTTGAACCCGGGATGTTGTAAACTCATATATTTTCGATCCAGATCATTCGAACGAGAGACTCAGGTCTAACTCTAGTGATATTTGAACCCGGGATATTGAAAACTGATATATTTCTGATCCAGTTCATCCGAACGAGAGACTCAGGTCTAAATCTAGTAATCTTTGAACCCGGGATGTTGAAAACTGATATATTTCCGGTCCAGTTCATCTGAACGAGAGTCTCAGGTCTAACTCTAGTAATATTTGAACCCGAGATGTTGAGAACTGATATATTTCTGATCCAGTTCATCCTAATAAGAGACTCAGGTCTAACTCTAGTAATATTTGAACCGGGGATGTTGAAAATTGATATATTTCCGATCCAGTTCATCCGAACGAGAGACTCAGGTCTAACTCTAGTAATATTTGAACCCAGGATGTTAAAAACTGATATATTTCAGATCCAGTTCATCCGAGTGAGAGACTCAGGTCTAACTCTAGTGATATTTGAACCCGGGATGTTGAAAACTGATATATTTCTCATCCAGTTCATCCGAACGAGAGACTCAGGTCTAAATCTAGTAATCTTTGAACCCAGGATGTTGAAAACTGATATATTTCCGGTCCAGTTCATCCGAACGAGAGACTCATGTCTAACTCTAGTAATATTTGAACCCGGGATGTTGAAAACTGATATATTTCTGATCCAATTCATCCGAACGAGAAACTCAGGTCTAAATCTAATAATCTTTGAACCTGGGATGTTGAAAACTGATATATTTCCTGTCCAGTTCATCCGAACGAGAGACTCGGGTCTAACTCTAGTAATATTTGAACCCGGGATGTTGAAAACTGATATATTTCTGATCCAGTTCATCCTAATGAGAGACTCAGGTCGAACTCTAGTAATCTTTGAACCTTGGATGTTGAAAACTGATATATTTCCGGTCCAGTTCATCCGAACGAGAGACTCAGGTCTAACTCTAGTAATATTTGAACCCGGGATGTTGAAAACTGATATATTTCTGATCCAATTCATCCGAACGAGAAACTCAGGTCTAAATCTAATAATCTTTGAACCTGGGATGTTGAAAACTGATATATTTCCGGTCCAGTTCATCCGAACGAGAGACTCGGGTCTAACTCTAGTAATATTTGAACCCGGGATGTTGAAAACTGATATATTTCTGATCCAGTTCATCCTAATGAGAGACTCAGGTCGAATTCTAGTAATCTTTGAACCTTGGATGTTGAAAACTGATATATTTTCGGTCCAGTTCATCCGAACGAGAGACTCAGGTCTAACTCTAGTAATATTTGAACCCGGGATGTTGAAAACTGATATATATTTCTGATCCAGTTCATCCGAACGAGAAACTCAGGTCCAAATCTAGTAATCTTTGAACCTGGGATGTTGAAAACTGATATATTTTCGTTCCAGTTCATCCGAACGAGAGACTCAGGTCTAACTCTAGTAATATTTGAACCCGGGATGTTGAAAACTGATATATTTCTGATCCAGTTAATACGAACGAGAAACTCAGGTCTAAATCTAGTAATCTTTGAACCTGGGATGTTGAAAACTGATATATTTTCGTTCCAGTTCATCCGAACGAGAGACTCAGGTCTAACTCTAGTAATATTTGAACCCGGGATGTTGAAAACTGATATATTTCTGATCCAGTTCATCCTAATGAGAGACTCAGGTCTAACTCTAGTAATATTTGAACTTAGTATGTATAAAACTGATATATTTCCGAACCAGTTCATTCGAACGATAGACTCAGGTCTAACTCTAGTGATATTTGAACCCGGGATGTTGAAAACTGATATATTTCTGATCCAGTTCATCCGAACGAGAGACTCAGGTCTAAATCTAGTAATCTTTGAACCCGGGATGTTGAAAACTGATATATTTACGGTCCAGTTCATCCGAACGAGAGTCTTAGGTCTAACTCTAGTAATATTTGAACCCGAGATGTTGAAAACTGATATATTTCTGATCCAGTTCATCCGAACGAGAGACTCAGGTCTAAATCTAGTAATCTTTGAACTCGGGATGTTGAAAACTGATATATTTCCAGTCCAGTTCATCCGAACGAGAGACTCAGGTCTAACTCTAGTGATATTTGAACCCGGGATGTTGAAAACTGATATATTTCTGATCCAGTTCATCCGAGTGAGAGACTGAGGTCTAACTTTACTAATATTTGAACCTGGGATATTGAAAACTGTTATATTTCCGATCAAGTTCATCCAAACGAGAGACTCATGTCTAACTCTAGTAATATTTGAACCCGGGATGTTGAAAACTGATATATTTCTGATCCAATTCATCCGAACTCTAGTATTATTTGAACCCGGGATGTTGAAAACTGATATATTTCTGATCCAGTTCATCCGAGTGAGAGACTCAGGTCTAACTCTAGTAATATTTGAACCTGAGATATTGAAGAATGATTTATTTCCGATCCAGTTCATCCAAACGAGAGACTCAGGTCTAACTCTAGTAATATTTGACCCGGGATGTTGAAAACTGATATATTTCTGATCCAATTCATCTGAACGAGAAACTCAGGTCTAAATCTAGTAATCTTTGAACCTGGGATGTTGAAAACTGATATATTTCCGGTCCAGTTCATCCGAACGAGAGACTCAGGTTTAACTCTAGTAATATTTGAACCCGGGATGTTGAAAACTGATATATTTCTGATCCAGTTCATCCGAACGAGAAACTCAGGTCTAAATCTAGTAATCTTTGAACCTGGGATGTTGAAAACTGATATATTTCCGGTCCAGTTCATCCGAACGAAAGTCTCAGGTCTAACTCTACTAATATTTGAACCCGGGATTGAAAACTGATATATTTCTGATCCAGTTCATCTTAATGAGAGACTCAAGTCTAACTCTAGTATTATTTGAACTTGGGATGTTGAAAACTGATATATTTCCGATCTAGTTCATTCGAACGAGAGACTCAGGTCTAACTCTAGTAATATTTGAACCTGCGATATTGAAAACTGGTATATTTCCGAACCAGTTCATCTGAACGAGAGACTCATGTCTAACTCTAGTATTATTTGAACCCGGGATGTTGAAAACTGATATATTTCTGATCCAGTTCATCCGAGTGAGAGACTCAGGTCTAACTCTAGTAATATTTGAACCTGAGATATTGAAGAATGATTTATTTCCGATCCAGTTCATCCAAACGAGAGACTCAGGTCTAACTCTAGTAATATTTGACCCGGGATGTTGAAAACTGATATATTTCTGATCCAATTCATCCGAACGAGAAACTCAGGTCTAAATCTAGTAATCTTTGAACCTGGGATGTTGAAAACTGATATATTTCCGGTCCAGTTCATCCGAACGAGAGACTCAGGTTTAACTCTAGTAATATTTGAACCCGGGATGTTGAAAACTGATATATTTCTGATCCAGTTCATCCTAATGAGAGACTCAGGTCTAATTCTAGTAATATTTGAACCTGGGATGTTGAAAACTAATATATTTTCGATCAAGTTCATTCGAACGAGAGACTCAGGTCTAAATCTAGTAATCTTTGAACCCGGGATGTTGAAATCTGATATATTTTCGGTCCAGTTCATCCGAACGAGAGTCTCAGGTCTAACTCTAGTAATATTTGAACCCGGGATGTTGAAAACTGATATATTTATGATCCAGTTCATCCGAACGAGAAACTCAAGTCTAAATCTAGTAATCTTTGAACCTGGGATGTTGAAAACTGATATATTTCCGGTCCAGTTCATCCGAACGAAAGTCTCAGGTCTAACTCTACTAATATTTGAACCCGGGATTGAAAACTGATATATTTCTGATCCAGTTCATCTTAATGAGAGACTCAAGTCTAACTCTAGTATTATTTGAACTTGGGATGTTGAAAACTGATATATTTCCGATCTAGTTCATTCGAACGAGAGACTCAGGTCTAACTCTAGTAATATTTGAACCTGCGATGTTGAAAACTGGTATATTTCCGAACCAGTTCATCTGAACGAGAGACTCATGTCTAACTCTAGTATTATTTGAACCCGGGATGTTGAAAACTGATATATTTCTGATCCAGTTCATCCGAGTGAGAGACTCAGGTCTAACTCTAGTAATATTTGAACCTGAGATATTGAAGAATGATTTATTTCCGATCCAGTTCATCCAAACGAGAGACTCAGGTCTAACTCTAGTAATATTTGACCCTGGATGTTGAAAACTGATATATTTCTGATCCAATTCATCCGAACGAGAAACTCAGGTCTAAATCTAGTAATCTTTGAACCTGGGATGTTGAAAACTGATATATTTCCGATTCAGTTCATCTGAACGAGAGACTCAGGTCTAACTCTAGTAATATTTGAACCCGGGATGTTGAAAAATGATATATTTCTGATCCAGTTCATCCGAGTGACAGACTCAGGTCTAACTCTAGTAATATTTGAACCTGGGATGTTGAAAACTAATATATTTCCGATCAAGTTCATTCGAACGAGAGAGTCAGGTCTAACTACAGTGATATTTGAACCTGGGATATTGAAAACTGATATGTTTCCGATCCAGTTCATCCAAACGAGAGACTCAGGTCTAACTCTAGTAATATTTGAACCCGGGATGTTGAAAACTGATATATTTCTGATCCAATTTATCCAAACGAGAAACTCAGGTCTAAATCTAGTAATCTTTGAACCTGGGATGTTGAAAACTGATATATTTCCGGTCTAGTTCATCCTAACGAGAGACTCAGGTCTAACTCTAGTAATATTTGAACCCGGGATGTTGAAAACTGTATATTTCTGATCCAATTCATCCGAACGAAAGTCTCAGGTCAAACTCTACTAATACTTGAACCCGGGATTGAAAACTGATATATTTATGATCCAGTTCATCTTAATGAGAGACTCAAGTCTAACTCTAGTATTATTTGAACTTGGGATGTTGAAAACTGATATATTTCCGATCTAGTTCATTCGAACGAGAGACTCAGGTCTAACTCTAGTAATATTTGAACCTGCGATGTTGAAAACTGGTATATTTCCGAACCAGTTCATCTGAACGAGAGACTCAGGTCTAACTCTAGTATTATTTGAACCCGGGATGTTGAAAACTGATCTATTTCTGATCCATTTCATCCGAGTGAGAGACTCAGGTCTAACTCTTGTAATATTTGAACCTGAGATATTGAAGAATGATTTATTTCCGATCCAGTTCATCCAAACGAGAGACTCAGGTCTAACTCTAGTAATATTTGACCCGGGATGTTGAAAACTGATATATTTCTGATCCAATTCATCCGAACGAGAAACTCAGGTCTAAATCTAGTAATCTTTGAACCTGGGATGTTGAAAACTGATATATTTCCGGTCCAGTTCATCCGAACGAGAGACTCAGGTTTAACTCTAGTAATATTTGAACCCGGGATGTTGAAAACTGATATATTTCTGATCCAGTTCATCCTAATGAGAGACTCAGGTCTAACTCTAGTAATATTTGAACCTGGGATGTTGAAAACTAATATATTTTCGATCAAGTTCATTCGAACGAGAGACTCAGGTCTAACTCTAGTGATATTTGAACCTGGATATTGAAAACTGATATATTTCCGATCCAGTTCATCCGAACGAGAGACTCAGGTCTAAATCTAGTAATCTTTGAACCCGGGATGTTGAAATCTGATATATTTTCGGTCCAGTTCATCCGAACGAGAGTCTCAGGTCTAACTCTAGTAATATTTGAACCCGGGATGTTGAAAACTGATATATTTATGATCCAGTTCATCCTAACGAGAGACTCAGGTCTAAATCTAGTAATCTTTGAACCCGGGATGTTGAAAACTGATATATTTCCGGTCCAGTTCATCCGAACGAAAGTCTCAGGTCTAACTCTACTAATATTTGAACCCGGGATTGAAAACTGATATATTTCTGATCCAGTTCATCTTAATGAGAGACTCAAGTCTAACTCTAGTATTATTTGAACTTGGGATGTTGAAAACTGATATATTTCCGATCTAGTTCATTCGAACGAGAGACTCAGGTCTAACTCTAGTAATATTTGAACCTGCGATGTTGAAAACTGGTATATTTCCGAACCAGTTCATCTGAACGAGAGACTCAGGTCTAACTCTAGTATTATTTGAACCCGGGATGTTGAAAACTGATATATTTCTGATCCAGTTCATCCGAGTGAGAGACTCAGGTCTAACTCTAGTAATATTTGAACCTGAGATATTGAAGAATGATTTATTTCCGATCCAGTTCATCCAAACGAGAGACTCAGGTCTAACTCTAGTAATATTTGACCCGGGATGTTGAAAACTGATATATTTCATCCTAATGAGAGACTCAGGTCTAACTCTAGTAATATTTGAACCTGAGATGTTGAAAACTAATATATTTCCGATCAAGTTCATTCGAACGAGAGACTCAGGTCTAACTCTAGTGATATTTGAACCCGAGATGTTGAAAACTGATATTTCTGATCCAGTTCATCCGAACGAGAGACTCAGGTCTAAATCTAGTAATCTTTGAACCCGGGATGTTGAAATCCGATATTTCCGGTCCAGTTCATCTGAACGACAGTCTCAGGTCTAACTCTAGTAATATTTGAACCCGGGATGTTGAAAATTGATATATTTCTGATCCAGTTCATCCTAATGAGAGACTCAGGTCTAAATCTAGTAAACTTGAAACCCGGGATGTTGAAAACTGATATATTTCCGGTCCAGTTCATCCGAACGAGAGACTCAGGTCTAACTCTAGTAATATTTGAACCCGGGATGTTGAAAACTGATATATTTCTGATCCAGTTCATCCGAACGAGAAACTCAGGTCTAAATCTAGTAATCTTTGAACCTGGGATGTTGAAAACTGATATATTTCCGGTCCAGTTCATCCGAACGAAAGTCTCAGGTCTAACTCTAGTAATATTTGTACCCGGGATTGAAAACTGATATATTTCTGATCCAGTTCATCCTAATGAGAGACCCAAGTCTAACTCTAGTATTATTTGAACTTGGAATGTTGAAAACTGATATATTTCCGATCCAGTTCATTCGAACGAGAGACTCAGGTCTAACTCTAGTAATATTTGAACCTGCGATTTTGAAAAATGATATATTTCCGATCCAGTTCATCTGAACGAGAGACTCAGGTCTAACTCTAGTAATATTTGAACCCGGGATGTTGAAAACTGATATATTTCTGACCCAGTTCATCCGAGTGACAGACTCAGGTCTAACTCTAGTAATATTTGAACCTGGGATGTTGAAAACTAATATATTTCCGATCAAGTTCATTCGAACGAGAGACTCAGGTCTAACTCTAGTGATATTTGAACCCGGGATGTTGAAAACTGATATATTTCTGATCCAGTTCATCCGAACGAGAGACAAAGGTCTAAATCTAGTAATCTTTGAACCCGGGATGTTGAAATCTGATAGATTTCTGGTCCATTTCATCCGAACGAGAGTCTCAGGTCTAACTCTATTAATATTTGAACCCGGGATGTTGAAAACTGATATATTTCTGATCCAGTTCATCCTAATGAGAGACTCAGGTCTAACTCTAGTAATATTTGAACCGAGGATGTTGAAAACTGATATATTTCCGATCCAGTTCATCCGAACGAGAGACTCAGGTATAACTCTAGTAATATTTGAACCCGGGATGTTGAAAACTGATATATTTTTGATCCAGTTCATCCGAGTGAGAGACTCAGGTCTAACTCTAGTAATATTTGAACCTGGGATATTGAAAACTGATATATTTCCGATCCAGTTCATCCAAACGAGAGACTCAGGTCTAACTCTAGTAATATTTGACCCCGGGATGTTGAAAACTGATATATTTCTAATCCAATTCATCCGAACGAGAAACTCAGGTCTAAATATAGTAATCTTTGAACCTGGGATGTTGAAAACTGATATATTTCCGGTCCAGTTCATCCGAACGAGAGACTCAGGTCTAACTCTAGTAAAATTTGAACCCGGGATGTTGAAAACTGATATATTTCTGATCCAGTTCATCTGAACGAAAGTCTCAGGTCTAACTCTAATAATATTTGAACCCGGGATTGAAAACTGATATATTTCTCATCCAGTTCATCTTAATGAGAGACTCAAGTCTAACTCTAGTATTATTTGAACTTGGGATGTTGAAAACTGATATATTTCCGATCCAGTTCATTCGAACGAGAGAGTCAGGTCTAACTCTAGTAATATTTGAACCTGCGATGTTGAAAACTGATATATTTCCGATCCTGTTCATCGGAACGAGAGACTCAGGTCTAACTCTAGTAATATTTGAACCCGGGATGTTGAAAACTGATATATTTCTGATTCAGTTCATCCGAGTGAGAGACTCAGGTCTAACTCTAGTAATATTGGAACCTGGGATATTGAAGACTGATATATTTCCGATCCAGTTCATCCAAACGAGAGACTCAGGTCTAACTCTAGTAATATTTGAACCCGGGATGTTGAAAACTGATATATTTCTAATCCAGTTCATCCTAATGAGAGACTCAGGTCTAACTCTAGTAATATTTGAACCTGGGATGTTGAAAACTAATATATTTCCGATCAAGTTCATTCGAACGAGAGACTCAGGTCTAACTCTACTGATATTTGAACCCGGGATTTTGGAAACTGATATATTTCTGATCCAGTTCATCCGAACGAGAGACTCAGGTCTAAATCTAGTAATCTTTGAACCCGGGATATTGAAATCTGATATATTTCCCGTCCAGTTCATCCGAACGAGAGTCTTAGGTCTAACTCTAGTAATATTTGAACCTGGGATGTTGAAAACTGATATATTTGTGATCCAGTTCATCCTAATGAGATACTCAGGTCTAACTCTAGTAATATTTGAACCGAGGATGTTGAAAACTGATATATTTCCGATCCAGTTCATCCATACGAGAGACTCAGGTATAACTCTAGTAATATTTGAACCTAGGATGTTGAAAACTGATATATTTCTGATCCAGTTCATCCTAATGAGAGACTCAGGTCGAACTCTAGTAATCTTTGAACCTGGGATGTTGAAAACTGGTATATTTTCGGTCCAGTTCATCCGAACGATAGACTCAGGTCCTACTCTAGTAAAATTTGAACCCGGGATGTTGAAAATTGATATATTTCTGATCCAGTTCATCCTAGTGAGAGACTCAGGTCTAACTCTAGTAATATTTGAACCCGGGATGTTGAAAACTGATATATTTCCGGTCAAGTTCATCCGAACGAGAGACTCAGGTCTAACTCTTGTAATATTTGAACCCGGGATGTTGAAAACTGATATATTTCTGATCCAGTTCATCCTAATGAGAGACTCAGGTCTAACTCTAGTAATATTTGAACCTGGGATGTTGAAAACTAATATATTTCCGATCAAGTTCATTCGAACGAGAGACTCAGGTCTAACTCTAGTGATATTTGAACCCGAGATGTTGAAAACTGATATTTTCTGATCCAGTTCATCCGAACGAGAGACTCGGGTCTAAATCTAGTAATCTTTGAACCCGGGATGTTGAACTCCGATATATTTCCGGTCCAGTTCATCTGAACGACAGTCTCAGGTCTAACTCTAGTAATATTTGAACCCGGGATGTTGAAAATTGATATATTTCTGATCCAGTTCATCCTAATGAGAGACTCAGGTCTAAATCTAGTAATCTTGAAACCCGGGATGTTGAAAACTGATATATTTCCGGTCCAGTTCATCCGAACGAGAGACTCAGGTCTAACTCTAGTAATATTTGAACCCGGGATGTTAAAAACTGATATATATCTGATCCAGTTCATCCGAACGAGAAACTCAGGTCTAAATCTAGTAATCTTTGAACCTGGGATGTTGAAAAGTGATATATTTCCGGTCCAGTTCATCCGAACGAAAGTCTCAGGTCTAACTCAAGTAATATTTGAACCTGCGATTTTGAAAACTGGTATATTTCCGATCCAGTTCATCTGAACGAGAGACTCAGGTCTAAATCTAGTAATATTTGAACCCGGGATGTTGAAAACTGATATATTTCTGATCCAGTTCATCCGAGTGACAGACTCGGGTCTAACTCTAGTAATATTTGAACCTGGGATGTTGAAAACTAATATATTTCCGATCAAGTTCATTCGAACGAGAGACTCAGGTCTAACTCTAGTGATATTTGAACCCGGGATGTTGAAAACTGATATATTTCTGATCCATTTCATCCGAACGAGAGACTCAGGTCTAAATCTAGTAATCTTTGAACCCGGGATGTTGAAATCTGATATATTTCCGGTCCAGTTCATCCGAACGAGAGTCTCAGGTCTAACTCTAGTAATATAATATTTGAACCTGAGATATTGAAAACTGATATATTTTCGATCCAGTTCATCCGAACGAGAGACTCAGGTCTAACTCTAGTAATATTTGAACCCGGGATGTTGAAAACTGATATATTTCTGATCCGGTTCATCCGAACGAGAAACTCAGGTCTAAATCTAGTAATCTTTGAACTTGGGATGTTGAAAACTGATATATTTCCAGTCCAGTTCATCCGAACGAGAGACTCAGGTCTAACTCTAGTAATATTTGAACCCGGGATGTTGAAAACTGATGTATTTCTGATCCAGTTAATCCTAATGAGAGACTCAGGTCTAACTGTAGTAATATTTGAACCTGAGATATTGAAAACTGATATATTTCCGATCCAGTTCATCCGAACGAGAGACTCAGGTCTAACTCTAGTAATATTTGAACCCGGGATGCTGAAAAATGATATATTTCTGATCCAGTTTATCCGAACGAGAAACTCAGGTCTAAATCTAGTAATCTTTGAACCTGGGATGTTGAAAACTGATATATTTCCGGTCCAGTTTATCCGAACGAGTGACTCAAGTCTAACTCTAGTGATATTTGAACCCGGGATGTTGAAAACTGATATATTTCTGATCCAGTTTATCCGAACGAGAAACTCAGGTCTAAATCTAGTAATCTTTGAACCTGGGATGTTGAAAACTGATATATTTCCGGTCCAGTTTATCCGAACGAGTGACTCAAGTCTAACTCTAGTAATATTTGAACCCGGGATGTTGAAAACTGATATATTTCTGATCCAGTTCATCCTAATGAGAGACTCAGGTCTAACTCTAGTAATATTTGAACCTCATATATTGAAAACTGATATATTTCCGATCCAGTTCATCCGAACGAGAGACTCAGGTCTAACTCTAGTAATATTTGAACCCGGGATGTTGAAAACTGATATATTTCTGATCTAGTTCATCCGAACGAGAAACTCAGGTCTAAATCTAGTAATATTTGAACCTGGGATGTTGAAAACTGATATATTTCCGGTCCAGTTCATCCGAACGAGAGACTCAGGTCTATCTCTAGTAATATTTGAACCCGGGATGTTGAAAACTGATATATTTCTGATCCAGTTAATCCTAATGAGAGACTCAGGTCTAACTCTAGTAATATTTGAACCTGAGATATTGAAAACTGATATATTTGCGATCCAGTTCATCCGAAAGAGAGACTCAGGTCTAACTCTAGTAATATTTGAACCCGAGATGCTGAAAACTGATATATTTCTGATCCAGTTCATCCGATCGAGAAACTCAGGTCTAAATCTAGTAATCTTTGAACCTGGGATGTTGAAAACTGATATATTTCCGGTCCAGTTCATCCGAACGAGAGACTCAGGTCTAACTTTATTAATATTTGAACCTGGGATGTTGAAAATTGATATATTTTTGTTCCAGTTCATCGGAACGAGAGACTCATGTCTAAATCTAGTCATATTTGAACCCGGGATGTTGAAAACTGATATATTTCTGATCCAGTTTATCCGAACGAGAAACTCAGGTCTAAATCTAGTAATCTTTGAACCTGGGATGTTGAAAACTGATATATTTTCGGTTCAGTTCATCCGTACGAGAGACTCAAGCTTAACTCTAGTATTATTTGAACTCGGGATGTTGAAAACTGATATATTTATGATCCAGTTCATCCTAATGAGAGACTCAGGTCTAACTCTAGTAATATTTGAACCTGAGATATTGAAAACTGATATATTTTCGATCCAGTTCATCCGAACGAGAGACTCAGGTCTAACTCTAGTAATATTTGAACCCGGGATGTTGAAAACTGATATATTTCTGATCCGGTTCATCCGAACGAGAAACTCAGGTCTAAATCTAGTAATCTTTGAACTTGGGATGTTGAAAACTGATATATTTCCAGTCCAGTTCATCCGAACGAGAGACTCAGGTCTAACTCTAGTAATATTTGAACCCGGGATGTTGAAAACTGATATATTTCTGATCCAGTTCATCCTAATGAGACGCTCAGGTCTAACTCTAGTAATATTTGAACCTGGGATGTTGAAAACTGATATATTTCCGATCAAGTTCATCCGAACGAGAGACTTAGGTCTAACTCTAGTAATATTTGATCCCGGGATAACTGATATATATCTGATCCAGTTCATCCTATTAAGAGAATCAGGTCTAACTCTAGTAATATTTGAACCTGGGATGTTGAAAACTGATAGATTTCCGATCTAGTTCATTCGAACAAGAGACTCAGGTCTAATTCTAGTGATATTTGAACCCGGGATGTTGAAAACTGATATATTTCTGATCCAGTTCATCCGAACGAGAGACTCAGGTCTAAATCTAGCAATCTTTGAACCCGGGATGTCGAAAAATGATATATTTCCGGTCCAGTTCATCCGAATGAGAGACTCAGGTCTAACTCTAGTAATATTTGAACCCGGGATGTTGAAAACTGATATATTTCTGATCCAGTTCATCCGAATGAGAGACTCAGGTCTAAATCTAGTAATCTCTGAACCTGGGATGTTGGAAACTGATATATTTCGGTCCAGTTCATCCGACCGAGAGACTCAGGTCTAACTCTAGTAATATTTGAACCCGGGATGTTGAAAACTGATATATTTCTGATCCAGTTCATCCGAACGAGAGACTCAGGTTTAACTCTAGTAATATTTGAACTCGGGATGTTGAAAACTGATATATTTTTGATCCAGTTCATCCTAATGAGAGACTCAGATCTAACTCTAATAATATTTGAACCCAGGATGTTGAAAACTTATATATTTCTGATCCAGTTTATCAGAACGAGAGACTCGGGTCTAACTCTAGTAATATTTTAACCGGTGATGTTGAAAACTGATATATTTATGATCTAATTTATCCGAACGAGAGAATCAGGTCTAAATCTAGTAAAGATGGAACCCGGGATGTGGAAAACTGAAATATTTCTGATCCAGTTCATCCTAACGAGAGACTTAGGTCTAACTCTAGTAATATTTGAACCCGGGATGTTGAAAACTGATATATTTCTGATCCAGTGCATCCTAATGAGATACCCAGGTCTAACTATAGTAATATTTGAATATGGGATGTTGAAAACTGATATATTTCCGATCAAGTTCATCCGAATGAGAGACTCAGGTTTAACTATAGTAATTTTTGAACCTGGGATGTTGAAAACTGATATATTTCTGATCCAGTTGATCCTAACGAGAGACTCAGGTCTAGTTCTAGTAATATTTGAACCCGGGTGTTGAAAACTGATATATTTCTGATCCAGTTCACTATTTGTGATTCCTCGACGTCCTCTTGTTTATACAAGTAAGACTGTTGTGAGGTGATTGATTAATTTATGCTTTTCTTCGGTAATATAAGACCGGATTATTATCAATTGGTTCATGTTCACCTTGATTTCATATCATAAGACGGAACGAAAACCTAGGGTTCTTCTGTGGGAGAAAGATTTATCCTTTGATAGACTTTTATGTGTGAGACAGATTTGTTTATTATCAAGTATGCAATTTTGGGTTGCAACAACTCTTGGTTGTGGGTGAGATTAGCTAAGGGAATCAAGTGCGCAGTGTCCTGCTGGGATCAGAGGTGTAGGGAGTACAATTGTACCTTGGATCAGTGAGAGAATGATTGGGGTTTAACTATAGTCCAGTCCGAAGTTAGCTTGGAGTAGGTTAGTGTCTGTAACGGCTTAATACAATGTGTATTCAATCTGGACTAGGTCAAGGAGTTTTTCTGCATTTGCGGTTTCCTCGTTAACAAAACTTCTGGTGTCTGTGTTATTTCTTTTCCGCATTATATTTTTTATATAATTGAAACAATACAGGTTGTGCGTTAAAGATCATCAATTGGAAATCCAATCTTTGGTTGCTGATTGATTTTGATTGATCCTTGGACATTGGTCTTTGGTACCGTCCAAGTATTCCTTATGTTTGATTAGGACTCGCTGATTTCTATTATCTTGAGTAATATCAAAAACAAGAGAGAGATATTAACTGCTTGAGATACTTTTATCTAGATTGAGTCTGACTGTCTAGTTGATTCTCTAGCAAAGTATTTCGGAGTTACTCCATACAGATTGCTAAGCGAAATATTGGGTGGTGTTGTTAGACCCCCGCTTTTTCATCTCGGTTATGTCTGTGTTTTGGTATTTGATTCTTGGTTTGTGTTAGTTTTTTGATATTTTTGTTTAATCACTTGATCTGATTATGAAGATTTCCGAGAAAGAGATGAGACAATGGAGAAACTGAAGTTCTATGGCTCTTAATCAAAGAACTAGGAGAATTGAGATGTTAGGGTTTGATAATTTTTGTCTTCATCTGATGAAGATGATGACTGGCTATTGACCTCAAGATCACAAATTAACTTAATTAAATTTAAATTTTATTTTTAATTAATCAAGTCGGGCTAACCCGTAAACCCGCAAGCTTTACTCGCTACGGGCGCGGGTTAAAGAAATGATCTACCCGTGAAGAATAACAACCCACAAACTTTGACCCGTGTTAATCCGTACCCGTTTAACCCGTAACAAGCTATCCCGGCCCGCCCGTTTGCTAGCTACTTTGTACTTAGAGATAAGATTTAGTCTTTTATATGGACGGATAGAGATCAGATTTTGTCTTCTATATAGACGTCCGGAGATGAACATCCCACCTCGTTCTTATCAGCTATATCCTCATCGTTTTTCATTATTCATTCATTTTTCAGAGAACATACCAAAACCTACCGTTTTCTCTCACAAGTCATTTTTTCCCACCATGATTCGATCCCAATCTTTGCATCATTTACTTCAATCTATAACTAATTTCTTCGATCTATAAGTATTTTCTTTCTTTAATCTCAATTGAGAGCCATCTTTTTCTTGAATCTTAAACTGTACCTTTTTGTATTCGTCTTGTAATAGTAGAAAAAAGATGGAAACCCATTTTGTTTCCTCATAAGTAAAGAAGAGTAACACAGATATCAACAGTGAAGACGTTTTGAATTCTCTTTTATTTCATCATCAGTAGTATTATCGGTGGATTTCTCTATGGTGAAGTGAAATCCCTAATTTTATTAGTTTCAGTTTCTTTTTGTAAATTTGATTTATACTTCATTTATTCATTTCATTTAGTAATTTATTTTTTCCAGCCAAGCATATGGGTAATGATATGTGGGATGTGGCTATTGATAGAAGGTACACGAAGCTGGTTGAGAAATTGCTAATGTTGAGCAGTATTAGGTGAGATTTGATTGTAGGTGTAGATTTTGATTTTGTATTGACGGACTTACTATTTCATTTTCTTGAACATCAGCAGGTAAAGTTTGGGTTTTTATTTTTGTCTTTTTTTATTTGGTTGAAATTAAAATCTCTTTTGATTTTTCTTGTAGTGGAATTGATGATCTAAATGTAAGATTGTTAGGGTTTCAATTAACTTGATCTAAAATGTCTGGTGGTGGTATTAGATCCAAGTAACCATGGAGTGATGCATTTTTGCAAGGTATGGTTATCCGATAAGTTTTTTTTTCTTCTAGGTTGAACATGTTAGTGCTCGAAGGAACCTGCTTGCAGAAGTTACTAGCCCCTGCATTGTCAAGCTCTACTTTTCATTTCAAGATTCTGAATACTTGTATCTGATCATGAAATATTTTCCTTGTGGTGACGTGATGAACCTTCTCATAAGAGCAGACACCTTATCTTCAACATTCGTAGGTTGTATTAGTATTTTTTTCGGCAAATTTTCTTTTTGGTTTTTTCTTCCTGTGCTTAATTGATATGAGCAAATACGAAATTTTTTCTAAGTGGTAATTATTTTATAAAGCAAAGCTTCATGGAACCAAAGGTATATAATAAATTATCTTGGGGATTGTCTTTGAATTCGCTTCAGTCGAGCTTCTAATGTAGGTTTGTTGTAGGGTTGTTGGTGTTGTTTTCCTCTTGTTTGTTGGTGTTGATGGTGTGTTAATTTGATGGAAAAATAGTCGGACTCATTGTCATTATTGTTTCTTTTTCAGGTAGTTTATATTTGAAACAAGTAGAGAGACAAACACGTCGACCTGTGTTTGTGTGGCAGCTTCAACGAAAAAGCAACAAAGCAACGAAAAAGCATGATTCAGGTGTTATTTCTTCTTTTGAAAAAAAAACTGAAAGTCATTATTTTTTAATGGTTCGCAGTGATGAAAGTCATTATTTTTGATTGGTTCGCATGGATGCATCACTATTGGTTTTTGACTAAGCATGGTATTGAGTTCTTGAGGACTTATTTGTATCTACAATCTGGGACTGTGCCTAATATTTTGAAAGTTTGAAGAAAACGGATCAAACTGGTAAAGCACCACATGGTGCTTTTATTTACTGCTTACTTGGTCAAAGCATTTGGTCAATTGGTAGTGTTCTTGAGTTAAAGTGTTGGTTTCAAATCTTAATTTTTGATGTTTTTGTAATAAGTTAACTATTTACTGTCCCCAATCATGTTTTTGTTGTTCAAATGCACATGTTAGATTATTTTTTGTGATGTGAGCTGTTGTATCTTATAATACCTTGTTTATGGAAGTTCATATTTGTTGCAGATGACATAAGTAATATCCCTGACCAAATGTCAATCCGCAACCTGATCCCGCAGCAGTTTAGAATTATCAATTTGTTCTGTATTTTCGATGGCGTAGGCATCGAGCTGCTGCTAAGTGCAGGTATGTCTGATGTGTTCTTGTCATTCTTTTTTTTTGTGTTTTTTTTTTTCCCTGTAATCTGTACTACACTTTATTTTATTGTTCTAAGTTTATTGTCTTATTTTTCAGGTGGAAGTGGAGTCTTGGTTCAACCGATGTAGAGGTACCATAATCTTTACTCACACATGGTTGAATTGCTTAAGTTTAAGTGTTGTGTTGTTATTTTTTTAAACTCACTTTTTGTTTATTTTTGCAGGTGGATTCAAGGTTTGAGCATAGAACTGGCAAGGGACGCAGCTATGGACCTCCATACGAATGACAACCAACGAGTTTGATCGGTAAGGATTGTAATTGATGAAGTTTGTGGATTATCTGCTAAGACTTCTATAGATTCACTGTGATAAGTTTTGAGTCAGGATCTTAATTTCTCCATGAGTTAGGGTTGTTAGGATTTTTTACATATGATGAGTTCTTGACTTGAAAATTTTAATTCAAGTGATCGCCTTGTCCTTCGGTAGGTATATAAGTAATGATGTGCAAAATTTGGAGAATGAGAAGATAACGGTCCAATATTGTTCAAATCTGATAGGTATATAAGTAATGATGTGCAATATCTTTATTCCAAGGAGCGAAATCATTTTTACATTGGTTAATGTTTGTTTATGTTTGTCAGGTATTGTATTTCTTCTTTTTCTTTTACCATTTTTTGTTCCATCTCCTGTGTTTAACTACTGAGTTTCAAGTAAATGGCTTGAATGATAGGGGTTGTCTTACTTTCTTGTTCATCTCTAGTAAAATTTATGTCAGATTTGGACATTTGACCTGATTGTCATTTTTGCTATTTCTAACAGCTTCCCAGGGAAGCTGCTGGTGTTAAAATTGCTAGTGGAGCAGCGGAAGCTCCAGCACTAGAATCTGCAAAGGTGAAATTTTTCTTTTCCTTTACTGACACATACATAGCTCACAATTTCATATGTTAGGGGATTAGTAGTTGTTTCACAGAAGCAATCACTTCGGAAGTATATATCTGTAAAAAGGTTGGTAAATTTATAGTTTGATGGAAGCAATCAATTGGAAAATGTAGTCATAAAAAGATTTATGGATACTCTGTGGGATCACATCCTTATGTTAGAAAACCATATGATTGTTGTACTTGTGAAATATACATGTGCAAATGTATAGCTTGGCACGTGCTTTCAGCTAATATTTGACGACTTAAACCATCACATGTATGAAGACTTACTTATTGACTCTTTTAATTATGTGAGTCTGATTGGGACTAAGAAATATTAGATAAAGTGATCCCATTCAATACTCATCTACAAAATTTATATCGGTTGTGAGAATAATTTGATTTTGCTATGCTTTTTTAATTTTGGTGTTACAGATTTCTTACGTATTGCTTTCTTGTGATTTTTCCCCAGTGAATGGGACCAACCTGCTGTGTCTGTTCATGTCAAGGTAATAATTGCAGATTACTTGGTTATGGATTACCCACTCTATTAGAAACATTTATCTTTTGTTCATAGAAAATAGATTGATATAGCCAATATGATATGTATGTATAATATATCATTGCTTTCAAATGTTATTATTGTGTGCAACTGCAAGATTATGAGAAGTATGCATTCTGTCTATTGCATGTATCTTGTTCATCGGGGTTCCTTGACATGTTCAAGTATGCCATTTCAACCAAGATGGAAGTGCTGAATTTGAGTCTAAGAGGCCCTAATTACTCAGCTCTTCCTTTTGCTAAGGTAAACATTTTATGGATGCTTAAAATTGTAGAATTATCATTTCAGAAAGATATTTATTTTGTTTTCTTTTTATTCTTGTGGGTGTTGTTAAATTGTTATGTGAACTAAGCTCTCAAACTGTTTTGTGTAGGATTAATTCTCAAGAATATGGAGCGCATAATCTTGTTGAGCTTATTCACTTCAAACTGTTTTGTAAAGGTACATTCACTTCAGACTAGTTTCCTGTGTTAGTGGTTTGTGTTTGTAGGAGGCTTTAATATTAGGAGTGAAGCATCACTATGACTTAGTTTAGCGTTTATTCTTGCTTCTGATTTATAGTTCTTTTTTGCTGCTTCAGATGGACATAGGAGAATGACCTGGGTTGCTTATGATTTATGTTTTCCCTGAATTGTAAATGATGTATCGAAAAGATCAGATTGCAATTATGTTTCAGGTTTAAATTTAATTGTGTCACAAGCCTGTAAACTGAGATCCATGATGACCTGTATCGCAGGCCTGTAAACTAAGATCTCAGGTCCATGAGAATGACCTGGGCTGCCTATTTTTTTAGTTGTAATTAAAGTTTTGTCACGGTTATAACTGTAACAACAATAGTGAGTAAAAGCAACACGTGTCGTCATCTCAGAGTTGTTGCAAATAAGAGTAACAATTTAACTGTTACAATAGTCGTAATTAAAGGACTGCACGTGTCCCCCGCTTGTTTGTTGCAAATATCGAGTAACACTTATAATTGTTAGAACAACCGTGGAAAGACTAACACGTGTCACAATCATAAAATTAGTTCAATTGTGACGATTAATTATGTAACGGTAAGTGTGACTGTATCTGGCTATTGTCACAGATAAAACCGTTACAAAACACCATCACAATTATTAATAACGGCCTATTTAGTACAATTATAACCGTTACAAATTCAATCAGTAACAGGTATAGCCCGTGACAAAATCCTGGAAATGGTGTAGTGATTATATGATTAACTCAAATGTTGGTTGCTGAATCAACATAAATTCATTAGTGTTTGAATCTTGCTCAGAATGATGATTCGTGGAACATTTATTCGAAACCCTAATTTCAGATCAATTATTTGTTAATTGATGAATCGCTGAAAATAGGTCGTGAATGATAGAGGGACCGACCACATGGGATGATGGGCGTTCATGCGGTGCCCAGTGCTCGAGTAAGCATGCACCAGGGTCCTCAGTTGGAGGGTTGGTGAAAGAATGGTGAAATATTGCTGGATTCAGCACTAGGTGATAAAACCTAAGTATGAGAAATGGGGGACCGACCAAGAAAGCATGAGACCGTCTCTTGGTGGTCACGGGACCAGTTGTTGGTCGTTTGAGAAATTCCCAGGTTAGTTATAGAGAATTTGGTCCAAATATAAGCAATTGAGCAAATTAGGTCAGAATTATGAAAATGTGTGGGACCGGCTTTGTGCAAGCCCTAGGGATGACCCTGGTTGGTCAAGAAGGCATGCACGTGTTACCATGGTTTCTGTGTTTCCGTACTGAGAGTTTCAGTATTTTCTGATGTGCGTTCGAGCAACATTGTGAATTTTCAGAAGAGTTTCATCTTTACTGAAATTCTTGATTTTTGTTGGAATGAGCATGTATGCTCAATTGATCAATATTTTGTAAATATTAAATAAGAGTATTTTAACATTTAAAATTGCCGTGAGAGGCTAGTCGGTCGTGTGACCATGTTGGCTTTTGGTTTTTCATGATTCGAGAAAACTTTGAGAAATTATGACGAAATCAGATTTTTGCTCAAACCAAGGAGTTTCATGAATTGAGGAAAATAATAATTATAAAATAATAGGGATTGCAAGGTGTGGGACCGGCCATGGATGGGGCATGGACGGCCGGCTATGTTTTCCGGTCCCACAACATTTTCCCTAATTATATATATTATTTTTCATGAAACCGTGATATTATGCAGAATCCATGAGTTTTGTTGAAACAGAGGTGTTTCATGAAATTGAGAAATAATAATTATAAAAAGCTAGGGATTGTAAGGTGTGGGACCGTCCACGGCTTGGGCATGGCCGACCGGCTAGGTTGCCCGGTCCCGTACACCTTTCCCTATTTTATAATATTATTTTCATGAATCTGTGAAGTTACCGGAGAATTCATGAGTTTTGCTCAAACAAGGAAAGTTGCTAAAATCAAGGAGTTTTCATGAGTTCATGAAAATAACAAAAATAGGGAAAAATAATGGAAGAGGCATGGGACCGGCCACGGCCGACCAGCTGGTAGGCCCGGCCCATGGCGCATATTATTACTTTATTATAATTTATTGTTTTCTCCTGTTTTGCGTAGGATTCCTCATCTGTCCATGTTTTTGAATGCTCGTTTGTGCATCGGGTGCTCAGTCGTGCATCACTGTCGAGTACACTTGCACCATTTTTGTGGGGCTTACTCAGTGATGGTCCAGATGCCCGGTTGTTGAGTATTTATCATTAGTTTATGAAATTCACTGGAGAATAATTCATGAAACTGAACAATAAAAATGAGTAGTTGTTTTATTATCAATTCATAGGATCAGTCGTGGATTCGACCATGAATTCGGAATAATAAAATTACATATTACCATTCCATGAGATCAGTCATGGATTCGATCATGAAATCCGAGTAACGAGATAATATAGTTGTTTATTGTCATTCCATGAGATCAAGTTGTGGATTCGATCATGAAATCGGAGCAAAAGATAATTGTTTATTGCCATTCCATTGGATCAGTCCGTGGATTCGACCATGGAATAGGAGCAAAAATAAATCATTCTGGGAATTCAGTGGTGAACGTCACGGCAGAATTAATCTATTGCAGAAGGATATTAGCCAGTTAAAGCGTCATATCCGTTCTGAAGGTGCATAGTCAGGAGACAACGAGTCGCCGAAGTCCTGAAGACGTTATTGCTCTCAATCTACGGAGAACCGTCTGGATCTATACACGATCTCTCTACATAGTCAGGGAACAGTGAGTGTCACCGACGTCCTGAAGGCGTTGTTGCTCTCAATCTACGGAGAACCACCCAATCGTTCTTCTATGTAGAGGCGGGTCTCTCTCATGTAGTCAGGGAACAGTGAGTATCACCGACGTCCTGAAGGCGTTGTTTCTCTCAATCTTACGGAGAACCGCCGAATTACATTATTCTACATAGAGGACATGATGAAATGCGTGGCACCGAACGCTCAGCTAGTTGAGGCCTTTCAAGAAACATATTCATCATGGCTTCGTAAAATATGAATCGTCACATGCCTGAATCCAACTCAGAAACATGCAATATCATGATTTTACGGTTTTGTCCTTTGTTGAAAATCCACCATCAACAGAAGGAATCCTTAATCATCCCTTTTCTTTATTATTGTCTTTATATTATTCTTAAAACCAAAACCCCTTTTGTCTTTCACTTTATTTTGCTGATTCAAATAACTTATTAATTACACAGCTCTTTGTGGGAACGATCTCTTACTACCGCTATATTACCAGTTAATTAGTGGAAAATATATTGATTAATTTGATTGCACCTGCGACACACATTAGTAATAGAGATTGGATTGATCTAACCAGGTAAAGGAGTTTATTAGTTTAACGGAAAAGCCTTTGCATATGACTTGAGATATCTTTATCTAAAAGAATCAATAGAGTTGTTACCAAACAGATTTTTTGTTCCTTTACTGTTTGGAATACGATCCAAATGAATTATTCCAGTGCGTGCGTGTAAGGACCCTCAAGCACGTCAACACTATTAGACTGGTCAAGTGACGAATTAACTGCTAATAACTCGACTAATTAAATACGAAACATTAATTAATAGAAATTAATAGAATAATAATTTGACCAAACCAATAGTTCCACTTGATAGATCTCGAAAAGTTATGCGAAATGGACTACAAGAACACGCAAATCGGATACCGAAATCGCACTCGGAATTTTAGTGTCGAAGTTTGACCAAAATAAACCGGAGTTGACTCGGCAGTGGACCGTCTCACCGGGACTATTGACCGGAACCTTTGATTTCTGTTGACCGAACCTCTGTTTTGAGTGGACCTGTCATTAGTAAAAGTTACCCCTTAGTAATTTTAATTGTTTAGTAATAGTAAAAACTTATTAATCAAGTTAGGTTAATTAATTAACAGATAGTTACGTTTAGGTTAGATTAATCACCTTATTACGTTAATTAATCAAGTAGATATTTTTGTTTAAAGCTTATCTTTTGAAACTTGGGAAGTTGTTGTTGTTATTAGTTAGAAGGTGGTGTCGATTTTTGGAAGTAAGTTGGAGGTAAGCCTTGGGAATATATATAGTTGGTATAACAGAGATTAGGAAGAGAGGAATTGTTTTGATGAAAGGGGATTAAAAGAGAGAGTTATAGGACTGTAGTAAAGAGTGATGAGTATAGTTGATAATCATGATGGGAAGTTGAAGAAGATGATGATGGAAACACCTTTAAATGATTAAGGTAACCATGCTAAATGATTCTATGGGAAGTTGAAGAAGATGATGATGGAAACACCTTTCAATGATTAAGGTAACCTTGCTAAATGATTCTAGTATGTCTTTGATGATTTGGGTATGTGTTGTATATGGGTAATAATATTAAACCAATCCATGTTGGATTAATTGAAGCTATGATTTTATGTCTTGTATTTTGTTTACTGGCCATAATCTAGAGAGTTTTCTAGGTACGTTAAAGACATTTCTAGACTTAGCTCTATAGTATGAAATTTTAGTGCGTCGGATGGTATTTATGCACATATAAGTTTTTCCAATTCCGATAAGTATTGAGAGATTTATCGATGTCGTAAAAGTAGTCGATGAAGCTGAAATCATGTGTGATTAGTTACAAGTGACCATAAGTAGGAGCCTTTCTGGGTAGCATCGAGTTAGAATTAGAAAATATTCACTAAGTAAAGTTTGTAGATAGTGATCTCGTGTTTCTACAAAACCTTTATTTGATCCATTTGGAGTTATATTAAGTAAACTAGAGACAATCAAAGTTGACCACTTGAACTGAATTTAGTGTTCATCACTTGGAATATTTTCAGAGTTCTGGTGAATAAGAAGCCAAGTCAGATTAGCTGACTCAGTTTTTTCGTCTGACTCGTTCCGAGTCAGAACAGTCGGTGGGTTAGGATTGGCGAGTTGGTTAGCGGTCCAGCTAGGGTGAGTTCACGGGTTACCAGGGTCGGGTTGGCGGTCGGGGTTGGGCCAAACCGCGGGCTAGGGTTAGAGCCAGATTATGTATTTTGGACTTTTGGACCCCTTATGGTATGAATTTTCTCTCGGTTCCTTCTGCGGAGTTGTAGGTTTTTTCGAGGGATTTCTGATGATACCCAATTCGACCCTTTTTGAATACGTAGATATTGTTTTATCCCAAATTACTTAATACCAGGTTTTGGAACCATTATTAAAATTAGAACTGTTAGTTATTTGACTGAGCTTATAACTAGAGACTTGTATGATATTATGTAATGAACCTTGTGTGAGCCTATTGACTAAATTCTTAGAGTTCTTTTGTGATTAACAGTTAGTATTTATTATCAACGATCGATTCAAAGGATGAACCAGTGGATCGTGGATCTCGAGGTAGGCTTGGATTGTCATCAAATCAGGTGGGAACTCTGTAACCTTCTTGTAATCATTAAGTTTACTTTATCTACGAGCATGATGAGTCTTTAATTTCTGTAAGCATATTGTTTGTAATTCAATGGGTATGTTGTGTAATATAAGTTGGGTGGTTTCCCGGCGAAGAGTGTTTGTGTTTCCCCATAGCTCTTGGCTAAGTTTTAGTAGGGTAATGCTACGTTGTTCGAATATTACCTAGTAGTACGGCTTTACGCCGGTTGATTATTATTACATTTTATTGTATTAAGATAGTAGTCCGGCTTTACCCCGGTTGATTATTACCTAGTAGTCCGGCTTTACCCCAGTTGATTATTATATATATTGTTATTATTATTATTCGGGGAAGCCACTCATGTGCATATTATACTTGATTGTGCAGTCTTAGTAGTATGACTGGGTTACTATGATCTTGACTTAGGAATAAATTCTAGGTTCATGACTGGATATGGTTATTATTCTGTGACTTCGGTATACAAATAATGATTGGGCCTTTTGTGAACCTGTTGTGCGGGGTCAGATCATAGTAATCAAAATCTTATTATATTCTAGACTTAGATGGTGGAATTTGGATTTATGAAGTGTACGCATTCCACAATAATATCTTACAGTACCTGGATTCATGCTATCATTTGAGACTGGAGTTATTCTTAGCATCTTCTTCTCCATTGAGTGAGACGAGGTTAGAATAACATACGTTTAGGTTGTTTAACTCTATTCTCGTAGATCCATCCGGTGGTGGATCGTTCATGGATATTGCCACGATGGACGCAATATCTGGGGAAAAGAGTTGAAGCAATCTTCTGCTTCGTGTTGTGTGTTCTAATATTCTGTTTTAACTTCATTATCTTTTAGAATTGTGATGCATGTTACTGATTACTCCTAGGTTATATGTTTCCATTGGGCACCCCTTTGGGATGATGTGCTCACTCGTTCCCACTTCAGTTTCAGTAATCAGAAGAAATGGTGCGCGAGAAGATATCCGTTATCGTAGCTTAAAGCTTTTTGCGATGTAGAGATGTTACGAATCTTTTATATATCTTTATTCTATATTTGTTCTGTAAAACCACACATTAAAATGTTCATATCACAAGAGAGCTCTTCATTTATACAATATCAGAGTGTATGGTTTGAAATTTGGTATTAGCTTATGTAACTGAGTTTCTTAAGATCGGTAATATAGGTTTGAAGCTTCAATTATGTTGTAATCCTATCAGATAAGCAGGTGATTAGGTTGGGGCGTAACAGTGCGCTCATCGAAGTCGAAAGCGCAGGGATACTGAAGAAACAAAGTGAACTAGGGTTAGTTGCTTGGTATCAACTACATGAAGTTGGTTTAGATTTTGTATAGAGGCTTAATTCTGAGAGTATTCAATTCTGGACTAGGTCCCAGGGTTTTTCTACATTTGCGGTTTCCTCGTTAACAAAATCTTGTCTTGTCATTTACTTTTCTTTTCCGCAATTATAATTATTGTTAATTATTATAATTTAAAGTAAATCACACAAACATTAACTCCGCTTTAATTGATAGTGATCCTATAGAGTTTGGTTAAGTCCGAACCTATTATCAAGTAATCACAGTTTGATTGTCGTATTGTCTCTATCTCGTATCCATAGAAAACCACAAAAAGTGTGAATACCGATTTTTAGTATTGTCTCGACTTTGTCCATAGACAATCACTTTCGGTAAGAGGACTTATTTGTGGATAAATTAAAGATTGTGGTGTATTTGGGTACCCACGTCTTTTCATGTTGTTCTCTTGGGAATGACATCAAATGGGGGAGAGTTCTTAAATGAGCTTGTGCTTAATTGTTATATCTTTGTGGGGAGAGCGGTTGTGGAATTTGTAGGGATTAACTTGTATCTTAATAAACACCTTGATCAATACACTAAGTTTCGGCTATGTGAAATCATCTAAAAAGAAGTTGATATGCTTCTTTAGTCATGAATTGTCTTTTGAGAATTCATAATGATCCCATAATTTTTGTACCTTTGCCAATTTATATTAACAAAAATGGAGAGAATTACTTAGTAGTTCACACTACATACATATGTTTATGGATCATTATGTAATTAAGTGGGAGTGGATTCCAATCTATAGGTTTACCAATTGTATAAAATATGGAAGTCTTGACTAAGGGGGAATGATAATATCACCATAATATTATTTCAAAGTTATGATACAATTGGACTTTGATTTAAATGATAATACTATGACGCTGAATAACAATGGTTGAGAGCATTAGTTTTCTTATTGTTATTGCTACGGATCTTCAACAACAATGATGCCGAGTTGAACACGTTCATGATCGATGGAGAATTTGAAGTTACAAAGAATTCAAGGAAGTTGAAGAGCCAAGGCAATCAAGCATGATGGATCAAAAGCTATAAAGTTTATTTATTTTGTAATCCATATGTATTGATAGTTTTGTCACTAAAATTTACAAAGGGGGAGATTGTTAGAGCATTGCTTGGTCGAACTCGCAAGCGTTGCTATCTCAAGCTTGTTTGTCAAGTTTAGTTCATCAAAACTATATTTTGATATCTAGTTTACTTATAGCTATGTCTCGGGTTATGATAGAAGTGTGTAGTTGAGTATTAGACTTCAAGGTGATCACCATTTGAAGAAGAATATCTACTGAAGAGATTGGAGGAACTTCGATGACAAAATATATATGGAGACTAAAGATGATCTATCATTCAGAAGTTTATTCAATTCTATCTACTAATGAAACTAAGTCGTATAGTTATATAGACGTTTATGTTATACACATTTGAAATTTCGAGTCGAGTTTATCTCGTTTATATAATTCTCGAAATATGAGTTTAAAGCTTAGAATGCTTCATCATCTACTTGAGAACTTTAGTTTTAAACAATTCATTTGTTGGAAACTAAATATCAAGTCAAGATGATCATGTAAAAATTAGCATGAGCATCTTACATGATCCGTGTGACACAATCATTTGATGTTAGCTTGGGATGTTTCGTATTGATCAAATAATCACATGAAAATTACTTGCAGCTAGTGGTATGTGTAAGATTACCATTATCGTCTTCTAAGGATGTTTCAAATCGATTAACGAGAATATTAGAACTACTACCAATGTTTGGATACAACACAATATGCGCAACAATATGCAAATTGTGAAGTGCTAGTTTGAGTCTGGACTTGTTTGCGAACTGTGTTTGTGAACGAGTTTATCTGTAATGGGTCCGGAACTGTGGTTTGCGAACGACAAAACTAGGCAAGGTCCAGAACGGTAATTCGCGAACTCAATTTGCAAATTCAGTGGTCAGGTTCTAAAATCGGTAAGTATGAAAACTTGTTCACATACTCTGTATGAAAACTATTGTGTTTATACTCACGAAATTAGGTTCGTTTGCAAACACTTTTTGCGAACTAAAGTCCTTGGATCTTGAATGCGTTAAGGTATGCGAACTCCGTTTGCAAACCGTGGCATTATGTTCATGAATTGGTTCTTGTATACGTAATTTTTACACTTACAAACCAAGCCAAATATGTTTCAAATGATTCATACATATTTCTATGAGATAGTGGACATTTTGAAAAACTCTCTTAAAACACATTTAGATACTTATGTTTACCTATCATTCTAATACCCCGACATTCGGCAGTGGTTGTCCGAATGGAATATAAGTGATGATTGTCCTTTCCTAACACAGAGGCCTTTTCATCACAATTGGCTCAAGAGTTGGCAGAATGCTTTGCAGTTAAGCGTGCTCAGGCGGGAGTAATCCAGGGATGGGTGACCACCCGGGAAGTTTCTGCTGGATCACCGCAGTGATGCCCGTTGAAAACCCCACACTTCCGAATGACCGCAGTGGCTAAGTGGGGACAATATCGGTGGAGGGACAGGTCATTACAAATGATATCAGATCCGACGACGGGTCACCTGCCGAGGATGAGAAGGTATACTGGACGGGGTTGGTCCATGTGCTTCTCATGAGGGGAAGGGAATGTCGGAGATCTGGGCTTGCGAATATATTTTGGAGCCGAGGACGACTTCAATTTAAGGTGGTTGTATTGTAATACCCCGATATTCAGCAGTGGTTGGCCGAATGTAATATAAGTAATGATTTGTCCTTTCATAATACCGAGACTTTTTCAACACAATTGGCTCGAGAGTTGGCATAAAACTCTACAATTAAGCGTGCTCGGGCGGGAGTAATCCAGGGATGGGTGACCACCCGTGAAGTTTCTGCTGGATCACCGCAACGATGCCCGTTAAAAACCCCACACTGCCGGATGACTGCATTGTCTAAGTGGGGCCAATATCGGTGGAGGGACGGGTCATTACAATCATAATTGATTGATTATTAGATTGAGTCCAGAAGTGTTAGATAAATATATCTAAGCTAAAAGTGTTCATATGGCTAACTTCGGTTAACTATTATTGAGATAACTTGTTATACACATTTAGGTACGGTTCATCCATATATGAATATAAGTATATTTCATTTGTGTGTATCAAGCTAAACCATCTAAAGGTGGAAATTCATCGCATAATTTTTAAGCAAACTTAGCTTGAATCTTGTAGCGTCCCCAAAGCTAGCAGCTGATTAATCCAAGAGATTAACTAAATAAAGAGGCATTAAGAATCTAATCGTTTACTTAAACCTTCAGTTTAGAAATCTGCTACAAAACTTAACCCAAAAAATAGCCCATCTCTGAAATATATACAAGAACACCTCTCAAGTGATATATATATATATATATATATATATACAATAATCATTTGGTTTGCAAACATAATAAATATAGCAGAAATTAACTAATTGACGAAGTCAACTCCTCGAAGCTTCCGCTGCGCAACTCTGATCTGCCTCTGAAACTGAAAGTGGGAATGGGTGAGCACATCATCCCTAAAAGGGGTTCTCCGTAGGAATAACATTTAACTTTAAGTAATCATTGGCATGATTTGGGAAACAATACATGTTTTCCCAAACATTAAAAGACAACCAAACCACTGAAATAAACAATCATTTATATGAACCTAAACGCCTTCTTTAGTTTCTGCGGTGACATTTATACACATGATAACTTTCTGTGGTGACATTTACACACCGTAATATTGATATCCATTACCACCTAGATAGTCTGTGGGTGACTGTACACATCCATAATATTGATGCGAATTCCACACCGATGAAAGCACAAAAGTAAAATAACTAAGGAGGGTATCCTATATACCATAGTTGGAAATTCTCATTTCCCAAAGACAATCATACAGACAAACAAAGCATTACATTTCCTTTCCACCCCTTGGAAAGACTAAAAGAGATAACAAAACTTTCGGAATTTAAAACTAAACAATGCAAGGAATACACAATCAGACAATGCATGAATTTGTTAAACATAAACTTTGGTAAAAGAAAACAACAATAATCGCAAAAGAGTTAAATATAGATTCCCACCTCTTTTGATGACAAGCCACGCCTACCTCGAGATCCACGATCCACTGATCCATCCTTTCAATCGGTCGTTGTTAATATAAACTAAATGTTAATCACACAAGAAGTCTAAGAATCTAGTCAAAATGGCTCACACAAGAATCATACAAGTCTAACTAATGGTTCTAAGCCCATTCATGTTTCTACCCTTTTTATTATCTATCTTTAGCATATCCAAGGTTTACTAATTTAATAGGTTGGTTCTATAGTCCATTAGCTAAGTCTTCTGAGTATCTACAACTTTGTAGAAGAAGCTAAAGGCCAATTCAGACTATAAGGGGTCCAAATCATCAACATAGGATAACTAGTTCTAAGACCAAGTCCATTGTGAGGGCAAAAGATGAGCTCGCTACGTGGCGCAAGATTAGGAGCCGAAGTATCCTCTATCCCGGATAACACTCTATCCCACATCTATTTCGGATAACAAATGATCATATATAATTGACGTTATACATCTATTTCTCCTTCTATTTCTGAATTAGATGGACTCTATCCCACATCAGAATTGACGTTATACATCTATTTTGGATAACACTCTATCCCACATCTATTTCTGAATTACTTTTCCAAATTGCATACATAAGATGCTAGATTAGTTTTAGCTAAATGCTTCATATTCAACAAATGATTGATATTTTGAATATAGAGAAATTTAATACATTTCATGACCAACAGGTGCATGATGAAATGCTCTAAAGAGGGGCTATGGTACGGATTCAGTCTCGGACGAACAACCATAGCTCAATATATTTCGGACTTACCAAGTAATCGGTCAAAAAACACGAACTCTGATCGCACGAGGTTATCGGATGCGAGCACGATCTACTCGGACTCACATGATGTTCAACCAGAGCATGAGCTCAGACTACCCAAGTGAATGGAACACGAACTCAGACTCAACAGTCCCCCTCCGAGCACCAACTCGGATAGCACTCCTCTCTAACGTTATCTCTTGATTTCTTTTAAATAGCTAGACGCTTTATATGCCTAAATGCTTTGGATCAAGAGAAATTTGATACATTTCATGACCAACAGGTACATGATAACATACTATGCAGCATGACTCTTTTATAGCGTCTATTTTAGATGGTCATTTCAAGACCAATAATCTTATGCTGTCGAAAACATTCATCTCAGGACATCCACGACGATGCATCCGTACTCACCAAGCTCACCGCTAGAGCTACAAAGCCAAACATGAGAAATTCTTATCTCTTTATCTTTGAAATCTATTATGTTGCAGATATCTAAAGTAGACAAATGCAATATATCAAGCTCACAAGCTACAATAGAATCTACTATAACATGATATATTGTGTTTAACTTCTTCGATTAACCTTTGATGGAAATACAAAGGGGTTGGAATAAGTCTCCAATACAAAGAAACGAGGGACACGATCCAATAAGCAACTATTTAGCTTAACAGCAGGCTAAGGAATTTGAGAGGCAAAACACAACCTCATGACAAAGGCTACAAAGCTAAAGGACAATACGCTCTCCTACCATTCTTGCCAGTCTAAGGACAAACAAGGAAGTTTCTAACTCATATATTGAATATATAAAAGCCTAACCAAGGCACAATTTTGCTTTAGAGCAAGCTAAGAAAATAGCTAGTCGCAAAGACTGAGGCTGATATACGTAATGCACTGGTACATCCAAAATTAAGTGCCGCAATCTAGGGCGCCTTCTCCACAACGAGCATCACATTAAATGATAATGCGACACCTTATCGCATGAAGCTGAACAGAAATTGTTTATTTAAAGTAAATTCTTTAAAATTATTAAATGCTTTTAACATTATGATGTATTAACATTTCATGTTTTGCAGCAAATCTCCATTATGGTTGGAGAATTCAGCTAAGTCGGATTAATTATCTGCATAAAGAAAAAGTCGGATTAGACGTAATTCGCATAAAGGCATGCTTATCATGCATTAGGAACTAGAATTGTGCTAGATAAAGTTAGAGTCAGATTAGTTGAAATCTGCATAAAGGCATGCTTATCATGCACTAAGGTTAGAGTCGGATTAGTCGTAATCCGCAATAAAGCTATTATTGTGTTTATGTCTTCTTGCAGGTACACTTGATGTATATATGGTGCATCTGCTAGTTATATATATGTGTTTTCCTGCAGGGTTAAATGGTGTATCGTACATATATCCTCCTCTTGTTCTATATGTATGTGTTTGCTTGCAGGGACATTTGATGAATGTTGAATGAATGTGATATAAATATCTTCCTCTTGTCATATCTGTGTTTTCCTGCAGGGTAACTTAGTGTTCTTAATATGAAATTTGTCCATCACGGATGGTAATTGGGGCATGATACCCATCCGAGAAAACATCTTCTCGAGATGGTAATTGGGGCACGATCCCCATCCGAGAAAACATCTTCTCGAGACCATTACGAATGGTATCTGGGTAAACCAAACCCCCGTGCGAGAAAATATCTTCTCAAAACCATCACGAGGGTAATCGGGCCATGAGCCCCATACGAGAAAACCTATTCTCAATGCCATATGATTTATTTCCATGTGATTGTTTTATTCATTATTTGGATCTGTTGAATGCATGAATTATATATGTTGTTTGCAGGTTCACTCACTTAGTATTGTTCCATCACGAATGGTAATCAGGATACTAGTCCTATGCGAGAAAACATCCCCTCAGGACCATCACGAATGGTAACAGGGGCATGACCCCTATGCAAGGAAACATCTCCTCAATACCATCACGAATGGTAAGGTGCTAGCCACACCATTCCATCCTCAAACAGGATGATGCGAGAAATGCTCAAGCTACCCGAGACGGACACATTGACATAGTGTAATGCCATCTCGACCACGATTCAGATGATGTCATGTACTTCAGAAGGTACCCTATAGTTGACTCACTTTAGTCCGAAGTGCGAATCAACTATCAGAGGTATCGCCCTCACGCTAGTTAGCGCCATGAGCCGACTATGGAGCAGAAGCCTTCACAAAGAGAAGCACTATAAATAATTTACAAATATATGTCCAACAGAGGAATATACTCGGCATCAGAAGGATCATTGAAATCCTCTTGACTTGTATTTTAAGAGGGTATACGGCCAAATGGGAAGCTGATCACTTCTCGGACTTATAACACATAACTTGTCCAAGGACGAAAGGGATACCACTATGGTGTGACCCTCATATAAAATCGCACAAACTGCAACAGTAAAACTGTAGCAAGGTACAAGCTACACAAATGATATATTCATAAAAAGGAGTTAGGGGCAAACCTTGACTTTGGCTTTCAAAAGCTATAAGCTCTTAAGCTTCCAAAAACCAAAGGGGGCAGTATATACCCTCAATACTTTCATATTGAGGCAAACAGTAAGCCCTCGGGGCAGGACTTCGGATTACGATCCGAAGGCATTTTGAGTCCCCACAGACACGAGCCTCCAATTGGAGCACGAAGTAAGACCTCAGACTCCACTCCGAAGGCATTCAACAAAATCTTATGTCCACACGATTTTAGGCAAACATTAAGTCCCCGGGGCAAGGCTTCAGACTACCATACGAAGACATTTTGAGTCCCGACAGATATGAGCATCCGATATATCTCGGAACCAAAACAAGACCTCATACTACCATCCGAAGGCATCTGATAAATCTTATAGCAGCACGATTTGAGGCATTTAGTAAGTCCTCAGAGCATGACCTCAGACTGCAATCTCAAAGTCATTTAGCAAGACCCCACAGAGATGTATCACACGCATAAGACTTTTTACACCCGTAGAAATCTACAGGATTCGAAGCTTATCTATCCTCAACTTATCTCAATTTATTTCATTTCATCAAATATGTTTTAGATTTGTTCAAAAACTTATCCTCTCAAATGATAACACGAGCATATATACTGAACTGTCATACCTTTAAGGAAAAATTCTCATCGCTCGGAGCAAGGAGAAAGCTACAGATGCAAAGGCAATCAGACAATTGTGAAGAAAGCTAACAGGTACCCATGATGGTCCCGAGAAGCACAACCACTACAAGTCGTCAAGAACTGATGCTAACCAAGCCAGACAGAGTTGGAGCACAAGTTTCCTAGGAGCAAGCACAACGCACGAGCCCAAGGACTGCCTCAGAACTTCACACAAGACCAGGGGAAAGTATTAATACTTTAAAAGATGGTAATATTCTTCTGCGAAGTGCCTTAAGCAACAAAAAAGAGCCACGAAGCTCGGTATTACACACCACCAACTGAAGTCATGAACCAACTCCATCAAAGAATCAAAGACCAAGAATTGAGAGCGACCTCGCACTGTTACTCGGAATCACAACTCGCACATCTACATCGTGTAGCACAGATCACGGATCGTGAAGCACAAGCATCGCATCAACCAACTCGGACGACTCCAACCAAACACTCTACAGAAGTGAAGTCTAACTACAAGCCAGGTCAGAACCAAGCATGTTCAGAAATCTCGCTCAGCCAGTATTCTCGCCCTCAAAGCCATACTGTTGTTGATTTGCTTAAGGATTATTGTTCCAAACAACCCTCAACCAAAGGAGCAAAATGTGAGGGAAAAAGATGAGCTCGCTACGTGGCGCAAGATTAGGAGCCGAAGTATCCTACTAAAATGCAACCATATCCACAATGTATACCCAACCACTTAGTCTTATCTTATCTAGTCATCCCTAAGGGCGTATATGTAATTTAATGTAAACACCTACCTTATAAAATAGAAAGAGGAATAAGTTAAAAGGGATGGTCAGTTAGCTAAGGCTAGCCCCCTCTCTCTCTGATGGCCTCCATAGGTCTTCTTCTTCTTCTTCCTTAGAGCTCCATGAGAGCCTCTCCAATGGAGATCTTGTAAACACCTCACAACATAGTAAAATCCGTGGATGTAGGTCACAATTGACCGAACCACGTAAAAAGATATGTCTCCCTTTACATTTCTGCACTTTATCTTCTTTTATGTGTGTTAATGTATGTTTTGATGGTTAAGGTCATCATGGGTGTAGGCATCAGAAAAGATGCAACTACATCCATTAGACCAGCCCATAATCCTAAGGTCCAGTCCATCTGAGCAAACTAACAGTCTCTAACGGTCAAAGGAAAACAACAGTCAACATGTCAAGGTCAAAGGGTCAAACTCTGGTCAAGGTCAACGATCTGGTCACACGAGTCAACTCAGTGAGTTGAGTTAGGCTCAGACTGAGTTAACTCAGTCAGATGATCTAAGTCAGACAAAAGTACAATTGAGTCAGACTGAATAAGTTCAGTTAGACTGGCATAAGGTTCAGGCCTGAGCCACAAGCACAAGCCAAAGATTCTACCACACTGCAACTCTAATCCTAGTTCAATTTCACCATCCTTATTCTAGCATTGATCAATATACAAATAAATTCGCTATAAGAGAATTCAACAATTCACAACTGAAACTAAGTTTACCTGCAAAAGAAATAACAAGCTTTCACAACAAATACAATCTACAACTCTAAATTCACCATTCTTCATGAACTGAAACTTCAGAAACCATTCATTCCATAAACTGTTACGAATACAACCCTCATGACTACACCAAAACAACATCACCATATCCATCTTAACTACTCCAGCACCACCAGCAATCACACTACTAGAACCCCAATACTCAACTGCAGTTCTTGAACTTTCATTCATATTCAATCTCAACTGCAACTCTAAATTACCAACCTCAGCACCACTAGCTTAATGCCATCAGCAACACAACACCACCACAGAGCCATTGTTCTTGGGCATAACACCATTTTCCACAACTGTAATTCAATACACAAATCTATTCTTACAACAACAGTTCCATTAACTTCGACACCAATATACAACTGCAAGAATAATTCTGTTCATAAAACAGAACCACCCCTGCACATTCACATCTTCTTTAAAACCATGTTCATTCTAACTCAACAACACTGACCTACTTCCTCCATGTCAGTTTTCTTCAACCATTCACTAGTCAATAACAAATTCATCAACACATCATAATGACTGAAAATAAATTCATTGGGCCGAACGACCGGAGGTCACGAAGGGCAGGGAGTCCTTTTATGGCCATTTTTTTTTTGTCAAATGAAGGGTAACAAAAATTTCAATTTCATAAATTGGAAAAGAATATTCCTAAAAGATTCCTGTCACACAATTTTATTTGGTTACTTTCTCTTCACGGACGAATTTGCCCTCCTCATTACGCATCTCTTTCTTCTCTTCGAGTTCTCCAGTGTACTTCAACATCGTCCCCGGTCACAGTAGCTCCTCGACCACCAGCAGAGCTAGACCACAACCGTTACCATCGCCGCCTCCAACACCATCACCTCCATCGCCACCACCACTAGCTACACTAACCCAATCTTTCTCTCACACCAGAAATGCTCCTCCATTAACAAATTTTTGAAAAACCCTAGAACTGAAATCTGAAATACTATTGATGAAGATGGTCGTTCAACTGATGATAGTTGGGTTTTCATCTTCTTCATTAGGGTTTCAGTTGAGATAGAGAATTGAGTCGGGAATTGAGTCAATCGAATCACCAAAGTTACTCAAAATTCAAATCAGGGGGTTTCAATCGAATTACTCAATTCAATCTATGTTCAAAATAGCTGCTCAATTAACCTTGATTCGTTTTGGCTAACGAAGGTATGTGTTAAATTTCCCAATTCCAATCTTCTATATTACTGCAAAACTGGGAAATTTCCCAATTTCAATCTTTTATAATACACCAAAACTGTGTGTTATGGTTTTGAATTTGATCGAATGTTAAATTGGAAGAGTGGATAGTAACGAACTGCTTATGGTACTCCAGTAGATGTTTGATTTTTCTTGAAGATGACAATATTAGATTTGGTTATGTCATGTCACAGGGATCCTTTTTTCTGATTCATATATATTTATCTGTAACTATATCGATACCTCTTTGTGTACCTATATAGATACATGGATTCATCGCACGATGACTTACGTCGAAGCCCAAGACTTAATGAGCTGCAGGATAGGCAAAAGCAACTGTGGCGTGCTCAATATAAATCAAAACAAGAGAAAATGACCGAAAAGCAAAAACAGGCGTTCAATGAAAGACGGGTCTTACTTATCAAAAACGGAAGACAAGAATGGATGAAGCCAGTACAAGCTGTAAGTTTACCGATTCAATAATGCCCATCACATACCCATAAGCAAGGATTTTACAATATAAGCTTATTATAGATAGCTTTTATACATGTGCAGCAAGTTTTCAAGAGTCTAACTCAGCTGGAGCACATAAAGCAGAATCGGTCTTGATTCGTCGCCGAAGCCCAAGATTTATGGGATGCGGAAACACAGCAGAAACAAGTGATCAAGGTAATGCTGCAGTTAGCAGATTTAGTTGCCGAACTTAGTTGGATGAAAACCTCATCGCACAACCATAAGCAAGGATTTTGCAACATAAGCTTATTATATATAGCTTTTTACATGTGCAGCTAGTGTTCAAGTGTCTAACTCAGCTGGAGGATTCATTCCTCGCCGAAGCCCCAGATTTATTGGACGAGGGAACACTGCAGAATCGTTGGATCAAGGTAATGCTGTAGCTAGTAGAATTAGTTTCCGAACTTAGTTGGCTGAAAACATCTTGCACCGTATTAGTCATTGGATTAATCTATTGAAGGCCAGGGAAACATAAGAAACTCATAATCCTCGAACGAAACAGGATAAGCAAAAAAAAAAAAATGTCTTAGTTTGGTCGATGCATCCAATATCTTTATTGTGGATAGGATCTGTATTATGAAGACCTAATTATCTTAGTAAATCGTTAGATTCATTGTGCTGATAAATGACGCCTCATTGTTTTTAAACAGGGTGATAATATTAACAGTTATATTTGGTTTTTGTGCTTACTGTTAGTTTTGCCCGTCAACTGTGGTTGTTAGGTGCCTAGCATATATCATCTGGAGAAAGTTTTCTTCTTCTTTTTGTATGAGTCAGTAGTAATGGTGTCGGCATTACTCATTCGTTGACGAAAACAAATTCTTCAGATGTTGGTTCTTAGAATCTATAGACAACCTTTTTTACTAGCTGATTTGAATCTCCACTTCCTTCACTGTAATAACTGTCAATCCTTGGAACTGATCAAATTTACATATATTGTTATGGAACTTTGTGGTTCGGAAAATAAACATGTCCAAAGAACAGCTGGCCGGTGAACGAGAGAGGAAGCGTGTTCGAGAAAGAACCCGTCTTCTAATTATGACAGAAGAGCAGAGGTCGATTGAAAGTGAGCTTTATCGTAATCGAAAAAAAGCCGCCAAGGAAAAGCTAAACCTTCCTTCAACATCTATAGTCAACAATGATCCGCACATATCGGAAAAACAGCTGGCCGGTGAACGAGAAAGAAACCGTGTTCGGCAAAGAATCCATCGGCAAAATATGACGGAGGAGCAGAGGTTGATTGAAAGAGAGCATGATCGTAATCGATACTTAGCCGCCAAAGAAAAGCTGAACTTTCCTTCATCATCAGCAAGCAACACTTCATCAAACTTATTTGAACACGTTATGCATGAACATGTACAGGCAGAAGTTGAGAGACTTATCGGTGGCATCTCAACAGTAGGAATGAATACCAACGAAGGCTATATGGAGTTGGGGCCTGCAAGCAGAGGTAAGTTTTATGTACTTGAATTTTTCTATTCCTAAACTTGGTGAATCAAGTAGTACTGCAAGAGTATATTTTCATTCCTGGAGTCCAACCAGCAGCATAATTAACTTAACTTAAGCATCATGTAATTTGACTATCAGTAATTAGTTAGACATCGATCCGGGTCCAATCACACACACGTTATAGTTCTCCCACTCCACGTTATATTTTAAGTTGGCAAGGTAATGTGAATCAAGCACACACGTTATAATTCTCCCACTCCACTACAGTGTAGCTCTATCATGAAAGTAGATAGTGGGGCCGTGAGTTAGGATATATAGTGCATGTCAAAATCTATGCAGGGAAACGAGTGCATGCAACATATCATACGCTTTAGAATAGGACAACTTGAATCAAGTTTTAAAGATGATTGGTTTCAATGTGGGTGTTCCTCTTGTTTTTAACAAATTTAAACTGAAAAGATTATCAGTAAAAGCTCCCTTATGATGTCATTGGTGATTATATGGCACTCTCAGTCTAATAACACTTTCAGACTCTTTGTTTTTTACTTGAGACATCTTCTGGTTTCAATTTGGGTTGTTGAACTTTAATGTAATGAAAGTTATCTGAAATGTTTGGTTGTTGCAGTCATTTCATTCCCATCCATCACCTTGTTACTACTCTTCATTAACAGGAAATGTAAGAAACAGGAAATGGTTCCAAAATTTAATCCGAGTAGGCTCAACTCGGCATGGACCGATCTGGCCTAGCCCAGCTCAGACAATGGGGTCTTACAATGAAAGAACCTTTTATTTAACAAATTTTGGGACATAACTCAATGATTTAGTTGTAAAAGTCAGAGTTATTAGGCTTCTTTTAGGCGATCATTATGTAACTTTTGGATCACTATGAAAGATTTCACGGATTTTAGGTTAAGTCGATAGATTTTTCATATTTGTTGACATATATTTTTTTTTTGATACTAAGAGAAAATTTTCAATTTGATAAAAATCTGATTCTTTATTTCACAGCTCAGAAAATTTTCAATTCTTTATGTTAAAAACGGTGTTTTGTTTTTCCTCGGTCCCGGCCCACCCCACCGTGGCAGTGGTGTTCTAGTTTAAATGAGAAGATGATTACCTCAAATGAAATCCAAATCTTTTATGGCTAGACAATCCTCTCTGCTAATTCAGCACAATTCCAATCAGCTCTGGAATACTCTTCTCTTACTTATACAATCACCATTTGTTCCATAAGTTTGAGCCTGAAACCCTAATACTCGATTTCATCTTAAAATCTCTAACTCAAATCCCAATTTTCAAATCAATCAAAAACTCATCTCTAATCTGCCACTTGAACCCTCAATTTCAACTCAAACCCTAATTCACTGAGACATAAATCATCACCTGAAATCTTGATACAATCTGTAATTTCAACATAACCCTTCGATTAACTTAACACTTAACTCGGATAACAATCAGAATCATCTAAATCGAACCTATCTTCTAATTTATCAAATTCCTCTATTTCTTCCATGTACCCTAACTCTTGAACTTCATCAAAACTAACTCAGGAAGTTAATTAAACACCAACCCGTTTGTTCTTCATCTAGCCATAGCTCTGTATCTTTCTAAATCTCAGAACAATAATCGAATCCTCAAACCCTAATTCTTGATTCTTCTCTGAAGTTTGAGAATCAAACTCTAATTTGTCTTATTTGCTTCCAACACACAGAACCCCCAATTAATTACTTAATTCCATCCTCAATTGCTCATAAACCTAACTTTCTTTCTTCGGTTCATGTCTTCTTCTTCCTCTTAAGCTGAGTCAGCAACAACCTCGACTCTCCATCATTTATACAACCCCATCACCGATTCTCTTCAATCAACTCTCACTCTCATATCATAAGTCTCTCACAGGCGAAAAACAAAACAAAGAGAAGAAAGAGAAGAAAAACAGAGAGAAAGAAAGAAAGAAAAGAAATAAGAAGGAATAAAAGAAAACTGGTTTCTCTTCGATCGTCTTCTGGAGATAAGACCGAGAAAAGATGCTAAGGAACCCACGAGATTTGATAAGGGAAGGCAAGACGGTTTATCCTACAAAAAGACTATTTTCCCCTTCATACTGATAATATCTTCTTCGTCCAATATCCGAATGACACGTTCGAGCAGTCCATTCCGCGTAACTTTTCGAGATCTAACCAGCGGTATTAATTTTGTATCTATTTCATTGTTAGATTAATTTATATTAATTAAAATCCATATTAACTAATCGAGTTATTAACGACTAAATCGTCTCTTGACTGGTTTAATAGTGTTGACGAGCTTGAGGGTCCTTGCAAATCTTAAATCAGGTTTTTATCTAATAGTGAATATTAATTTCTTTGTTAAAAAGCTATCTTGGCTTTGATTGTAAGAAACCCTGATTTGAAAGACTATACAAGGAGAAGCTCTAGTATCTGAGAAACCTAATATCGACACTTTCGTGTGACCTAGTTGCAAACTAGAGTCGATTCTCTCTTAACCTAGGTTTCCAGTTCTTCTGAAAACCATTACTAGGTTTAACGACTTAAAAGACTTCGCTTAGGATTCATGAAGCAAGGTCCAACTATTTTCTTTGTAGTTGCATATCCTGATCTTACTTTTTCTATCGTATTGAGTTTAATCTTCTCTAAGATTTTCTCGAGATTTATCTACGACAGGTAAGATATAAAAAGTGATCACAACAGTTTCTTCGTCTCAGTCTCTTGTGATTCCGCAATAACTTCTTTTGTTAATCAGTTAGGTTATTATGAGGTGACTAATATTCTAGGATTGTCTTCGGAAGGCATAAGACCAGATTATTAGTTGTGTTTCCTGTTCACCTTGATCTTTATCTTAAGAAGGAAACCAAAAATATAATAGACTTATTTGTGGGAGATAGATTTGTTTATAGGTCTTCGACTTTAGGTCGTAGCAACTTCTAGGTTGTAAAGGAAGTCAGCTAGGGGAATCAAGTGTGCAGGGTCTTACGAGATTCAAGAGGCGTAAGGAACGCGACTGTACCTTAATCGGTGTCAGACTTGGTTATGGCTCAACTACATTCCATTCCGAAGTTCACTTGTAGTAGGCTAGAGTCTGTAGAGGCTTAATATAGTGTGGTTTTCAAGGCTGAACTAGGTCCCGGGGTTTTTCTGCATTTGCGGTTTCCTCATTAACAAAATTTCTGGTGTCTGTGTTATTTCTTTTCCGCATTATATTTTTGTTATATAATTGAAATATCACAGGTTGTGCGTTGTTCAATCACAATTGATAAATCTGGCCTTATTTGTTGAATAGAACTTGATCGACACTCGGACATTGGTCTTTGGTATCATCCGAGTTATTCTCATACCAATAAAGTTCACAGATTCGTATCTATTTGATTTACTGATTGTGTTGAGAAAGAGATAAAGCGCTTTGATATCTTTTTTGATTTATTTTTCTTAAGTTGATACTCTCGGAATTATATTGGAGTTTAGTCCACACAGATTGTCAAAGTAAAGAGACAACCTTCAAGTTTATACTCTCGGAGGAGGGACAACCTTCATCTTGAAAATCTCGGAAAATACACATCAAGTACAACAATGATCCGGAAATGGCTGATTTCTTAGATTATGAGATTGATTTTTCCCAACTCAAAGTCAAACTTATAATGATGATCTTTATAGCCAAATCGTGAACATGAATAGATCCTAAGAAACCCAATGCAAATAGTACCTTCCAGATCATGTTTAATTTCATTTATTAAGGTTGAAATCATCAATTTTTTTTTTTTTACACCCAAGTTCGATGAACCAGAGATAGGTTCGGCATGAAATTATCAGCCGAACCTAATTGTTATGCTACATAAGATGAACAGTTCGGCTTACTCGAAGTACAATAGTTATTGGCCGAACATATATTTTTTAACTTCCGACCTACTTACTAGTTAAATGTTTGGCTAATAAGAAATTTTCGTTATAAGCCAAACCTTACTCTGAGAGTTTTGAACAAAACTGAAGTAAAGTTTCAGGTTTTACTCTAAATATTGTATCAGTCGAACCATATATCTTCCCAAGTTCGGCTCATATTCAAAAAATCGTACCAACCTAACATGTTACTGATTTTCCACGAAACAGTTAAGTTCATACACATTTAAGGTTAAGTATTTTTGTTACGTATGTTTTCTATCGAGCAGCTTTTCTTAGGATTAATCAACCAAAAGAACTGGAAATGACTAAAGGTATTAAGAAAGTGAAGTCTACTAATGGAGAATACCAAGGTCCATTAAAATCAAGGATATTTTATCTCCATCTTCAATAGAACGAAAATACGAAGAAAACGCGAAAAGAATGAGGTCATTCCGACATCAGAAAAGAAGTTATGGCCAAAACAAAATCGAAAGACTTAGTCTACACAGAAAAGTTCGACTGGTAACTCCTCAGCAAGAGCCAGCCGAACCTGGAGCCTACAAATCATGATTTTTGAAGTGTTTACAGAGAGATGTTCAGCTGAAAGTGATCTAATCGAGTAGGCCGAACCGGACAACCACCTGGGTAAATTTAACTTCTCGGGCGACAAATGTTGGCATGGTATTAGCCGAACCTAACACTGTTTTGGGACATCTTTAGACGCGAAATTAACTTCTATCTCATGGAGATACGATCCCGGAAGGATTATAAATCCTAACTTTGAGGGTTTTATATAAGAAGACATCCAAATCCCTAAGGAGATATCTTTCGATCTTTATCATCTCTTTACACAACATTCTATCATTTATATTATCTTTCTCATCATAAAGAAGACATCCAAAGCCTAACATGAAACACATCAATTTTTGAGAAGAAAAATCAAGTTAGAGGTTCGACCTATAAACCGAATAACGGAAAACATGAACCATTTTAAATTACAAGTTCGGCTCATAAACAAACTATCGAATCAGCCGAACCTGATTTTTTTATAGAACCTGGAGAAATAGTGTCAGGTTCGGCTAGTAATTGAACTTTCGAAAAAACTGAACTTCATAACTTCAATGATTTATATATAAATACTAGAAAATTCGGCTATCGTTTAGAAATGATTTATCAGCCGAACTATTCATAAGCTCTTTCAGAACGAAGAACAATGAACACTTCGACTGATGATTCGTCTCGCTGATAAGCCAAACTTCATTGTAACCACAAAAAGGTCTAGTTTTTATGAATTAATCATATTTTATCACCATTAAAAAAATAGTAAAATAAGAGATGGTTTGTAGAAAATATATTTTTATCCACATTTCTGGAGAGAGTTCTTCGTTCGGTTGAATTTCTGCTTCCAATAATTCAACTTCTTCTTGTTCTTCCATTGGCGGATTAGAAGAAGATTTAGAATGGCTACCTATTGCAAGTTTCTCTGTGCGAGTCATTTTTGTAGTTGTATTTGATAGACTATCAAATTTTCACGATCAAATTTTTTGTGTATCGCTTCGCAAGTGGGGATCAGATAGAGAAGGAAGAAAATATGTTTAAGTTTAAAACTGATTTTAATCTTTAGGTTTTTAAATTAAGAATAAAGGAATTTAGTAATACAAACCTTTTAAGGGTATGTAAATCATTACATACCGATTAGACACCCCTTATAACACACCTCAGTTGGGAAAATAAATCTTTATGCCCTAAATTTTTTCCATATACCGGTTCTTTTGGTCGCGGAGGGGAGGGGGAGTGTTGAGTTCAGTTTTCTTGCTGTGGCATGGAGATTGGAAGTGGATTAAATTGGCCTTAAGGTTATGATTGAGAACTGCATATTTTAAGTACGAAAACGGACAAGAATGAACAAGAAGACAGCCATGACTTGGTTACTGCTTTAAACCACGATAAGCCGCCATATCATATGTAAAGGTATCGGGGTTGTTGCCGACAATCTTTGCCTTGGAATTAGCACCCAAACCATTCACTGCACGTCTGCACAGAAAGCTTGGGTCGCTATTGTACGTATCACATTCCCCTCCAGCAAACGCATTGGCCATTCCAAATTCCTCAGCCCCCTCAAGATTTATAGGAGCGGACTGGATTTTATTCTTGGACGCGTCCTTCAACGAAAAACACTACTCCCTGAGATGCATAATGCATTTTTCCTTTACTCAACCGACCTAAAGAAATTTGTTCACCTTGCGGCTAGATCAGGATGGGCCTCCTCGGCTTTTCATGCAGAAGCCCAGGCTCTGTTGCAGGTTAACAAAGTGTACCTCAATGGCAAGTGGAGAACACAATTAGGCGATGTAAAGCAAATTGAGGAATATATCCCTTGCGCGGTGTCAGTATATCAACAGGAGGCATAACTCATCTGCGGACTCTTTGACAAAAGAACATAGAATAGGAAGATTACTACATATGTCAAAACATATGCATGATCACATTCACAAGTCGAACAACTTGTGTAATATTTTTGACAGCCAAGAAATTGCTAACATGTTATATTACATTTCTTAGGTATTACAATTCTCTTTCCATCAGAAAAAACAAATACGGAGTAAATAAACAAAACCAAACGCATCTGCCATATAGCCATTGGATTCATGAATAGTTTACTTTTCTACAAATGTGCGCAAATTCAAGTTTATCATAGTTTCTCTGCACACATCGATCCAGCCATCACCACCTCCTGGTAAACGGCAAACGTTGAGAAAAGGATTTTTCTTTTTTTTCTTTGAAACATGAGAAAAGGTTTTGGCGGAGTTGGACCAATTTTCTTTCCCAGGCATGGAGATTGCAAGTGGATTAAATGGGCCTTGAGGTTATGATCGAGTAGTTTGAAGTTTGAACCAACCATCTATTAACACAATATCTAGTACGCGTACGTGTACGTGTAAAACGTGACTTGATTTTTAAGGTTGTACACGTTAGTTTCTAAATTAAGAGTTTGTTCTCTTTGGAAATACTGTATCTTGATGCCCAAGAAGCTCTAGTTGAGCCCCTTTCGTGTACAACTCTGTATATATATTACGGTAAAGATAGCCATATATATTACGGTAAAGATAGCCATAGTTCATGAATCCTGCTTCTTTGTTTATAGTTATCTTTACAAGAGAAGAGAAGGTATGGAAGCTCAACAATTTCCATCTTCTGCTATTCAAGGTGCTAGTACTGGTGTTGAAAGGATGCTTGAAAATCTACCCTTGATGATTGCGGGAGTATGGTCAGATGAAAGAGAGTTACAGCTTGAGGCGACTACACAGTTTCGGAAACTACTAGCAGTTGAACGAAGTCGTCCGATCGACGTAGTTATTCAATCGGGTGTTGTTCCTAAATTTGTGGAATTTCTAAAGAGAGAAGATTACCCACAGATACAGTTTGAGGCAGCTTGGGCTCTCACAAACATTGCATCGGGAACCTTGGATCACGTTAGGGTTGTAATTGAGAGTGGAGCAGTTCCTATTTTTGTCAGACTTATTGGATCTCCATGTGATGATGTTCGAGAACAGGCTGTCTGGGCACTTGGGAATGTTGCCGGTGAATCCCCCAAAAATAGAGATCTTGTTCTTGGACAAGGGGCTTTGATTCCGTTGCTTCAACAGGTGAATGAGCATGCAAAACTTTCTATGCTTAGAATTGCCACATGGACTTTGTCAAGCTTCTGTAAGGGAAAGCCTGGGCCTCCTTTTGAACAGATAAGACCTGTTCTACCAGCGCTCGAGCGTCTCATTCATTCAACAGATGAGGAAGTTATGACAGATGTTTGTTGGGCCTTATCATATTTGTCTGATGGTACGACTGACAAAATTCAAGCTGTTGTTGATGCTAATGTCTGTCCACGTCTTGCGGAGCTTCTAATGAATCCTTACCCTTCAGTGGTCATCCCTGCGCTTCGCACTGTTGGAAATATTTGTACTGGTAATGATATGCAGACACAGATCATTATGAACCATCAATTACTTCCTTGCCTTCTGAACTTGCTTACGAAAAATCACAAGGAAAGCATCAAGAAGGAAGCATGCTGGACCATTTCAAACATTACAGCCGGGAACACGGATCAGATACAGGCTGTCATTGCAGCTGAAATTATAGGCCCTCTGGTACATCTGCTCCAAACTGCTGAATTTGATATAAAGAAAGGCGCTGCATGGGCTATCTCTAATGCTGTTGATGGTGGCACCGATGAACAAATCAAGTATCTGGTTGGCCAGGGTTGCATCAGACCACTGTGTGATCTGCTCGTTTGTCCAGGAACTTGTCCTGACCCAAGAATTGTGACAGTTTGTTTAAAAGGTTTAGAGAATATATTAAAGGTTGGGGAAGCTGAGAAGAACTTAGGTACTACTGGTGGTGTCAATGTATATGCACAGTTGATTGATGAAGCTGAAGGGTTAGAGAAGATTAAAAATCTAAAGAGTCATGACAACACAGAGATTAATGAGAAGGCAGTGAAGATTCTTGAGACTTACTGGATGGAAGATGATGATAAGCCATTGCCCCCTGGTGACGCAGCTTCTGCTGCTGACTCATCTAAGGAGAGAAAGCTTGTTTCCCAGTTGAAAAGACCAACTCTTGAAAAACCTTCTGAAAATACAAATGGCATGGAAACCCAATCTGAAGTGGAGAGAGCTCAGTTAGAACAACCAGAAACAGGAGCAACGGTGGGGCCATCTGGGTTCCAGTTTCCACTTTTGAAGAAGTTGAAAACATGGCTTTCTTGGTAGTATGAAGCATTCCTTTCCTCCAACAGTTTACAATCTTTTTATTTTACTGGCGAATTCATAAGTATAATTTTTTTATTTATTTTTTAAGAATAACCATTACCTGGTTTACAAGATAGCCTATCCACATTTGTCTCACAACTGAGTTCACAAAAATGTATCTTTTGAGATTATTAGTCCCACGTTGTTCGGCAATCTAAGATCATGTGGTTTATATTCTTTTAGGGCCTCTCCACTCATTGCCAATTGGTTTTGAGTTGGATGCCCGTATTCTAACATTGTATCAGAGTAGGCTATTTGCGACGAGTCTTTGTCCGCGTCTTTACCCCGCGTCACCCGATTTATTTGTCCACGTGTTAGGCCCAACGAGGTTACACGTAAGGGGGCGTGTTGAGATTATTAGTCCCACATTGTTGGGCAATCTAAGATCCCGCGGTTTATAATCACTTAGGATCTCTCCACTCATTGCCAAATTGAAGTTTGCCTTCTTTTTTTTGTCCGTGTTTTTTCCGTCATGAGGTTTTATCCTTAATCTGTATCCACACCATCGATATGTAACGGTATGCTGACAATCTGTATCCGGGTTGCTGCTGACAATCTTTGCCGTGAATTAGCTCAAAATCGCGGCCAATGGCAAACAATGAGATTTTTCTTCGCCTGAATCATAATTTCCTACGTAACAAAAAAAATGATAGAAAAAATGGGTGGTCAACAAACAAGTACCACTGAGACATCTAAGAGAGAGTGAAACTACATAATCCGTAATACTAATTGGCGAAACCCTCTACTTTGTGTAAAAGATCTGTTTGCCATTGTATGTTTCACGATCACTTCTATGCTAGTGTGGACGAATTCAGTTTTATCATAATTTCTTTGCACTCGCATCCATCGAGCCATCACCACCTTGGTAAACGGCAAACAATGAGAAAAGGTTGTGGCAGAGAGAGTTCAGTTTTCTTCCCTGGGTATAAAGATTGAAAGCGGATAAAATGGGCCTCAAAGCTATGATCTAGTGCTGCACATTTTAAGTTAGGAAAATGAACAAGAAGACATGGTGGGTTGGCTAGCAGTCATGACTTGGTCACTGCTTCAAACCACAATAAGCCGCCATATGTAATGGTATCGGGGTTCTTACTGACAATCTTTTCCGTGGATTGTTTGCCGGAAAGCTTGGTTCGCCACTGAATGTTTAACATTCCCCACCGACAAACGCATTGGCCATTCCAAATGTCTCAACCCCCTCAGAATTTATAGGGGCGGCTGCATTTCATTCTCAGATGCGTCTTTTAAAGAAAAAGACTACTCCATGATGCATTTCTCCTATACTAGATCGGGATGGGTCTCCTTGGCTCTTCATGCAGAAGCCCAGGCTCTGCCGCAGGCTATTTCGTGGCTGACTTATATGATTTAATTTTATAAAACGTTGATTAGGATCGTTGAACTTCATGATAATCACATAATCAAATACACAAAGATTAGTTTATATGGAATGCCTTATAGCGCTAATTCGTAGTACGTCGGTCATCTTTTAGGCAGCGATAATACCTTGTGGAGGTCATGCTTTCTCCTACTTCATCTCTTACGTTATGAATTATCAATTCTCCGAACCCAATACCGATGACTATTGTGTTCCTCTTATAGGTAGAAGGAGGACCAAGTTCCTAGGGCTTAGTTGTAGCATTAAATCTCGACCGTCCATCAAATAAGAGATATATTAGGAATCTGACTCCTTATATAAACCAGATTATAGATATTTAGCAATATCCTAGTTATAACCAAGATTCTCACATGGGACAAATAAAGATAATTAATCTCATAATAAATTATCTTACATTCTCTCACTGGTCCATGTGATTATCTAGTAATGGTTAATTACAGAATTCATAAGGCGCGCGTAATTGCTAAACATAATACATTAGTGGTTAACGTAATACCTTGATTGAATAAGCTACTTATGCGAGTCATAGCGGTTGCACGTTGTCTTGTTATCAACATGTTCCCTTCCATGTACCACAACATAAACAACTTGCTCAACTAGGCCTTTAAGAGGAGTATCATAATGGTCCAGTGATGTCTATAAAAGAAAGACAATTTCTTTTAACATTCATCCATTCACATAAGTGTATACTAAACATGGATACATAAATAATTCAGAATGACATTAGTAAGATCTCAATAAGTGTTCAAAAATAAGCACATAAATTAGCTGAAAATAATCAATTACTCCCACAGACCAAAGATTTCAATTTTTTCTTAAGAGGTCTTAAAAGGTAACGGTCCAATAAGTGCATCTGCGGATGCAATTGTGCTAAAGCAATAAATGAACAAATATTGTTTCTGAATTGCTTGATTCACGCATATATACTCAAGGTTCATGCGTTTTGTTCCTTTTGTATCATATCGTGCTTTGATGCTGCGAAGCTAAGACGATAAATTTCAGCAATGTAGAGACAAACCTTAAGTCTCTAAGTATCGCAATCATAAATATTCAAACTCAATTGTGGGACTAGCATTAATGGATTCTTCATTTATAGAATCCATACATCCACAAAATTGAAGTCTGAAAACCCAATCAACTCTAGTTGGGTTTGCTAACTAATTATAAGACATAAGTTAAGATAATATCTCAAAATTCTTAATATCTTTCCCGTAATTTGCTCTTCGATTCTTAAGGCATTTAGTTAACATATCAACAACTTGTTATAAGTTTCATATCAGAATTAAGACGTAATGAAGATTAAATTTGTATCTTCTATCCAACATGAAATAAAATCTGTTAAATATTTTATTATCTCATGGTAAGCTTCATTAATATTCTTTATTTCAAAAAACATAGAGATATGCATAAAGTCAAGATCACTACTTGTAAGTAGTATGTCTTAACATACATGACCAAGAGTATGTATTTCTCCCACTGATCTTGAGGTATACGCATAAATCTGTAGTAATTTCATTCAAAACTTGAAACATTTATAATTTTGTTGAATTTCATATACCATTATGGGAGGCTGCTTAAATTTCATACTTTGATTTCTAAAAATTGTAGACTAAAATTTATCATTAGTAAAGGCTATTTTCACATTTAAGTAATGCAACTCGCCATATTGAGCTACTAATACTACTATGATAATTCTGAATAAGTCTTTCTTTGACACGAGAGAAAAACTTATTTATAATCGATGCATCATTTCAATAAAATCTTTGGTTGCAGTTCGAGCTTTATATCATACAGTTATGCTATTACACACAACTGTTTTATGTCGTTTGTGCAACTAAATTATATCCCGGACTTGACGTTCAACCGCTGATTTTATCTCACATAGCATCAATCCATTAACCAAAATTATTATGATACACATAATGGTTTGTGAACCAGAAACGGGGTCTTTGCCATTCCATATCAAAATGAAATAAATTCCTGTAAGAAAATCACTGAAACAACATGAACAACTTTCTTTCAATCTCTTTTGAGACCTTCTTAATGCTAGTAAATGTTGTTATCAGGAAATTTCTTTATTGGCGGTAGTTTTATTATGGAATATAAGATCAAAAAATTTGTGTTCTTTCATTATCTAACATTCCGACAATGATAATATTCACAATATCTGTAGAAATTTTAAATAAGAGATCGTTATCATGACCTCTTGAACAGATATATGCACGAACTCCTACCGATTATGCCATCACTAATGAATTTATATTTTCGGTTTCAACAAATATCATACTACAGTTAGAACATTAAATAATACCATTTGGATTACTTATAAAAACCAATGAAACAATAATAGTTTTCAAATTCAATTTTCATTCTTGGAAATGTAAACCATAACTTAAAGGTGACCTAAACTAGGTTTACAAACTTTCTAGTCCAAAGTGTGTCCTTGAAACTCCTTTATTCGGAAATCTATTTAATTGTAGAAAGAACATACATTCAGAGATGTGTGGAAATTATGCATCTCATTATGTTTCTAACTATTTCCATAAAAGTATGATTTTTCCTTAGGTAATAAACAATTTTATCTTCCAAAAATTGGACAATTAATTAAAAGTGTACAAAATAATCATAATCAACAATTAATAAGAACAAAAACTGAAAATTATAATACAGATAAATGACAATTAAGCTTAAAATAATTACATACCTTCAATAAGTTTCTCCTGTAGTAAAACCTTATCAAGGAACAATGTGAGACATGAAAAACATCAGTACATATTTTACCTTCTCATACACACAACATTATGTTTGTTTAATACCACACTAGAGTCACCTGTGGGCGAATCTCGTTCTATCATGTATTAACAAATTCAAATAATTTTAATGTTAAACCTAATACATCGGAATAATAGTCACCTGTAGGTAGCTATTATTTTACATGTATATGAAATATTTAGATAATCTTAATGCTTGTTTAAAAGTGTGAACAAAAACTACTTGTGAGCAGCATTGTTCCTATCGTTAAATCAAACTAAAAGGACTTAAAATATACAACACTTACCAGATAAGAGCATAGCATCACTGTGGTGATAACAAAACTATCCAGCAAACATGTACAATTGCAATTATCACACTAAGTTTTCTTGTGATATTGCACAGTCCCACTCAATGATATGGACATACTTGATCTGATCATAAATTTGGTTGCTTATAAACAATAATGAGTAACCCTAAAACATCAATCACGAACATTTATTCAAAAGCATGCCATACATAAATTATGAAAAAATATCAATACCCTATAATCGAAAAATATCCAAACATAATGAAATTTTTCTTAAACCAAAATCGAGCATGAAGCAAGTCTATAAACTATAAATATAATTCAATGATGAAATTTCGTTGAAGAAAAATTCTTTGATGCATCCCTCATTTAAATATGATACAAGCTTAAAGATCGTGATAAATAACGGATATATGATGAATTAATATGAAAGGTGTTAAATAGTCAATGAATACATTTTCAGAAATATGGAGAAATTTATCAAAAATAAAACCTCAATAAGTTTTGAACAACATAAGAAAAATTCGTAATATGTTACTCAACTCGATAATGAGTTAATTTATGTAAATTTTCTTTTATGCACTTTAAGAAATAACGTAAAATCATGTGCCGATTATTTAATTACCATAATGTATGATCAGATATTGTACACTTCAATGTTATCTTAAACATGTGAACTCAAATTACCTGTGGGTAATTGTTGTTCTAATACATTTAAGAAAAACAATATTATAAGCACTTGACATGATAAGGATTATGACTGGAAAAATTATTTGACATCACTATGGTGATAGCCAAACAACTCAAAAATAATGCCATAATAACTACTAAACATTGCCTTTACGGCTTGGCGTATTCGTGCTTGTAATAAAATTATTATTATTGCTAAGATAAAACACTCTAGTATCACTGTGGTGATAGCTAAAGAATATGACCTAAGAATCTGAAGCACAATAATTTTATACGTACAATTGAAATTATCATCAACATTGGGAGAAAAGTGAAACATAGTGACACAAGACACCCTCAAGATTCAAATCAGTTCATATCCATAATGTATGATCAACAATCATATCAGTCAATGTTTTCTTAAATACATGAACTCCAATTTTCTGTGGGTAAATTCTGTTCTAATATATTTAAGAAAAACAATATTACAAGCATTAGAAAAACTGTGATCATGGACAAAAGTGATTTGACATCACTGTGGTGATAGCCAATCAACTAAAATAATGCCATTATCACATGATATCGATAACTGCAAAACCTACATTTTACGATTTGCAAATTTATGCTTATAATAACATTATGATTATATTGAGATATAACACTCTAGCATCATTGTGGTGATAACTATAGAGTCCCATAATAATTTCAAGTATAATCTCATAAAATCCAAAAAGAAAAACAATAATCTGAGAGAAACTATTCCCTAATGCAAAAGCACACAAACCATATCATAACGTACACACAAACTTTACAGTGTCAAACATGGTTCGAATTAAAATATTATAATGAATTCGGTATGAAATCGCCTCAGATTATATGTACATTAGTTTTCAATAAAGCGGAAGCACAATAATGGGATCATATTTCGTTAGTAAAAACCATTCATAATTTCTTGACACTATTATAGAAATCAATTTTAATTATAGGTCTATTATGATTCTATAATAAATGAGCGTTTGATAAAAATCAATTTCAAATTCACACTACATGATTTTAACGGGCAGAAGTATAACAGTGGGTTCATTTCTTTATAGGAGACCCTCTCTTTAATAGCACATATACATTGTATACATATAAATAGGTTCCAACTATTAATAAATTTAGTTAACCTTAATCAAAATTAAGAAAGAACCAAAAAAGAAAAAGAAAAAAGTTACTATTGGTTCTGTTTAGAAATAGCTTACCGGTGAACCCAAAACATTAGTACACCATCCTTTCTTTATTTATTAAGACCCACTTTAGAAAAACGTTAATTTAAAAAAATAAAATAAAAAAAACCCACTAGAGAACAAGACTTCTAATTACAAGTCTTAAAACTGAACAGAAGAAACTTGAATGGATAGGAACTATAATGGTTTAGTCTTAATTCAGGAAGGGAACAGGACGAGAACAGTTCTGGATAGTGAAACTGGTAAGATTAGCATTGGTTCCAGGTGTCTACATTCAAAAAAGGGTATCGGTTCTTTACAATCAGGGCCCATTAAACAATATCATCTAACGTAAAACCACAGGCCCACAACACCATTTGTTTTCCAGCTTACGGAAGAGACAATCAAATCTAAAAACAAAAAAAAACTGATGCGGCGGAAATAGTTTGACGAGTGATTTTCATTTCAAGCGAGTGATGATGACGACCTTATAGCGGTAGCGAGATGTATAACGTCAATTATACATGATCACAAATTAAAAAAAACTACATTATTATTGCACGCCGTAAATGGCCGATCATGAGTTCTAAACACAGACTTTTGATGCCAACTATAAGATTTAATTTTATAGAGCGTTGATTAGGATCGTTGAACTTCATGATAATCACATAATCAAATACACAAAGATTAGTTTATATGGAATACCTTATAGCGCTAATCCGTAGTACGTCGATCATCTTTAGGGCAACAATAATACCTTGTGGAGTTCATGGTTTCTCCTTCTTCACCTCTTATGTTATGAATTATCAATTCTCCGAACCTAATACCGATGGCTATTGTGTTCTTCTTATAGGTAGAAGGAGGACCACGTTCTTAAGGTTTAGTTTTAGCATTAAATCTCGACCGTCCATCAAAGAAGAGATATATTAGGAATCTGACTCCTTATATAAACCAGATTATAGATATTTAGCAATATCCTAGTTATAACCAAGATTCTCACATGGGCCAAATAAAGATAATTAATCTCATAATAAATACATTCTCCCACTGGTCCATGTGATTATCTAGTAATGGTTAATTACAGGATTCATAAGGCGCGCGTAATTGCTAAACATAATACATTAGTGGTTAACGTAATACTTTGATTGAATAAGCTACTTACGCGAGTCATAGCGGTTGCACGTTATCTTGTTATCAACATGTTCCCTTCCATGTACCACAACATAAACAACTTGCTCAACTAGGCCTTTAAGAGGAGTATCATAATGGTCCAGTGATGTCTATAAAAGAAAGACAATTTCTTTTAACATTCATCCATTCACATAAGTGTATACTAAACATGGATACAGAAATAATTCAGAATGAAATTAGTAACAGCTCAATAAGTATTCAAAAATAAGCACATAAATTAGCTGAAAATAATCAATTACTCCCACAGACCTAAGATTTCAATCTTTTCTTAAGAGGTCTTAAAAGATAACGGTCCAATAAGTGCATCTGCCTCGGGAACTTTAGATAACGTTAGGGTTGTAATTGAGAGTGGAGCAGTTCCTAACCTTGTCATACTTCTTGGATCTCCAAGTGATGATGTTCGCGAACAGGCTGTCTGGGCACTTGGAAATGTTGCTGGTGAATCCCCCAAAAGTCGAGATCATGTTCTTGGAGAAGGGGCTTTGATTCCGTTGCTTCAACAGTTGAATGAACATGCCAAATTTCTATGCTTAGACGTGCCACATGGACTTTGTTAAACTTCTATAGGGACAACCCTCAACCTCCTTTTCAGCAGACAAGACCTGCTCTACCAGCGCTCAACCGTCTCATTCATTCAACAGATGAGAAAGTCTTGACATATGCATGTTGGGCATTATCATATTTGTCTGTCAGTGAAGCTAATGTCTGTCCACGTCTTGTGGAGCTTCTAAGGAATCCTTACCCTGCAGTGCTCATTCCTACCCTTCGCATTGTTGGAAATATTTGTGCTGGTAATGATATACAGACACAGATCATTATGAACCATCAATTACTTCCTTGCCTCCTGAACTTGCTTACGAGCAATCACAAGGAAAGCATCAAGAAGAAAGCATGCTGGACAATTTCAAACATTGTAGCCGGGAACAAGGATCAGATACAGGCCGTCATTGCAGCTGAAATCATAGGCCCTCTGGTACATCTGCTTCAAACTGCTAAATTTGATATAAAGAAAGACGCTGCATGGGCTATCTCTAATGCTACTTATAGTGGCACTGATGAACAAATCAAGTATCTGGTGGGCCAGGGTTGCATCAGACCACTGTGTGATCTTCTCGTTTGTCCTGACCCAATAATTGTGACAGTTTGTTTAAAAGGTTTAGAGAATATCTTAAGGGTTGGGGAAGCTGAGAAGAACTTAGGTACTACTGGTGGTGTAAATGTATATGCACAGTTGATTGATGAAGCTGAAGGGTTAGAGAAGATTAAAAATCTACAGCGTCATGACAACACAGAGATTAGTGACAAGGCAGTGAAGATTCTTGAGACTTACTGGATGGAAGATGATGATGAGCCATTTCCCCCTGGTGACGCAGCTGCTGCTGCTGGCTCATCTGAGGAGAGAGAGCTTGTTTCCCAGTTGAAAAGACCAACTCCAGAAAAACCTTTTGAAAATACAAATGGCATGGAAACCCAAGCTGAAGGGGAGAGAGCTCAGTTAGAACAACCAGAAACAGGAGTAACGGTAGGGCCACCTGGGTTCCGGTTTCCAGTTTTGAAGAAGTTGAAAACATGGTTCCAGTTTGGAAGAAGTTGAAAACATGGTTTTTTCCATCTTTGTAGCATGAAGCATACGAATGTTCTCCTTTCCTCCAACAGTTTACAATCTTTTTATTTTACTGGCGTCATGAGTATAATTTTTTTAATTATTTTTTAAGAATGGTCACCTGGTTTACAAGATAGCTAATCCACAGTTGTCTCACAACTGAGTTCACAAAAATGTGTCACAGACTGAGAAATTTGACAACCTATAATAGAGAGAATCAATGAGGATGTGCGTGACATTCGATTATATCACTCTGAAGTGTTGATGTTTGTGTTCTTTTTCTGTCCATGTTTTATCCCGTCATGAGGTTTTATTGACAACGTTTTAGCGAGGCTAGTTACTTAGCATGTTGGTTATCTAAAGATTGTATTCACAACGTTTTAGTGATGCTAGTTACCTAGTTAGTTATCAAAGGAAGATTTTTGTAATTTCGATTTTAACGACGCAACATATGTGCCAAAATATGTGTCCAAGGATGTTCAAATTCTTTGCATTTGCAGGTCTTTTGAGCATGACAGGTGCGTAGTGTACTATATTTTAGTATTGCATCGATACTCTTGTTTGGGTGTTTTCTTGTGGATATATAACATTGTATTACTTTTGTTTTTGCAGCTTTCATAGGGCGAATAATAATATTCTTAAAGAAATAACCTAAAGTAATGATTTTTGAGATTTTTAATATTTATTCCCTGATGTCACAAATTATTTATTTTTTGGATTTGACATATCTCTCAAATTAGAGATGGAAATTTTGTAAATTTTACGGCGTTGGATTTTTTATACACGTTGCGTAAAATAAAATCTAACAACTTATTATAAAGGGTTATTTTGGAAACATAACATATAAAAAAAGGAAAATATTACTCTTTATGGGGAAAACTAGAAAGGAAAAGACTTACAGGGGTAGTCAGATGAGAATAAAACCTTATTCCAAGAGAAGAGAACTTATTTAAACAAGATGGCGATATCTTCGCAACAACTTAGTATTCTTCAAAAAGTATGTGATGACCAAGAGCAATCTCTTTGCTCTTTGAGAAATGAACTTAAAGAAGTAATAGAGTCATCTATCGCTGAAAGAGATACACTCATTCAAGGTAGAATAACTTTAAGTGTAAAGGAGAATCAGCTTAAAGAACAATATTCCAAATTAGAAGAATCTTACTCTTCTCTTGCGAAGAAAAATGCCTTTCTTATTTCCAAAGAGAAAAATCTTCGGCCTCGACTTAAAGGTTTAGTTGGAGATAAATTTGATGACGGAATGGACCGTTGGGAGAATAATTGTCTGTCCTTGATTCAACACCTTATTTCGCAAAAGGAAGGTAGTCATAATAGTTTGACTGCCTTAATTATCTTTTCTTTGTCATATCTCTCTGAATTCTTTATCTTAATGAAATTTGTATTCTATCTTTCGCAGAGTCTGAGAAGAATCTTCATTCTTCCATTTCTGTTTTGGAGGCTAAATATGCCAAACTTCGCAAAGAAAATGCATTTCTCGTCTCTACTCTTACTGGTTCTCGCGACCGAGCAGAAAGAAGACATGATTATCTTGCTTATTTTAAGGTTATTCAAGATAGGAATCATCAGAGATCACTTCTTCGCCAAGTTCATCTCCGGGCTGAAGTCCTTGTAAATGGAATTTTATTGTCCAAATCTCTTCCTCCTACATAAATTGATCCTTTAGAAGTAGATGATGATGAAGTTCCTCGTCCTGCTGATAGTGATTATGATTACGAAACCGGTGCAGAGGATAATTTCTTGGAAGATGAAGAAGAGATTCCTTCTAAAGAAGCATCTGCTGGTGTTAATCAGAATGAGAAAGAAATTTCTCCTGAAGAAGTAATTGCTGGCGATAATCAAGATGCTAGTCAAGGAGAAGATCAAAACCGAAATGAAGGAGAGGCTTGCGAGAATATTGGCGAAGAATTTCTGTTATCTCCTGCTACTGAAATTAATACTGAAGCTTGAGCTTCTTATCTAGCTTTGTCTTCTTGAACTGTCTTATTTTTATCACTTTTGCGAGTTACATTTTTCAACCAACTTTGGAGTCAATTTTTCCTTTGAAAATTTTGTTGATGAGAAAGATAATGCTTCTTGTGTATTGATTCCCATACTTGCCTCTCATTATCTTTCTTACAAAAAATAATCTGTTACGGATACTTATAAATATTTTGTTTTATCATATGGTCTTATTTTTCCTTCCTAATTAAAGGTCTTATTATGCCACCTCTTGTCATTGCGACAAAATCGCAGGACGTCCTTGCACTTTCATGCAAAAACCCATTGATCTTGCCTTAACTTTTTCTTTTGTATTATGGCCTCTTCAGGAATGTTGCGACAATATGACAGGTCTAAATATTCTTGCGAAAATAAAGTCCCATGACATTGACGTCTTGAGACGAAATCGCAGGTCGTCTTCGCACTTTCATGCGAAAACCCATTGATCTCGTCTTATCCTTTTCTTTTGTATTATTGCCTCTTCAGGATTGTTGCACAAATATGACAAGCCTTAATATCTCTGCGAATAAAAAGCCTCATGACATTTGTGTCTTAAGACACTTATCAGCTCCCTAATGGAGGGTGCCGCCCTTATCTCCCCCTGGTTTCCCCTTCAAGGAGGCGTACTTCTACCATACAAGGTTAGCTCCTCCCATCCAGTCTTAACAACAACCAGTTGTTTTCGCAACCTCTTATCCCTTTTACCTATAGGGCTTATGGTTACGAGACTGCACCCTAAGTGGGGTTTTCTTCAGGACGAGTGCAGTATAAGCCAAGACTTGTCAAGAATGGAAAGGTACGCTTCAAACGTCCCTGGCATTCTTAACTCAACCGTGTACCTCGGCGCCTTGATCAGATCTGCACTCCTTGGGAGAGTCCTTATTACCTTAGTCGCCCAACCCAAGTCATATGCTTAAGCTGAGAATCCAAGGTGCCTCTCCCGGATGGGCTTTATTGACCCCAAATCTCCATGACTCAGGTTCCGGTGGCGGTGTAGCCTTTCCCTGAGCCATGCAACAGGTACCCCCTAATATGACGTACTTTAGGTCTTACATTTGCCTCTTGCGAAATTTTATTCGCGAACTAGGGTGTACGCCATAAAGGTTCGTCCCTTTCTTTTATGTCATTGTTCTGTGATTATCTTTGCGAAACCTTCTCACATCATGATCTTGTTTTGATATGAGTAATCCTGCAATTATTCTTTCAGAATCCATAACTTCTCAAAGATCTTACGGATAATATCTTTTTAAGTACAACCTGTTCCATGGTCTGTCTAATCTATGACCAACATCTCTTCCTTCTGGATCAATTAATCTATAAGCTCCCGTCCAACTATCTCCTTAATGATGTAAGGTCCGTCCCATTTTTTCGCTAATTTTCCACCATTTTCTCGCTGATATATTGGTGTTTCTCGCAGAACTAAATCTCCTGGTTGAAATTCGCGTATTTTGACACGTTTATTATATTCTCTGGCTAATCTTCGCTGATAATTCTCCATATGTTGTAAAGCTTTTTCTCTTCTTTCTTCTAATTCATCAAGTTTATTTAAAATCAAGCCCGCACTAAGATTTTTCTCCCAAGCTTCTCTTTTTGTTGTCGGAATAACAACTTCTGTTGGTAACACCGCTTCAACTCTGTATGTTAAACAAAAAGGTGACATTCCAGTAGCTTCTCTTCTAGTTGTATTATAAGCCCATACTGCATTATGTACTTGTTCGCACCATGCTCTGTGATGTCCTTCCAATTTCTTCTTTAATATATCTTCAATTGTTTATTTGTTGCTTCTACTTGCCCATTAGCTTGTGGATACAAAGGAGTAGACTTTCCACATTTTATCTTGAATGCATTAAGTAGCATTTCTATATTCTATCCTTCAAATTGTTTCCCATTATCAGATACCAACTGCACAGGAATTCCGAATCTGCAAATGATATTTTCGAATATGAATGTAAAGATATCTTTGTCGTGAATATGTTGTTCTTCCTTCACTTCTATCCATTTTGTGAAATAATCTGTTGCGACTAATAAGTATCTTCTTTGTCCAGATCCTGGTAAAAATGGCCCCACAATATCTAAGCCCCACTTTCCAAAAGGCCACACCCTGGTTGAAGATGACAATGGTGCTCCAGGTGCATGTATTTTCTTTCCATGCCGCTGACAATCTTCGCAACGTCTTGATTTGTTTTGCATCTTCATGCATATATGGCCAATAATAACCTTGCATTTTTAATCTATGTGCCAAAGATCTTCCTCCACTATGATTGCCAGCATCCCCACTATGTAACATTTTTAGCACCTTTTCTCCTTCCTCTCGTGTCAAACATATGAGTGATGGTCCATTAAAGGATTTTCGGTATAACAACCCATCTCTTAATTCATAATTTGTTGCACGACTTTTTAACTTGTGTGTTTCCAATCTATTTCTTGGTGTTTCTCCTTTCGCCAAATATGCATGAAGTTCCATTCTCCAGTCTGCGATATTGTTCATTTGTTCTTCTTCTTATTCATTGTCTATTATCATCACTTCCACGTCTTCTTCTTCTTTATTGATTGATGTGACAGAAGTTTTTGTATTTTTATGCATCTCGCAGTTGGATCTGTCATCATGCTTGAGATGAAAGCAAAAGCATCTGCGAGTCTATTATCCTTTCTTGAAATGTGCCTCCATTTTACTTTTGGAATTTTCGCTGACAATTCTTCAACCAGCTTCTTGTATTTCTTCAAAGATGGTTCATTTGTAGTATACTCTCCCTTTATTTGGCGAATAACTAGCTGCGAATCACTAGTGATCCTGGCATTTTCTAGTTTTATTTCTATTGCAAATTTTAAGGCATGTATCACAGCTTCATATTCTGTTTCATTATTAGTGGATGCAAATTCCAATCTGAATGAAAAAGTCGTTTTTATTCCTTCTGGCGAAATTAAAACAATTCCAACTCCATTTCCTTCTCCATTTGATGATCCATCTACCAATATCTCCCATCTATTTGGTTCTGTTAATAAATCTTTTGGATCTCCATGTTCTTCTTCTACATCCATCATTTCTTCTACTGCTCCATCTTCTTCTAAAGGAAATTCTGCCAAGAAATCTGCAACAACTTGTGATTTTGGTGAAGACAAAATTTCATATTTAATATCAAAGTGGCCTACTTGTGCATTCCATCTCTCCACTCTTCCTAATCTTTTAGAATTCTTCATCACTGATTCAATTGGTACTTTTGTTAATACCTTTATCTTGTGTGCTTGAAAGTATATGCGGAGCTTAAATGATGCATAAATTAATGCTAAGATTAACTTTTCAATCTTTGAGTAATTCTTCTCGGCAGTATTAAAAGTTTTGCTAATGCATAAATGGGTTTTTCCACTCCTACGTCTACTCGCAATAACACAACACTTAATGCATGCGACGTCGTCGCAAGATAAATAAATAATTCTTCTCCTGATTCCGCTTTTTGTAAAATAGTTGTATTCATAAGATGTTCTTTGATTCCTTGAAAAGCTTTTTCACATTCATCAGTCCATTTAAATTTCGCACCCTTCTTGAGTATATCGAAAAAATATTCGCATTTGTCTGATGATCGCGAAATGAATCTCCCCAGCGAAGCTAGAATCCCATTCAACTTCTGTACATCTTTTATTGTTGCTGGTGTTGGCATGTTACGAACTGCTTGCACATTTTCTGGATCAACCTGTATTCCTTCTTTTGATACAATTTAGCCTAAAAATTTTCCCGATGCAACTCCAATAGTACACTTCTCAGGATTCAATTTAATGTTATACTACCGCATTTGTTCAAAAATCTCCCTCAGGTCTTGTACATGGTCTTTAGCTTCTTTACTCTTTACTAACATGTCATCCACGTATACTTCTAATTTTTTGTGTATCCATTTTGCGAACACCTTCTCTACCATTCTTTGGTATGTCGCTCCCGCATTTCGCAAACCGAATGACATTTTCATGTAACAATATAAACCTCTAGGGGCAAAGAAAGCAGTATGTTCTTGATCTTCTTCAGCGAGAGGGATTTGGTTATACCCTTTGTATCCATCTAAAGATGATACCCTATCATTTCCCGCTGCGGATTCCACCATTTGAGGAATATCTGGTAACGAAAAACTATCTTTGGGGCAAGCTTTGTTTAAATCAGTGAAATCTATGCAAATCCTGATTCCTTTGTTTTTCTTTGGGACAATGACCATATTCGCTATCCATTCTGGGTATTTAGTTTCTATTATGATTCCCGCCTCAAGCATTTTCTGTATTTCTTCTTCTATTTGGGAATGGTAAGTTGTTGCAATTTTTCTTATTCTCTGTTTAAACGGTCTCACATGTTACACGGTCAGACCGTGATCTATTTTGTTTTTAATCAGACAGCTGAGGTTAAGGGGATTCCACCCAATCTAAATATAATGTTAGCCGGATGCAGCCTTTTTTTATCCCTTTAATAAACTTTCGTTCATTAAAATAAAAAGTAGTCTTCAAACTGAGTAGTTCCATAGCCACTTGAACTTGTTCAAAAACCCCTTTGAGTAAAAAGAAGAAAAAAAAACTGGTCCAAAAGCCCGTAATGTTTGGCCCATTTAGTGGATATAGGTGAACGTGTGGTCTTTTCAACGTTTTCAAAGAATTCATTCTTTGTGCGGCGAAAGCCCAATTCATGTGAACAGACCCAACTACGTAAAATAGCACTTTCGGACTACGTCCTTAATCTGGTAATTACGGGTCCGAACTCTATCTACACAGTGGGAGGGAGCATGTAAATCATCAGACTACTTGATCCTACCGACTTATCCTCTTTAATTGTATTCTGCGTCTAGGTTCACATTCTTGGATTGTCTCTGGGCCTCATAACAAGCTGTTTGTTCACTACTTCTCGTATTTTGGTATCAAATTATCAATGACAAATAAAAAAAAGAAAAACAAAAAACGCGTTTTGAACATGCATTTCCTGTATCACTCAAAGATTTTTAGTTCTGTTTTTTCTTTTTCCGATTCTTTTGTGCAGACTGCATTATGTTTTTCGCGAAGCCTCTTTGCCAGCATATCTAGACAATGCCTTGTCCAAACCATTGCAGCTAGGATATCAAAACGAAGATTATCCTTGGATTTTAGCCTAGCTATTATATCAGGCCGGTGTTACACTTCATTGTTATTAGTAAATTGTTTTTGATTCTTTTACTTTTGTTTCGTGATTCTACTTTTGCATCACAATTATATGAAAGCAAAATGCAGGAGTACCAAATTTCTCTTTTGAACAACTTGATCTCTTGATAATGAAGGCATGCATCAACTTTTGGACATGTTTTTTTTAATCGCATAAAAAGATTAAATGCTAGAGAATTATCTTTGAGAGTTGGTTTCAAGTAAGGTGAGACATTTTCCATTTTTCTTTGCTTACTTTTGCTCAAAACTTTATATTACATCCACTGTATTGTGTCACTTGTTGACAAAGATAATGCATCCTTTGATACTTAGGTTTTTGTGCCATCTACACTGATCTAGCACCCCAGTCAAGTGGTGGGACCACCTTCCCGCTGTAATCAAAGAAGATAATAGCCTTATTGGTCCATATTACGGAAAGAGCACCGAGGAAAGAGCACGATAAGGCACGTTACCGAAAGAACCCATGGAGGAGTATGGAGTTACCTCTGCCGCCTCTTTGACTAAGTCTTATGGGCTAGGTTTAGATTAGACAAAAACCGTTGCAGATTACACAAAAATCGTGGCGTATTCTTTAACGCTACTTCTGTTTTCAGATATATCTAGCATTCCAACTAGTAGCGAGATAGTTTCGTTGAATGAAGAAAATCAACTTTTCGTTGTTTGGTTCAGCGCAGATTGATTTATTTTTTGATCCGACGACTGAGATGGTTGCGCTTAGAGGTGTAAATTGGGACGGGCCAGCACGTTTATGGCACAACACAACACGTTAAAATTCAAGCACAACACGGTACAATACGTCACCGGCCCAGCACGGGCACAACACGTTTGTTTAATGTGTTGCGCTGTGCCATACAAATAGGCACAGCGGCACAGCACAACACACGGCACGTGTTAGCACGCGGCACAGCACAGCACAACACGCGAAGAAAACACGCTACGTCATGCGTAAAATACTACACAGTACATCACATTTGATGCATATTTCATAAAAAAAGGTCATTGTTTTAGCCAATTTCTGACATTTTATTTTCGTTATGCACTATTATTTATATAATAATGCATGTACTAACTAAAATATCTCAAAAATATTTATTTTGGAGAACATAAAATAAGTGTGCTAGCACAGCCCAGCACCACACACCACGTTTATTTTTCTGGCACAACACAGCACGGCACGCCATTTAGCACAGCACAACACATCACGTCTGAATTTCTGGCACATCCCAGCACAGCATACAGCACGCTAAGCACCCGACTTCGTGGGCTGGGCTGTGCCGGACCGGCACGTTTTACACCTCTAGTTACGTTGTTCCATTCAACACGGCCATGAGAAATGATTCAGAGTATTTTGATGCTAGACAAGAATTGTCATAAGACTTGGGAGGAGATTATTCTAGCTGAAATGGCCTTTCAATATAGATGCTAGATTGGAAGGTCATAAGACTTAGCCTTATTCCTTCTTCTCCTTGGATCATCAATGATGTAACATAGGGAGTTCAAATTTTTTGGGGTACCATCCGAGCTGAACAAACAAATTAATGCTTTTATTAGTTAGAGGAGGACAAAGAAATTATGGCGAGGGGGGAGTAATTCTCATATCTGTAATTCAGTCAATTAATGACTAGTTACACAGATAATCTTTTCTTTTCTTTTTTCATCCGTATGCACAGGGCATTAAATTAATAGTATTTAAATAATCACTTTTTTCTGTTGTTTGTTTTGTTTGGAAGAAGAAGGACCGTTGAGCTTGGTCGGTGACCTATAATACTAGCGACTATCACTAACCCACCTATGCTAGCTACTTTCAAATACTATACGCTGTTTTTGTTGGCTTTTCTGCTAGTCCCATCCTCATTTGGACATCTTTTGTTGTCGACATCATGAATGGCAATCAAATAACCCATGAAAAGGCGCATGGAACAAGTTGGCCATGTACCCTTATGGTATCTGCCACTCGGTAAAAGCTCCCAATTGGCCTGTAAATCCATTACAAAGTGAACTGTTCCGAAAAGAAATCATGCTTTTTGTTTAAAGGAATGTAGTGTAATCTTTATCATGCATCATTGCAATCAAAATATTCTCGGCACTGCACTACTCATTCAAATCATTCACCGGGACACCGACGGCCACAGCAAGGGGACCCGTGCTACTGAACTTCCGACCTCAACTACCATTCTCATCAAAACACGTGATAAACGTCGGAAAATATTTGTTTATGGAGTTGTGGTAAAGATATCAATGTCACCATAAGTACCATACAACAAAAACAATAATCTAACACTATACTCTCTACTCTACTCCACTAGCTAGTGCATGGCAGAGTCATTTACAACTCAGACATTTTTACTTCTAAACGTCTCAATGAACAGGAAAAGTCACTAGAATCTCAAATTTCCTTCATTGAAGAAGCAGGAAAAAAAAAGTGAAAAAGAAACTGAAGTCGGTAGTTTTTCTTCATCTCCTCTTCTCCCTCTTCTTGATTTTCAAAACTTTCTCTTAGTAGCTTTTCGGAAAGGATATATTGAAGCAAAGAAGAACAAGTAGAGAGAAAGATCTAGAATGATAGATATAGTCCATAAGGATTGGGTTTCTTTGATTCCTAAAACCTTACTTCAATGGACGTCAAATGACGACATAACTCAAGAGCTTGGAGTATTATGGCAACAACTAAGAGTACTATGTCTTATTCCATTCATGAAATTTGCAGTGTATGTTTGTTTAACAATGTCGGTGATGCTGTTTATCGAGCCGGTTTACATGGCTATAGTCATACTATTCGTAAAACTCACCGGCCGGAAACCAGAGAAGCGTTACAAATGGGAGGAACTTAAAGACGATGTTGAAGCCGGTAACTCAAATTATCCGATGGTTCTTGTTCAGATTCCAATGTACAATGAAAAAGAGGTAAAATTCATCTCCTCTTGATCATATATTCTTATTTTAAAGCTCATTACATTGACTTAAATGTGATTATACCACACTAAAAACACAAGCGTGGTTAAATATGATCCATCCCCACCAATATACCACACTAAAGCACAAGCGTGGCTAAATATGATCGATCCCCACCATAAATAAATGATTATCACTGTTGACAAATGAAAAGTGTGACTTCATTCATGCATCCATTATGAATCCACTTTGTTCAATCCACTTTTTCTTTAGTTGTTCGGTGATAAAGTATATTATTGCTTTATGTTGTTTTTTTTTTTTGTGATACAGGTCTATCAGCTTTCCATTGGAGCAGCATGTGCTCTTTCGTGGCCTTCTGATCGTATCATCATTCAAGTTCTCGATGATTCTACGGATCCAATCGTCAAGGTTTGGGTCCTTATAATTCATTATGCCGCACAAATTTTCACCAAAACTGAAAAACGGAAAATTACATATATTGTGAACAATTTTAGTATGCTTTGTTTTACAGGACTTGGTGGAAGTAGAATGTCAACAATGGGCAAGCAAAGGAATAAACATCAAGTACCAAATTCGAAGTAATCGAGAAGGGTATAAAGCTGGAGCTCTTAAAGAAGGATTGAAACATAAATATGTGGACATGTGCGAGTTCGTTGCAATCTTTGATGCTGATTTCCAACCTGATCCTGACTTTCTCTACAAAAGCATTCCTTATTTTGTTCATAACCCTGAAATTGGTCTCGTTCAAACTCGTTGGAAATTTGGTAAGCTAAATTGTAAACCAGTACTACTAGCAGGCGCAGTTTAATTAGACTTTTTTTTTTTGGGCTTAAGTACTTGGAGATGAACGGTCGAAAATACACCTAAATTTTCTATGCCCGACTGTAATATGTAATTCTGTACTACACCTTTCACCTGCATTATGTGGAAACAATAGAGGTTCAGTAAAATCTTGTCAATTCTGTCCATACGTACAGTTGATAGGATTGGGTACACCAAAAATTGAGATACTGTGTGCAAATGTGTGCAGTGAATGCGAACACATGTTTGATGACCAGAGTCCAACAGATGTCGCTGAATTACCATTTCAAGGTAGAGCAAGAAGTTGGTTCTTCCGCCTATGCTTTCTTTGGTTTCAATGGTACTGCTGGCGTTTGGAGAATTCTTGCCCTTAAAGAAGCCGGAGGATGGAAAGATCGCACTACCGTTGAGGACATGGATCTATCAGTTCGTGCTAGTCTCAAGGGTTGGAAGTTCGTCTACGTCGGTGCAATCCTGGTATAGCATTTGCATTCCCTCATCTGTATTCAATGGTTTTAACTGGCATTTATATTTTTTTTACTGATTTACTCTATATTGTATGAATTGTGAAAGGTAAAAAGCGAATTACCGAGTACTTTCAAAGCATTTCGTTTCCAGCAACACAGATGGTCTTGTGGGCCTGCAAATCTTTTCAGGAAAATGGTCATGGAGATCATTAAGAGCCAAGTAAATTTTATCCATATTTATTCATTGTTATATTTTTTTTATCTAGTTCATGCAAGAAATGAAGAACCGGGATGGTAATTTTACAGTTACTGTGTGTATATGCAGAGGGTAAGCCTGTGGAAGAAAGTTCATGTGATATACAGCTTTTTCTTTGTCAGAAAGATCATAGCTCATACCGGGACATTCTTGTTTTACTGCGTTGTTATTCCGACATGTGTTTTCTTTCCCGAAATCGTGATACCGAAATGGGCTTTACTTTATATTCCAGCAATAATAACTATTCTCAATGCACTTGAAACACCAAGGTAATTGTTCAATTCCATACGATTGCAAATTCCCTATAAAAATCATTCAAAGTTAACAAAGTGATATTTCAGGTCAATGCACCTTGTGGTGTTTTGGGTTCTTTTCGAAAATGTAATGTCTATGCATCGAACCAAAGGTACACTTATAGGTTTATTCGAAGCAGGCGGAAGGGTAAATGAATGGGTTGTTACTGAAAAAATAGGAGATGCACTACTCAAGTCCAAAGAGAACAATTGTCCTGCAGTAAAATCATCAAATAAATCAAGATATTCGGATTTTAGAGAAAGGTAACAAAAACATGCAGTAATGCATTCCATAACGCCAAATTGTAATTGTGTATGTAACTTTTTGAATGTTGCGGGTTGTTTACTTCGTTTGGTTCATGAACAGACTTAGCTTGTTGGAGCTCGGCATGGGAACATACATTCTAATTTGTGCATGCTATGATGTTGTCTTTGGGAAGTACTGGCTCTTCATTTACTTGTTTGGCCAAACAATAGCCTTTTATGTTACTGGCTTTGGTTATGTCGGCACCTTGAGTTCTCAATCTTAAGCTTGCTGGGTGGTTGCTAGCTGCTGGTAGTGGAAAAATTATAACCACTAATGTACCAACTGAGCTAACTATTCTGATTGACATCTGAAACGCTAATCCATAATGAAGATCCACTCGTAAACATTTCAAGGATCAACCGATATTGATAACTAACTACAAGTAATAATGTGAGAGTGTATATTCTTTCTTCTGCTATGCTTTTGTATATAAATTTTCAGCGCTTTGATTGCCAATTTTGTTTTCATTTTTTGTCAGACCTAAAAACTCTACGTATGGCCTCAATTAATTGTTTAATGTCTGTATGATCTTAAAGAAACATGTAGCGAATAGTCTCACATTGTACATGTAAGTGGTCTAGGAGTTAGCTGGTTCCTTCTTGTAACGAGTTAAGGCCAGGTGGTGGAACTAACCCACTGTAAGAGTCTACCAATTTGCACTTTAGCAAGCCAATTCTGGGCACTAGAAGGCGATATATAGAAACAAAAACCTGCCATCATCAAATGACCGATCAATTCTCTTCCCTCAGATTAGCTCTAGCAAAATTGGGGTTGTTGGAAATAGCATATAGTCCTAGGAATAATATATTAGAGAGAGTCTAGTCCAGTTGACTCAGTCATGTGTCTGTTTGGTCTTATTTGGGAAAATATATTATAGTTTGGTCCTAGAAATTATGGTTTGGTCCTAAGGTGATGTCATGGATGATGTAATTGTCATTTTGTAGTGGCAGAAATATCCTTTTAGATTAGGACCATATATATAGTCAAAAAGTAAGAGAGAATAAATCATTCTCAGATTTACTTTCTCTCTCCTATATTTTAAGATCAAGAATTTCTCTCTCTTTCTTTCTTTTTATATTTCTTCCTGCTACTGTTCGAAGATGTAAACAATTTTTTTGAAGATTTGATCTGTTGCTGCATCTTTTAAAGATGTTGAAGATGAACTCGTTGTTGTTGAAGATGAAGACGACGAAGACGACATTTGTTTGAAATTTTTTTAGATCTGAACTTGTGTTTGTTTGCTGTTGAAGATGAAGACGGCGTTTGAAGATGACGAATTCAAATCTGCTGATGAGGACGACGATGAACTTGCGTGTTGTTGAAGATGAACTCGTCAAATATGATTCTCTGCTGGTGTTTGTTGTTGAAGATAAACCCTAGAAATATGTTGATGTTGAAGATGAACTCGTCAAACCCTAGAAATCTTCTGCTGCTGATTGAAGATGAAGATTTATGTGTTTTGTTGCTGCTGCTTAAGATGAAATCGATGAAGATGATGAAGAAGATGAAGATTTATATGTAGTTCATTTCTGGAATAAAATCTGTTTTTTTAGGTTTTTATATGGAGTTCATTTCTGAATGAACTCTGTTTTTTTAGGTTTTTATATGGAGTTCATTTCTGGAATGAACTCTGTTTTTTTAATTTTTTATATGGAGTTCATTTCTGGAATGAACTCTGTTTTTTTAGGTTTTTATATGAAGTTCATTTCTAGAATAAACTCTGTTTTTCTTAGGTTTTTATATGGAGTTCATTTCTGGAATGAACTCTGGTTTATATGTTTTCTGAAAAAATAAGTAGAAATTAACATGAGTTTATTTTGACGAATGAACTGCTACAAGAAAATAAGTAAAAATAACACGGAAGGGTACTTTTGTCTGTTTTATATTTTTAAATAATTATGGCCCAAACTGTAAAGGCGTTTTCCCAAAGGACTAAACAGACATGGGCCCACCTAAAAAAGGACCAAACGATATTTTTCCCAAATTGGTTTCTCCGGTACTCTGAGAATTACTTATACCCAAACTCGATATTTCTCGTTTTTTTTCTAATTTCTTCTTTGGTCTATTCTTAAAAGTACCATCATTTGGGGCATACAATAAAATTCTAGGGCATACAGACTTATTATGCCATCCAAAGATTCATGATAGGGGGTGTCTAGTGATGCTTAAGTTACTGTAATACCCTTATATAGTTTAAATTATATTATTACCCTTCCTCTAAATTAAATTCTAATCCTAATATCCTCCCACTAATTAACCATCCTCTAATTAACTACCCTCCCACTAATTAACCATCCCCTAATTAACTACCCTCCCACTAATTAACCGTTACTAATCAACCCACTAATTAACCCATTTAATTCAAAACTTAAAATTTTGTAGTGATAAAGGTGAGAATGATAGAGAAAGAGGCAGAGGCAGAGTTTCTTATTGATCATTAGCTGGGTTACATGGAACAATGTCCTTTAAATACATGTATAAGGGAGACCCTAAATATCTAGTTGGGCCGCACATTTATGTGTCGTAGGCCCTACAACACTCCCCCTTGTGCGGTCCAATAGAACTTCAAAAGCAGTGCTTCACATTTAGTGCTTCGAATGTAGTTCTTCAAATGTCTTCCTCTCGTTGATGACTTGTGCCGAAATCAATTGCCTCATTAAAACTTTGACAAGGAAAAACCCAATGGGACAAAACCTTGGTACAACTCTTCACATGTAGTACTTCACATGTTATCTCGTATTTACATGTAGTTCATCACATGCAATTCGATCTTCAAAGATCGACGAGTCTAAGTTAATTGCCTCGTTAAAACTTCGTCAGGAAAAACCCAGAGGGACGAAACCTGAACTAAAGAAAAAGAGTACAATATTAAGAAAACTTAGAACATAGTTGGACTCGAACATGTTGCCTCATTAAAACCTTGACAAGGAAAAATCAGTGGAATTAAACCTTGACGAAGGGAAAAGAGTACAACATGACATATGTAAGTAAAGGTGATCTGTTGCATATGATCACTTTGTTCCGTTGAAGTTGACTAGTTGCTTCACAACTCCTAAGGCAGAAAATCCATGTGGGAAATACAATATCCTTAGTTGAGAAATTACTTCCCGTTGTTTGTTGTTGTCTCATTAAAAACCTTGACGAGCAACAAAACCCTGTGGGAAAAAATAACCTCGGTGAAGAAAAAGAGTTCAACACACCATTAGATGCTCCCCCTGATGTCAGACAATTTTCATTAGTCTAATGCAGTCAAAAGGAGTTTATCACACTTTACTTTGGTGACTTGGATGTTTATAGAACCATGTTGTTGGTTATGGAAGTTACGTTGCTTAACGGACTATCGTGTTTCATTTCTTTGATTCAGATATTTTCAATAATATCAACGCGATCTTTATGTCTTCAACGTTCAACATACTTGATGTTTTTAGTATTGTCTCGCTAAAAACCTTGTCGAGTAACAAAACCCTTTGGGAAAAACTATTCTCGATCGAAGGGAAAAAGAGTACAACACAACTTCAATTTCGAAGTAAGTTATGTCGACATCATATCCTTGGATCCTCCCCCTGATGTCGGCATCTCCCCCTGATTACTTTCAGGGTTGTTCCATACTGTTCCTTTATTCATGTACTTTTTGAAACTGAATATCGGTAATGACCTAGAAAATAGTCTACCATATCTGCCCCCGATTACTTTCGTTGGAGAAGAGATTATTGTTCCTTCATAATCAACAACTTTTGGATTGCACTTTAATTAACATTCCTTTTAATGTCTTTGTAGGGATAAAACAAATTTTATGTCAATGGTTACTTTTAAGTACATGATTACATTCACTATAGCATTCCAATGACGTTGCGTTGGCGCGAAGCTATATCTAGTTAACAAGTTCCCTGAGGATGTAAAATTAAATCGAGTACATTATTATACTAAGTACAACAATGTGTCTATTCTACTTAGATATGGGAATTTCATCTCCCAACACATCTTCGTCATATTCCTTTGGACGAAATGGTTACTTACTTACATTTGAACCTCGACTAATCATGGGAGTGCTATAAGGATGCATGTCTTTGTTAAATTGCCTGGAAACTTTAGATATATGCAAACTGGTGGAATAATATACCAAAAGATCAGCATTTGATCGAGCTTTCCGTAGATTTTCATCTCAAATTCGGATTTTAAATAGCTTTTAAGGTCTCTTATTACATCAAGAGTACACATCATGTCTGTACCATCAACATAAATAGCTACAACTCTAAATCTGGAAATTTCTTATGAATACGCAAGGGAAAATAACTTACTTGTCTATCCCCTCCATATAAAATAGCCACTTAGACGGATATACTACATCCGCCTAATTGCTTGAATCTATAAGTGAGCGTTCTATCTAAATGTAGACACACTCTGTGGTTTAGAGTCATTTGATTTGGGAAACAAAAGTCTATCAAGTACTTTTGTAAATATCTTATATCTCTTGATTGTTTCAGTGATACTTAACAACCACATACATATGCTGCATTTCAAGTCCTTTTGAAATTACCAAGCTAACTAAGTAGCGGAACTCTATAACGTTCATTACAAGAGAACAATTCCATGGCTTTGTGAGAAACCTCGCGCCACAAGTCGAGTCTTTGTACTTTAAGACTACTTTCTTTTCATTATGCTTTATGAAAAATTAATTATGTATGTCCAATAGGATTTACACTTGGTTGGTTAGCACTACCACACCAAATACCCGTATATTTGCCAAAGAACTAAGTTCTACCTGGATTGTGTAGGCCAAATATGCTATTTATTTGAAATTAATCAAAATAAAGCATGGTTCGATCTCATTGTGCTCTACTTCTGGAGAAACTATTTATGGAATATATCATCATTGTGCACGCATGATCCTTCCATTGACTCATGTGCATTCCCATAATCCGTCAGGATTTCATTGTTCTCTAGAATCATTTAAAACTTCGGAGCGTCCTCCAGTATTGATTCATGGACATATTCAGAGACAATCAAATGAGATGATTTCATTAATGATATAAATTAGGTTGTGCCTTACTTATCTACTTCCTTTTTAGGTGAGCATTGATCGAACCTGGTGGTCTCTCCATCTTCCTTTATGGAGCCACGGCCTCAACTATACTTCCACCAAGTGTAGTTGCAACACCTTAGTCTATGGTGTACCCCATACTGAGGATTTCTAACCTTGCAGGAATATTTACATATGGTATGTGTAATATTGTCACTTTAGCGACATCACTGTACATTCTGAAAACCGATTATTCTTTGTCACTTCACATTTACATTTGTGAAGTACAAGAATCAATATGAGACACAGTGGGAACACACCACGACAATTCCTATCGTTCCCTTAGAAAATACGTTATCTTATCTCCCCCTAACGATGGGAAGACTATGTCATTAAAATGACAACCCGTAAATCTAGCGGTAAGAGATCTCCTGCCAAAGGTTTTAAAAATGCGGATAATTGTTGGGAACTCATTTCCAACATAACTACTTAACAGTTTTGAAGACCCATCATAGTACGATGTGGAATCGTAATGACACATGTATAGTGCACCCAAAAATGCGTAAGAACACGAATGTCAGGATTAAATCCAGTTACCAACTGGTACGCAAAAAAAGGTTGACTAATATTGGGGTTTAAAAACGAATTAAGTAAAGATGCGCGTAATATTGCATATCCCCAAAGCAATAAAAGGTAGGTTAGGACGCAACCTATTCCTTAGACACTATTTGTAACCTTTGATGGTAGCCTCTGCGAGACCATTGGGTATAAGATGCTCTATATTGATCCTATTAAACATGCAATATTCATCAAGAACTTTTGATGTAAATTCTCTAGCATTAACAAGGGTGGTGAGCCTTTGCACTTTGCATTGTATTATATGTGCTAGGAATTTTCAAACGCAAATTTCTTGGGAACTATAACTAGTCCAAAATGTCAAAACATTCACCAGATCCATAAGTCATTTTTATGGTCCGCATTCTACATGAATATTTTTCTAAATTTCACCTTGTTTTCTTTGTAATATGGAATTTTTACCATTTGCATCTTAGGATGGTCTCGATCCTATTTTACTGAAGACTTTGTAAAAGTGAGTGATATGCTTTCTTACCTAAAAGCATAATGGGAAGGGGGGTTGTGCATCTAGTACTTTAGAGAACACTTATTGAGAGATATACCGCTACTTCGCATTCTCTCAATGTTTTTCCCATTGTCTTGTCCACTCAAACAAAGTGATGTACATATGATTCCTTTCAAAATGAAACATCATGTCATAACCAAAGTGCATTTATGGTTATGTCAAAGCCTAAATGAGTCAATTCCCAACATTTCATCGTCGGAGTCAATATGGATTTAATAATCCAAATACTATAGTGATTTACATTTCACTAGATTGACTCATTAGTTTCTCTAAGAAATATTTTCTTCCAAATATATTAGAAACTATAAAAGATGAAATCAATTACATTCTCATCATTGTGAGTTTCGATATGATATCCACTTGCATGGATCTCTTTGGAATTTAACAAGGTGTGATTATCTCTCGGTACATGTGTAGAGATTATGTTACGTTTTTGTTCTATCTAGAAAACAAATTTTGAGCAACGCTGCGCTCGATTATCCAATCCTCGTAGTCATATTATAAGGAAATAGCTCAAAAACTAGTTTAATTTCCTTAAGCTAGTGGAAGAAAAACAACTATGAGATAGATACTTGGGTCTTGAGAGTTTTAATAAGTGGTGTGGCCTTATTACGTAATAAAAGTGAGATTCAACTCAAGTACTTTAGAGTGAATATCTATTACGTGTCACCAAATATATCTCAAGTGCTTTAGAGAATTTATGTCTCGTGTTTTCATTCCATAAGTGCAGACATTGGATCTCGTTCAACTCAATAAGATAGTCGATTGGCCCGACAAGGTTCTTGTTGGCATTAAAGTTGATGTGAAAATTGGTTGCTACTATGATACACACATTACATTGTATATACCAATACCTATGACCAGCTGTATTTCCAACTCTTTAATTTATGATGGGAGCTACAATTACATTTTAGCTGATCCCATACTCGGTTGATACTTGTGTATTGGTGTTATTACTTCCGAAGAAAAGTGCATCTTTGTCTCATGATAAGTATGTCATTTTCACATGATTTATATGAATCGGTACGTATAACCCTCATTACTTCGAGGTTCTTTCCATTTTTAATTTTGCTACGTTTAGCTTAATTTGAGAAATTTCTTTATCTCAATAGGCCAAGAGAATCTCACTACACATGTCAACCACTTACTTTAGGTTGAATATATAACTAAAGATATTTCTCTTGTTGTCATACTTCAACATGTACTGGTTCGTTAGAATCATGGATGAAGTAAATAAATGGAAATTTGCTGACTCATATAATCTGTTGTGAGTTCTTCCACAAAAATTTGAATACATGTGATTTCATTTGAACGTATCTTTTAAAACTTCCGACTCTTTAATAGTCGAGCAAGCGGATTACATCCCACAAAAAATATTAAATACACAATAATGGTGCTCGAGTACTTTTGAACCTCAAATAAATAAATTTGAATCGAGTTGGTACAACCAATTGAACAAAAGATAAACATCATTCAACCATAGCCAATATCATTTCAAGAGAACAAAATAATAACAAGACCAAAATTCTTAACGACCGAGATCAACAGTCATAGTTTAAGTTGACCGTTTATATGATATGAACTTATCTCAAGGCAAAAATAAACAAAGCCAGGTATGTTCTAAAAAACAAATAAATAAGCCTAGAAAATTCTCAATCTGGAAACCATTTATAATTACAGTGACATACCTCAAACTCAAACTTTAGTTCCCCCTATACATAGACAGGACCGGAACAACCTTCATCGCGCACGCCTCAAAACCATCCTGGAACAGGAACAGGGGCCGAGTTGGATCAGTGGATTAGGGGCGAGTTGGATCGCTGGATCAGTGCCGAGTTGAGACTAGTTGGATCAGACTGGCTGGGGCTGGATTTTTTTCTTTTTGGGAGATGAACATGCTACCTCTTTTTCGGATATTCCCTAAAATCCCCTGATTTCTCTTCCTTCGCTTCTCGAAAAGACGAACAGACTACCCCATCAATCACAACAATATAAAAATATATTATGAAAATGTAATGATTGTGCGAGTATCGATATACATATAGTAGCTTACATATGACAGATCAAATTTCACGACAGATTAAATATGGATTTGTACATACAATAGCTTATATAGGACAAATCAAAAGCAGTAGGATCAAATCAATTTTCGGACAAATCAAATAAATTGATTTAAGGTATAACAAATGCAACAATTATATAGTATAATCAACTACTGTAATCACATACGAATAATACTATAAAAATTAAGCATCTGATTGTTTAACGTTTAGTATATGACAGACTCAAATTAATTCTCGTGGATTTGATTTCTAGGGAAAAATTAAAAGAAAAATATTAGGGAAAAATAGATCCAACTTATCTGATTTGATTCCAGCGATTTCACCGTTAGCTTGACGATAATTACATAACTTTGTTGATTATAATCACCCATGTAAAAGAAAAAAAAATACCAATCCAATTTAGCTCTGCGGTATAGCATAGGGCATGATAACGTTTTGTAGTGATAAAGGTGAGAATGATAGAGCAAGAGGCAGAGTTTCTTATTCATCATTAGCCGGGTTACATGGAACAATGTCCTTTATATACATGTATAAGGGAGACCCTAGATATCTAGTTGGGCCGCACATTTATGTGCCGTAGTCCCTACAACATAAAAAAAATTTATTCATCTTCTTCTTCTTCTTCCTTCTTTTTCTTTTTCTTCTCCTTCTTCTCTCTTCTTCATTTTCTTCTCAAAAATCAGTAAAAAACGTTGAATCACCAAAAACAAATTCGATTAAACCCATAAACATTATGCCACCTCGTTATAAGCGAGTTCCTAGATCAGGTAAGATGCTTAATCCATGAGTTTTTTCTGCAACAACTCAACCTAGGGTTTTTGATAAAGATGAAGTTGAAGAACATAGTGGATTAATTAGTGTTGGAGAGCGAGAAATAGACCCTGATTCCTTAAAATTGCACATATAAAGGTATTTCCCACAAACCCATTACTTGGTTTTTCGTATTTCATTGATTTGATGAATGTAATCGATGATTCATTGCGGTTTCAGTGGTTACAGTGTGTTGTGCGGATGACATTTATCAGTCGAACCTCTTATTTTTTTCTACAGAGGAGAACAGTTCGGCTGATATGTATGTTGTGTTTTAAATATCGAATCAGCCGAACCTACATGTTCGGCTCATCATAATTTTGATGATAATAAGCCGAACTTCAGTACGTGTATATGTTATCTTAGATTGTTCGGCTCATTTCGATAAATATCGAATGCGCCGAACTTTACTCTATGTATGGCTAACATGTTTGGTATAAACTTGTTTATTTATAGGTGACTTATCGTCTTGTTTAGTAGTAGAAACATATTTATTTTTTTAGGAAAATTAATTAAGGTGTATCATTTGTTTTAGTAACCATCCGGGAAAATTCAAAGAGAGAACAATGGAAGTGACTCCTTATAATTAGAAAACTCCCAAACCTCGAGCTGGTGGTAGAAAGAACTTTCATGCAGGGAAAAGGGGAGCTGACGCAAGTGTCTCATTTCCTGTAGAAGAACAAGAGCCCGACAATGATGAAGATAAGGATTGTGATGATGAAGAGGAAGAACCACAAGAAGAACTACAACAAGAAACGCAACAAAAACAAGATAAAGGAAAGAAGAAAGTTGTTACATCAAGGGAGACAGGTAAGGACATTCCTAATGATGATAATGTGATACGTGCTCGCGAGAATGGTTTGCCCCATGGTCTTCCGGAAGATGGTGGAAGAGTGTTGATTGGCTATAAGGAGTCATGGGCGAAGAGAATTTATGAGACTCCGGATCACAGGGATGCAGTCTGTTTACTTAGACACCAAAGTGCCGCATATTGGGATATTTTCAAAGAGGCACCTGAGGTGGTGGCTTTAGTACAAGGCTTTGGTTTATGGCCGGCTATTTTCTATGCACAAGAGGATTTTGATGCAGTTACAAACTCAGCCTTCAATGAGAGATTTTGTCCGGAGAATTACACATTTCATATTCCCTTTGGCGAGATAACAATTACTCCCGATGATGCACAAAATATTAGTGGTCTTAGAATGAAGGGGAAAAATGTGAAATCTGAGGTTTATGAAATGACTTGGGATGAGTTGTATGTACTTGCCGAGGAAACTCTTGGTTGGCCAAAAGACAAGACAGAATTGGAGTTTGCCTGCGCTGCTAAAGAGGTGAAGTTTATGGATTCTAGCACAAAGAAGTTTAAGAAAATCAAGTTCACCGCTTTGAAAAAGTGTTTTGGAGATACAAATGAGAAAATTTCAAAAGGAGAGATGGTTATGGACAAAGTCACAGCTAGGCGCACTGCTACCGCGTATTTGTTGTATACTATAGTAAGTGTTATATTTCCCGATAACAGTGGGAACAAGGTGAATGCTTAATATCTTCAATTGTTAAAGGATTTGAAAAGCTGCCACAAGTACTCTTGGGGAACCGCAACCCTTTCTTTCCTTTTCGAGCAACTTGGAACCGCCTCTAGGTTATCAAGTACAAATATTGGAGGTTATTTCACCATGCTTCAGGTAAGTTTGCACACTATATTTAATTTTAATCACTAAACTCGGCTTATAATTATATTTTATGTTTGTGCCGAACCTACTTTAAAAAGGTTCGGCGCTAGGTTGATGTTATTTATCATCCGAACTTTACTCTGTTTCCCTAAGTTAGCAGTCTCAATGATCCAATTCCATTGATCATGATAAATAGTATTGTTTTTTTTTTTTATATATTCTTGATGTAGGTATGGATATATGACCATTTCCCAGAATTGAAATTGGCAAAGAAAGATGACAAATGGGTAGATACATTCCCTACCTCGGCCAAATGAATTTTCAAGGAAAACAAGAAGAGGAATAAAAAGGAAATCTTGATAGCTTTGAGAGAAAAGTTAGACTCTTTGATTGTTCAAGACGTTGTATTTCAACCATACCAGCAGCATGAAGAAGAGGATGAATTTGTTGAAGATGAAGATATGCCATTTGGGATGTACTACGGGCCTTTGTTTTATCCCGAAGGCTTTACATTGTTTGATTCTCGTCGAGTACTCCATCAATATGGATTTATCCAAACGGTTCCACTGCTATAGGAACCAAAGTTCAAGGTGTTGCCCAAGGGTTCTAAGGGAACTAGGAGTACTGATAGTGCATGGAATACCGAATATGATCCCGATCCTACCATTGAATGTTGGGATAAATTGGAAGAGAATAAATTAAGTTGGAAAAACTTAAAAGAGTTGCGTGAAGATCCTTGTGAAGTTGACCCCTCTTATATAGATTGGTATAACCAAATTTCACATCCCTTAATCATTAATAGGGAAAGTCAAGATTTGGTAGATGCTAGGAGTGGAAATCAAAAACAAAAGAAAGTGGAGACGAAGACGAGGAAGAACTCCAAAGGCATTGAGGATGTTGCAAAGTCTTACCGAACTATGGTATATTGAGTGCATAATTTCAAAGTTGTTTTTTAATTTTTTTGTATATTGTTGCTTATTTGTTAGAACTACATTTTATTAGGTGGCCGAGGGTAAAGACGTGTTGAAGATCATGAAGAAGAAACTTGATTGCAATGCACAAATGGAGGTGGAAGAGAAGGAATATATTTACGACCGTTGGGATGGAGTAATCAACAAAGGTGAAGGTGCGAGTGGAAGTGGTGGTAAAAAAGGTCGCGGTGGTGGAAAAAAGGGTGGTGGAGGTAGCAAACGCGGTCGTGCTCAATGACTAAATATGTTCAAATTTAAGAACACTTGGTTTTTATTGTTTTGTTTTTAGTAATGTTCAAGTTTAACACAATGTTATTTGTTTGGAAAAAACAATTTTATGCTTTTGATGTTTAAGTACAATGTTTGCTTTTATTTATAACTACAGTGTTATGCTTTTATGTTTAAGTACAATGTTACGCTTTTAAGTAAAATGTTATGCTTTGAGTACTATTGTAAAAACTAAGTTACAATGTAAGGTTCGTCTTATATATAAGTAATGTGTATTAGCCGAAACTAATTGTTGACCATCCTTGATACGCTAAGTAAAAAGATCGGCTCTTAAATGTGTAGTTGTATCAGCCGAACCATGTTTCCGAATTCCCTAGTATTCGTAGCAATAGGTTTGGCGCAAATGTCCAATTTTATAATAAGCCGAACTATTTGGAAATTATAAGAATATTCTAGAAACGAGTAAATTACTAAACTGCCCATAAGGTGATATAAAAGCAAAAAATTCCTCATTGGGGTCAAAGCATAAGAAACATCGAAGAACATCTTCGATTCCTCTCCTCTTCTCTAGCCGAACCAACTCGGAGAAAACGGTTACTTTCATATTTCATCGCCGAAATTAATCGTCGATGCATAAAAATTTGATCGTCGATTAAACACAACTATAAAATGGCTCGTGGGAAACAAAAAGCAATGGGTAGGCGGCCCAAATCTTCTTCTAATCCGTCAAATGAAGACCAACAACCATTAGAAGGAGTTCAAACCGAAATTGACAAAGAAGTTCAATCAAGTTAAGAAGAAACCCAAGAAATGAGGATTAAAAGGTATTTCTACAAACCCAACTATTTAATTTGTTGCTAAATGCAGTATCTTTGATTGTCAGATTAGGTTTAATTAGCAAAACCTAGGAATTTTTCTTACACAGAGAAAAGATATGCTGAAAACATGTTATTTATTACAAGCCGAACTTATATTGAAGAACAGTTCGGCGTATTATAAACATTGCCGAACTTTGTATATCTTTGGTTCGGCTGTTTCGACTGGGATACGTATAAGCCGAACTTGTCGCTATAATTTTTATTATTTAGGATGTGCTATGTATTCTGTAGGATTATACTTAATAATGGTTTTGTACTATGTATAGGAAACAAAATGGTAAAAGTAAAAACTTGGAAGAAGATGTGGAAGATCAACCTGATGTGGAAGATCAACAAGAATCATCCCAAGAGAAGCAAGATGCTACACCACGTACTGTTGGGTTGCACATTCCTGATGATGATGATGTAATCGTTGTGCGAGAAGATGGTCTACTACACGGTCTTCCAGCCAACGGAGGCAAGGTGTTGATTGGTTACAGAGAGTCTTGGGCTAAGAGGATATATGAAACTGCTGACCATTGTCGTGCAGTCCATGTTTTAAGACATCAAAGGGCTGCACATTGGGATTTGTATAAGGAGGTTCCTGAGGTGATTTCTATAGTTCAAGCCTCTGGTTTATGTCCTGCCATTAGATATGGTCATCAGAAATGTGATAGCGTGACGTCCTCCGCCTTTGCCGAGAGATTCACTCCGGAGACTTACACATTTCATATCCCCTTTGACGGGATGACGATCACTGCTAACGACGCAACCTTAGTGTAACCAGCGAAAGTGTGGATGCTGAATTCTATAATATGAGTTGGGATGAGTTGTATAAGTTGGCGGAGGAAACTCTTGGTTGGCCAAGATCAATAACCGAACTAGATTTTTGTTGTTCGATAAAAGACATGTCTTCTATCCGAGATGATAAAGGTGCATGCCACAAGAAAAAAAAGAAGTTTAAGTTGTTGAGGTTGAAAAACTATTTTTCGAATACATCAGAGAAGGTGAAAGATGGAAAGTTGGTGATGACTGAGGAGTTAGTGAAGCAAACTGCAACATCATATATGTTGTACACTCTTGGAAGAGATATATTTCCCGACCTATCTGGGAACAAGATGAGTGCTCAATATCTCCAATTTTTCAAGGATGTTCACTCTGTTAATAGTTATGCTTGGGGGACAACGTCACTTTCCTACCTACTCAATCAACTCGCACAAGCCTCTAGGTTGGCAAGTACAAACATTGGAGGGAATTTTACTATGATTCAGGTAATTATCTTCATGAAATATGAATTTGTTGTTATTTCTAACTAAAATAGTGGTAGTTCAGTGAAAGGTTCGGCGCAAAATGAAACATAAAAAACAAGCCGATCCTTGTACTTTCAAGGTTCGGCAAATACGTGAATTTTTATTGTCTGCCGAACCTTGACAGTTCAAGAATCGACTTGTTTTGTAGGATTGGTTTTCAGCCGAACCTTGCACTGAACTACCACTTTTTCGGTTAACAATAGGAATTCATTTTTTGAATATTGTCTGAATTATTCATTAACAGTAGGAATTCATTTTCTTTTGTCGAGGATATATAGGTGTGGGTATATGATCATTTCCAAAAATTGAAATTGGCCAAAACACATGACAGTTGGGTTAATACAACACCAACTGCGGCTCGATATGAGTTCGAGGAAAGCAAGATAAATAATAAGAAATAAGTGTTTATTAAGTTGAGAGAGACATTAGACTATTTGGATGGGAGTGACGTGGTATTTGATCCATATTTGAGAGATCTTCAAGAAGATTATGTTGTCCAAGATAATCGTGTGCTGATAGGTATGTACTACGGACCTTTGTTTTATCCAGGTGGTTTTGTAATATATGATCCTCGTCGAGTACTACGTCAATTAGGATCTATCCAAACGCTCCCAGTGGTTGACAATAAGTTCAAGTTGATGCCATTGGGTTCCAAGGGAACCAAAGCACCGCCTCTTCGTGGTCTCTCAAATATAATCCAGAACCAACCTTAGAATACTAGAGAAAGTTGGAACCCAACAAGTTAAATACGTCTCACTTACAAATTTTGGATGAAGATCCTCGTGAAATTGAGACGGGATACATGGATTGGTATAATGAAATTTCACATCCCCTGATTATTAATAGAGAAAGTCAAGTTGTAGCTGACAGGGAGAAGGCAAAGATCGCCAAAAAGAAGTTCAAGGCACAAATGAGAGACCCAATGGGTTAGTCCCCGGAGCCATTTATCATCCAAAAAATCATCATGCTTCATCATTAGATTTTTCTTGAATAACGTTTTAATTCTTATAACATCACTCATGAAATAGTCTTCAATTGCGTCAAACACCGTGACGAACGTGTCCACACACCCAAATAGATTCCTCTTCAAATGATAGTGAGCCGACTCTACTATACTTGTAGCTTGTTGTCGAAGTGCTTGTGGTGGTTTTTAAATTCCCTTACAAATCTATGTTTGTTGGTATCCAAGAATTGTTTGCGTAAATATATAATGATTTCCGGGTATTTGACGCTCCAATTCACAATGAGTTTTGCAACATTTTCTTCATACACTTCTTCGGTGATTGACCATACCAAAGCATCCCAATCGTTGGAGCAACATGCCCACATCCTTTCATTAGCCTCATATTCTTTCTTGAATTGTTTCTTCTTTACTTGTCGTTTTCCATCCGGTAATTTAGCAATCTTCTCTAGCTCTTTCAACTTAAACGGTTGAATTTTTTCCTAACATTATTCTATATATGAAGGGTACAAAGAAAGTTCTGCGCGTTTGGAAATACCTTCCTTATAGCCAACAACAATGTCGCCTCTTGGTCGGTTACCATGATCTTAGGAAGAGCATCCTCCCGGAAGACTAACTTCACTTGTTCCAATGCCCAAACATAGCTTTCTTTCAACTCATCTTTCAAAAAACAAAAAGCAACGGTGAAAGGTGACTTGGTTGACGTATGACCAATAACGTTCATCAAGGGCATCTCATACTTATTGGTCTTGTAAGTGCAATCCAATATGAGAACTTGTGGGAAGCATAACGCCAACTTTACGAATTCCGGATGGGCAATAAAAAGGTGCGTCACATGGCCGAATTCATCCAATTTCTTTTGGCAAGCGTAGTTCTTATTTTGCTCCAACCACAATAATTGTTGCATCACCAACCTACCTTGAAAATCCTTCCTTCTCAAAGTACTTCTAGCGTTATAGATTTGTTGCAACGTAGTCTTGTTATTCTTAGAGGGTGCCATATGTGCTCGTGTCATTTTATCTACCTCCGCATATTAATGAGATTTGAGTCTTCCGGATCTATAATGTCCATGAAGATCCTTTGGACGTGGATGGTTATGACGGCAATCCATATCTTTATTCATGGTGAATACCCTTTCATTTGAGTTCCAATTGTAGACGATTTTGAAGGGACAACTTATCTTCCTTGATTTAGTTTTATACTTTTTCCCGGTCTTCCCAACATACACCTCACCCCTTTTCTTCTTGCTTACTTTCTTCCCACCTCTCTCACAAACCATCTCAACCCGCTCCTTTCGGCTTTGTCTTCCTTTAACTAGGACGCAATTGATTTTCCAACCATGTTCCTCAGCCCATTGAACAACTTCATCTCGAGTTTTCCACGTCTACATGGTGACAAGTATAAAAATTAAGTCTTATTAATGATTTTGAATACAACATACTTGAAAAAATACTAAAAAAAACATAAATTAGATTACCTACCAAGTCAGTTTGGAAGTGATCTTTAGTATCTTCATGAATGACATCAACAGGCGGTGGTTGATCCTCCATAGTTTCCACTTCAGGAACAATCTACAACAATATCACATACGTTCAAGGTAAGGTTCGGCTGATTCGTAAAAATACTTGAAAGCCGATCTTACGGTTCGGCTAGTTCGAGTTAGAATTACAAAGACGAACTAGTAAACATATAAGGGTTCGGCTCATTGGGGACTAACATTATAAGCTGAACCAGAACACTTAAGATTTATCAAAACAAAAAATCTATGTTCGGCTGGAATACGTGACAGCCGAACACGACACTGTAATTCAGAAATATTTTAGTACAGGGTTCGTCTTATAATAGAACAACATTCTAAGCCGAACCAAGTAAATTAATTGGCGCGAAAAAAATTCAAGGATAGTTCGGCTTATATAGAATTCAATCGTATAAACCGAACTGTTCTTATATTTCAAGGTTCGACATCCAAATTATTTGCCGAACCTAACCCTGTTGCGCCGAACTAAGTTCAAAACTCCAAAATTTTGGTGGATTCAAGCTACAAAATGGATATTAAACAACATCTACAACCATACTTGTGTATTATTAGCATTGGGTTCCTCATCAATGTACTCATCTTCTGGGTTTGGTTCCACAAAGGAATCATCTTGAGCTTGAGAAAAAATTTGAGTTTGAGATTGAGCTTGGATAAAATCGTTTTCATAATCCAAAAAATAAGCCATCTCCGGATCTCCATCATAATTGATATGTATTTTCTTAGCTTTACGTGATGAAGATTCACCTTCCTCACTCGAATTTGGATCACACATGTTTCAACAATCACAAATATCACAAAAGCAAAAAAAAAGTTTTTTTTTTGCTCTACTCCTCCTCCTCTTCTTCTTCTATAATAACTCATTCAATCTCTTTAAAAAGATAATTGTTATCCTAAATTAACACTAATACAAACTATAATCATTAACAACTAATCCCAAATTAACACTAATTAAACACTAATCATCCAAGGGTATTTTAGCATTTTTAAAAGTTGCTAGATAAGGGATAACCTAAAAACACTATTTCCAACCATGTTTTTGTCTTATTCAATATGCCCCAAAATTTTCTTGTATGCCCCAAATGATGGTACTCTTAAAATGTGAAGCGAATATCTTAGGCCCAAGCAAATAAAAGCAAGAAATAAATTTCTGTGTGTTTTTGTAACTTCGCTAGCATGGGGTCAATTGTGACTCTATCCATGGTCCCAATTCCTAGTTCATGAGGTCAACTGTGTATATAAGTACTACGCCATTACTATTTTTGAATCATGTCGGGGTAACATGTCGAAAAACTAATGGCTTACAGTCATTTTATTGCTTACATTCCATTCTGAAAATTTTCCTTCCAATATTCTACCCGAGGGATCACAAAAAGGAGAATTTTTTGATGTGGGCGTTTTTTTGAAGGGTATGGGATCAATCATATTTTGACATATGTTTTTGATATTAATTAATTATGTTTCTGAAAATATAAAAAAAGTGTATTATTGGAGTGAAATCTTGTTTTCTTAATTGGTGTTGGTATTTTTGGAAACAAAATTCATTAATATCAAGTGCATGTATCAACATATGATTAGTCCCCCATCCCCTCTTCAAAAAACACCTCCATTAAAAAATTTCTCCACGAAAAACCTTTAAGCTTGGAACTTGGCTTACATTGGTTGTTGTCTCATTCAATTTTCCGAAGGACATGGACAATCTAAAATTGCATAGTTCAGTTCCTTTTCTCATTACTTTTCGTTGATAATGTCCCGTTAAGACGGTGATATATATGGTACGTACCTCTTGTCTTGCTTGTAAGCTTATGTCTTCTCTGGATTAGGACATCAGAGGCTATGAACGTTCATCTATCAACCTACATTATTACTCTTAGCGTTGGTGTTTATTCTTTCTTCTGCTTTATTGTTCGGCACAAAATGGAAAACGAACAACAAAAATTAACTGATTGATATGACCTATAATTGGTTCAAAATGGACCACTGTGGTGGGTTCACAAAAGTTTTCAAAGAAGAATCCAAATGATTTTTTTACCTTCACAATGTGCAACACATGTACACCGATCATCATCACAAAGTGTGAAAATTCAGTAAATATGTTGAAAATAGTGAGACATTTTTATTTTGTTTTTAACTTTTTTTCTACAAAAACCGAAAACATTACGCATTGAAATTTGTGTGATCCCATATATAATCATATGCTTACTCTTTTGAGGTATGTTGAGCTCCACACGAAAGAAAGATATGAGACCCAAAAAAGGAAAAGTCTATTAAGCAAATGCTTTTGGGGAGTTTGTTTGGGCGGGATGTTTAGAATTTTTGCATGCATGTATATAGAAATTTCATTTTGGCTCGATAAAATTTAGTTATCTTCAATAAAAAGAGTAAGTAGAAAAAAAAGATTCTAGTGTACCAATTGGGTATCAAATTCTAGTGCTCGATAAAATTTGCGTACCAAAATACAAACAACCCCATAACGAATGTTAGTTACGGTGGTTTTTTTTTTTCCGTTGTTGTCAGTTCCCACATCTAAAAAGAATTGTGAACACATAAATCACGAAGTCATCCACGTGTTTACAAACAATATTCGCATACATTCTAATTCTAAAATTGTGCGTCGTATGTGTAAAGAGGATGATTATATCGATTCATCAACTCAAAGCCTTCGAGCTTGTCATTGTCTAGTCGAATATTATCATAAATAATGTTCGTATAAAGGAATAAACAGAGAATCAAGTATAAATGTAAAGCACATGAAGTTCAACGCTGAATGCAAAGTGCTGAAATGTAAATAAGACAAAGATTTACGTGGTTCGGCACTAAGACCTACATCCACGGGGCTGGTGTTTCACTATGTATTGAATGATTACAAAGATAGTGGAATGACTTTAGAGTATACATAGGTCTGCGGAAGTAGGGGGAATACTTACTCTTCCTATTTCTCTCTTCTATATTCTCCTATAATTGCTCTGGATTGGTCGACCCCTTCTCTCTCAGTGGAGAGGGGTATTTATAGGGTTGGAACGTGGGTCCTACTTCTGAGGTGTCGTTGTAATCTTATCTTCTTGTGCTTTGTGCCCATTACGCAAAGGTCTTGGGCATATGCTGCGGCCTGAGCTTGAATACGAAGAGTTATCCTCGCCTCTTCCACGAGCTGATTGACACGTGTATATCTCTTTGGTATTTAATGCGGGTAGATGGATGTCTGCTCGTGTCAGACAAGTGTCTCTTTGTCTGGTCACATCTGTGTCAGTCAAACTTCCTCTCAGCCGTTGATCTGGGATCTTCCTCGGGATTGGGTGTATTAACACCCAAGGGGTATTATCTGGTGCTCCTCTAAGCCATCATACCTCTGTGATCCTCTGTCCCTGACCGTCAGATCTGCTGACCGGTGGCATCTTCTGATGAGATGCTCGTTATCATGTTTTGATATCTCGTTTTGCATGCCCTCCACGTGTCTCTTTCTGTACACGTGGTGGATGATGAAAGTTGTACATACAATTTTCCCATCTTCTTCTGACTTGGGCGCATTTTGCAATTTAGAAGAAGAAAGGTCGTCCTACACGTTTTATCTCTCCTGAAATAACTTCCCCTATAAATATGGGCACGTTTCCCACTTTGCATTAACTTTCCCCATAGGGACAGTTATCGTCTTCTCTAGCTTCATAAATAGGAAATAGAATGTGAAAAAAAACTTTTATTCTCTTCTTGTCAGTGTTCATCCTCTTCTTGTTTTCTGTTCTTGTTCTTTAGTCATTTATTATCGTCATTCTTGTGAGGAAGATAACAACATTCAATTTTCTGTCTCTTTCGCTCTCGATTGGTGTTGCCCCTGTATTGTAGACAACTACCTTTTGATATCTTCGATCCTTCTTTCTTCGACCGCGGTTGGTGCTTGTCGTCCTCTTCTATACATGTATGGGGTTTTTCATTAGCTGCTCATCATTGATTTATCTATGTATCTACCTGTTTGTTTTCTGCTGCTGTATTCTTGGCTTTATGATGAAGAACACACATGTCGAAGCATATATGCTTGCCCCTGTTCTTTGTTACAAAGTTTGTGAGTCGGTATCTAAGTATTATCCCTGGAGTTTGATGGAGTATGTTTGGTTATTTTTAGTTCTTAGGGTTTTAAATGTTTATCCGGATGAACCATCAGTTATGGGTTTTTTGATCTTTAGTGATCTCCTCGTATTCTTCTCTAAACTGTTTTTGTGTTTCCTTGTAGATATGTCTGATCGTCCGCGGGCTCCTTACCAAACCCCGCCGTCTAGTCCGCCAAGATCCCCTCCGCGTCGAGATTCTGACAGATCTCCACTTGGGGAAGGTCCTTACAAGTCTTCGCAATCGGATCCTCGGGGTCATAGGGTTTCATCTTCCTCTGGTGCGAAGGTTGTGCCTACTAAGAAAGGGGATGTGCCGAAGGGTCCTTCTGGTCTAGGTATGCTGTTAACCGCCCCTTCTCGTCCTCGTGAAGATTCTAGGAGTACGCAGGCTCCCCTCGTGATGACTCTAGGAGTACGCGGGCTCCTCCTCCTCGTATGAACATGGATGTTCCGCCCCTTCGTTCAATGGCTCCTCCTTCAGTGCCTCCGCAGAAATCTTTGCCGCCTCCTCCCGGTTTCTTTCAAAGGGAAGTACTCCAAGGGTACTATGTCGAGATGATCCGTCTAAAAATCTTCCTTCTAAAAGGAAAGCTTCGGAATTGAGTCCTACTTCTGATTCCGCAGACGAAGAAGAAACTGTCCCCGTGATACGCAGCATTTCAGTTGGTAAGAAGAAGGTCACTTTCAAGCATATTGATCTTGAGATGTTCAAGGAAAAACATGAGCTTCAAGCTTTTGAGGTTCGCTTCTATGCCCCTGACGATGATATCACTTACGAGCTCCTTGCTAAGTATCAGTTTGACGAGTTTCATCTGTTGACTACGGTTGGAGCCTTCGAGGCGGGTCTCATGTTGCCCCTATATAAGTCGGGTGACTCCTTTTATTATGACGTGTTGGCTAGTCGCGAAGGCTCTTCCACGAACACTCATAATCGTTCCGTGTCACAACTATCTGGGAATTATCTTCGTTCACTGAAGGAATGTTACCTGCGAAGCAAGGGAGAGACTATGATGACCTGCTATGTTCCAAATCCTGCTGAGAGAGAGTGGTACACTCCTCAGAATTTTAACAGTTCTTTGGGGATTATGTCAACAGTAGAAACCGTAAGCCGTGGAGTGTTAGTCTTCGTAATATTGCTGCTCCCGTGGTGAAATTCGTCTTTTGAGTGAGGTGAGTGATGCCAAGCTGAAGTATGTTCCTGGTACTGAGGGATCTGCTAAACGGAAACTCTTTCCTGCTCGTGAAAGGATTAAGCGTGACCATGATTATGAATGGCATGCTACTGTTATTGAGGTAGTTGGTCCTTGGGCTTATGGTTGGATTCCTGGTCCGCGGTTGGCGTCCTTCTGAAAACAGCAAGCCTCGTGAAACTCCTCCTGCTCGTTATGGAGATTTCTGTCCTTGGCGTCCGAATTTCGCGGGCATGAATTTTCCTTACGCTCTTGATGTCGTTGATGGAGATGAGGAGGAGGGTTCTGGTGCTACCCATCCACGAAGAGTGCTGCTCTGCCAAGGTATAGTTTCTTCTTATATTCTCTATTCTATTTGCCCCTTTTTCCTTGCTTGAAATAATTTTCATTTTTGAAGTGAGGGAAAAAATGAGCCTTTGTGGGGATGTGTACTGGTTTGTAGGTGTCGAAGAAGAAGAAACTTGGACCCAAACAATCTTCTACTGTGGTTACCGGTGAGGCTGAGGTTTATGAGGAGGTTACGAGTCCTGTAAACGAAGGGTATGCTGAGGATGAAGAAATGTCCGATGGAGAAGAGCGTACCGACACTTCTCACCCTGATGACGAAGGTGGTAATGGTGAAGAAGAAGTTCGCGGGTGGTGATGGTGAAGAAGAATTGCCGCGGGTGGTGATGGTGAGTCTGAGGGTAATATTACCGTTGGTGGTACTGGCGGGGGTGGATCTGCCCCTGTTGGCGATAATATTGTTGGTGTGGGTACTCTGCCCGTTATTTCCCCTGAATTTTCTTTGGTAGGATATATTCCGCGGGGGAATCCTTTGATGTGAATGCTGCCATGGGTCTTGCCGAAGACTTCTCATTGCTTTCCCCAAATGATGATTGGGATGTGCTTGGGGATATTGGTAAAGAAGATGCCACCGGTCAGCAGGCTGAAAACGCGGTGGTCATACTGAGGCTGGTGATGTCGAGACTTGCGCGAGTGAGGGGAGAACAGCCAAAGGGAAGTCTGCGGTTGAATCTCCTTCAGAGGATTTCCCTTACTCGCTAATGCCTGAAGGCGAAGATGCCATTTTGGCTTGGCTTAAGAAGAAAATCTGATGTTCGTCCCCAACCCTGCCCCAGTGGTCCCTGGTGAGAAGAATTCTGACGCTTATACTCGTCAGATGATGCAAGTGTCTTCTGAAGTCCGCGTTGCTGAGATGTGGGAGAAGAATCTGAGAGCTTCAGAAGCTAACCTAGTGGTTGCCCCTCCCCCTCTGTTGCTGATATGATGGCCATAGCTATGGACCAATACGGTTTTCCCCAGCAGCGTGTCTTAAGAGGTAAATCCTTGTACTGATTCCCTCATGATAACAACATTGTATTCTTCGCGGCTATCCGATCCCTTGGGTATAATAATGTTTGTCGTTTGTGACATAGATGAGAGGAGCGAACATTGTAACCATGTTCTATACCAATTCTTTAAAGCAAAGTCTTTAAAGTTGGAGGCTAAGCTTCGTCATAGAGAAGAAGATTAGCTGCGACCGATGGAAATGAACTGAAGGCGCCTGAAGGAAAAGAGGGCTGGGTAATGCCGAGAAGTCTCCGGGAACTTGCTATAGTCCGCAACGAATTGGAGCAAGCTCCAGAAATGTCGTCCCTCACAGGTTCGTATTTTTTATTGGTCTTTTACTCCGCGTGATTCCCTATTTGTACTTTGGTGTTCTGTCTCAGTCTCCCCACCCTATCTTCAGTGGGTGGAGTCCCCGAGCTCATATGGCTTCGGAAAGAAAGGGAACGACAGAAATCCCGCATTGCAGAGTTGGTGGGTAAGTTGAAAAGCGAAGCCGTAAAGTGGAATGCTCGTGCTGATGAGCACAACGCCTTAGCAGCTGAGTGGCGTGAAAAGCGAACACTGATGGTTGATATGCAAAATAAGTACAATCATGACCGTTGTTGTTTAATGGTACGCTGCTATGGACGCGTGACAACCTGCATGCTCGAGGACATGCTTCGGACTTAGAGGCTAGAGTGCGCTTTTTGGAAGGAGAGTTACAACAGGCTCGTTCTTTCTTAGGCCCCGGGGTTAGGGATAGTATGCTGCATCTTTCCGAGGAAAGAGATAATGCTAGGGCTGAGGTTGGTGCTCTTAGTAAAGCCCTAGCAGCGTCTCGAGCTGATGTTGCTCGCCAAGTGGAGTCTGAAAGAGATCTTGAAGTGAATGTGTATCGACTCCATAAAAGGATGGGGGAGATGAATGACGAAGTCAACCATCTTCGTCACTTGGATTCAATGAAGCAGGTAGACTTAGACGCGAGTCAATTTGCTCTTACGAACCTTCAAACGGATTATAAGAAACTATCCGACGAATATGACTTTCTTGATGAGGCTCGGGACGCAGTTGTTAATGAGTATGAAGAGGCTTCGGCTAATGTCGAAGGTATAACCTCGTTTTATCGAGTGTGATTCTGTTATTTCTTCGTTTTAACCCCTTGGTATTTCTTGTTTTCAGCACTCGAGGGACAGCTTCACGCAGCAAATGATGAGCTTAAAAAACTCAATCTGCCTTAGTGCAGCAGGAAGGACAAGCCAACTATTTCAAAGGGTTGGCCGCGTCTCGTGAGGAAGCAGCGGAGATTGCCTCCAAAGAGGCGGAACGCCTATCTGCATTGCTGTCTCAGGCCAACCAGCGGACCGCTGTTATCACTTATAAAGCTCGATGTCAGTTGGCTGAAGAGACCAACAAAGTCCTAGATAAGATTGAACTTGATCTTAAAGTCGAACATGGTCTTGTCAAGAATTATCCGCGTCGTCCCCTTCCCGCGCCCTTGCCTGGTTCTTCTGGGCCTTCTTCAGGTGGTAGCGTACCTTCATCTCGCAGAGACAACCCTGTTGATGGAGCTGTATCGTCCAAGTAGATTTCTTTTATTAGTCATAGAAAGTTGATCCTTGTTGATTATATAATTTCGGATCATTTTTTGATGTGTTTCCTGCTTTATCTTATTTGCTGAACTTGTAATCAACTCTTTATGAAATGGATCATCCTTTTGGCATACCTGCGTTATCAATTCATCTTTATTTTAAGTATTGTGAAGTGTTAAACTAGAAATAACTTGCTTTGTAAAAAGTTGAGAGTGTTTGGGTGCGACACCGAAGGTAAATACCTTCGTGATCGTCTTGAGACCTGTCACCCCCTGGCGAATCCTGGGCCAGAGGATTCCCAAACGGTGGGGGCCGAGGCAGCGTTCTAGGATATGGAATGCTTATTTGAAATATTTACATGCACCCATTCCGTCGACCCGCTGCCTTAAAATTGGTTGGGTATCTCTTTCTGCTGGGTGCCTTCCCCCTGGTCTTACACTCATAGACACTGATAGGGGAGCCCTGAGAGATTGTAGATTAACTACTTTCCCCAATATTGTTAATTTATTATGTAATGTACATGCGTTCACCCAGCGGGCCTTTTGACCATTTCGTTTGCTTGAAGATTTCCCAAAAAGTTTGTTTGATTGATAGGTTGAGGCCTGCTACTCCTCGTCCAGAGATAGAAACATGTAAAGCGGTTACGCTGCCTTCTTCTTCTGGTATTCTTCACACAGATGCAAAGCTGCGCTGCCTATGGGTAGTACGGTTTGAGCCATTTAGCATTCCAAGGGTGCCGGAGGACCTCGCCTTTCAGATTGCGAAGATAGTAGGAACCGTTTCCCGCAATGTCGTGTATTATAAAAGGTCCTCCCCATGTAGGTGCTAACTTTCCCCATTTCTTCTCTCGTTGATACTGCGGGATTGTTCTTAGCACATACTGCCCTTCTACAAAATTTCGAAGCTTAACCTTTTTGTTGTACTCTCTCGCTAGTCTCCGTTGATAATTTTCCATCTTTTGCAATGTGCTTCCCTCCTTCTTCCAGGTCGTCCAGTCTCTCTAACATCATGTCTGTTGTGAGATTTTTCTCCCATGCTTCGGTCTTTGTGGTTGGCATGAGGATCTCTGTTGGGATGACTGCTTCAGCTCCATAAGTGAGGAGAAATGGGGACTCCCCAGTGGCAGATCTTCGTGTTGTCCTGTATGCCCATAATACATTGTGTAGCTGTTCACACCATCGCCCCTTGTGTTCGTCTAATTGCTTTTTGAGGATAAGGGCGAGGGTCTTGTTAGTAGCTTCCGCTTGTCCGTTGCTTTGAGGGTATATGGGGGTGGACTTGTTTTTCCTTATTTTGAAAGTGTCGAAGAGCATGTCTATGTTTTTCCCCTGTAATTGTTTACCATTATCGGACACGATTTCCGCTGGTATGCCGAACCTGCAAATAATGTTTTGGAATATGAAAGTAAACACGTCCACGTCTCTGATCCTGGCTAAGGCTTTGGCTTCCACCCATTTACTGAAGTAGTCCGTGGCTACTATCAAAATCGTCTTTTCCCTGATCCTTCGATGAAAGGCCCAACGATATCTATGCCCCATTTTGCAAATGGCCACGGACTATCCACAGAATTCAACGTTGTTGCTGGTGCGTGTATCTTTTTGGCGAAACGCTGACATTCTTCACATCGTCGGGACATTCTTGCAGCATCTTGTATCATTGTGGGCCAGTAATATCCTTGCATTTTTGCTTTGTCGGCTAGTGATCTCATGCCGCTATGATTCCCGCGTCACCATAATGGATGTCGTTTAGAATTCGATGCCCCTCTTTCCTGGATAAGCAACGTAGTAACGGTCCGAGGAAAGATTTCTTGTACAGGATCCCATCCCGAAGATCATATCTTCCTACTTTGGAGAGTATTTTCCTGGTTTGTTTGTGATCCGCGGGTAAGGTTCCATCCTTGAGAAACGCATGGATCATCATTCTCCAATCATCTTCGTTGTTGAAATCTTCGTCTTGATTTGCTCTTGACAGGATATCTTCTTCGTCAAAATCGTCACGGATGTCTTCTCCCACCTGATCTTCGATATTTTCTTCCACTGTATCTTGATTTGTAGCAAAGGAAAATTGTGATGCAATCGAAGGCTCGTATACCCTTGTTATTTTGATAGCTTCGATACTCTTGTCCTTCAGCATGGATGATATATGCTAGGGCATCCGCGTGCCTGAGATCCCTTCTGCATAAGTGCCGGAACTTGATGTTCGGAATTTGTGATGCCAATGTTTGGACCAAGGCCATGTAAGCTGAGAGGGTGTCGTCGTACACATTGTATTCGAGCCCTATTTGTCCGTATGACAAGCTGCGAATCACTTGTCAGTCTTACATCAGTTACCCCCATCTCTATTATTAAGCGGAGGGCATGTACGACTGCCTCGTATTCGACGATGTTGTTATGCTCTTTGAATTCTAACCTGAGTGCCTGTACGATCCTTTCTCCAGTTGGGGTGGTGATGACAATGCCTATTCCTGCCCCTTCCTTATTTTTGGAACCATCAACGAAGACTTCCCATTGTCTTTGACTCGCGGGTTCGAGGACATCAACTGGATCCTTGCTTTCCTCGTCGGCTTCTGGTATTCCCCTAATCTCTTCATCGTTGTCCAGGGGGAGGTCTGCTAAGAAATCCGCCAAAACTTGGGATTTTTGGGAATGTTGAATTTCATGAATGATGTTGAATTGGTCCAGGTGGGTGTTCCACTTGGCTATTCTACCTACTTTTCCCGCGCTTTTGAGGACTGCTTCCAGTGGTGCTTTGCATGGGACGCGGATGAAGTGAGTTAGGAAATAGGTTCTCAGCTTTTGAGTAGCCCATACTAATGCCAGGATGAGTTGTTCGATCTTCGTGTAATTCCTTTCCGCAGAATTGAGGGTCTTACTGACATAATAGATAGGTTGTTCTATCTTCGTATTGGTTTTGACCAACACTGCGCTAACTGCGTCTTCTGTCGCTGCTATGTACAATGCCAAAACCTCATCAGGATCAGGCTTCTGCAGGATTGGAATTGAAGCCAGGTGTTCCTTGATTCTTTGGAAGGCTTCTTCGCATTCTGCGGTCCATTCAAACTTACTCCCTTTTTTGAGAATATTGAAAAAATGTTTGCATTTGTCCGAGGATCGGGCAATAAATCTGCCCAAGGCTGCTAAGGACCCATTGAGCTTTTGCACTTCTTTTAAATTCTTCGGAGATGGCATTTCCACTATGGCCTGAATCTTCGCGGGGTCTACCTCAATACCCCTTTTTGTTACCAGATATCCGAGGAATTTCCCTGAGGTGACACCGAAGTGCATTTTTGGATTTACTTTCATGTGATGTTTCCTCATTGCTTCGAAAATATCTCTCAGGTCCTGGTGGTGATCTTTGCGCAGCCTACTTTTGACGAGCATGTCATCAACGTAGACTTCTAGGGTACTACCAATCCATGGCCTGAAGATAGCATCGACCATTCTTGGTACGTTTCCCCTGCGTTTCGAAGTCCAAAGGGCATTCTAGTGTAGCAATAAAGGCCATGCGGGGTGTAGAATGTTGTGTAGTTGATCTTCTTCTGCCAGGGCTACTTGGTTGTAACCAGAATATCCGTCCATGAATGACAGCTCTTCGTACCCTTCCACTGCTTCAACCAGTTGATCTATGCTCGGTAGGGGATAGCTTCTTTGGACATGCCTTGTTGAGGTTAGTAAAGTCGATGCATATCCTAACCCCTCCATTTTTCTTAGGAACGACGACCATGTTGGAGATCCATGTAGGGTATTTGACTTCCTTGATGAAGCCTGCTTCTAGTAGTTTCCGAAGTTCTTTTTCTACTGCCTTATGATACTCTGGTGCAACTTTTCTTATTTTCTGCCTGAAAGGTGGCGTGCCTGGTTTGATGCGCAGCTCGTGTTGGATTATTTTCGGATCAATCCCCGGCATGTCTCCTAACTTCCAGGCGAATACATCCGCGTATTCTTTAAGTAATTTGGTTAAGGAATCTTCTCTTTTTTCGTCCATTATGGTCCCTACTTTGATCATCTTCGGGTTTTCTTCCGTTCCTATGTTGATTTCTTTTACAGGCTCCAATGGTGTGAACACCGGCTTCGGGTCCCCAAGGACTGGGACGTTCTTTAATTGCTATTTGGTATGTTTTTGTCCTTCGTTGGCTGCTGAAGTACTTGCCTCTGTGTTAAGGACATTATCATCTTTTGTCAAGCCTTTCCCTGCGGTTTTCTTGAGGAACAGGTCTATGGCCTTTTCTTTCGCAGCTTCTTTATTTTTGATTCCTCGTGTTTTTCGCTGCTCTTCCTGTTCGTTGTTGATACGATCCTGAGTGGCCTGGCACTCTTTTGCAGAGACCCGATCTCCCTTGATTTCCATTACTCCCTCGGGTGAAGGGAACCTGAGATATTGGTAGTAAGTTGCTTCCACTCCCTTGAGTTTATGTACCCACTTTCGTCCAATAATGGCGTTATAGGGGGATGGGGCGTCTACCACGCTGAATCGTGTTTCTACTTTCATGGGCCCGGCGTTCACCTGCAACACGATGTCTCCCAATGGCTTTGTGGGCGCTCCGTTGAACCCGTACATGGTGTAATAAGAGGTCATCAGCTGTTCATCATGGAGCTTCATCCGTTTGAAGGTGTTGTAGAATAGAACGTTCACTGAGCTCCCCCCATCGATGAGGATCTTTTTGAGGTTACATCCGGCCACTGGTAGTGTGAGGACCAAGGGATCGTTATGGTCTTCCATATATTCTTCGATATCTTCAGTATCGAAGATGATAGGTGCGTCCATACACTCTTCGTGCTCGTCCACCTCTACGCCATCAATCTTATATAATTCGCATTGGTCTTCGAATTGCTGTTGTAGCCTCTTTCCTATCTTCGCTGTAAGTGAGGGCCCTGCGGATTCGGAACACGAGATGGTGTTGATTGTGCGGTTTCCCTCTGGAAGTTGGACTTGCTTGGTTCGTTTGGATCTGTCCTCGGTGACTTCCTTTCGTATATATTGCTTGAGTTCGCCAGCATCAATCAATTTTTGTATCATTATTTTGAGATTTTTGCATTTCTCGGTCTGGTGTCCATTGAAGCAATGATACTCACAATAATCTTTAGACTTCTCGGTCCTTGGGGGCTGTTTTCCCTTAGACCACGGCCACTCCAAATTTTCCCTTCCTTTGATCTCTCGCAAGATCCGAGCGTAGCTAGCATTGAGCTTCGTGTAAACCTGATCTTCGAATTTTCGATCGTCTTTTCGTCGTTCATCTCTTCGTTCCTTCCTATCTTCGTGCGGTCGTTCCACTGAGCTATTTCTTTTAGCCCCGCTGGTTTGTTCTGCGGAATTGGTACGAAGAGACCTCTGTGTTTGTGCCCTCGGGTTCTCACGCTGGATTTCTTCAAGACGAGCATACTTCTCAATAATTATTCGAAGATCTCCTTCTGTCTTAGCTACGCTTCCGTGGATCTCAACAAATAGTGGACTCATTCAGTCTAGTCCCCACTTGTAGCAGTTGATGCTTACTACGGGATCCACACTCCCTATGGCTTGGCAAATCTTGTGCCATCTGTTGGTGTATTCCCTCGTGTTCTCCTTGTTTCCAATTGCCAGAGAAAAAAGTTTATCCATTCCGGTGTTGACAGGTTTGTTGTACATGTAGGTTCTCAAGAATTTCTCTGCGAGTTGATCGTAGGAGTTGATGGAATCAGGTGGCAGGTTGTCAAACCAAGACAAAGCCGATCCCTTCAGACTTGATGGGAAATACCTACAGAGGACGGCATCGTTTTGACTCCATCGGGCTAAGATACGATTATAATACCGGATATGTGCCGCGGGATCACTGGATCCATCATAGCATTCAAAAGTTGGGACATGGCATTTTAACGAAATGGGAGTATTTGCCAGGCGATGAGTTAGGGGCGTGGAGTTAGCTTCTTTCATCACCTCTTCAATCCTTCCTCCGCCTTGTCTGGCTTTTAACTGCCTGATCTCAGCCATCATCTCATCACACAGCTCTTCCATTGCGCGGTAATGTCCCACGTTCTCATGCTCAGTTGAGCGTTTCTTTCTTCGAACTTAACTGTCATAATAGTCTAAGTCTTCGGCGGCATATTCCGGATCGGATGCACTGCTTCCCCTAGCGGCGTTTTCTAGGATGATTCTTCGGTCTCGATGAGGCTCTGGTGTCTTAGAATTTGCTTCGTCCAGTTGTTGGCTAGTCTTCGTGCTTTGGGCAATCCTATCTTTCAAGTCTTGGTTCTCCCTGGCCAGAAAAGCTACGGCATCTGCGTAGACCTGCTGGCTCTTTTTCAATTCTTCGAGCTCTACCATCAGTCGGTGGGACTGGTTTGATCCCTGATTGGGAGTTCCGGATTGTACCCCTACGGCCATAGTTCCCCCTTCGTCTACTGTGTGTATTAAGGGTGGTAGAGGATCAGCTTCAATTTTTGGTATCTCCAAGTTTGGTCCCCCCGGTTGAGCTTCCACCCGCGGTACTAAAACCACTAGTATGGTTTGATTCTGACCGTTGGTTGAAGGCATTCCGAAGACTGGTGAATGTGCGGGCTGATGTGTCATAGATTCTGCCACCCTTTCTCTTTGTTGATGGATTTGGTTTGAATCCAAAGTCTTGTTAGCTTCTGTAGCCTGGAGGGCCGCAACAGTTGCGTTGTTCTTTGTGGCTGCTGCTTTGAGAGCCGCGGCTGCAATGGAGTTAGTGTTCATAGGTGAGGTGATTTCCGCATCATCCTGCCTCTGAGTAGCTATTTTAGCTTTGTCTCCTTTCTGCTTGCTTCGGGTCATGACCGGGGTAATCCTCGGTGTCTTCTTTGATGAGGCTTTGGTTTTTCCTTCCTCTAGTATCTTTTCCATTTTTAGTCCTTTTCTGCATAGGGGAATAAATAAAGAGAACCAAATATATCCATGAGGATCGGGTTAGTGCCATTCGTATCCGCAAAATTTGTGGAATAAAAGGAAATGAGCTTCCCAAGGGCCTTAATAAAAGAGAAACATAAAGACTCCATCGGTCTAGTTTTCGCAATACAAATCCTCTAATAAACAATCATGGACCTTGTTTTCAGACTACTTTTGAAAAGGAAAACTCTTGAAAAGGTAGATCCGTAGCGAGAACTCATGAATCTGGATTATTAAGTCTTAGTTTTAAAAGAAAAACGCCTCACGTGCAAATCTGTGATAGATAGCTGTGGATTTGTCTGCTTTGAAATGGTGTTTGTGAAAATGAAGTCCATGAACCCAGAATAAAAAAGGTTTTGAAAGCACGCTGAACCCAGAATAAAAAAGGTTTTGAAAGCACGCTGAACCCAGAATAGGGCACAACCATAACGCGCGTTTAAGGTGAAATCACAGGATAAGATAAATCTTTTTCCGGGACAAAGTCCCTGTTTCTAGCGCCATATTGTGAACACATAAATCACGAAGCCATCCACGTGTTCACAAACAATATTCGCATACATTCTAATTCTAAAATTGTGCGTCGTATGTGTAAAGAGGATGATTATATCAATTCATCGACTCAAAGCCTTCGAGCTTGTCATTGTCTAGTCGAATATTATCATAAATAATGTTCGTATAAAGGAATAAACAGAGAATCAAGTATAAATGTAAAGCACATGAAGTTCAACGCTGAATGTAAAGTGCTGAAATGTAAATAAGACAAAGATTTACGTGGTTCGACACTAAGGCCTACATCCACGGGGCTGGTGTTTCACTATGTATTGAATGATTACAAAGATAGTCGAATGACTTTAGAGTATACATAGGTCTGCGGAAGTAGGGGGATTACTTACTCTTTCTATTTCTCTCTCCTATATTCTCCTATAATTTCTCTGGATTGGTCGACCCCTTCTCTCTCAGTGGAGAGGGGTATTTATAGGGTTGGAACGTGGGTCCTACTTCTGAGGTGCCGTTGTAATCTTATCTTCTTGTGCTTTGTGCCCATTACGCAGAGGTATTCGGCATATGCTGCGGCCTGAGCTTGAATACGAAGGGTTATCCTCGCCTCTTCCACGAGCTGATTGACACGTGTATATCTCTTTGGTATTTAATGCGGGTAGATGGATGTCTGCTCGTGTCAGACAAGTGTCTCTTTGTCTGGTCACATCTGTGTCAGTCAAACTTCCTCTCAGCCATTGATCTGGGATCTTCCTCGGGATTGGATGTATTAACACCCAAGGGGTATTATCCGGTGCTCCACTAAGCCATCATACCTCTGTGATCCTCTGTCCCTGACCGTCAGATCTACTGACCGGTGGCATCTTCTGATGAGATACTCGTTATCGTGTTTTGATATCTCGTTTTGCATGCCTTCCACGTGTCTCTTTCTGTACACGTGGTGGATGATGAAAGGTGTACATACAAGAATCATGGAATACTGCCACACTACGTACATAAAGAGACATGGAAGTAGTAATCATGCATTGAATTCCTGCACATGCTCCTCATGTGGTGATACTGAGAATCTCATAATAACAGTGTCTTTTCTACTTTTCAGTTTTTGTTTTTCACACGTCAATTTTCATCTCAACAATTTTGTCTGGATCACTATCAGTACATTTATACAACTAATAGTTGAGGTAGCTTCTAAGTCTAATCATGTATACCGCAGAGAGTATTCTCTGGTTTTCAGTTTACCCACGTATAAGAAAGAAATTCCAATACTGTCAGTCAGATCATGTATGCTTCTTTTTGCGCAGTAACATGCACTTGTGAAACCTACCATTACTTGTCAAGAACAACATATATGCAACAAAAAAAAACATATATGCAAAAACAAAAACAAAACTTCAGTATATAGTTTACATGCATATGTAAGCAATATTTGTACAAAAATGACGTCCAATATGTGAGATAGTGTGATAATAAAAATGTGAAAAAGAATCCTTTCTCTTTATATATAGAACTTTGTCTTACCTTAATGCTGTTGCATTTTGAACATCCATCATTAGATCACAGGGCATCCAAACTACTATTATCCAAGAGCGTTGCAAATGATCGAACGAACCATCAGGAAGATGGCCACGTCAATGTCAGTACGATGAAACGCATACACCTTGTTTGTTTGCAGCTGAGTCATCTGGATCTGAGTCGTCTGGATCTGAGTCAAATCACCTGACTCATCTGGATCTGACTCACTAAGGTCTGAGTCAGTAAATATGTTTGTTTTGTGAGTCAGACCTGACTCAACTGACTGGATTTTTTTGGACATAAATTGCCCTTATGCACATTTCAAACCATAATATCTATCACTAATGAAACATCACAAATTGTTCCATTCCATTCTAAACAACTTCTTTCTTTTGATGGAATTAAACATTACAAAACAATAAAATCTAAAGATTTCATTCCTACAAACATAAAAGAAGCAACAAATCTAAAGGAGACTAGCTATCTCATCACGTAAGATTTCTCAACGTTCTTTTAAAAGCTTGTGTACAAAGGCAACACGAAGCTCATTGCTTTTCAAACTGACAAACAATTTCTGCCAACCAGGCATCTCTGAAGCTTTTAAACTTATGCTCAAATACTCATCCATTGTGATACAATCAGTCTCAAGTAAATTATCCAAAGCTTTCATGAATTCGGCCGCGTTATCCTTTTCTAGAGCAAGTTTCTTATGTTGAAGATGAGTCTCCATCGATGTTACAATAGAACAAACTTTCTCAGTTAATAGATCACTTGATGCTTCCTCCATTTCCTTCTTCCTTTTCCTGCCACTCCCCTTTGCATTGAGACTAGAATCAACCTCGTTGTCATCCTCATGATTTTGTTCTTTTCCATGAGTTGTACGAGATTCAGATCCATTAGTTGTAGAAGTTCCAGCTGAACAAGGTGGTTCCGATCTTCCAGGCGTATCCCTATTAACTCCAGTAGAGAACTTCCCATCGAATAAATTCTGCAACTTCTCTGCATCTTCCAGTCCCTTGTTCTTGAATTGACTGGCGTTTTTGATTGTCTGCATCAATTAGAAAGTAAAATCAATAAATATGTTCAGCTGATTGATGTAACATCAGAAAAAAAACACCGAATCTGACTGTATCTAGAGCTGTATTACAACCTAGAAAAATAAGATTACAAAAAATTCAAAACTGAAAAGTTCAAGGATAGGTGATGCCAAAGATAAAATAGATGTTGTTGCTTCTTTAAGCTAAAACAAATTGAGAGTAACTAAAAAAACTATGGCTGTGTGCAGTGAGACACTAAAAAAAAATAGAGAAGTGGCATGCACTGGAAACTATACACCTTTGTTGTCACTCAAACCTCATGGATTAGAACATCAACAAAGAAAGCCAAAACAATCTATTACCTTGTCTAATTCAATCCACTGCTCTTCGCTCCAATCAAAAGTGTTCGTCTCCGCGTTGTACCCATGCCCGGTTCTTGCTAAGAGACGGGACCAAGTGACATATTGGGTGCGCAAGTAATCCCAGTGGTTTCTCAATTTCTTTTGGGTGATAGTGCAGTCATACTTCTCAGAAAAGTATTTGCACAAATTTCCCCACGAAGTTTGCTTCAAAGAAGTTCCAGAAAACCCATGCTCAGTAGCTTGTGCCAAACATTGGTCAATAAATAATCCTCTAAATGCTGGGATGCTCTTAAAAGTTATCTTATTTGCTTTTTCATCTTCTTTTTTCTCCATAGAGAACTAGCATAAAGTAAAACAATACAAGACGTGGGTAATTTGAAACATAAGAGAGTGTGCTAACTACTGAGAAAGTAAACAGAGTATCTTTCTTTTTTTTGCAATCAGCATTGTTGTCCTCATTATGGATGAAAGATTAACTTGACTTCAAAAAATCTACATTGTTATTTTATATGTAACGGGAGAAAGGCCGAGAAAAAAATACCTGCTTTAGGATCCAGTGATGGAAACAAATGTCTGCCTACTGAGATAATGTATAAGGTTATATGCGAACTAGCCCTACAATGCAACCAAACAGCATTTGTATAAGCAAATGTTTTCCAAAAAGAGAAGAGTACAATAAGAGAAAACACATAGCAGGTAAAAGGCTTAGATGGCGCTAGCACATCATCATTTTTTCAAACTAATGTCGAGGTCTCTGCATCAAAAGCCGCGTTGCACATTAGATGGTGCTATCACATACGTTCATAAATACTCTAGTACACAGTACATAAACCTCTTTAAACCAACACAAACCAATTAAAACAGTTAAAGCAACACAGGTCTGATTTCACAAATTGCAAATCTGATTGGACAAATGAGAAAACCATAGTAAGGTCAACCACCCGTCAATAGGGCACCTTTAGCATAAGAAATATTCAGTTCAAACTCTGGAAAGGAAAGTACTGCCTTATCACTTATATACCTAATGCTACAGAGACCAATATTCAAAATCTTTCATAAACCTCTTTAAACCAACACAAACCAATTAAAACAGTTCCATTTTCATTATTTTCAATAAAATGCATTCATAACAAACTTAGCTAAGTTATCCTAATAGGATGAACAAAAGCCAAAGGTTAGGCAACACACATGGGGATCAAAACCAATTCACTTCCGACATTTAACTGTGATACTATCATCATTGGCTGTAACCATTACCTTAGTCTCATTCACAAGGCCCATGTGAAAATAAATATATATTTATAGAAAATGTAAAGTAGCCGAATCTTCTGAACTGCGAGTCTACAGCCATTACAAAAGACAGTTAGCCTAATACTGGAATTCTTACAGACAATTTATCTCAAGGTCTCATTTCTTCCGTAGTGATATGAAGGACTAACAAAAAAAATTATAAGTATTACCACACATATCAACCCGTTGTCAATACTAACTAATAACTGTGGACTATAAGTATTACTAGCATTTCCATCAAGCCATGCTTGTAAAACAGAAACATCTCCCGGCCAGATACTGCTTCATGGACTAATTAAGTGGAAAATAAGATATTTAAAAAGAAATAAGAATTTTTATATACAATGATCAAATAAAACTATGGAAGATTATAAAAAACCAAAGAAATCACTCATTTATTAGTCATTTGTAGACCCGTGTCTAAATGATCAAATTAAATCTAAATCCAACCATAAATCGTTCATTCCATTACTGAAATGTGAAAACAATGCAATAAGATCTTTTACCCTTTTTTTTTTCTTTTTTCAGTCATGTATTTTATCGAACACTTGGTGCGACATTTTGTTTAGAGGTTTATATCCCCTGATTCATTTGAGCTCCTTCAAACTACGTAATTACAGAAACCATAAGAAACCCAGAAAAGATCTATCACTTCAGAGAGAAATCAGTAAACAAGAACCCAAGATTCAGTAGAAACGCCAGAAAAATTAATTGATAGAACCCAAGATCTATCACCAGAAGAACCTACAATTAACATACTCAATCCCTAATTCAATATAGCAGAACAAACCCTAATAAAAAAAATTAAAATGAAAACGAAGAACCCTAATCTGAGATAGCAGAAAAAGAAAAACAAAATTATTAGCAATTACAATAACAATGATGATGAAGAATTATACCTGATGATTTGGTAGCACTAACCAGGATATTATACCTGAAGATGATGATGATTCAAAAGGAAGCTTTTAGATGATATGAAACAGATCAAAAGATGAGATGAGGTGATGAAGGAGAATATCAGTTGAAGACGAAGGAGATATCAGATGAGGGCGATGATGGAGATCGGGTTTGGTTGCTTATCTCCCATCTCTCCTCTTGACGGAACAAACGAAGAAAATGAGAAAAGAAGAAATGTAATTTTTTGATATAATATCGAGGGCATTTTTGTCAATTTCTATGACTCAGGGGTAATAGGCACCGACTCAGGAGCATTTCCATGCCTGACTCTACAGGGACCGAGTCAGGGGTTAGGCACGACTCAGATGCCGAGTCAGATGTTATAAAAAATGCAAACCAAACAGTCTAAGTGCTGACTCGGTGCGAGTCAGGGGTTGACTCAGATCCAGACACCGAGTCAGCTGCAAACAAACAAGGTCATCGTATGGTTTTCCGTGAGAAAAATTGTAGGTGATTAATTTTGAGCTAGATGTTCACAGAATATCGATGATGAACAACCTTTCTTAAAATCAGAACGTGTCAGTATGGTTTTCCGTGAGAAAATTCGTAGGTGAGTAAGTTTGAGCTAGATGTTCACAGATTGTCGATGATGAACAACCATTCATAAAATCAGAACCAAAACAACTGTGAAACACAATGAAGAACTAAAACCAACATTATGATTAAGCATATTCAATACACAGAAACTTGTTTGGCGTGGGTGGGCGCAAGACATGATGAACTGTATGCAAGAGTACTTGGTACTTGTTCTTGATGGGTTTCTTTCGGTACTTCATTATCAGCAAAAAGACATTTGCTATAACTAACTGAATTCTCAAAGCAACGGAACAGACATGACATTAAGCCTTGAGTTTTAGTCCTACTATGTACGTTTTTACTTTTTCCTAGTGAACTCAGTTTTAATGTGATCTTTTTTCTTGGTAATAGTAACCATTTTTTTTTTCTTTCTTAATTGGTTACGAGAGTTCGAGATGTCATAACCTTTGAGTTAGTTTAGAAGTGTTCTATAAAAATTTAAATAAATAAATTTTGGGAGCCAATTGGTAAGTACTGATAAGTCGCTCATGCACATTTTTTTGTTAAAAACTTTTTTATTACTCCCTCCGACCCAAAAATTAATTGAGTTAGTTGTAGTTTGCACAATTCTTAAGGCAAAGAGGAAGAAAAATAATAACTAGTAAAACTTAGAAATGACTTATCTCTTAAACTATACCTCACTTTTTCGTAAATTTTGTACCGTTAAAAAACATTTTAAAACATCTAAGCAACGAATATAGACATGACTATCAAATTATACATATTTCTTATATTAACGATAATCAATTAAAAAGATAGTTTTCGAGATATTCCCTTGATTAGTAAATAACTCAATTATTTATGGGACAAAATATAAAACCAAATAGCTCAATTAATTTGGAACGAAAGGAGTATTAATGATTGCTAGTGACAGTAGTGTTTTAATTATTTGAGAATGTCAATTCCCACTAACATCTGAATCTGAAACTTGATTATTGCAATTTATACCGCACTGCATAATGGAAATAGCAATCATGCCTCTGAATAATTTTGTCTCCATCAGCATATTACGTAATATACAACTAAGAGTGATTGTTGACCTTGATGGTTACGACCTATACACCTCAGGAAGTAAGAAAATTCTCTGGTTTTCAGTTTACCCACAAATCCACGGTACATAAACACTTAGCAGTCAGATCATGTATTTTTCATGTTCTTGTTAGTATCATGAACTTATACATGGAAGGAGTTGGTGCAGACGACGGAGATCTACATACCATTATTTATCAAGACAAGCATACATGGGAAAAAAAAAAAATTATGTAGTTTCATGTAAATGTAATCAAATTTTGTTCAATAAAAGAATTTTTTTTGTCTTAGCTTACAGGTTACAACGTCGCAGTTCAAGAAATTCTGTAATTGGCGAGGCACCCAAACTACTGTGATCGAGGAAACCACTGTAGGTAATGGATATGAAGATGTTCACATATTTTCAATCTTAAAGACTTGTCATTTCGTGCGTGGATGCTGAAAGATCATAGTACTCCATACGATGTTGAATAAAATGCAATAATATAAAGAAATCATCTAAGGGTGGGGATGGTGGGACAACGATGAGTAATCAAACTTCGCTACGAACAAATGCGAGTACTAGAAATAAAAATATATATTCGAGCGCGATGTCGAACGAAATGTATCTGTATACATTAGAGGTGTAAAACGTGCCGGCCCGGCATAACCCAGGCCACGAAGTCGCGTGCTTAGCGTGCTGCGTGTTGTGCTGGGCTGTGCCAGAAAAGTAAACGTGATGTGCCGTGCTGGGCTGTGCTAGCACACTTATTTTATGTTCTCCAAAATAAATATTTTTGAGATATTTTAGTTAGTACATGTATTATTATATAAATAAATTACCATAACGAAAATAAAATGTTAAAATTGACTAAAACAATGATTTTTTTTGTGAAATATGCATCAAACGTAATTTTTTTTTGATCGGTAAATTGAAATTTATTAGAAAGAGAAAAGTTCATAAAACATGAACAGGATTACAAACAAAGACCGACCAAAAGGGGGCATCAAATGTAATGTATTGTGTAGTATTTTACGCATGACGTAGCGTGCTTTCTTCGTGTGTTGTGATGTGCCGCGTGCTAACCCGTGTTGCGTGCTGTGTTGTGCCGCGTGCTAACACGTGTTGCGTGTTGTGCTGTGCCGCCGTGCCAATTTGTCTGGCACAGCACAACACATTAAACAAACGTGTTGTGCCCGTGCTGGGCCAGTCACGTGTTGTGCCGTGTTGTGCTCGAATTTTAACGTGTTGTGTTGTGCCATAAACGTGCTGACACGTCCCAATTTACACCTCTAGTATACATGGTTATAAGTTATAACCCCTGGTAAAAAAAAATTGCTACTGAAAAACATATGAAAGTATTTGTGTATAGGCCCTAATCTGAAGCCATAGTCTGGCAGTTGGCACAACGACTTCAGTAGATACCAAATCAGATATTATCTTTGCTGCAGTGAAGAAGTTGAATGGGGTGCGGTAGGGCACTTCATACTCTTCGCAGCAACATGTTACAACGGCGTTACAAACTTGTGTCACTGCTTTATCTGATAAAGCAAATCATGGCAAATTCTTTTGGTAACAATTTTTATGCCTTTTGCGACAGTGTTTTCTGCTACATCGAGGGAGAGGACCTAGGATACTGTTTTGGATAGGTCATTTTCAATATTTACCTTTGACGGTTGAGGGCACTTTTTTTTTTTCTAACGGAAGTTCAATTGCCCCTTCACAGGCATATCCCTGGCTTAGACACCGGTATTATGTAAAGATGGTGCTTTTTAATAGACAAACTTTAAGAAGATCTGATCAAATAATAGTGCAACCTTTGATGAACAAGATCTCAAGAACCATACATATAAGAGTAGTTTTATACACACCTAGAAGTTCTTCTAGGGAAAACCTTCGATTTGTGAGGGCATGACTCAAATCGAAGCAGTGGATGTCATGGATCACCGTGACTCATCTAAACAGTGGATGTCATGGATCACCGTGACTCATCTAAACAGTGGATGTCATGGATCACCGTGCAGAAGTACAAAATTTTGGCTCAATAATCGAGATCCCACGGGTAATTTCCCACTGTGGGTCAAGAGTTATTATATCTTAACTAAAACTAAATCGTACCGTTAAACACAATGAAGAGCTGAAAACAACAGTATTATATTAAGCACACATTAGTATAGACTTGTGTGGGGTAGGAAGGTGGACACGACATGATGAAAATACATCAATACTGGTTCTTCTTCTTGATAGGTTTCTTTCGGTACTATCATTCTTGCACAAAAACACTGGTGAAGTCTCTAAACAACAGACACTTGACATCAAGTTGAATGCACGGCAAAGTAGGACTTATGTACAAATTGCTGGAGTAGTAGCTCTACTCTGTACACTTCCCATAACTGTCTGCCAAGTTGTAGTAGCAAGCAGTTAAGAACTATCTGTACAGTGCACAACTAACTCAAAAGTGTTTTACTTTCTAACTCATGAACTCAATTTTAGTGAGCTTTTTTTCTTTTCCTTTTTTTTTAGATGTCATCATATGTTTTGTCTAAGATAAGGGTGGTTCCTTCTTTTCGGAGATTAAGTTTAGGCTTTAAGGGGACCCTAAAAAGCATTACAGCAGAAGAAAAGAGAAAAACAGTCATTACGATCTTGAGTACTACAGTTTTTTCTTTTTTATCTTCAAAAATCATTTTTATTCAGGTCTTATACAAATGATGATTTTGGGATAATCTCGTCGATGGGGCTCCATATAATGATGCCACAAGGTAGTTAAGAATTCCGGTGTTCAATACATAATTTCGACGATAACTCTTTCCTAATTCTTTGAAGGAATATTGTGCATACTGCATATTTGCCCTGTGATCTATAGTTAAGACTTAAGAACCTAGTACTTGGTATAAAATTCGTAATAATTCTGTCAATCAGTCCGGTCAGTTTTTATTTTTTCTGTCAATCACTCTCAATGTATTTGAAATTCAAAATACTGGTAAATTTTCGAAGCGATCAGCAAACTCTAGGACTTTATTAAAAAATGAACAAAAGTCCAAATTATTTTCACCATCTTCTACGGCTCATTTTGTCTAGGGATGTCAATGGGTACCCATTACCCGGAACCGGAACCGGATCCGGTAGATTTGGGTTCGGTTCCGGGTCCTAAAGTTGGACCAATTAGCAACTTAGGACCCGACGCGTAATTATCCGATTGGACCCGAATCTAAACGGGTCCAAACGGGTAATACCTGTTGGGTACCCGCGGGTATCGGGTACCCGTTTATTCATACTTTTATTCATGTTTTTGCTAGTTTTAGCTTTGATATTTTACTCGTTTTAAATTTTTCTCTTACATTTAATCTTTATTTAGTACATTAATAAGAAATAATAATAAATTTTATAAAAATTATTTAAATCCAAGCCAAAAAGAGACAAATATTAAGTTTTTGAGGTTTTTTTAATAGTTTTCTTAAGACCCAATGGGTACGCGGGACCGGCGGGTACACGGGTATTTAAACGGGTCCGGTTCTGGGTCCACAAATGTAGGAACCGGACCCAGAACCGTTCGGATCCGACCTTTATAAGTAGGGTCCGGGTCCGGATCTAGTGATACCCGGGAAGACCAGGACCCGTTGACACCCCTAATTCTGTCCCATCAGAAGAAATACTTTCGCATTCAATATTTCTTGAGGTACTTTTGTGTTCAATATTTCTTCAAGATGTATATCTAGTTTCTTAAGATGACTACGATTGAGCCGATGTCGCTGTGGTACAGTGGTAAACTCTCTCTATGATAATACCATAGACAGCACTAAGACGTGGCTCGGGAATAAGAGTTTTCCGAAGATACAAAAAATTACTATCATAATTTTTCTTTAAAGTGTACAAATTTTTCTCGGACCAACGTCAAGTTCAGCAGATACTACTGTGTGCTAGCCAGGGCTTGCAACCATAAAGAATTAACTGACAAAATCCATTTTAACAAAAATTTAGATTTTTATCATAAAAGTATTTGTCCACTGTATAATAATGCTTACTATTGAAACATGTGTTTTTCGCTTGAATTAGAGTGCGCGTGGACTGAAGTGGGTTTCTTCGGTTGTTGAACGTTTGTTGAACCCAATTCTCGCTACATATATAACAGCCGAGTGAAGTGAGCTTAGTATACAATAGTGCAAACATGCAAAAGCAAAACAATAGTGCAGACATGCCAAAAGCTTTAAGGCAGCAGGCATAAGTATATTATTTTCCCAAATTTGTACTTCTCTTCAAGTAGAGAAGTGTATAGACAGACACTGAGAGCGAGAGTGAAGAGAAAATATGGATTTGGTTTCGTTGATTTCAGAAGCAGTACTTGGATTAACGAAAGACGGTGTTATCACTCAAGAGCTTGGAATAATATGGCGCCAACTGAGAGACTTCATACTAATTCCCACTTTGAATGTTGCAGTTTTTCTTTGTTTAACAATGTCAGTTATGTTGTTCATCGAACGGCTTTACATGGGTGTAGTGATACTCATCGTAAAACTCTCTGGTCGAAAACCAGAGAAGCGTTACAAATGGGAAGAGATGAAAGACGACGTCGAGTTGGGTAACTCGAATTACCCCATGGTTCTTGTTCAGATTCCAATGTACAATGAAAAAGAGGTGATTAGTTCATCTCATCCCTGTAGTTCTTTGAATCCTTCATTTCTGTTACCGCCATTAACTTGTCGCCTTCCAAATTATAGCCCTACGTACGCATAACGTAAGCGTGGGTAAACAAAATCCCTACAAATAAAACGTTTTTAAAAATTACGTAAAAAGTTGAATTACTCTCTGTATTCATTATGATTCCAGCACTCACTTTATAGTGTTTTTCTTTATGGATTTGGAGACAAAACTAGTTGTTATCATTATTACACTTTTTTCATGGTTGATCTCTTATGATACAGGTCTATCAGCTTTCCATTGGTGCAGCATGTGCTCTTTCATGGCCCTCTGATCGAATAATCATTCAAGTTCTCGATGATTCTACTGATCCTGTCATCAAGGTCATCACCGATCATTATATATTTGTTGAAAATACAATTGTTCCACTTTTCTGGCGCACCAAAGTCATAAATATTAAACTTGTTTACATGGACACCAAAATGGGGCTTAATGCATGCTTACAAAGTTACTTAATAGGGTATCATGTGTCATCACTTGGTCCTACGACCACCCACCATTTCCACCTTTAAAAATAAGCACCGTATTGACTCAAGATAACACTACACGTGCATGCCGGAAAAATAAATCTAATATACACACTTTGGAGACCCTCAATATTTTGCCATTTAAAGTTTAATTAAGCGCATGCACGAACAGTTTTTTTTTTTTTGTTAATCTAAAATCATTTGTAAAGAATATATGTGATATACTAGCTGTTTAGAGTTTGTGATGCCGGAATTATTTGAATTACAGGACTTGGTGGAAATCGAATGTCAAATGTGGGCAAGTAAAGGGATAAACATCAAGTATGAAATCAGAAGTAACCGGAATGGATACAAAGCTGGAGCTCTGAAAGAAGGATTGAAACATAGCTATGTTGATATGTGCGACTTTGTTACCATTTTTGACGCTGATTTCCAACCTGATCCTGACTTTCTCTACAAAAGCATTCCATATTTTGTTCATAACCCTGAGGTTGGACTCGTCCAAGCTCGTTGGAAGTTTGGTAATAAACTATCTCCATTAATTAGCTTAATGAAGTTAACTAATTTGATTTACATATCATTAATCAAACTAGTAATATTACAGAAAGCAAACCTTCTTTTTTGTTCTGAACTTTATTAGTTGTAGACAGTGTCAGTTTTAATAGTACGTGCTATCCCTTTCACCTGCACTATAAAATAAGCACTAGAATGTTGATAGATTCGATTACAAATCACTGAGAGTTATACCAATTATGTGGATACAGTGAAAGATACTTTAGAAGATTCCATAAAAATCTTCTAGATAATTTATTTTATGGGGTAAAACAGTAGTCGGATTTCTCTTTTTATCTCTACTTGGGTGGATGCTAAAAGAACGCGCTGCTGGTTGTAATATGTAAATGTTGTGCAGTGAATGCGAACGAGTGCTTGATGACGCGAGTCCAGGAGATGTCCCTGAATTACCATTTCAGGGTTGAGCAAGAAGTTGGCTCTTCCACCTACGCTTTCTTTGGTTTCAATGGTACTGCTGGTGTTTGGAGAATTGCTGCTATTAGAGAAGCTGGAGGATGGAAAGATCGCACAACTGTTGAGGACATGGATCTGGCTGTTCGTGCTAGTCTCAAGGGTTGGAAATTCGTCTACGTAGGTGCAATCAAGGTATATCATATATATCCTTGAATAAACAACTGATGGTTATCTTTAAACCTCACGTCCAAACATACAAAATTATGCAAGTGATGGCTAAAAAATTATACAATACTAAATTTGAGATGTGGTGACTGGTTTGCGTCCCTAGTTAAACCATAAACAAAATAAAAACACTCGTAAGTACAGATTCTCCCAGATCTGTCATCACTTTTGCCCACGGTTGTGTATAAATTAAGTTTATCCAAGTAATAATTTATTGATATTGCTTTATACTTTGAAATATCTGTATGATAGATTAGTAAAATCGTTGAGCGGTTATAATAATGTTTCAGAACAAAATTTATCAACAATGTACGTAATTATATTTACTGAGAGACTGAAAATAAGTTACTGGTAACCTAACTTAATTAACTCTATATATTTGACATGTGAAGGTGAAAAGTGAATTACCAAGTACCTTCAAGGCCTTTAGGTACCAACAACATAGATGGTCTTGTGGACCTGCAAATTTATTCAGAAAAATGGTTATGGAAATCATTAGAAACCAGGTAATTTATATTTTCTGCATCAAAAAATTTTCATAATTAAAAAGGAAATTCAATTTTGTGGTAATTGTACTATTTTCGTATACAGAGAGTGGACTTGTGGCAGAAAATTCATGTGATATACAGCTTTTTCCTTGTACGAAAGATCATAGCTCATATTGTAACCTTCTCTTTTTACTGCGTGGTAATTCCAACGTGCGTGTTCTTTCCGGAAGTTGTGGTTCCGATATGGGGTGTGTTTTATGTGCCAACAATTATAACTGTCCTGAATGCAATTGAAACACCACGGTAATTTTTCAGTCCCATAAATTTACCACTATCGCTCTAATTCGTCGTTTAATCATTGCCACATTGATTCACTGCAGGTCAATTCACTTGGTGATTTTTTGGGTTCTCTTTGAGAATGTTATGTCCCTGCATCGTTCGAAAGGTACTTTAATCGGCATACTAGAAGCCGGTGGAAGAGTAAACGAATGGGTTGTTACAGAGAAGTTAGGAGATACTCTACTAAAACCCAAAGATAATAATAAACCAGACATAAAATCGTCAAAGAAATCAAGATTTTCCGCATTCAGAGAAAGGTACTTACATGCCACACTTCTCCCTTAAAATTCCAAACTACAAATGCGTACATTTCAGATACAAAATTTTCAGTGTATCTGATTTTGATTTGTTTGTTTGGTTCATGAACAGGCTACATTTGTTAGAGCTAGGCATGGGAACGTACATTTTAGTGTGCGCGTGTTATGACGCTATGTTTGGGAAGTACTGGTACTTTGTTTACCTGTTCGGCCAAACCGTTGCGTTTTATGTCATGGGGTTTGGTTATGTCGGCACCTTGATTCCTCCATCTTAAACTGCAAAGGAATGCCAGACAGTGGAAGTAGTACTGCAATCATAAACACTAGTTGAAATAATCGTTCTTGATCATTCCACTAATCCGCTCTTGTATAAAAGTAAATGTCGATCATTGTTGTAGGCGGGACATACACCAAAGTGCATGTGTACAAGGCAATTTTTCGCGATTCTATTCGTGGCCAATTATTATGTTTCATTCGTTCATTGCTTATTGAGGGTGTCGATCCTTGCTCCATGTACTTGTCGTTAAACTATAGATCCAAAATCGAATAAGAATACATCGTTAATTCTAATTAGTTATTTTTCTTTCCGTCAAACTTTTATTGTCTTTTTTTTCTTCGGAAAATGGGTCATTTGTCCAAATATTTTTAAATCACGGTCCAAATGGACAAGTAAAAAATAGTTTGGGTGAAATGGCCAAAAAAGAAAATAGTAAGGATGAAACTGGTTTCATCGTGTGTAAATTAAAAATAAGAAAAAATATTTGAAAATGGCACGATGAAACTGTTTACATCCTGCCTATTTTTACATTTTTGTCCATTTAAACAGTATCAAAATTTAACTGTCCATTCACCCAGAAATTGTTGATTTTGATCTTTTTAACCAATTTTGTGTTTTTTTTTTATTTTCTTTTTTCAGGTTAAATAATTTAAGATAGGAAAAGAATTCCTTCTTAGCTTGTTAAGAAACAGCATCTCCACTTCACTAACCAAAATTTCAGTGAAAAAAATTCCGATACTCAAAGCTCTAGCTTCTTTTGCTAATTTATTTAGAAAAACCACTAATAAAGCCGTATGTCTAAACTGAAATAAAAAGTTCTTCGCATTTCTTGATGTTAGTTCCGTTTAATTCAATCATTCCTGTCTCTGAGCCTAGGAGGTTTCCTAGAGCCCAACTTTTTTCAAGAATCCTATTACTGGGGCTGTAGGAGGCTGAGTTTTTGGGGGCTAAAATGCCATTTGTAGCCAAAAAATAGATAGGGGGACTCAAGGTATATGAAAAAGTCAAAAATAGCCTTACCTAAATTTTACTATTCATAAAAAAAAAAAAACCTAAATCTGTAATTTTCTCCTTCTCCTCTCATTTACAAATCATGATGATCATGATTTCATCATAGTTTCATCATGATGAACATCATTAAAAAGAAAACTAAATCTATTATCTTATCCCCATCCTTCTCTTTTCATTCATAAATTGTGATAAAGATGATGATCATAAAGAAAACCCAAAACTATTATTTTTTTCTTTCTCCTTCCCATTCATAGATCATAATAAAGTTGGTGATCATCATAAAAAGAAAAAACTAAGAAAAACCCACCATTTATTTTTGCTTTTAGATGGTTAAAAAATATGATTCTATGAATTTCTGGTTAAAAAAAAAGAAGCTTCTGAAGGTGTTTACCGCCGGGAGTTCATAGATTCCCAGCCCAAAGTATATGTTTCGGCTTGGTTTTCCAACCGAAATTAGTTTTCTGATTTTTGTTTGTTTCCAGAACCAGTTACGGCTGGGAAAACCCAGCCGAAACTGTTGTCACGGCTAGGAAAACCCATCTTACGGCTGAGAAAACCCAGCCGAACTGTTGTCACGGCTAGGAAAACCCATCTTACGGTTGGGAAAACCCATCCTTAACTGGTTCTAAAAACAAAAATAATCAGAAAATTGATTTCGGCTACGAGTTCTTTATTTCCCCGCCGTAAATAAAAAATACGGCTTGGAACACCATCATTTCCCAACCGTTTTTGCGTTCTACGGTTGGATCGACAAATTATCTCAGCCGAATAAGTGTCCGTTGCGGCTGGGATTTGATGTTTTCCCAGCCGTAATTGGTTCTGAAAACCAAAAAAAAAAGAAAAATCGAAAAAACTTTCGGTTGGAAAACCAAGCCGAAACATGGACTCTCAGTTGGGTCGACAAACTATCCCAGCCGTAATCTTGATTCATGGTTGGAATTCTAAGAACTCTCAGCCGTAAATACTTTCAGAAACTGTTTTTTTTTTACCCGAAAATCATCGAATTGGATTTTTTTAACCATTTAAAACAAAAACAAATGGTGGGTTTTTCTTAGTTTTTTCTTTCTATGATGATAAAGCTTTATCATGATCTTTGAATGAGAAGGAGAAGAAAATATTTTTGGGTTTTCTTGATGATCAGTATTCTCATCGTGATGAAATTATGCTCATCATCTTTTCACAATTTGATCATGATGAAATCATGATCATCATGATTTGTCAATGAAAAGAGAAGGAGAAGGAAAAGATTATAGATTTAGGATTTTTTCTTTTATGAATAGTGAAATTTAGGTAATGGTATAATAGACATTAGGAACATAATGTGATAAGAGATAACTTCATTTACTATTTCATGACCTAAAAAAGCCCCTAAAAACCATCGACTTCAAAGCCCCACTAACAGGATTCTTTTCCAAGGTCTCATGTCAAAGAAATTTTCCGAAATTTTAGTCAATACAGAGAGACTTGGGTCAACGTTGGCCTTTCAGCCAAAAGTGTCTGGGTGACCTTTCAAATGGGGGACATGTGATACTTTTCTTTGGGACCAAAAGGTTATATCTAACCTCACTTTTTCTCGAGTGAGTATAAATTTGCGAATTTGTATATCCTAGTCGCTTTGTGTGAATCAGTGTCAGTGATGATGTTTGATTAGACTTATATTGTCCCAGTTGCCTCCAACATGGTCCATTCATTCCCAATTATACTACCGGTCAGGGTTGCACAAACGGGACACGTAGACGTGGACGCAGATGCGGACACAATAAAATTCTCAAAAACCTAAGACGCGGATATATATATATATATATATATATATATTTTATTTATATATTATTTATATATACAATCACGCATTTATACAGCAAAGTTAAGTGTTTCGATCCTAAAAATTAGAAAACGATGCTACATGTGTATAAATTTCAAAAGAAAAGAACAGATCATTTGTGTATACCGAAGGTCAAGCAATCAATCACTATTAAACACATGGCACAATTAAAATGCATTTTTAGAACAACACATGCCCAACCAAGGATAAACGTGCATTTTTAGAACAACACATGTCCAACCAAGGATATATGTGATGTCATTTCCAATTACAAAACCTTAATAAAGCATAAATGATTTATTTAAATGTTCGCCTTTCTTCATTTAGTTAATAATAGTAAAAATAATGGAAGAAGTTTAAATGAAAATGAAAAAAAAAAAAAACTTCAAATCCGAGTCTTCAGTGGATCCAAACCAGATGCGCGCAGGACGTGCACATTGGTGTGTTGGACACGTGTCGTGTCAGCATCCAACGCGCGTCCCGTGTCTGACGCGCATCGGACGCGGACACGGCTCAAGAAATGCAGTGTCCATGCAACCCATCTACTGGTAAAACCTTATTATTTTTCCTTTTTGAGAAAAAAGATTAACAAATGAAATTTTCTTGGATAGATTGAAAGCATTCCGGTACTGTTTGTTTTCCGGCTAGCATTTCGACTCTTCCAGGTACATGATGTGGTTATGACAGTGATAAGAAAAGTGATTCGATGATCAAACTTATAAAGATTCGAATCTAGATTTAAATTCTAAGATTAATAGTAACAAATTCAATTAAAAGTTTCTATCAAGAGTATCAAGAACATTGATGCTAAGATTTCACTATTTTCCAATTTTTCATATGATTCAATATTAATAATTATCATGCAATTCTAGACAACATAGCTCCAACAAAAGAACTTATGATTCTAAATTATTTTTAGTGGTAGATTTTCAAAATATTTGTTGCTAATCTCAAGCATGGAACATCAAGAGTCCTAAGTTAAGCATGCAACATCTAGTGAAAACACAACTAATTAACAAAATCATTATTTCAATTTTTATTCAATGCAAATCTATTTTTTCATAATAACAATTCCCTTGTTCCTGATTATCATTCTCTCCGGCCAACTCTACTTTTTTTGACAACTTCAACAACAACGACGATGAAATTCACAATCTCGATCTTACCCTAAAATTAGTGACGACTGATTCTTAAATTTAAATCTCAGGATAAGTTGTTTTTACTTACTCCCAATTCATCAATTTCGATGCCAGAACTAGAGTGTTTATGAATTACCAACTTAGAGCATCTCCAATGCAAGGGGTCAAGGTCATCCTAGGTGGAGGTCTTATTTACACCTTTTTACTTGTGGGTTATTGCTAAATGACAAAAAATGATGAAGATAAAACTTTTTAGCTAAATTTCATCTCCAATCCTCAAGATAGTATTCAACATTTTGTATTTGAATTTAATACAAAATGATGATGTGGATCCATGACCCAAGGTCATGAAGAAAATCTAATTTAGACTTTCTCTCTTACCCCCATTTATCCATGTCATCACTTTTATAACCTTGACACTTACATTAGAGATGAAATTTTAGTGAAAAACGTCTTAGATCAGAAGTGACATGCATTTTTAAGACCTTGACCTCTTGCATTATAGATGCTCTTAAAGATCAAAAGTTAATTTATTTTTCTAATATTGATGTGTATCTAACACATAGAAAAAGTGAGTAAGTTTTGGCCGTGTGAAAATTTTGGTCATATGAATAAGATTTCGGCCCTGTTAATAGGGGGGGGTGGTCTTTATAAAGCTATGATCCTATTGTGAAGGTTAAAAAAAGAAAGAAAATAATAAAACTGTGTTATGAAGGCATCCTCGTTGTACAAGTAATTTTTTATCTTGAGGCAGCAACTGTTCCCATAGCTGCTGGAACAAAATTGTGCGAATATCTTTTTCTTTTCCTTTAGAGCAACATAATGAGATTACGAGGATTACTTTGTTCTTTTCTTTCCTCCATTACTGTTCATGGTTTTTGAGAAATAGTTGCTTTATCCATGAAAAGTATGTATTGCGAGTTCCTTTGATAAATAAAATTGAGAGATAAACATCAAGATGTTTTTATTTTCTATTACAACTGGACGGGTGGTGACCTTTAAGATGATCCGAATTTTTTCTTGAAAAGGAAAAAATAAATAAATTTCTAAAGTTTCCTTGAGAATGTACAATTCCACACATCATTTTCTCACCGTTATACGTATCCGCGTATGGTTCCACTCAACCGCATTATTAAAAGGCTTAAAAGATTACACTTTACGTACGGGCAACGGATCCTCTGCACCGAGAATTGTCTGTTTTCGTGTGCCAGCCAATAATAAAACTCCACATGATTTTTCAATTTGACCGCCGTTAGACGATAGCCTAACTGGCCAAAGTTTTTCAGAACGACCAAAGAGAAGATGAGGTATAATCGTCTTCTTGCTTTGTATAATGCAGCGTCAAACTAAATTTTTTAGGTTTCATACATAGCTTTTTTGTCATGATCCAGAATACTTGGATAGTAATAGATTTTCTTTGTTTTCTTTGAAGAATCATAGTAACACATCATTCATAAAAGAAAAAATCATGTAATGATGAGATAATGATGATCATGGACAAATTCAAAGAACAATTGATCTAAGAGGCTATTATTTTTGGTAACGTTTTTTTTATTCATCCCATATCAACAGGTTCAAGCTTTTACAAATCAAAGAAATGGATAAAAATTAACTATTTTCTTATGATTATGTTGTTTATCCCCAGAAGAAAGTTATGATTTCAATTGATCTTATAAAAACACAAGTTTTGCTTCAGTGATTCATTCAGGTGAATCAAATCTGTGATGCAGGACAGTTCACGAATGAGACCTAACTGGCTAACTTATAGATTTAACGGTGTTAAATGTGATAAAATTTAATAACATGTGGCCTTTTATTATTGGCTGGCACACGGGAACAGACAATTTTCGGTGCAGAGGATCCGAAGCCTTACGTACGAGTGTATAACGACTACCATTGGATCCATCCGTGTACATTTAATTAATACTACCTCCGTCCCTAATTGGATGACATAGTTAAAAATTTACTAGTAAATTTAGAAAATGATTTATTTCTCAAACTATAAACGGATTTTCGTAAACTTTGTATCATCGGAAAGCATTTTAAAACACCTATCTAATGAATATAAATATGGCTATCAAATTTTACATATTTCTTATAATAATATTAATTTATCACTCCACTTATTTATGGTATAGGTCATCTAATTAGGGACGGAAGGAGTAATTAAGTAGCTAGAAAATTTATATCATGAGTGAACTTATTGCTCCGGCAATTTTATTCGTACGTTGGGACATGCCCTGGGGTTCTAAATGCCAACTCTTGTTCACAACCTAAATATTCCATTCAAGCTGAGGATTCTTCAACTCAATATAGGTTTCATTGGTGAAGAATTGTTGCTGTTGGCAGAATCCTCGGTGATACTCTGAGTCTCTGACCATCTTAATTTATAAGGTCCCAACCATTTGGTAAATTGGTATATATTTAGGACCACAGACAAAAAATTTGGGTGAAATGTTCATCACCAGAAAAATATCATGGACCTACTCCAATGAATTCACAATATTGGTTTCTTCTTTGTGTGATCAACAATGTTGGATGCACAAAATAAATATCCATCAGTATTACTATTAACCGCATATATTTTGCTAACATAGTCCACTGCTTTCTTGGAAATCCCAATGCCCCAAAGACTTGGATATTTTTATTTTGTTTTGTTTTGTTTTGTTTTGTTTTTTTTATGTGAACACAGGTCTCAGAAGACCGTGAAAGAAACAATTTGCTACTTGCCGGACAAATCCTACTACCACTTGGTGTGGTGGACCTATTCGGCGATAACCAGGAAAGGCATTGTCCATTTTCTTGGTGTTTATCACGCGATTTCTGCAGAATCTGGTTTCCCATTTACTGTAGAAAGAAAGTTACTTTAACTCTATAGTCTAGCCTGGCAAAATTCAAATCAAGATCAAAATTTAGGGGGTCAAAAGCAAAACAGATTTTATAGAATGTACAAAGAACCAAAAATTAGAAAGAAAACCAAAAATTAGAAAGAGGAGCAGTAATTGTTGTCTAGTGCAGGACATGCACCCGACATCATGCATGGTGCCGCAACCAGTCCCGCAGTGCCTATATGACTTGCCTATCGCAGCTAATTCGCACCTCGCGTCATTACTTTTACAAATACGCCATATGGAAATGGGATTGTGATTGACATTTTTGGCCCACATTTACTGTTAAAGTAAGGGCTACATGTACGTTCTTACCTTATGTTTTGAGTAACTTACTAGATATGGTGTAGTTGCAATGAATTGGGTTTTAGAACTGTGATTCCAATATGTAAGAGTACGTTAGAATTAGCGGAACTCTCACTGGCGCAGATCGGAATAAGTTCCACCGAGGCGTGTTGGTAAAGCACAGTTGGGGCCGGTTTGGACTGAGCGGCTTACAAGGGAATTCTATTGTTAGGGGATGTTATGCTAGATGTGCCTGGTGCCCGATGAAGTTGACAGTACCTTTCCTCTGAATCGTTAATGAGCTTTTTGTACGTACTTCCTACAACCTTTCAATTATGAAGGGTAGGTTCCTTTACAGGGTTTTCGTTTGTTTCTCCTACTAGTCCAGTCCACATGTTTACATTTTGCTCTTTTTAGTTTCAACATACGTACCGCTGGAATGTTGGGCAGTTCTGGTTAAGAATTAAGTACCCCAAAAACACTGAAAAGTCAAGCGAAACACTCAGACCGGTCGATAAATATACTAAGCAATCAAATGAAAATACCAACTTAATCAACACTCTTTAAAACAGTGTGCACAAAATTTAAATTCCTCATGGGGACTGATAAGCAGAGGAAGTTGAAATTTTTTTTGCTTAAAATTAGAACATTTAAGTCCATTTTGACATTTTAACAGAGCCACATACATCTCCATCAAATCGTTTATCAAATTGGTTGAGTTCAGAAAATACTATCAAAAGAGCTGCCCAGTGTTTTAAAAATTAATTAACCGTAGACACTTCTTCGTCGTAAAATCCATTCAGCCAAATAGAGATATTCCCCAAGTGTACAATTCGTTTTACATGTGCTATTGCCGGAACGATAGTGAGAACACCATGTTCTCTTCCATCGTTCATTTCTGTCCCTATATATACAGAGATATCTAACCAAGTTTCAGATACCACAGTCTAGTAAAAACCATGGTAACACATCTGTTTTAGTACTTCTCTAAGAGTACAGTGATAGTAAGATATCCAGCAAGACCTCGAGATCGATATGGATTTGGTTTCTTTGATATCTGAAACAGTAATTCAACTGACAGGAGATGGCGTTGTTCAAGAACTTGGAGTAATATGGCAGCATACGAGAGAACTGTTAATAGTTCCCATTTTGAAATTTTCGGTGTTCATATGTTTAACAATGTCAGTTATGCTGTTCATAGAGCGGGTTTACATGGGTGTAGTGATACTATTCGTGAAACTCTCTGGTCGAAAACCAGAGAATCGCTACAAATGGGCAGAGCTCAAAGACGACGTTGAAACGGCCAACTCAAATTATCCTATGGTTCTTGTTCAGATTCCGATGTACAATGAAAAAGAGGTTCAATTATACTACCTCTGTATTACAAACTTACATACTGTCTTTCTTTACGGATTACTGAAATTGTTGTTAATTGTATTCATGGTTTTCTGTTCATTCAGGTCTATCAGCTTTCCATTGGAGCAGCATGTGCCCTTTCATGGCCTTCTAGTCGACTAATCATCCAAGTTCTTGATGATTCTACTAATCCAGACATCAAGGTCATCATCATATAATATCTGTTGACGTACACTAGTACGGCATCTTTCTTACAGTTACATGGACATCGAGAGCCTTGGATGCTAACAAATTTAAGAGGGTATTACCTTAGGCGTTTCATGAACAACAAAACTGACATTGTTAAACTTATGGGATGATGGTCTAACCAACCTTAATGAGATCCTGGCCGCTACTCCATTCTTAAGGATCCTTAATTACAATTTTCTTATGTCTTTCTTAAAAAGAAAAGTATTTAGAATCTGTGACATCCGGCATGTTAATTGTTAATTACAGGACTTGGTGGAAATTGAATGTCAAATGTGGGCAAGCAAAGGAATAAACATCAAATACGAAATCAGAAGTAACAGAAATGGGTATAAAGCTGGAGCTCTTAAAGAAGGATTGAAACACGCCTATGTTGAGACGTGTGATTTCGTTGCTATTTTTGATGCTGACTTCCAGCCTGATCCTGACTTCCTCTGCCAAAGCATTCCCTATTTCGTTCATAACCCTGATATTGGCCTTGTCCAAGCTCGTTGGAAGTTCGGTAATAAGCTCAATATTAAAATAATTATAGTAGGACTGCAAAGTACATGTTAAGTTTATATTTCAACTTTACTAGATAATGATAGCTAAACAGTACATTGGGGTGTAATTTTTTTTTGCAGTGAATGCGAATGAATGTTGGATGACCCGAGTCCAAGAAATGTCACTGAATTACCATTTCCGGGTAGAACAAGAAGTTGGTTCCTCCACCTACGCTTTCTTTGGTTTCAATGGTACCGCTGGTGTTTGGAGAATTGATGCTATCAAAGAAGCTGGAGGATGGAAAGATCGCACAACTGTAGAGGACATGGATTTGGCAGTTCGTGCAAGTCTCATGGGTTGGAAATTTGTCTATATTGGTGACCTCAAGGTATGACATTTTCATCCTTTTTCAATATGCATATGTGGCATACAAATTTGCTTAATTTGTGCATGAAATGCAAAGGTGAAAAGTGAATTACCAAGCACTTTCAAGGCGTTTCGTTATCAACAACACCGATGGTCTTGTGGACCTGCAAATTTATTCAGAAAGATGGTCCTAGAAATAATTAAAAACAAGGTGAATTATATTTTCCACAGATTTCTTGTTCATACGCAAAAAGTGGAGTGACCATTTTTTGTCTTAACAATGTTTAACATGTCTCTTTGTGCAGACGGTAAACCTGTGGAAGAAAATTTATCTGATGTACAGTTTTTTCCTTGTACGAAAGATTGTAGCCCATATTGTGACATTTTTATTTTACTGCGTCGTAATTCCGATGTGTGTGTTCTTTCCGGAAGTTGTGATTCCGTTGTGGGGTTTATTTTATATGCCAACAGTCATAACTATTCTCAATGCAATTGAAACACCAAGGTAATTTTCAAGTTGCATCCAATTTTCAATCACCGATAATCTTCGACAATATTTGGTCGCTCCTGATCACGGAAGTCATTATTGCAGGTCAATTCACCTAGTAATATGCTGGGTTCTTTTCGAAAATGTCACGTCGCTTCATCGAACCAAAGGTACATTTATCGGTTTATTTGAAGCCGGCGGAAGGGTAAACGAATGGGTTGTTACTGAAAAACTTGGAGATGCACTACTAAAATCTAAAGAGAATAATAGTCCTGCAATAAAATCATCAAGGAAATCAAGATTTGCAATATTCCGAGAAAGGTAAAAAACATGTTGCATTTCCTTACATACCTAATTATTATTGTGTAATTTTCAGATAAAATTTGTTAATTTCCTGATTTTTCTGTTTGGTTCATGAACAGACTTCATTTGTTGGAGCTCGGCATGGGAACGTACATTTTAGTGTGTGCATGCTATGATGTTGTGTTTGGGAAGTACTGGTACTTCATTTACTTGTTTGGCCAAACGATCGCCTTCTTTGTCATGGGGTTTGGTTACGTCGGCACCTTGATTCCACCATCTTAAGCTGCTGCGAATATTGATGTGGTGGTTATTTGCAAATCTTTCAGGTGTCATTCTTGACAATCTCACAAATGGTTTCCGGAACCAGTAAAATCTATGATAAAATTTAAGAATTAAACCGACTATCAACTGAAGTGGTGTCATTTATTTTTGTGCAATTTTTATCTTTTAGCCAGTACCGAATAGGAACAAGCTGAACAGTTAAAGACACTAGAGGAAGAATTCACAAAAAAACTGGTTCCTCCCTTCTTGGTGCACCACCCAATTCAGATTTCCGAAGATATTCTGCTCAGGATACTTCCATGTAACTTGGAGTATTTATAGTGTCTGTCTGCTTGTTAGCTTACCCTCTCCGATGACAACAAGTGTTTTTGTTTCAGTTATTACCAATAACCCTTTCGTAGAAGCACATGAACTTTGAGCAAACGGATGTGCCACTTTGTTTGCGAATTTAGTTTGTAGAACTGACACATTGATTATTGATACATCCGAGGGTGGGTAACAGGCCATCCATGTCTACAGCTTCCTCCACCCCAGTGTGGGCTTTCCGCAGCAGCAACAAATATGAACTCATGATTCTTTGAAAAGCCCAACAATGGGGGAATTAAATGTATCTTTGAAAATACAAAGAGAACGAGAAATTGGGGATATATAAACTAATTGGAGATATTGGAAAAAGACAAAAACATGATTTAAATAGGAAAACGAGGTTATCCCTTATCCGGATAATTTATATAATTCATAATCTACCAAGTTTAGTGATTAGTTATAATTAGCCAAATTAATAGATTAGTTTGATAATAATTAGTTTGATAATGACTAGTATAAATCATTTTTACTGAATTTTGTTGATGCAACAACATTAAGTCAACATATTTATGATCCGAAGGTTTAGGTGAAGAACCAACCCAGGAAAGTAAACAAGCTGAACATCCAAGTGCTCCAACAACATTGAAATTTGTTTTTTTCATTGAATTTGCCAATGTTATGCCTGAAAAACTTGATGCCAGTATAGTAAAAGTATGAATACTATGCCAGTGGGGACCAAATCGACATGGTATTCATACTTTCACCATGCTGATACACAATATCCCCCAATTTTGAAATTGTAGTCGGAATTTTAAATATAAAGACTGCTCCTTAAGTACACTGCCGATATAGAAAATTCATTATCGATCACGCCAATAGTAGTGTCGGCATGGTACAATGCTTCACTTTCTATGCCGTCACATTATGCAAATTTTTCATAAATTTGAGTTTTTTTCACTTGGTTATCGACATTGGCAGCTAGTCTATCGAGCATGCCAGCAATATTTCCGGCACAAAAGGTTAACCACCGAGCATGCCGGGAGTAAGCACCAATAATATTTGTACCTTCCCAACTTTTTATGAACTCTTTATGGCGTATGTATGTAAGATCTAGACAACTATATGGGGAAGGAAGTGAAGTACAATTGAAGAAGAAGAGCCAAAGATAAAATTCAACTCATTCAAATACAGGAATTCTTTACACCAGATTAAAGAGAACGAGAATACGAAGTGAACCCCAAAAGAATGAGGTCATTTCGAGTTCGGACGAATAAGTTACGGAAAAAATAACTGACACGAAGAAAAGTGATCTACAACACCAAAATCAGCACAGTTGGTACCATACCGGAAGTTACACTATTTCAAACATATTTTATGTATGTTTTTTTCCTCAAATCGGCACGGTACACTTGGGAATCGAGCATGCCAGCACAAACAAGTTTTGGTATAGTGGTGTCTAGATTGTACATACATACTCCATAGAGAGTTCATAAAAAGTTTGGAAGGTACATATATTATTGGCCAATAGTGGTGTCGGCATGGTACATTTCTTCACTTTCTATGCGGGCACATTATGCAAATTTTCCAGAAATTTGAGTTTTTTTCACTTGACTATCGACATTGGTAGCTAGTCTCTATCGAGCATGTCGGCAATAATTCCGGCATAAAAGGCTAACCACCGAGCATGCGGGGAGTAAGTGCCAATAGTATATGTACCTTCCCAACTTTTTATGAACTCTTTATGGCGTATGTATGTACAATTTAGACAACTATATGAGCAAGGAAGTGAAGTACTATTGAAGAAGAAGAGACAAAGATAAAATTCAGCTCATTCAAATACAGGAATTCTTGATACCAGATCGAAGAGAACAAGAATACGAAGTGAACGCAAAAAGAATGAGGTCATTTCGAGTTCAGACAAAGAAGTTACGGGCAAAACAGCTGACACGGAGAAAAATGACCTACAACACCAAAATCGGCGCAGTTGGTACTATGCCGGAAGTTACAATATTTCAAACATATTTTTTGTATGTTTTTTCCTCAAATCGGCACGGTACACTTGGGAATCGAGCACGTCGGCAGATACAAATTTCCGGACAGCGGTGTCTAGATTGTACATACATACGCCATAAAGAGTTCATAAAAAGTTGGGAAGGTACATATATTATTTTCCGATAGTGGTGTCGTCATGGTACATTGCTTCACTTTCTATGCCGGCACATTATGCAAATTTTCCAGAAATTTGAGTTTTTCTTACTTTGGTATCGACGTTGGTAGCTAGTTTCTATCGAGCATGCCGACAATAATTCTGGCACAAAAGGTTAACCACCGAGCATGCATGGATTAAGCGCCAATAAAACATGTACCTTCCCAACTTCTTATGAACTCTTTATGGCGTATGTATGTACAATCTAGACAACTATATAAGCAAGGAAGTGAAGTACTATTGAAGAAGAAGAGCCAAAGATAAAATTCAACTAACTCAAATCCAGGAATTCTTGACACCAGATTGAAGAGAACGAGGCTACGAAGTGAATAAAAAAAGAATTAGGTCATTTCGAGTTCGGACGAAGAAGTTACGGGAAAAACAGCTGACACGAAGAAAATTGATATACACACCAAAATCGGCACAGTTGGTACCATGCCGGAAGTTACAGTATTTCAAACATATTTTCTGTATATTTTTTTCCTCAAATCGACACGGTACATGATCGAAATTTTGATAGTGATAAAAGGTTGTCGTTCACTCGCATTTGATGAGATTGTTTTTAAGAATTAATAAACTAAAATAAAAGAAAAATATATATACAAAATATTGTCACAAGATGAAGATATGTTCGGGACTCAGAATTCCACCGCCTTCAATTTCATGCAGTTTAAATACCAATTCTAAACAATAATAGCTCATGATATAAAGTTTCATTTTCTTTAATTCATTGCCTAAAATAGATTTCGAAAGTAATGGATGTAAATTTAAAGCATGGGATATCAAAACATTTAAGCAAGCATAACCCATCAATTGAAATGACAACCATTCAATAATAATCATGATTCAATTCAATACTGTGCAATTAGTCATAAAAAGAATTACTATAATTACCGCATTAGTGAAATTTGGCTTCCTTCATTATCCCATTGATGGGGTCTAGCTCCATGATAGACGCATTTATGTGTCTAGTATATATTAATTGTATACATTGTTAGTGCTCGAATTTGTACTTATTTGGTTATTTTATTTATTCGTAGGTGTTTTTGGAAAAATAAGGCTTTGCGGCGAAATTGGCTAAAAATGTGGCATTTGGACCTCCGTTGATAGTGTACCGGAAGCGCCCCAGAAGTGTACCGGAAGTACCCCATAAATACCCCGGAGGAACCCCAAAGAAGTGCGGAAAACATCCCGGAAGAATTGCGAAAGGCACCACTAAGTTGGATAAGGGGAGGTCATCTTCATAGTTTCAAACTGAAAAAATGGCGGGAAAATGCATGCAAGAACTGGCAGATTTTGTGTTCGATCTTGGAGCTGTTTTAGAGCGATTCAATGGGTGTATTTGGTATGTATGGACTCTACAAGACATAATGGGCCTGTTTAAATCGTCTAGACCCAGCCAATTGGGCTGGATAAGTCAGAAAAATCACACGAAGTCCAAACAGGGACACGTACTTTCTGTTGAAGTTTCAAAGATTTTTTGAGAGAGTTTTGGGCGAGTCTCACGCTGGATAGACTCTCTATAGTATTATTCAAGTCCTGGGAGAGTCTTGGGGAAAGTTTATAGCTAACAAACGCGTACAGGGAGATGACATGAGAGATATTCTCTCAACGGCGCAGAGAAGAGAAAAAAAAGAAGAAGTCGGATTCACTCGAGATTTTTGGGGGTTTGGTAGGTATATAAGTGTTGGGCCGAGTCATAGGAAAGTTTTTAGAAACCCTTAGGAGAGAGTTTAGAGCCGAGGAGAGCCGTGGAGAATCGATTGAAGACCAAACAGTTCTGCTGCTGCTGCTGTTCTTGAAGAAGGAAGAACACGAAGAATAGACACTTCAGAAGTGTCGTTCTTCAACAGTCTAAACAGCAAGATCGTTGTGTCGCTGTTTACAGCATTTGCTTTGTATCGTTGTTTCTCAACACCTTTCCCTTTTGTAACAGCAACGCTGTAACGTTTATACAGCGTTGCAAATTTCTGTGTAATCACCATCATCAATAAAAACACCTATTTTAGCCATGAATTTATCCTGTGAGTGTGTTTTTGGGATGAGGAGCTAAACCGATTAGCCGAGACGAAGGAGGAAGCCATTGGCACAAAATTTATTGGTATAATTCTAATTTTTCTATTTATTTGTAATATTATTATTTAATTATTTGCATGAATTGAGTTTGAATTAATAGTTTTTATTGAATAATTGTGAATTTACTTGATGAAGCATGCTGGGTTTTAATAACTTTTGATGTTTTATACTTTTTAATTACAATTATTACTTCAAAAACATATTTGAGGCAAATATTAGAATTGATTTTAAAGATAGAATTGCATAAAAACTATTTAGAATTTACTATTTATTTGGTCAATGGTGGAATCCTAGTCTTGGTAATTTTCTCTAAACTTGAATTATTTTGTTTATTTTCCTTTTTAAATTAAATCTAAAAAAAAATTGTTTTCTTCACAAGTCTGAAAAGACCCCTTTTTACCACTACAACTACAATCACTATTTGAAAATACATCAAGTTTTTGGCGCCGCCGACGCGGATTTGTGTTTAGGTAGCATTTTTTTTTAGATTTATTTTATTTTTATTTTTATTATTATTTTTGTTCTTCTTTACGTTTTTAGGTTTTTTTTTGTTTCCTTTCAGATTTTTGAAGATTGGAGCGAAAGACAATTTTGCCAAAGCTTGTGGTGATTTACTTAAAGTTTGGGAGTGAAAAGCAAAGCTAAAGGAGCGAAAGAAGAAGATTTTCTTTATTTTGTAAAAGAGAGAAAAAAAGAGAGATTTTTGTTTTATTTTTATTTTTTTTAGGCTTTCATTTTTGTTTTTGCACTTTATTTTTGGACTCTGGACTGTGAACTTTGGGACTTTATTTTATTTTATTTTTATACCCTACGGAAGGGTACCCTTAAATACAAACTGTGTGTAGGGAAGGACGGCGATTACGATATCGTCTCGGCCCCTCGGGTTTGTACATGACATAGGAGTCGTGGCCCGAGTCGACTTCAACGGTTCATCGCCCGTCTGGTACGGGAGGTATGTCCAATCGAAACACTCGCGAATATCCTGCAAGCGGGTTACTGTATTCCTTAAGGTGATAATTGTTTGAGGACGAACCAGACTGTTTTTATATTCCTAGTAAAGGGCAAGGCCTGGCCTAAACAAGATAAGGGTTCGGATTTCATCACCGCTCCCTTCTTGCCCGCCTTAGGAAAACGAAACCTAAAGCGAACCTAAGCCTAAAATTTGGACTAGAAAGAGACCTATAGGTTATCGAGCTTAACAGGACAATCATTCGAAAAATATTGGTTACTCTTTTAAGCACACCTTGAAATTATTGACGGTTTCTGCGAGTTGAATGCGTGACTGTGCCGCATTGGATCGGTGAGGTTTTGGGTATCAAAGCTCCACTGAGCTTCCCTCGCGTATATTCAACTTACTTTAACTCGTAACTGTCGTCCTTCCCTGTGAAGTTTATATTTAAACCAACCCTTCCTTAGGGTTTTAAAAATAAATTCCAATGTTCAATGTCCGAAAGAAAAGAAAAAAAATATCCAAAAATAAAATATTACAAAAATAAAAAACTTAATTACAGTTTCTAAACAAATAAAATAAAATAATATACAAAATCTTCTTCTTCACTCCTTTTGGATTTCTGTTTTCTTTCCTATTTGGGCTTTTCCTTTCTTTTCAGCACTTTCTCTTTTTTCTTTAGCTTAGCTCCAAATCTGAAAGCAAACAAAATACCAAAATGCGTAAAAAAGAACAAATAAAATAAACCTAAAAACAAATCTATAAACAAATCCTCGTCGGCGGTGCCAAAAATTGATCGAAATTTTGATAGTGGTAAAAGGTTGTCGTTTACTCGGACTTTATGAGATTGTTTTTAAGAATTAATAACTAAAATAAAAGAAAAATATATATACAAAATATTGTCACAAGATGAAGATATAACCGGGACTCAGAATTCCACCAGACTTCAATTTCATGCAGTTTAAATACCAATTCTAAACAATAATAGCTCATGATATAAAGTTTCATTGACTCTAATTCATTTCCTAAAATAGATTTTGAAAGTAATGGATGTAAATCTAAAGCATGGGATATCAAAACATTTTAAGCAGGCATAACCCATCAATTAAAATGACAACCATTTAATGATAATCATGATTCAATTAAATATTGTGCAATTAGTCATAAAAAAAATTACTATAATTACTGCATTAGTGAAGTTTGGCTTCCTTCATTATCCCGGTGATGGGGTCTAGCTCCACATGTTGGAAACACGCTCAAAATTCATTTTTATTGCTCAATGGGTGTTTACAAAGATGAAAAGGGAGGAAAAATTATTAAACCGGGTTGTAACACTTATTTTTGTTGCAAAAAAAACTGTTACGGAGAATGATAGAAGCAATGAGTCACTTTCACTGTATCTATACGACTTCCACGTCTTTGTTGCTGTCACTGTAGCTTCAGCGACTGTTTTTAGCAGCAGTTGTTCTTCATGTTCTTCCTCCTTACGCAGCAGCAGAAAGATATAATCTGCAGTTCTGATTTTCACTCTGTACTGCTCCCCAAACTCTCCAAACCCCCTATCGGATGCCCGAGAACCTATTTTATACTCAACAGGGTCATCCAATCTCTGTATTAACTCCGCAAATCTCTTCATAATTCGCCAGTGAAAAAAATATTCTCGGGAATATTTTCCTCCCTATTTTACCTCCTCACGCGTTGATTCTCTGCCAGCACACTCTGAACATGTCAATACACGTTCCAAAATGTTGATCGAGTCATCAAAACATGTTCAAACTCTTCAAAACCCGTGAAATATTCTTCCCGAGAAAGTGTTGCTCTGTTTACTTCTATGCGAGAATACAGCCAATTTTAATCGATCAAATCACTCATTATAGTTTTGTTGGGACATATCACAACTACCCAACAAATTTCAGCCCTTTAGTCTACCTAGAACTCCTTCAAACTTCGATCGAAAATCACACAGTTTTGTTCTTCATTTTCCCGCTAAAATGAAATTCAAAAGAAGAAGATGGATGCTAAGGATGAATTTGGGCTACGCATAACCTTGGGTGCCCCTTAGCCAAATTTGGGGTATGTATAGCAAATGTCCTCCGGGGTGCCTTTAGCAGTTTTTCGAGCCGAATTTTCCAAAAAGGTTTATTTCCCAAAAATACCTACAAACACGCAAAACACCATATTAAGTACAAAATCGAGTACCAACATAGAGAAAATTGAGGACAACTGAGACACAAAAATGTGTCTATCAGTACACTTGGGAATCGAGCATATGTAGTGATATACACTACAATTGGATAATCAGGCCTAATTCTACAGGATCTATTCTGCAGACAATAAATATAAACCTCAAAGAGGGAAGAACAACACACAAATTCAATTTTCGATAATCTCCAAAAAGAGAAACACACTCATTACATATTTGGGCTAACTTATGGCACATGTGCCAAAAGTATACTTTGACTAATTACTAACTACCCCCATGCTGCCCTTATAACATAGGTGCCCAACAAATACATGGGACATGACCAATCCCACTCCTTCAATTTATCCTTGTCCTCAAGGGTATGAAATGAGCTCGTCCAATGAATAGTATAGTTGTTGAAGACTTGCAGCTCCATCTCAAATACAGTAGGAAATGTTAACTTCACAAACTCCAAAACCCAGGTCCATGAAAAGCTGAAACCATTCATCTGAACTGTAGGGAGCAATCTTGGTTGTAGTCCTCCCTAAAAAATAGTCATTGCTTCACCTTCAAAAATGATCAATTTACTTAAGTTCGGTGCTCTTAATACTCCAAAGAAAACAGTCTCAGTGGCTTCGTAATTCACCGTATACGCACCTTTGCGCACAGCAAATGTTCCTTCATTACCATCTGAGGAATGAGCATTAACTTGTGTATAAAGTTGCAGTCGCAAATAGACTCCCACTACTACTACAACAAGCCTATCTCTTCTGAGAGGGATACAATTTGAATTGATGACATGTAACTCGAGCTTTTTATCTTTCTCAGTGGAAGGAGTTTTCAACTGGTTGAAGCAATTTTTCACATATCTATGGTTCTTCATCGTTAACATCGAGTTAACAGTCTCTTGTTTCCCCTCCTCAAAACTGTGTATACTATCTCTGGTGATGTAACATTTGGCTGAATTAGGAGCTAGACTTTCCATAAGTGCTGAGCATTTCATCAAGGTAAAGAAGACCACCTCCCGCAACTGACGAGCAATCCATGGGTCTGGAGAGGGTAAGATCAGCCCTAACTGAATCCTTAATGTATGGCCAGGATTATTCACCTCATCATTAACATCCCACTGCCCTGAACCCATACACCTGACTTCTTTAGCACTAAGCGAAACATCTTTAAGTTGTAAACTCATAATACAATCTTCTTCACAAATATTTCTCATAGCTTTATTAAGATCGCATATTTGAGTTAACTTCAAGGCTGCGACTTCCAGTTGAGTGCAAGAAAAAACAACTTTAAACATTTCCAACAATTCTTGTATTACACTATTACCACCCGTAGGAACTCCATGTAGATCCATGATAGTCGATTCATAACTACTGCCATTACTTAACTCACTAACAATCAACATATACCCCTGTCATTCCCCGTACTCCATAAACAAAAATAAAACAACTTATATTCTGACCACAAGATATAAACATATATTTCCATCCTTGTGAGAATTACCAAATGAAGCATGGTCAAATATTTAGGATCTATCACCAGAATGTGCAGTACCTTTTTATGTTCATGTTCAACATACATGACTTCTGCAACATTAGATAATCCATGTTTGTGTTTCCAGAGAATAACATCTTCTCCACTGCTCGAATTCACCATTACACCCTCAGGCATTCTGAATACACCACATCTCAGTTTCGCAATAACCATCAACTTTGATATCTCAGCAATGAATGGGTTACAATATTCATGACAACTTCAAGAAGTCTTCAGTAAAATTGTAGTTATATCGACTACACCATTACCTGCAACCATATGGACCAACCAATAATCAATTCCTAACAATCTTCCTCGATCAAATAGTGTTTTAGTAAGAACCTGTCTACCTGCCACGGCAACATTCTGGTAGGTTTCTAAAAGACCTACAAACTAATACCGCAAGTGCACGGTGTCGATTGAAGCTAATGTGCAAATACGGGTCGATCCACAGAGACTTGGTGTGTGTGATTGAAGGTTTCCTACTTTCCTAAGCTAAGATTATCCTAAGAAGTAAACTAAGGCAGTGAATTAAAGTGATGAAGCAAGTGACAGTTAACAAGAAAAATCAGTGGCAGTGAGAATGAAGGTGTGATTCTAGGGTTAAGATTTCCCTTTCACCTAGCTGGTTCACCTAGGTTAAATCCTTGTCCCTAATGAACAAGAGGGTCTAGTTCAAGCTAGTCTCTTGGCCAGGGAAATTCATGTGGCAAGTTATCTAACGTAAAATCCTTAGATTAACCCCTAGCATTGCCTATCTGAGTAAAGCATAAACAATCACAGGTCATTTAGGTTTCTAGGTCTCTAACTAATATGGCTGGTTAATCCCTTAGAACTACCACTAACCCCTAGCATTAGTGGTCTTTTTACAGCACCACTAATCACAAGTCAGTGAGGCTTTTAGGAATTTAGCTAGCCTAGACTATTTTGAGTTCTACAAGAATCAACCTAAAGGCTAACCAACATGGCTTAGGGTCTTCTCACCCTAGTGGTGGATTTAGAACATAAATAACATTTGAAGATAACAATACATTGAATTAGGCATTAATTGAACTTGGCATTGAAACAACAACAGAACATGAACAATTGAGGAACTGGCTATTCCAGTCCTCTTGGTGGTGCTCTGGCTAGTCCAGGCATGGTTTCTACAACACCCATAACCTCAATTTATAGTTACAATTTATATCAAAGAAATCCCTAATTTCAGAATTAGGGTTTTGGAAATTTAGGTCAAAACAATCTCACCATACTTCTCTGGATTGTTGTCCCCTCTGCAAATTGACGCCAACCCATGCTCCCAACTTGACTATGCTACGAACCCATCAATTTATTGTGTCTCTGAAAGCCGTCTGCCATTTGTACTCAAACCCTAGTTCTCTTAGATGTATCTCATAGGTGATGAATGAGATAGAGGTGAGAGAGATAGAGTCTAGAGTGATGTTTATGGGGGAATGGTTGTGTGGTTGGAGAGGCTCGAGATGGTGAAGAGGTACAGGAGCTCGAGAAGGAGAAATTGCAGGGCTCTGCAATGGGCGGGGAGAACGATAGTTTTGGGGAAAGGAAGTGTTTGTCTGAAGGTGAAGATATTTGATGCTGTGGTGTTGGGAAGATATATCGGATTTGATGATCAGCGAATGAAAGATGTTGGGTGATCACATCTGGATTAAATCGAACGGCACGATAGAAACAGGCATGGAGCAACCGTTGGATGTGTGATACATCAAAATTGACGGCTTAGATTGGATTTAGGTACTGTGATGTTTGACAGGAACTTCAGAGTTTGATGCACGATGATGAGGCGACCGTTGGATGACAAGATGGATCCAATCTGACGGCTACAGGAGTAGTGGATATGGATAATGGAAATGGATTTGGGTAAGGGTTTTGGGCCTTGGGTATGCCAAGCTCATATCTTCTTTAAGAACAATTCTTCCTATTCAAGCCCACTTCTAGTTGATCCGGCTCTTGCAATCATCATTCTTCGCTGCCTTTCTGCGGGAGTCTTTGCCGTTTCTTTGCTCTTTTTGCTCCGTGAGTTAACCAGGCTTTATTTAGTACCTAAAAATGCAAAATTAATTAAGAAAAGTATTTATTCTTGAAAACAACGAAAACACAGAATATGGGATAAAATGTAGAATTAATGCACAAAAGATGAGTTAAATGCCAAGAAAAATATATAGAAATATGCACTTTTTAGCACTCATCAAATACCCCCAAACCTGAATTTTACTTGTCCTCAAGTAAAACAAAACTATGGAAATCCTACCTATACCACTGTCGCTGGTCTCTCGAATGCATTTAGCGTATGCACTAAGCCTTTTAAACCACTAAGTGTCCCTAGTGGACGAGTGAAGTCTCGTGAAGGTTTTCTTAGAACGTACCTACAAAGTTCTAGGCCAAAATATAAGCTCAGATTCCATCAAATGTGACATGTGCAAGTCAGTTTAAGCTCACAGCAAAATGGAGATGTCAATCTAGCTATTAAAGGCACAATCCTAGCACTGATAACAAATAAAGACATGTGATAAGAGTGTAAAGTGTATCTACACATGTGTAAAGAAATATCGGATGTTATGAATACTAATCACCAAGAGATAGTTTCTCAGGCTAAGAACCAAGGTCGAAATCTAGCTAGCTGTCCGGACTTTACGAGAATTGTGAATGAGTAGGAGGTGTTTCACAATTACTCGCGTTGTACATCAATGGCATACACCCTTCCTTTCTTATTACAAAAAAAATACAACAAAACGACTCTTTACATGACTCTTATTTACATTGACTACTCTCTTTTATTTTTGGAACAAGAGAGGATGGAATTGATAAATAGTTGATTTTTTTGTATTTTTCAGATATTTTTTCTGAATATATACATCGTTTTTTTTTTTTTTTTGATAAGGAAACACTTTTGATACATATACAAAAGGAAACAAAAACTTACATGACACTTTGCAAGAGGTAGCCCTTTTTGATGCACCCAGTTAAATTCGATGGTTGTCTTTCTTAATGTAACCTCCACCTTCTATCCCAACCAACCAAATAACAAGCTAGTCAAGTTTCGTTCAGTATTCTAAAGTGATTGGCAACTAAAACTTCCGATAGAACACCTCAAGGATGAGGCTATACATGTATTGGTAGATCGTGCGCGTGCAAATTTCTTATCACTATGTGAATTGTGCTAGAATCAGGGTGCCTAAATATCTAGACTAAGACTCCTAAAAATTACATATTTGCACAAAGTCAACATTTCAAGGTAAATGAGCTCCATTTTTGTGATTTTTTAATTAATTTTTTTTTTTTTGGAATTTTTAATTTTTTCAAAAAGAAGGAGTTCTTGTGTTTCAATTATGGCATATTATCAAAGTATCTACTTTTCACCCCCAAACCTAAACTAAACATTGTCCTCAATGTTTCAAAATATGAACAAAATTATAATACAACATATGAAAAGGATCATGTTGAGTAGAGAAAAAGGAAAGAGAATACCCGATTTCGGCGAAAGCAATATTAGAACTCCGTTATTCAAGGAAAGAATCCAACATATGTCAGCCGAAATCATATTGGATTAGCAAAATATATACAAAAGGAACAAAAGGGTTTTAAGAAATTTTATCTACTGGATTATATACAAAAAATTCACCATACACTAACAATCTAAAGAGTTGAGGATCAACACAAAAGACAAAGTGTAGAGGTTTCAACAGCTTCACACAAATATAACAGGAAATAAACGCAAGTGAAACTGTGAAACAAAATGAGCTACCCCCAAACCTGGATTTTTCAACGGACAAAATTTTGGAAACAAAATCTCGCAGTTTTGGGGGTTCATCATGCACAAGGTCTAGCTCGAAATGAACTGTGCTAGGGACGGGCAAACATGCTAATTCCAACTGTGGATCCTCAAAGATATTATACTTAGATGCAAAATAGTCCAAAAGGACTTGGGAAGCACACAGTTCCAAACCTAGATTAGGGACTCTCAGAAAAGTCGGTTTGACAATATGGGTACAAACCAAATCTAGGTTGGGTGAAAGGCCATCAGATTGTGACTTATGTAGGACGATAGGAACATCATTACTAATCACATCAACATCTCCTAAGTCTTCTACACGTGTCACAACATGCTCACAATCATCAAACAAATTGGAAAGATCACAATCAGATTCATCAACATCATCAACAAATTTATTCTCATGCATCGGCAAATCAGGAGAAATATCACAATGTGACCTAGGTAGAGAATCAGACACATCAAATATATTTTCATGCATATTAGCATTAGTGTCTACAGAAGATTCAACTATTCCTATGTCATGCTCATCTTCGCAGAATAATTGTACGAATCCCATGTCAATATCAAAATCATATGAATTACAATGAGTATTAGAAAAAACAACATTCATGAAGGTCGATGGCGAGAAGCCATATGTTATTGAACCAACAGGTTCCACAATATTTTCATGTTCTTCTAACATATCATCATAATCATCATCATGGTAGCATGCATATTGGTCCTCATTAACAGTGGTGGTGTCATTAGTCGATTCATGTTCCTCTAAATTAGGTTCATATTCAACATCATTTACATGAATGGGACTAGACACTTCATTAGGGACAACATACATTTCCTCATGAATTTCCTCCTTTTGTAGGTGAAGCAAAATCTGATCTAAATATGCCTGAATTTGTGATGTAGATCTATCGAAGTTTAGCTCACTGAGAGCTTCTATGGTGGAGTCTAAATTCATGGGAGTACAAAATTCTTCATGTTCAAATTGTGGTGAATGGTACATGTGTGCATGGTCATTAGGGTTTACAAAATATTGATCGCAACCCTCAAAGGATTGATTATGGTCCCAATGACTACCATTCTCACAATTTATGGGCATTTCATACCTTGGATTTTCTCTAGATTGCCTAAAATTATGCAAAATATGACAATTCTCAACAGTGTGGTCTAAACTACCACATGCGAGACATGCATAGATTTCAGGTTGCCTAAGAAAATTAGATGTGACAGATTCCTCATGTGATTGCATTTCTAAAGTTGCGATTCGAGCTTCTAATTGATCGATCATTGATGATTGTGTGAGTGAGGCACTAGCAAAATGTTCATTTTCACGTTGTGATGAATGATGCATGTGTGAATAGTTATTAGGGTTCATGTATTGAGGCTCGGGACTTTGAAAATGTCCATAATAATTCCTATAACTATTGACATCATGGTCTATGGGAGGTTCATAACGTGGAGTATGTCCATACGCAAGTTCTCCAAGGGATTTGTTGTATTCCCCAACTGTAGACCAAGATCTAGACATGATTTGGCTCAAAAGCTAAGTAACTATGTTACAAAGCCCAAAATTTGGTTTTTAATGGGTTTGGATTTTTGGGAAAAATTTGGTTTTTTGGTTTTGTCGGGTTTGAAAAGAAATTTGGTTTTTTAATGGGTTTTAGAAAATTTGGACCTAATGGGAAAAGAAAACACTTTGGTTTATTGGGTTTTGAAAACTTTGGTTTTATGGGATAAAAGGCCAAGCCCACTGTTGGGTTTTGGAAAAATTGTTGTGAAACAGAGCCCAACTTTCGGCCTAGAGTTTGGGTACACGACCCACTAACGACTTCAGCAAGCCCAGAAACTAACGAAGCCCAGCTGAGTTGGTAGGTTCAGTTAAACTTGTTTAGGTTGTTTGTTGGGTTTTTGAAACCCAAAATTTTGATAGGGACAATCCCACAGTTAAGCTCAAATACAAACCCAAAAGTTAACTTAAATTACAAGCCCAACAAAAAAATGGAAAAAATTATTACAAGCCCACAAATTAAAAATGGAAGCCCACAGGTTGGGTTCTCTTAATGAGTTTTGGCTTACTTGCTTAAGCACAGCCCAGCTGCTCAGTTTGGTTGCAAAAGCCCAGTTGGGCTTTGGATCACAGCAACAGCAGCTCCAGCAGGAGGTAGCAGCAGGAGGTAGCAGCAGGAGCACCACAATTTCAGCAGCACCACAAGCAGTAGCTGAACAGGGGCAATGTTGCAGGCTTGGCAGCAGCAGCTCTACAGGTTCAGCACAGAAGCAAGCTGCACAGGCCAGCAGCACAGGGAAGAGGAAGAAAGTAGCAGCAAGTGGCAAGCCCAGTTGCAACTCAATCAGCAGCAACAGCAAGGGCTCAGCCAAGCAAAACAGAGTCACAACATCACAGCAACAGGAGCACCTGGAAAGCTCAACAGAAGCTGTCAAGAACAACAACAACAGCAAGGGAAAATGATGCAAAGATGAAAAATTATGCAAGGATGAAAATGCAAGTTATGATGCACTAAATGCTTATACTAAGATGCAAAGACTTCACTACACGACACCAAGTCCCCGGCAGCGGCGCCAAAAACTTGGTAGGTTTCTAAAAGACCTACAAACTAATACCGCAAGTGCACGGTGTCGATTGAAGCTAATGTGCAAATACGGGTCGATCCACAGAGACTTGGTGTGTGATTGAAGGTTTCCTAATTTCCTAAGCTAAGATTATCCTAAGAAGTAAACTAAGGCAGTGAATTAAAGTGATGAAGCAAGTGACAGTTAACAAGAAAAATCAGTGGCAGTGAGAATGAAGGTGTGATTCTAGGGTTAAGATTTCCCTTTCACCTAGCTAGTTCACCTAGGTTAAATCCTTGTCCCTAATGGACAAGAGGGTCTAGTTCAATCTAGTCTCTTGGCCAGGGAAATTCATGTGGCAAGTTATCTAACCTAAAATCCTTAGATTAACCCCTAGCATTGCCTATCTGATTAAAGCATAAACAATCACATGTCATTTAGGTTTCTAGGTCTCTAACTAATATGGCTGGTTAATCCCTTAGAACTACCACTAACCCCTAGCATTAGTGGTCTTTTTACAGCACCATTAATCACAAGTCAGTGAGGCTTTTAGGAATTTATCTAGCCTAGACTATTTTGAGTTCTACAAGAATCAACCTAAAGGCTAACCAACATGGCTTAAGGGTCTTCTCACCCTAGTGGTGGATTTAGAACATAAATAACATTTGAAGATAACAATACATTGAATTAGGCATTAATTGAACTTGGAATTGAAACAACAACATAACATGAACAATTGAGGAACTGGCTATTCCAGTCCTCTTGGTGGTGCTCTGGCTAGTCCAGGCATGGTTTCTACAACACCCATAACATCAATTTATAGTTACAATTTATCTCAAAGAAATCCCTAATTTCAGAATTAGGGTTTTGGAAATTTAGGTCAAAACAATCTCACCATACTTCTCTGAATTGTTGTCTCCTCTGCAAATTGACGCCAACCCATGCTCCCAACTTGACTATGCTACGAACCCATCAATTTCTTGTGTCTCTGAAAGCCGTCTGCCATTTGTACTCAAACCCTAGTTTTTCTTAGATGTATCTCATAGGTGATGAATGAGATAGAGGTGAGAGAGATAGAGTCTAGAGTGATGTTTATGGGGGAATGGTTGTGTGGTTGGAGAGGCTCGAGATGGTGAAGAGGTACAGGAGCTCGAGAAGGAGAAATTGCAGGGCTCTGCAATGGTCGGGGAGAACGATAGTTTTGGGGAAAGGAAGTGTTTGGCTGAAGGTGGAGATATTTGATGCTGTGGTGTTGGGAAGATATATCGGATTTGATGATCAGTGAATGAAAGATGTTGGATGATCACATCTGGATTAAATCGAACGGCACGATAGAAACAGGCATGGAGCAACCGTTGGATGTGTGATACATCAAAACTGACGGCTTAGATTGGAGTTAGGTACTGTGATGTTTGACAGGAACTTCAGAGTTTGATGCACGATGATGAGGCGACCGTTGGATGAAAATATGGATCCAATCTGACGGCTACAGGAGAAGTGGATATGGATAATGAAAATGGATTTGGGTAAGGGTTTTGGGCCTTGGGTATGCCAAGCCCATATCTTCTTTAAGAACAATTCTTCCTCTTCAAGCCCACTTCTAGTTGATCCGGCTCTTGCAATCATCATTCTTCGCTGCCTTTCTGCGGGAGTCTTTGCCGTTTCTTTGCTCTTTTTACTCTGTGAGTTAACCAGGCTTTATTTAGTACCTAAAAATGCAAAATTAATTAAGAAAAGTATTTATTCTTGAAAACAACGAAAACACAGAATATGGGATAAAATGTAGAATTAATGCACAAAAGATGAGTTAAATGCCAAGAAAAATATATAGAAATATGCACTTTTTAGCACTCATCACATTCCACTCTTCTTTCGCAGATTTCCACTCCTCTATATCCTCTCTTGAGCTTCAAGATGGTACAATATATCTTGGCAACTAAGGAAACCACCAGAAGAGAATAGACATGGAACCAAGGGACACCATCTTCTAGATTGTACACAGTATTCACTTGTGAAGACCACACCATTGATGCATGATAGATGTGCTTAAGAACTTGACTTAACCAACCAACTAGAATGTCAGAAAACAACAATATATAATGTAAGAAAGACGTAAGCTCTTCGCATATACCTTGTTTAAGAAGTGCGGAACCATCATCACCTTTAAAACTATGGATGTGACGACCAGTCATTTGATCCAACAGTTGTTGTGCATTGCCAGACTCATTTTTCCTTGGCATTTGAAGTAGCAATTTAGTACATAAAAGAACAACTTGCTGCATCATTTTCCCACAGCACTTGCAACCATCCCTACTGTCTCATTTTCTAACCAACAAGACCACAGTTGAATGATGTAATAACAAAACTAAATAGTAGCTAACTCCCAGAATCAGCTCATGTACATAATTCTCATTTCTTAGTAGATCAATTGCTTTACCACGATCAAATATCCTTCGACCACAACTATAACTGGTGCTACCACCTCCATGGGACGTTTTCACAAACAGTTTCTTACCATAACAACTATCACCATCTTTAACAATTATACACCCAGTTGAGTTCTCAAAAATTGAATCTAATATGCACCCTTGATGAAGAATTAGCTCATAAACATATTCCCCACTGAATTCAGAATTACTTTGAACATAATAAGAATATCTTTTAATAGCTTCAAGGCATTTTCCACGATCAAATAGCATATGGCCAAAATCAAAACTAGGTGAAACAACAAATGTAAAGGTAATTTGAGATATAGATTTAATGAATAAAATTTCGTTACCACGAGAGATGTAAGGAATAATTGGTACGAAACGAATTGTGACATTGAAATTGGTATAAAAATCTGTGGAAGTAAAAGGTTTAAGGCCCTTTGCTAGGAATGGATTCAGATTTTCATCCCACTCTTCAAATTGTCTAAATACATCACTTGAATTTTTATTCAATGTGTTGAAGTTCTTCATACCATTGTTTGTACCTTGAGAATTCATAACAAGGTTAAGAAAATTACGTTCAGAATTAAAGGGTTTACCCTCTTGGTAGTCGAGAAACATCGAGTTTCACTTGTAGCTCAAAACTGCACCCATATCACCAGCTCAATCGTTAAAATTCCTATCCCCAATCTGCTGACGTTCATCAATATAATTCATATTTATTGTATCGAAATTATTTACCTCATGAGTTGCAGCTCTTTTACTTGGAAAATCCACCACAAAATCAGTACCATGAATGAACGGTTTACCTTCTTGATAATCCAGAAATTGGTTTCTACCTTCCTTTGTAAATCAGAATAAGGAGAAACTAGATTGACCACCTGAGACTTGTAATCTTGAACATATGTAACACCGGCTCCATTAACAATTAAGAAGTCAGATTTCGTCTTGGAGATGTACTTACCTTCATCTGAAGAATTGGGAATGACATCTCCTTCTGAACTTGAATCAATTGGAGCTCCATCAAGCTTTTCATCAATTTCTTTCTCAATCAGCGTCACTTTCTTCAACACAGATCCAATTAATTCAAAGCTTTCATCAAACCTTTTTGACGAATTAGATTCCCAATTCTCATCAACAGATTGACTAAAATATATTTCACGCTCTAGTAATAGCAGGTTCTTTGTTTCTATTCCTAAAATTTCCTTGCATCTGGCTAGAAACACAGGAGATGGTTTATTTTTTAAAACCCTAGATGTTACTTCTTGAACTTGAACAACAGTATCTAATTGCTTAGATAAATCATCCGATCCAGATCCATCAGCCATGATCTCTCCTAAGGAAACATCGTCTCTGATACCACTTGTAGTGATCTACACTACAATTGGATAATCAGGCCTAATTCTACAGGATCAACTCTACAGACATTAGAGATAAACCTCAAAGAGGGAAGAACACACAAAAATTCTATTTTCGATAATCTCCAAGAAGAGAAAAAAACTCATTAGTATTGGGGCTAACTTATGGCACATGTGCCAAACGCATACTTTGACTAATTACTAACTACCCACAGACTTCCCTTATAACATGTATGCCCAACAAAGACATGGGACATGACAGCATGCTGGCACAAACAAGTTTTGGGACAGTGATGTCTAGATTGTAGATACATACGCCATAAAGAGTTCATAAAAAGTTGGGAAGGTACATATATTATTGGCCGATAGTGGTGTCGGCATGGTACATTGCTTCACTTTCTATGCCGGCTCATTATGCAAATTTTCCAGAAATTTGAGTTTTTTCCACTTGGCTATTGACATTGGTAGCTAGTTCCTATCGAGTAAGCGCCAATAATATATGTACCTTCCCAACATTTTATGAACTCTTTATGGCGTATGTATGTACGATCTAGACAACTATATGAGGAAGGAAGTGAAGTACTATTGAAGAAGAAGAGCCAAAGATAAAATTCAACTCATTCAAATACATGAATTCTTGACATCGGATTGAAGAGCCGAAGAAAAGTGATCTACAACACCAAAATCGGCGCAGTTGGTACTATGCCGGAAGTTACACTATTTCAAACATATTTTTTGTATGTTTTTTTCCTCAAATCGGCACGGTACACTTGGGAATCGAGCATACCGGCACATACAAGTTTTGGGACAGGCTTTCTGAACTATTTTGGTCTCGGCATGGTATTCAAACTAAAAATAAAAATGCGGGCACAAGATATCGGCATGGCATTCAACCAAAAAGAAATGTTGGCACAAGATATCCGCATGGTATTCAAACTAAAAACAATGCCGGCACAAGAAATCGGCAGGGTATTCAAACTAAAATAGTGTCGGCACAAGAAATCGGCAGGGTATTCATCATGAACACGATGTCGGGAGTGGATTGAAACTGAAACTGGAAGTTCCAGTTTATGATTCTAACCTAAACGAAGTTTTAAAACAACAACAATACTTTAAATAAGATTAGGTATCACGTACCTTCTCAATGAAGTTATTTCCTCTTATTCTTCTTGCTCAACAACAACTAAATTTAACCTATCTTTAAGAACTTGTTGGAGTTTGGTTTTGATTTTTCTAGACTTAACATGCACAAAAAAGTGGATATAAATATGGATTTTAGGTTTTAGTTTTTTATCTTTTAAAGAGTAGTTTAGTAACATCGCCTAGGAAAAACACCCCTTTTCTTTCCGTGCAGATGTCATTGCTCTTCTGACCATCACCAGTGGTTTTGATTTTCATTACTGATGTTCTAATCACCCTTTCATATTCTATCGCATATGTGCGTGCGCCACATCGCATCATACAGGAGAACAAGTATCTAGAGTTTAGAGGCACATTCAAAATTGATCGAAAAAAAATCACAAAATTGGTTACAAAGACCATTAACAATTCCTGGGTGAAAAGGACATTTATATTTCGATACTGTTTAAATGGACAAAAATGTAAAAATAACCAGGATGTAAACATTTTCATCCTACCCATTTTCAAATACTTTTTTTTATTGTTAATTTACATCAGGATGCATCCAGTTTTATCGTTGCTATTTTTTAAATTTAAGTCAGGATGAATCCAGTTTCATCCTTGTTATTTTTTTGATGTCAATTTCACCCGTACTAATTTTTAGTCGTCCATCTAAACCATGCTTTAAAAATATTTGGACAATGACTCATTTTACGTAAAAAATACAAATTGACACAAGTAGTACATCATCAACAATTAATAAAGAGAGGATCCATTTATAATACAATACAATTAGAGAATAAAATAATCTACAATACTTTGTCTTGGCTAGCTGCTAACATGTTAAAGGATATATATTTATAAATGCAGAGGATCAAAGGTTTGTATCAGTGACCAGCATTGTAAGTAAAAAGCACGCAACACTACTGAATGTTGGTGTTATTAATAACAAGATTGTTGGGCACGTGCATATGCACGTGCTTAGATCAATGGCTCAAAAACAATCTTGTTTCTAATTTAATGGTAGAAGGGAGGCTTTTAGGAGGGAGTAAAGATTCTGTACATCATGAAACATCAAATTCGATAGTTCAGATACACTTTTTATCCCACGTGTTACAAAAGAGTAAGGTTTAGTATGGGATACTTTTGGCGACTATGTCGTGTAAAAACAGAAAAAAGAAAATACAGCGTACGGCTAGCCCCTAACCATTTCACTCTTTCTTTATGGATTATTAAATTAAATTACTAATTTGCCATCAATTTATTTATCAAATTTTTACAAATGCTTTATGAAATAGGGGCAAAATCGGAAAGATTAAACTTGCAGCTTCAAGCTACTGTAGCAAGGATAGTTGGCTTTATATAATAATAGAATAGATTACAATCCATCAAATTAAAATATAATTTGTTAAGTGAGAAATCACCACAAGACGATCAATTTGTTAAATGAGAAATCACCACAAGACAAAAATGGCTAAATAGAAAGTGGGAAGTATCGGGAAAACGATGAGCTAACATAAATTGTGGAAGCAAGTTGCAACTAAACAAATAGCGGAAAGAATTCAGATAATTTGCGTGCCCCATATTCATCTTGCCAAATCCTTCATTTCAGAAGTACTTCACGATTACTCACCTAATCTTGAAATAGTTTCACTAACTCAGGAGCTACTTTCTCATAAAGTTTCACAAACTTGTCTAAAAAGGTATCACCTATCTCTCCTTGAAGCTTAAATTTGAAACCACAGGGGTTTTAGAGATACTCAATCAGTCACAAGCGGTTTCATTCACAAGGAAAGCCATAACTGTCATTATTTTATTCTCATCAACCATCGTACAATTTGTAAGCAACCATATTGTTCACATAACAACAAACCACAATGATGAATCAAACCCACAGTGTTTGCATAACAATAAAATCACAAAGACTTGTACACAACTATGTATTATATAAATCAGCACCAAAAAGAGGAAGAAAGTATATTAACACAAGAATCGTAATATTATTTCATACTGACCTGATGTGATTGCAAATTAATCCTTGAAATCGTACCAGATGTTTTCTTTTTAACCTGAAAATAGAAATTAACGCAAACATCAATTACAAAGGTAGAAGAATAGTATGATCTCAATCATACGATTAGGGAAAAAGAAGAATTATAATCAGATTAACAATATCAATCTACAGAAAACCCTAACCATAATTTTCATCTACATTAAATGAAATTCCAATCGTTTTGATAACTTAACTGACAAATTAGGGAAGAATAACAGTAACAAAATCTCTTTATTTGAAGAAGAACATAAGAACGGTACAAATCCTCCAGAAGAAAATAGTGTAAAGATTCACGAAATCGAAAGAATTTTTACTGAAAAGAAATATCAGAAGCTTCACGGATCTGTAGATGTAGAAGGAAGGTTAGAAAGAAAAGAAGTGAAAAGAAAAGTTTGGTTTAGGTTTTAATAATACACAAACATAATAACCGAGTAAAGATGTACGTGGTAAATGATGTAAAATGTGGGAGAAAAATTCGTGAGGGAGGGAAAATCTAATTTCCAATTATATTTTCACGGTATTTTATTTGGCTGGAGCGGAAGAATTATATCAACCACTTTTTAATATATTATTTTAACTATTATATTCGGAAGGATTATTAGTCACACTATTTAGCGTGACAAAATTAACTAGGAATAAAATATAATTAGATAGTGATTTATTGTTACACTTTCTTATTATGTCACACGTATTTGTGTAACAACTTTCGTCACACAAATTAGTGTAACAATTCAGTGTTACAAATTACTCAATTCGGAGTAGTGGCTATTCCAGCTTGATCATCTATATTTAGGTAGTTGTTCATTTGGTAGAATGAACTTGTAAAGTAGTTGGTTTCCCACAGTTCATTTTGTAACATGATTCTTATGGTAGTTCATTTGTTGGATGAACTCGTACGGTAGTTCAGTCTAGTTTTTCAATTTGTACAAGGAAATCGTATGATAGTTCATTTGAATTTTAGCAAAAGAATAATGTAAAAATTAAAATATTTTGAAAAATAGTGAAAGTGGTATTTATTGTATGCATTTCATCGAAAGCTTTTTGAATATATAAAATTTAGTATTCTTAATTTATGGTTCAAAAGATATTTAATTTTCATGTTTAATTTTTATTTTTGTTTTTATGAAGAAAAGATAAAATGAGCATAAAGGTATTCGTGACAATGTTTAAAAAATTGTTACATTATCGGTAACGTTTACCCTATGACGAAATAACAATTTTTCGAACCAAAATAATAAAATATATTTGAAAAGGGATCGTAGAGTAATTTGATCAGGTCAACAGGAGCAAATTGAGACTTCAAATTTAATTAGAATTATATGGTAGTTTCTACTTCTTTTTTTAGGGGAACTTAGGAGAAGAGGAAGAGTATGAGAAACAGTACGAGGGTTCTTATTGATAGCAACAACAAACATATTACATAGCATAGTATGCTTTATATACAAGTAGGAAGAGAACCCTAGATATTATATTGGGCCGCACATCCATGGGATACAAGCCCTACAACACTCCCCCTTGTGTGGTTCAATAACAAAACTTTATACATAGTGCTTCACATATAGTGCTTTGAATATAGTTCCTCAAATGTCTTTCTCTCCTTGATGACTTGTGCCGAAATCAATCGCCTAACTAAAACTTTGACAAGGAAAAATCCAGTGGGATAAAACCTTGGTACAACTCTTCACATGTAGTACTTCACATGTTGTCTCTTACTTTACATGTAGTTCATCACATGTAATACGATCTTCAAAGATCGACGAGTCTAAGTTAATTGCCTCATTAAAACTTCGTCAGGAAAACCCAGAGGGATAAAACCTGAACTAAAGAAAAAGAGTATAATATTAAGAAAACTTAGAACATAGTTGGACTCAAATATGTTGCCTCATTAAAAACTTGACACGGAAAACCCAGTGGGATAAAACCTTGACGAAGGGAAAAGAGTACAACGTGACAGATGCAAGTAAAGATGATCTGTTGCAGATGATCACTTTGCTCCGTTAAAGTTGACTAGTTGTTTCACAACTCTTAAGGAAGAAAATCCTCGTGGGAAAGATAATAGCCTTAGTTAGGAAATTACATTCCCTGTGTTTGTTGTTGTCTCATTAAAAACCTTGCCGAGTAACAAAACCCTGTGGGAAAAAGTAACCTCGGTGAAGGAAAATAGTTCAACACACCATTAAATGCTCCCCCTGATGTCAGACAATTTTCATTAGTCTAATGTATTCAAAAGGAGTTTATCACACTTTACTTTGGTGACTTGAATGTTTGTAAGACCATGTTGATTCTGGAAGTTATGTTTCTTAAGAGAATATCGCGTTTTATTTCTTTGATTCAAATATTTTCAGTAATATCAACGCGATCTTTATGTCTTCAACGTCCAACATACTTAATGTTTTTAGTGTTATCTCGCTAAAAACCTTGTCGAGTAACAAAACCCTTTGGGAAAAACTATTCTCGATCGAAGGGAAAAAGTACACACAGCTTCAATTTCGAAGTAAAATATGTCGACATCATATCCTTGGATCCTCCCCCTGATGTCGGCATCTCCCACTGATTACATTCAGAGTTGTTCCAGAAAGTTCCTTTAGTCCTGTACTTTTCGAAACTGAATATCGGTAATGACTTAGAAAATAGTCTACCATATCTCCCCCTGGTTACTTTCGTTGGAGAAGAGATTATTGTTCCTTCATAATCAATAACCTTTGGATTGCAGTTCCTTTAGCATTCCTTTTTATGTCTTTGCAGGGATAAAACAAACTCATGTCAATAGTTACTTTTAAGTACATGATTACATTCATTGTATCATTCCAATGACGTTGCGTTGGCGTTGAGCTATATCTAGCTAACAAGTTCACTGAGGATGTAAAATTTGGTCGATTAAGCACAATATTGCGCCTATTTTACTTAGATAAGGGAAATTCATCTCCCGACACATCTTCGCCATCTTCCTTTAGACGAAATGGTCACTTACTTACATTTGAACATCGACTAATCATGGGAGTGCTATCAGGATGCATTTCTTTGTTAAATTTCCTGACAACTTTAGACATATGCAAACTGGTGGAATAATATACCACAATCTCAGTATTCAGTCGATATTTCCCTAGATTTTTCATCTCAAATTAAGATTTCAAATAGCTTTTAAGGTATCCTATTACATCAAGAGTACCCATCATGTATGTACCATCGACATAGATAGCTACAATTCCAAATCAGGAACTTCTTGTGAATACGCAATAAAAATAACTTACTTTTCTATCCCCATCCAAATCAAATAGTCACTTAGACGGGTATACCACATCCGCCTGATTGCTTCAATCTATAAATGAGCGTTATATCTAACTGTAAACGCACTCTGTGGTTTAGAGTCACTTGATTTGGGAAACAAAAGGCTATCAAGTACTTTTTTAAATATCTTCTATCTCTTGATTCTTTCAGAGATACGTAGCAACCACATACATATGCTGCATTTCAAGTCCTTTTGAAATTACCAAGCTAACTCAGTAGCGGAACACTATAAAGTTCATTACAAGAGAAAAATTCCAGGGATTTGTGAGAAACCTCGCGCCACAAGGCGAGTCTTTATACTTTAAGACTGCTTTCTTCTCATTATGCTTTGTGACAAATTAATCATGTATTTACAATAGGCTTTACACTTGGTTGGCTAGCACTACCACACCAAATACCTGTATATTTGTCTAAGAACCAAGTTCCACCTGCATTGTGTAGGCCAAATATGCTTTTTGTTGACATTAAACAATAAGAAGCACGGTTCGATCTCATCGTGCTCTATTTCCTCGGGAAACTATATATATAAAATAATCATTCATATGCTCACATGATGTTTTCATCGACTCGTGTGTGTTCTCATAATCCTTTAGGATTTCATTGTTCTCTGGAATCATTAAACTTGGGAGCGTCCTCCATTACTGATTCATGGACATAGTCAGAGACAATCAAATGATATGGTTTCCTTAATTATACAAATTAGATTGTGCCTTACTCATCTACTTACTTTTTAGATAAGTATTGATCGAACTTGGTGGTCTCTCCATATTCCTTTGTGGAGCCACGTCCTTAACTATGCTTCCAACAAGTGTAGTTACAACACCTTAGTTTATGGTGTACCCCATACTTAGGATTTCTAAACTTGCAAGAACATTTGTAGCTGGTAAGTGTAATCTTGTCACGTTGTCGATATCAGTGCACTTTCTGAAATCGATTATTCTTTGTCACTTCACATTTACATTTGTGGAGTATAAGAATAAAAAATGAGACATAGTGGGAATACACCATGACAATTCATGTTGTTCCCTTATAAAATACTTTTTGTTATCTCCCCCTAACAACGGGAAGACTGTCTCATTAAAGTGACAACCCGCAAAACTAGCGGTAAGAGATCTCCTGCCAAAGGTTTTAAAATGCGAATAATTGTTGGGAATAAATATCCAACATAACTACTTAATCGTTTTCGTGACCCATCATAGTACGCCGTGGAATCGTAATGGCACATATATAGTGCAACCAAAAATGCGTAAGAATACGAATGTCAGGCTTAAATTCAGTTACCAACTGGTACGCAAAAAACGTTGACTAATATTGGGTTCTAAAACGAATTAAGTAAAGATGCGCGTAATATTGCATATCCCTAAAGAAATAAAATGTAGGTTGGTATGCGTAACATATTTCTTAGACACCATCTGTAACCTTTGATGGTAGCCTCTGCGAGACCATATGGGGTATAAGATGCAATACAGTGATCCTATTAAACATGCAATATTCATCAAGTCCTTTTGATGTAAATTCTCTAGCATTAACAAGGGTGGTGAACCTTTGTACTTCGCATTGTAATATGTTTTATCGGTTTTTCAAAAATTAAACGCATTGTTTGTTGTGAACAATAACTGATTCGATGCTTCAAATCATCCACCAAAGCCATAGATCACTTGAATGGTCTGCATTCTGCATTGATATGTTCACTAACCTCACTTTATTTGTTTGAAGAAGGAGTTATTTACTATTAGCATGCATTTAAGTAAAACAAGATGGTCTAAATCATGTTTTACTAAAGAAAGACTTTGTAAAATGAGTAACGTGCTTTCTTATTTTAAAACATAATGGGGAGAGGCAGTGCAAATCTTGTAACTTTAGAAATCACTGATTTTGATAGATTCGTAAATTCACATTATATCAGTTCATCGTCTCGTACACTCAAATGAAGGGATGCCCATGTTAGTAATTTCAAAACGGAAAATCGCGTCACAACCAATATGCCTTATGGTTATGTCAAAGCCTTTACGAGTCAACCCCAATCATTTCATTGTTAGGGTTAATATGGATTCAATGATCCAAGAACCAGCGATTTACAATTCACTAAATTGACTCATTAAGTTTTCTAAGAATATGCTTCCTTTCATATTCGTTAGAAACAACTTATAGATGCAAACAAATCATTAATAGCTCACGTGTGAGCACCCTTTGAGTTTAACAAAGTGTGCTTAGACCTTAGTACATACAGAGCTTATGTGACTTTTAGTGTTTGTTCCATCTTGGCAAAAATAAAAATTGAGCATTGCTTCGCTCGATGATGCACTCATCTTAGTCAAATTATAAGGAATTAGTTCAACAACTAATATATATTCCTTAAATTATATGCCTTATTATGTAACAAATGTGGGATGCAACTTAAGTACTTTGGAGTGAATATATGTTACGTTTCAGGGGGGTGATATATGTTTCATCATATATATCTCAAGTGCTTTAGAGAATATGTCTCGTGGGAATGATATACTTTTCATCCCATAAATCCAGATAGTGGATCCAGTTCAACTGAATTTATAGCCTATTGGCCAAGCAAAGTTCTTCTTGCCATTATCATTGATGTGAAAATTGGTTGCTACTACAATATATGTACACATTACATTGTATATACCAACACCTATGACCATGTGCCTTTCCAACTCTTTTATTTATGATGGGAGCTAGAGTTACATTTAGCTGATCCCATGTTCAATTGATACCTATACTTTGGTGTCATTACTGCTGGAGGAAAAAATAAAATATTTTTGTGACATGATATATATGTCCCTTTTCACATGCTTTATATGAGTCGGTACGTCTTGAGTTTTTTTCATTTTTAGTTTTGCTACATTTAACTTAATTCGAGAAATTTCTTTATCTCAATATTCCAAGAGAATGCCACTACACATGTCGACCAATTACTTTAGGTTGAATATATTATTAAAGATAATACTTTTGTTTTCATATTTCAACATATATCAGCTCGTTAGTATTATGGATGAAGTAGGGAAATGAAAATTTTATGACTCATATCATCTTTTGTGAGTTCTTCCACAAAAATTGGAATACACCTGAGAATGTTTTGAAACTACCGATTGTTTAATAGTCGAGCAAGCGGATTACATCCCACAGAACATTCAAATTTGGGCAAAAATATCAAGTACACAATAATGGTCCAAGTACTTCTGAACCTCAAATAAATACATTGGAATCGAGTTGGTGTAACCAATTGAACAAAAGATATTATTCAACTATAACCAATATCATGTTCAAAATTGAAATTGACCCTTTATATAATATTTTATATAATATGGACTTGTCTTGAGACAAAAAATGTTCTAAACGCGAATAAATAACCCAATAAATATTTCATAGGTTACATACCTCAAGTTTTGGTTCCCACCCTGCATAGAAAGAACCAGAACAGAGTTGGTCGCGCACAGCCGGAACAGAACAACAACTGGAACGCGTCCGGACAGAACATGACTCGGTTTGAACCGGGCTGGAATAAGATAGGCCGAGTTGGATCGGACCGATATGGGTTGGACCAGAACAGGTTGGACCGAGTGGACCGGAGCAGTGAATACAAAAGGTAAAAATGTAGAGATAAAACGAAATTAAAAATAAAATAAAATATGTAGAAAACGTGCAACAGTACATGGCAAAGAAAGATAGTAATTACGACATATTATTATATTATTTCTTATCAAAATCAATCAAGACGGCATAGACAACATGGTACAAAAATAGATGATACAATCAATATATAACATCATAATACATTTGCGAATGAAAACATTTTTACATGCAATAGCATAAGAAATAAAAGAAATCAACAATTTTCACACATATAAGGGGCCCTTAAACATATTAAAACATGATAAGCAAAGCATACTTACAAGAAATCATACGTTACAATTGGTTATTGATTTAATGGTAAAAGGAAATAAATAACCAAATAATAAAGACAGACAGTCAAACGGCTTAAAAAAATTGATGACAGGTCAAGCATCAAATCAAACGACATATTAACAAACACATCATGGTTTGACATGTAATTCCCATTGAGTAGTGTACATCATGATTAAACAAAGAGGTTTTTCTTTTTTTCATTTTTTTTCTTTCTCAAACAGAGGCTACAAGACACTAAAGTATATGAATGAGTAATCCATCAATAATCAAGCAATCACTAAAGGACAAAATAATATATACCCAATTTAAGATCTCTAGCAGTCATACATGTGGGATCAATCAATCATAAACAGGAGATTAGGTTTAGAGCATCGTACCTTTGAGCGTCGTGAAAAATAAATCAACAGAAGTAAAAATGGAGATTTCCGCGGATGTACTACCAATCTTTTATGAGAAAACAAACAGAGGCGGAGTATCTGGACATCGATTTGATGATAACAAGACTATTGCCAACGGCAGGTTCGTGCTTTGCTGTTCAAGAAATGTATTGATTTCCTGATCGGATAATAGAGCAGCAAACAAGTATATGGAGATCCGCAAATGTATTTGTTGGTAATAAGATCCTTGTGATGATGACGGGTTCAAAGTAAAAAAAAAAATAAAAAAAAATATCAACGATTCCAACTTTAGCTTCACGGTAGAATTCGTGCCCGATAACGCGGTTTAAGGGAACTTAGGAGAAGAGGAAGAGTATGAGAAACGGTAAGAGGGTTTTTATTGATAGCATCAACAAACATATTACATAGCATAGTATGCTTTATATACAAGTAGAAAGAGAATCCTAAATATTATATTGGGCCGCACATTCATGTGCTACAAGCCCTACAACACTTCTATATTTATTAATACCATGAGGACTACATATGTTTTTATCTCACTTAGTTAGGGCACACATGGAAATCACATTGAATTGCTTTGAATGGACACATAACAAACGCACCGCGATATTTCTTATAGACATTCGCGTATAAGAGATATTGACAGTCCTATATTATATCTAGGACCACTAGATAAATAAGAGCAATTGACACTACCTGCTATATTATATCTAGGACCACTGATGAAAACAAATTTGTGAGATGTAATATCTTGGACCTACTGCAATGAGTTTTTTTTTTTACAAGGTCCAGAGGGAGCACGAGAACCATAAGGCCAATTGATGGTTCTCTTACTGTAATGAGTTCAAATATTGGTACAATCAACTAGGATTCACAAAAAAAAGAGGCAATTTTAAAAAATAGGCCACCTTTTTTTAGGTTTGTAAAATTAGGTCACTTTTTTATTTCTTACAAAAATTTTGACCAAAAACGGTGGAAGGAAAGTTAGCCAGTGATTTTAAAATGACTGAATAGCCCTTTGAATCGATATTTAAGTCTGTGTCACAGATAGACATGTCAATGGATATCCGTTATCCGTATCCTATTACCCGGTTTCCGTTAGGTTTAGTTCCCTTATATCCGATAGCTGTTAGCCGTAACCGATAACTTAACATACATTTTTGTTCCCTTATATCCGTTAGCCGTATCCGATTACCCGGTGATTTTTTTTCCGGGAACGACCCTGATGATTTGGTCTTTTTTAGGTGGTCCTATGTCTATTTGGTCCTTTCAAAAATCACATTTTCCATTTGGTCCATAATTATTTAAAAATATTAAAATATCTAAAATACCCTTTCTCTCTCTTATTTTCTTTTCTCCTCACGTGAATGATTTTTCTTGTTTTCTCTCTGTTCTTTATTTTTCTCTACTAATTTCTCTTTTCCTAACTTTGATAAATAAAAACTTAAAAATGAAATATGTCTCAAGATATAAGTTGAAAATTAATAAATTTTATATATTCGGAAAGCCTTCGACGATAGCTTTCCAACGAGTACCATTGTCGCTATGTTTCAGATCTTTTAATTTTTTTCGGTATAATAGTAGTTCATTTCCGAGAATGAACACTATTTTTGAACATGGTAGTTCATTCTAGTTCTAGCAATTCATTTCGTAAAATGAACTCGTATATACTAGCAATTTATTTTGTACAATAAACTCATAATAGTAGCAGTTCATTTCGTAAAATGATCTCGTATATACTAGCTATTTTTTTGTAGAATAAACTCATAATAGTAGTTCAATTTGAAGAATGAAGTCGTAATGATAGTTCATTATTATGGTTCATATTGAAGAATGAACTCGTGATAGATGTTCTTAATTTCGAATGAACTCATAATAGTTGTTCATATTATAAGATTGATAATTCATGTTGTAAAATGAACTCGTAATAGTAATTAAGAATGGTAGTTCATATTGTAGAATGAACTCGTAATAGTTGTTCATTATGGTAGTTTATTTTATAAAATGAACTCGTAAATGATAGTTCATATTGTAGAATGAACCCGTGATAGGTGTTCACATTGTATAATGAACTCGTAATAATAGTTCATTATACCAGTTCATTTTGTTGAATGAAGTCGTATGGTAGTTCATTTTGTAGAATGAACTCGTATGTTATTTAATACAAAGAGTTCATTTTTTGGAATGAACTAACTAGTATGATAGTTCATTAAAGTATTTGATTTTGTAGGATGAACTCGTATAATAGTTCATTAAAGTAGTTCATTTTATAGAATGAACTCGTATAATAATTCATTTTATAGCTAAAAAATAAGGCAAAAATTAAAAGATTTGAAACATAGCGAAAATGGTACTCGTTGGAAAGCTATCGTCGAGGGATTTCCGAAAATATAAAATTTATCGTTTTTGGACATATGGTTCAAAAGATATTTAAGTTTTAAGTATTTATTTATTTATTTTTATTAAGAGAGAGAAAAAAGAGTAAAAAGGAGTGTTTTTGCCACAATTAAAGGACTGTGACATCATTGATGACATCATCTCGCGTGGGTAGTGTCTACCCTAGAACCAAACAATAATTTTTTGGACCAAATAACAATTTATATTTTTAAAAACGACCAAACAGACAGTTGCCACCCTAACTCGGTCCCAAAAAAATTCTCAAACATAGGGTAGTATGGGTGGATCTCCGTAGTTCGTTTATGTAGTGTTCCCTGACTACTTTGTTTTGCTTTTATGGATATTTGATATTACTTACCGTCTTCTAGATCCCGGTGTTACTACCTGCATTAATACCTCTCTTCTAAAATCTAAGACAAGAACCCCCCCAAAAATTTCCCACTGACTGCTTATGGTTATTTATAAATATTTCCATCCATGGCTGGTAGCTCTACAAAATTGCCGGATGAGAAAATGATAACAAGAAACTGGTTTCCTTAACAATCTCATAAGAGGCCGCCCATCAACTTAAATTCGTAAAAGAGGAGAGTGATCAGTTTCTACCAATGAGGCCTGCACCCCATTAGATAGAAGACAAGTGAGCAAGCTTGTTACTTCTACTACATTACCTATACCGTACTTTGGTAGTTAGCGATCAACATCTAGCAATAAAAAGAAATTAAGAACGGTAAGTAAGGTCCTGGTTGGTTTGGTCTATATATTTGTGGATGATTCTTTTTGCTGGTGCATATTTTAGTGTTTACAGAAAATGGTGAAGGAGATGATGAATGAGCTTGAACGCAACTCATCTTCTTCTCATTTGAAGCAAAATCATGTTTTGGTGAAGTTTGTTGTTTCAGTTGTTTTGGTGGGTGTTGCATTTAGTTTGTTGTATACTGGTCTTTTGGATGTTTTTCGAACAACAACTACAAAAGAGGATGGAGAAATTTCTGATAAATGTGATATCTTTTTGGGGGAATGGGTGCCGGATCCATCAGGTCCATTTTACACAAATGAGAGCTGTCATGCAATTACTGAGGATCAGAATTGCATGAAAAATGGGAGGCCTGATTCAGGGTACCTACATTGGAGATGGAAGCCACAAGGTTGTGAAATACAACGGTTTAATGCAGAGAGATTTCTTCAGATGATGCGGGATAAATCGTGGGGATTCATAGGTGATTCGATTGCTCGCAACCACGTTCAGTCATTGCTTTGCATTCTGTCCCGGGTAAATTTAGTATTTACAATTTTTCATTTGTTGGGTTTACCCCATGTCGTGAGCATGTCCTTACGTTATAGCACCTCTTATATTATATGAATCGGTCTTTTCTGTTCTGCAAAGAAATAAAGGTGTTGAAAATTTTTATTTGTTATGCGTGTCAGGTGGAAACAGCAAACGAGGTTTACCACGACGAGGAGTGGAGATCCTATAGATGGCACTTCCCGTCCTATAATTTCACCCTCTCCGTTATCTGGTCTCCCTTCCTTCTTAAGTCAAAGATTGAGGGTATGCATGGAATGACCACCAGTGATATCCAGTTACATCTCGATAAACTGGATGAGAAATGGACAAATGAATATCCGAGTTTCAATTATGTTACAATATCTGGTGGATCATGGTATCTCAAAACTGCGACATATCATGAAAAGAACACAGTAACGGGATGCCATAATTGTGGAGATAGCAACTTGACAGAAATGGGAATAAATGATGTTTATCCTAAAGCCATTAAGCTGGTTCTGAACTTCATCCGTAACTCTAATCACAGTGCTGTAGTTTTTTTCAGGACAACCACACCAACTCATTACGAGAATGGAGAATGGGACACCGGAGGAACTTGCAACCGCACAGTTCCGTATAAAGAAGGTGAGATAAGCTTGGAATATACCCTTTCTGTAATGCGAGACATCGAGTTAGAGGAATTCAAGAAAGCAACAGCCACTGTAGGACCCGAAACACAAGTAAAACTAAATCTCTTAGACACTACCCAGCTTTCATTACTCAGACCCGATGGACATCCTGGTCCATACAGACAGTTCCATCCTGGTAAAAATGCGACAAGTGATTGTCTGCACTGGTGTTTGCCTGGACCGATCGATTCCTGGAACGATATAGTTATGGAGGAGTTGATGCGTGATAGGGATTACTCTATTTAGCAAACTTGTAATCTTGGATTTGGCAGCTTAAGTCTTGTTATTTCGCTGGTGCTTATTGTAAGTTGTGATCTTTTTCGTTGCAGTGTCTGTTTTCCCCTTGTTCTTAGCTTTCTGGCTTTGGCCAGAGTTGTGTTGTAAACATAGGTGGTGCATTCCTTCTCTTCCTTTTCTGTTTTTTCTTTTTGAATAAAATTCTACTCCTCTATCATGAATAAAATTCTACCCCTTTATCATAAAAAATAAATAGATACAAAAGATAAGTTTTATTAATAGTATTCTTTTTTGACATGTCACATTAAAATAATGAAAATCCATCGAACTCTAAATTAATTATATCATTTGTGTGATTTTTTGTTCGTATGATTTCAATGTATCTATGATTTTTTGTTCATATGATTTGATGTTTTCATTATAGGGTCAATCACGAAATTTCTGCCTTTAAAACTGGAATTGTAAGGGTCAAAACGAAACTTGACCAATATGTCTCCCATTGATCCCGGCGAAAATTAGCTAGTTAATGAATTTGTTTTAAACGTTTCAATTTGGAATGGAATACTTATGATTTCATGATAAAAAGAAAATAATTATTTTTTAATCAATTTGTGAAGTCTAGAATATTCATACATGTCTCCATTGATCCCGGCGAAAATTAGCTAGTTAATGAATTTTTTTTAAACGTTTCAATTTGGAATGGAATATTTATGATTTCATGAAAAAAAGAAAATAATTTTTTTTAATCAATTTGTGAAGTCTCGAATATTCATACATCTCAGATTAATGGTAACAAGTTGAGTTTTCTTGGGATTTGGCGAGCGAGAGTTTTGGGTTAAAATTTTTATTCCTCTTTTCGTTTTATGTAACATACTGACATGACAAATGCGTTTGGATATCAGAATCATAAGTTAGAAGCAAGGAATTTTGCTTCACAAAAAGTTAATTTTTTTACTTACAGAAATCATTCTGAAATTTATACCTAAACTAATTTCTTGCTGGAAGTAAATAAGCTACTCCTGAATGTGTATAACATGTAAAAAATATAATTTTTTTGCTTACAGAAATCATTATGAAATCTATACCTAAACTAATTTTTTGCTGCAACCTCCGTAATTGATTCAACATATACTTGTAACTATTTATAACGTGTGCTTGTTTGCGTACCTTCTCAAATATCGACAAAGCTTTTGTTTATATTGTTAGGGAAACACTCTTTACCAGAAGCATATAGAGAACAAACTTGGTCTTGAATGTGTACTAGTGTAGTCAAAATCGATAAGATCGATGCGATTTTTGATTCCAAATCCTTTCCGATTCTTAGGATTAACTAGGCCGATTTCTTTGTGGACCGATTTTTGTACAATATGAGTAGACGATTTTTCCGAGTTTCCCTAGCATGCACAAAAGTAAAAAATCTCATAACCTCTTAAACGGGAGTTATAAAATGGAAAATTTAAACATGATAAATATGTTCAATATTACACAATTAATTATGATATTATTAAAATTTTAATTTATGACTCATGAGCAGCAATATATAAATCTCTAATAAATGAGGTTCGAGTATTAAGCTGAGTTTTGGCGATTTCCAAATCCGAACTTATTGCTCCTCGCTCCAAGATCCGCAAAAGAGTAGGACCGAAGAACGATTTTGACTACTTTGATGCCTACCAAGAAAAAAATAAGAGACTACCTAATTAAACCAAGAGTTATTGTTGCGGCAGTTTAGCGTTGGGAAATGCCTAGGATTTAAATGCCAAGTTGCCAGCTCTTTGTTCCCTGCAAAAGAAGTGCATAGGAAGCATTATCCAAAACTTCTTATTTGCTTAATTTTGTAATTTTCTACGAGGGTGTTAGGACCAACTTACTTGGGGGTTGCTGTGTCGTAGAATTTGCTATGTGAGAGAAAGCAATATATAAGGCTGCAGTTTATATAGCTAGGAAGGTTTATTCTAGACATTGGGTATTTTTTGGTTTTCTTTTCTTTTTCATTTTGATTTTCTTTTTGTTTGGGTTGAGTCTCTCTAGCTCTGCATGCTATATCAAAATAGAAAGAAGGGAAAAAAGAAAAAAAAAACTTATTTGTGTGTACTAATTAATCGTATGGGGTTGTTTGGTGTGTTAATGATCACTCATTTATCCTAAACAGCCAATCATTACCTATGGAAATGATAAACAACAATAAAAAAATTAGAAATACGATATATTTTGCATTGGTTAATATTTTTTCTCTACAGATAAATTTGGATCACGATAGTTTTTATATTGTTTTTATTCGAATCTCTAATCGTGGGTAGACAATCATTATGGTTTATTTTAAAGAAATTTCTGAAAATTTTAACGGATGATGAAAGCTTTTTGCAGTTTGAAATTTAACCCGGAGATACGAGCTGTAAGCGAGTCAAAATGCAGGCAAGAAGCGAAGACCCACGTGCAGTTTGAAACGATTATAAGTGTCCTTGATTTTGGTATTCACCGTCAAGAAATTTGCAACGGATATCGCTGTTGCTTTTTTTTTTCCATAGGCCCCATAGCTGCACAGTCATCAAGTATTATATCGCATTCGTAAGTCCACCGGACGACATGAAGGGGAAACTTGTAAGACCAAAAAACTGTATCCACTATAAAAAAAATCAAAAAATTCTTTACTCTGGAAGTTGTATCAAAGTTGTTTCATTTTAAGAGATTATGTCGTCAAGAGTCTCAATCGATCTTGTTCCAAAAATAAATAGGAATACCCTCAAAGATTCGACACGATTTGTTTTTCTCTTCTTATTTAACTCCAGTTAGGTTTCATAGATAAGAAGATTTAGTTGTTGGTGGAAAAATCCTTATAGATACCGGTGTGACAATCATCATATGTCCACACCACATGAGATGGTGTATTAAATACAAAATCCCAGCCATCATCCTCCGGAAAAGCTATTCCAGCTCGATCATTATTGATTACACTGTGAGGACTATGTTGTTGTCTAAGTGTTGAGATTATTAGCCCCGCATTGTTTGGGTATCTAAGATCCTGCGGTTTATAATTTTTTAGGACCTTTCCACTCATTTCCAATTGGTTTTGAGTTGGATGTCCGTATTTTAACATGGTATCAGAGCAGGCTATTTGCAACGAGTTATTGACCGCGCCTTTATTCCGCGTCACCCGATTACGTGTTAAACCCAACGAGGCTACACGTGAGGGGACGTGTTGAGATTATTAGTCTCACATTGTCTGGACATCTAAGATCCTGTGGCTTATAATTCCCTAGGACCTCTCCATTCATTGTCAATTAATTTTGAGTTGGATGTCCGTATTCTAATACTAACTTTAAAATTCGTAGCTGTACAACGTGTGCCAATCTTTTCTGGGAGGTGTATCACTTCGTTTGCATGGACACATAACAAACACGGCATGTTATTTCTTAGATTCGCACATTTTCTCATTTAAGGAATTTTGTCAATTGTATATTATTATCTAGGACCACTGATAAATTTTCAGTTTTCGTTATATCATGGACCTACTGCACTGAACTCACGTTCTGGTACAAACGTCGAACGATGATGCACAAAATACAGTCCACTGCTTTAGGAACCCAACCAATTAACATTTATTTTTCATCCCCGTGTTTATAGATGTGATTTTGAACACAACAAACCTCGTTGGGGACCGCAAAAAAAAGATAACTTGTTTTTAACTGGACGAATCCTTTCTTTTTCCTTTTTTGCTGTCTCACAATTTCTGTATGATACCCATCATTCTTTTTAATAATTTTAATAATAGCCTTGAAATTTTAGGAACGCTTTGGGTCGTTCAAGCGAGGCGAACTGTTAGAATGACCCTTGCTAAAGGCCGTTACTTGGCTGAAAGAAAACTTATTGTCAAGTGTCTCAATAGTCTCCGATTACAAAACTCTAGTTGACACTTTAAATTTGATGAGCACAAACTTTTCTTGGCCAGCCGACAACACTCTACAGGAGATCAAGTTAATTTTCAAAGACCTACCTCAAGGTCAGGTAAAATTTATATAGAGGAAACACAACTCAGCAGCGGACTACATGGCTAAAGAAGCAAGGATAAAAAACATCCAGCACATGTCCTCCAAATTGCAACAAAAGATTCAGAAGACTAGCATTCTCTCCAATGTTTTTGATTACAATGAAATTATAAATCTCTTCTATTATATTTTTTTTCTTGTATTATGTTTGCTAGTTAATAAAATTATCTTTTCAATCAATTTTTTTCTTTTACAATCTTTTGGTACCAAACTACATAATGCAACGTTCTTCTAACATATATGGGCTTTGTAATGTATTTTGATTGCTAGTTAGTCTTCCATGTGTGACATCCTTCCTCTTCCGGAATCCCTCATTTCTTGTGAAAGTCCAACAGAACGCTTTTTCTTTTCTCTGAGACATATCTTAACTTGTATTCTGAATTCAACTTAACTTATATATGCAAAAGAAATACGGAGGATTGAGAAATGTTTCTATGCTTTGCTTAGATATCATCCTTTCTCATTCTCTAGAAACTGAACTCAAACCTTTGATTCGTTCAAATGGAAGACTTCTTCTTCAATACACACTTATTGTCTCTCTTAGGGATGGTCATGGGACGGGAATGCCAATCTCAATCACTGTCTCGTCTGTAAAAAAAATACTCATACCCACCCCGTTGCCCAAATGAATTGGGACGGGCGGATGTGGGGAATACCCATATGGGGCTAGTTTTCTATCAATTACTCATAACATCGAGTTAATATATAAACTTGTCTATAGTCGAAACTTAAATTCGGAAATACATCTTATAAGAAACCGAAAGAATGTATAAGTGATTATCACCTTTTCTACTTTTTCACTCCCCATTCACTCTTTGTCCACAACCACTTCACTATCTGCTTAAATTTCTCTATCTATTTTAGCTTGCCTTAGTGCAGCGATGCAACCAGGATTCTATGTGTGGGTGGGCTGAAAAAAATTCCACCAGCACTTTATTTTGTTTTTTTATTTACAATAATCATAATTGCACTGTAGTATATGGCGTAACATGGTGCCTTTCTTTTCTACATATCAGGTTTTAACTTGAGAGTTTTTCCGTAAGCGCCATTCTCGGAGGTGGACACAACCATTTTTCTCATTCTGGAAAATGTTGCTTCAACCTTATGCCATTTTCATTAATGCCGAGGGAAACAAACAAAAAGTTAATATATACCAACTAAGCAGTGATAATTTAGTTAAGTGCATGGTGTATTGTTGGGAATTTTGAACTAAGGATGACTAATTAAGTAGACTCAAGGAAGTGGGAGTTGTTATGTTACTCTTCACACCCCTAGCTTTGCTAGTTAATTAATATAGGAACCGTGTATAGACTTAAGATCTAAGGGATAAGGGGTTATTTGACTGGTAGAACCAAAAGTATAAGAAATTCTATAGATGCAGTTTCCGGTTACCTCCTTTTTAACCATGAAAGGCATCAATGACCTGCTTTCTTAATCTTCCCTTGTCTTTGGAAGTGATACTAAGAAATCGGCAAATCTTCCCTTGTTCAGGTGCATGCTAAAACTGCATATCTGAACAATAACAACTTCTGCCAGCCAAAGAAACTACACTCATTTAACATGTATGTATTAATTAGACAAAACAAATCACGATTAAGTAGCGAAACAAATAGACGAGTGTTCAGTAAAAACAGAACTGTCTAATTTTTTTCCTTGAAAGCAATATAATTACAATGCTTTGTAGATACTGCCTGTTCAGGTAGAGTATTCAGTAATTTGAATACTTTGTAGATATTGCCGGTTCGAAAGCAATGTGACGAATGCTATAGTAAAATATGATGCTCACTTTGCACAGACTTAGTAGTTTGGTGATAACTTTAAGACTCCCTAATATGAATTTGTAAAACTAATACGAACATTATAGTAATTCAATCTCTTTGAATTACTTCTACATAGAATCCTATCTTCCTAATGGGTTAACTAAAAATTATACCTAGGCTAAATTTTACAAATGTTGAAAATAATATGGACAAAACAACCTTTCTGAAATTTTGGGGTGGGCTTCAACCTGTGTAAGCCACCCCTAATAGCGTCCCTGACTTAGTGACAGAGGTATAACTCTAAGTAAATACAATACAAATTATCACAAAATAGTCTAAACGTCTATAATATGAAAGGGACGGGTCAGGTATGGGACGAGGACCTTGAATCCCGACCCCGCCCCATCCCCATCATTTAGGTTTCGGGTATTATCCTTATTCAACCCCACTCCCGTTTATGCGGGTAAAACTCTGCCCAAACAGGTTGGGTGCCCACGAGGATGAATTTGGGTGTGGAAAATGGCCATCCCTAACTCTCTCTTAGTGTTATTTTCTATGAAGCACGAAGATTTCAAAATCGTTAACGTACGTATCGGTGTCAGATACTTGGTGACACTTGGGAATATGTATCGGATACTCCATTTAAATTATTAATTACAAAAAGGGTAGGGGATACTCTGGGATACTCTAAGAGGGGATACTTCCTATCATATAATTGGAGCATCTATAATTTATCATTTGAGAGAAATTGGAGCATATATAATTTTATCCGTTCAACGAAGAGAAACAAGATTGTACCCCAACGTGCTGAGGATTTATTGTTTGTTTACAGTAATATTCATCTCCTACCACGAAAAAGTGAAAATTATACAAAAGGAGAGAGTAGAATGTAGGATATCAGTGAAGATAAATTTGATACACTAGACGGTGTGAGAGAACTTGAAGCTGCAAATCTTTCACTTGACAAAAAGCGGTGCTCTTTGATGAAGACAATATTAATGAGCGATGGGCGAGCCAGATGTTAGACAACTTTTATCTGTTATATTTTAATATTCCACAAAGTATTTAAGATTTTTTTTTTCCTGTGATTCTTTTTACTAAAATGAACTATTATAAAATTAAATGATTTTTATAAATACAGGTATCCCAACGTATAACGTATCCCCATTTTTCAAAAATTGACGAATCCCCGTATCAGTATCCAGGTATCGGCATCCCCATATCAGTATCCGTGCTTCATAGGTTATGTTTATATATTTTCAGTGTTTTGGCCATAATATCTTGGTAATTTTGGCTTGAAGTTATTGCAGTAACCGTTTGACTTGGTCAACAGAAAGTTCACGGACTTAACTGTTTTTTTATGTTGCAAAACTTTAGGAGCGGGTACAGCTATTGCCAAATATTCAGTAAGAATATGAATATCATGTTCGGCTAAAATTAGCCATTCCAATAAGCAACGGTTAATATTCCGATACCTGAAATTCGCATCAGCTGTGAGCTCTTGTGAAAGAAATTCAGTAACTGTTCTAATAAGCAACGGGTAATACGTACGCATAAGTTGTTGCTAAATAGATTTGTTCGCTTAACATAAAAGATCTGCAACGTTACTGAAATCTGCAAGATCATATTTCGCAACGGAAATTCCACTGTTGCTAAACCTATTACATTAGTCGAAAATCAGATCCGAACAGTATGATCACGTCACAAGTTAATTATTTTAAACTTATAAATTCCCTTTAAAACACAATGCCGACGTCATTTTCTGTTGTTATATGTATCCACCTATGGTCCCTCCCAACTACATTATTAATAGAAAAACATATTAAATGATGTAGTACGAGTGTATAGATAATTAAGTAGAGAATAAACTTGGTCTTGAATGCCCTACCAAGAAAGAATGGCTGTTTGCCTATATATAAACCATTATTGCTGCACTAGTTTTGTTCGTTCGTTGGCAACCTCAAAATCCTTTTGTTTTACAACATTGCTGCAGGGGACCAATTTACTTGGGGACCAATTTAGTACTTGGGGCTGTTTTGTGTACTTTTGTCCACTCATTCATTCTAAACTAAAGTCCGCAGTGATACACTGTTGATATTACTATAGAGCAGTGTTACAATATCGGAAGGTGGTACGGTATTGGATGGTTATACCAATGACAGGAAGTAGAAACTTGTTAGGATAAAAAAATCAGTCCATCAAAAATGCCACAACAAAAAATTCTTTTACTCAGGTAGTTATACCGAAGTTGTTTGATTTGATGAGATTATGTGGTCAAAAATACCCATTGGCCTTGTTTTGGAAGTAACTAGGAATCCTCAAAGATTGGACATGATTTTTTTTTTCTTTCTGCTGGTCTAACTCCAGTTAGGTTTTCGTTGATAACATTTGGAGAGTTAGTTGTTGGTGGCGAAACACAAAATTGGTCAATTAATCGAATAACGACAATTCCTGGATGAAAAAGACATGTAAAATCTGATACTGTTTAAATGGACGAAAATTAAAAAATAGTCAGGATGTAAAATGTTTTATCCTACCAATTTTCAAATATTTTTTCTTATTTTTAATTTACATCAGGATGCATCCAGTTTCATCCTCGCTTTTTTTCCAAGTTTAAGCCAGGATGAATCCAGTTTCATTCTTGCTATTTTTTGGTGTCCGTCTCACTCAAGATATTTTTTACTCGTCTATTAGAATCATCTTTTAAAAATATTTGAACAAATGACTCATTTTCCGGTTGCAAAATCCTTGTAGATACTGATGTGATACGATATCGGATTGTGCATTAAATCAAAAATCCCAACCATCATCCTCTGAGAAACCTAAAAATGTTATTCCAGCTCGATTATTTATATTTATCTGTGAGGACTATGTTGTTGTCCCACTTAAAAAATTATATGTTGCCAATCTTTTCGAGAGGTGAACCGCTTTGAATGGGCACATAAGAAACACGCCACTTTGTTTCTTTGATTCACATTCACATCACACATTTGTCTCTCTCGTATGATGACTCTAGGACCATAAAAGAAAGTTTTCTTGGTGAGATGTAATATCATGGGCCTATTCCAATGAATTCACAACAATCATGCGCAAAATGAATAGACCGCATACATTTTTGTTTTGCTACACAATACTGAGGGACCCGAAGACTTAACATTTTTCTCTTTTGTTTTGCACTTGTTTTTGTTTTGCACTTGTTTTTGGATACACAAAATTGGTCAAAAAGACCAAAACACAAAATTCCTGGATCATATAGATCTTAGCTTTTGATACTGTTTATATAACCAAAAATCAGAAATATTTTGTTTATATAGCCAATTTGGATATTCGTCCCAGGAAAATTAAAAAAATGTCTCTTACCTAAAATACCCCTAACCTTTTAAACCCTTCTTTTCAAAGAAAATTTATTTCTCTTCCCTTCCCGCAGAGCTCTGCAGAACCTCCTCTTCCCTTCCCGCAGAGCTCTGCAGAAATCGGCAATTCAGAGCTCGTTTTTTTCTTCAGATCTCGTTTATCAATCATGATGATTAGCGATTGTTTAATACGTTTGTAGAATCCAAGTAAATCGAAGTTTCATCTAATCGAAGTTTCATCAATTGGAGTTTCATCTAATCGAAGTTTCTGAGTTGGTTTTGAAGCAATTGAAGTTTCTATAATAGCGTCGAATCGGTAAGTTTCAATTTGTCCAATTGAAGTTTCTCCATCGATTTTGAAGCAATTTTTAGTTGTTGATGATTAATTTTTGTTAATTTTTGATTTTAGTTGTTGATTTTGAATATCCAGGGTTTAGTTGATTATGTGACTGGTAAATTTTTCAATTTGTCCATTATTTGGGTTTGTCTCGAATCATGTTTTCTAGGGTTTAGTAATCTGATTTTCAATGCAATATACACAGATGTGAAGTTTGTGTGTTCAATTGTGATGTGAACTGAATTAGTATGTACTGCTGCTAATTTGTTTACATATTGTCAATTGAATACATCCAGATTCAGAAGATTTTTTTTTATATATTCCTTTTGAAGATGGATCGTCATTTTGTCTGTGTGGTTATCCGGGGTACCGATGCGTGTCCATACCAAGTTACTACGAAGACAACAGTTGATGAGTTGAAGGCGCATGTCTGTTCTTATTGGAATAGCATTTTACCGGACTCAATTCAGTTTGTATTTGACTATGAGGGGAGAAGCAATGTTGTTGAAAGTGATGTGAAGCTCTGTTCTTTCTTGTCATTGTGTATTGTTAACCAGTTGTCTTTCTTGGAGATTTGTTTATTTGAACGTATTCCTCTTCGTGCTCCTGATTTTGTTCGTGAACCTACTATGAGCGAGTTTCGTTTAACACCAGACCCTAGCAAATCTCAGTTGGTTAATCCTTGTCATCTTCCGAGCAGCAGTAGAATGAGCGAGTTTAGTTTAGCACCAGACCCTAGTAGAGATCAGTTGGTTAATCCTTGTCATCTTCCGAGTAGCAGTAGAATGAGCGAGTTTTGTTTAGCACCAGACCCTAGCAGAGCTCAGTTGGTTAATCGTTGTCATCTTCCGAGCAGCAGTAGAATGATCGAGTTTCGTTTAGAACTAGACCCTAGCAGAGCTCAATTGGTTAATCCTTGTCATCTTTCGAGCAGCAGTAGAATGAGCGAGTTTCGTTTAGCACCAGACCCTAGCAGAGCTCAGTTGGTTAATCCTTGTCATCTTCCGAGCAGCAGCAAAGTTACTCCTACACCTACAATGACGGAGTTTCTTTTAGCTCAGTCACCTAGTCCTTCCTCTCAAGAGCTTGTTTCTTCTCAAGATATCCTCATGTCTCAAGAACGTACATACAATGGAAAGTTGGCAATTTAAAGATCTTGCAAGGCGGCTGAATGGGAGTTTATTATTAAAGGTGTTGGTCAAGATTTTTATGGAGGACGAGATGAAGCTCGTCTTGTTGTTGAGAAATATAACCATTTTTTTGGTCGCAGGGTGAGAGTCGTCAAGAGAAATCCAGAACGATATACGGTGGAATGTTATTACAAGGAGAAATTGGAATGTGACTGGATGTTCCATGCAGCTCCCAAGACTTCCAATGTGAAGGGTCACTTATTCCTCAAGGCCTATAACGGGGAACATAAATGTTGTGCTGGTTATAGTGATGGAACAAAGACTGATCCGGTTACGCACGAACTTATCAAGAGTTTGATATTTGAGCAGATTGAACAGAATACCAACAAGAAAGCCAGGGATATTGTTAGAGAACTCAACAGTGATTATGGGTTGGAAGTGATCTACGATCAGGTGCATGCCGGGAAAGAATTATGTTTCAAGGAATTGTATCCAACTCCAGGGATAATATTTAGATACGGATTAAATCATCCAAAAAACCCATAATTGACGGTTCATCCAGATAAACATTAAAAACCCTAAAGACTAAAAAATACCCCATCCAACTCCAGGGATAATATTTAGATACTGACTCACAGACGAAGTAGCAAAGAACATGGGAAAGCATATATGCTTCGACATGTATGTTCTTCATCACAAAACCAAGAAAACAGCAGCAGGAGACAAACAGGTAGATACACAGATCAATCAATGATGAACAACTAATGAAAAACCCCATACCTGTATAGAAGAGGACGACAAGCACAAACCGCAGTCGAAGAAAAGAGGATCGAAGGTATCAAAAGATACAGGCGCAACAATGATCGAGAGCAAAAGAAACAGAAAATTGAATGCTGTTATTTTCCTCACAAGAATGATGATAATAAATGACTAAAGAACAAGAATAGAAACACAAGAAGAGGATGAACACTGACAAGAAGAGGATAAAAGTTTTTTTCACATTCTCTTTCCTATTTATGAAGATAGAGAAGAAAATAACTGCTCCTCGTACCTAGGAGAAGTTACAGGGAGAGTTAATGCAAAGTGGGAAACGTGTAGGAAGACTTTTCTTCTTCAAAATTGCAAATACGCCCAAGTCAGAAGAAGAGGGGCAAATTGTATGTACACCTTTCATCGTCCACCATGTGTATAGAAAGAGACACGTGGAAGGAATGCAAAACAAGATATCAAAACATGATAGCAAGCATCTCATCAGAAGATGCCACCGGTCAGCAAATCCGACGGTCAGGGACAGAGGGTCACAGAGATATGATGGCTCATAGGAGCACCAGATAATACCCCGTGGGTAGTATCACATCCAATCCCGAGGAAGATCCCAGATCAACGGCCGAGAGGAAGTTCGGCTGACACAGATACGACCAGACAAAGAGACACTTGTCTGACACGAGCAGACATCCAACTACCCGCATTAAATACCAAAGAGATATACACGTGTTAATTATCTCGTGGAAGAGGCGAGGATAACTCTTCGTATTCAAGCTCAGGGCGCAGCATGCACCGAAGACCTCTGCGTAATGGGCACAAAGCACAAGAAGATAAGAATACAACGACACTTCAGAAGTATGACCCACGTTCCAACCCTATAAATACCCCTCTCCACTAAGAAAAAAGGGATCGATCGATTGAGAGCAATTATAGGAGAATAGAGGAGAGAGAAATAGGAAGAGTGAGTAATTCCCCTACTTCCGCAGAGCTATGTATATTCTAAAGTCATTCGACTATCTTTGTAACCATTCAATACATAGTGAAACACCAGCCCCGTGGATGTAGGCCTTAGTGCCGAACCACGTAAATCTATCTTATTTACATTTCAGCACCTTACATTCAGCGTTAAACTTCATATGCTTAACATTTATACTTGATTTTTGGTTTATTCCTCTATTCGAACATTATTTATGATAATACTCGACTAGACAATGACAAGCCCGAAGGCTTCGAGTCGATGAATCGATACAATCATTCCCTTTATGCATACGACGTACGGTTCTAGAATTATGATGTATGCGAATATTTTGTGAACAGGTGATGGCTTCATGATTTATGTGCTCACAATTTGGCGCTAGAAACAGGGACTTTGTCCCGGTAAAAGATTTATCTTATCCTGTGATTTCACATTAAACGCGTGTTATGGTTGTAATCCTTTCCTGGGTTCAGCATGCTTTCAAAACCTTTTTCATTCTGGGTTCATGGTCTTCATTTTCACAAACAACATTTCAAAGAAGACAAATCCACGGCTATCTATCACATATTTTTGCACGTGAGGCGTTTTTCTTTTAAAACTAAGACTTAATAATCCAGATTCATGAGTTCTCGTTACGGATCTGCCTTTTAAAGAGTTTTTCTTTTTCAAAATTAGTCTAAAAGCAAGGTCCATGATTGTTTATTAGAGGACTTGTATTGCGAAAACTAGACCGACGGAGCCTTTATGTTTCTCTTTTATTAAGACCCTTAGGCAGCTCATTTCCTTTTATTCCGCAAATTCTGCGGTGCCAATGGCACTAACCCGATCCTCGTGGATATCTTTGGTTCTCTTTATTTATTCCCCGATGCAGAAAAAGGACTAAAAATGGAAAAGATACCAGGGGAAGGAAAAACCAAAGCCTCATCAAAGGAGACACCGAGGGTTAACCCGATCCTGACCCGAAGCAAGCAGAAAGGAGACAACTAAGACCTCTACCCAGAGGCAGGATGATGCGGAGATCGCCTCACCTATGAACGCTGACTCCATTGCAGCCGCAACTCTCAAAACAGTAGCCAAAAAAAACAACGCAACTGTTACGGCCCTCCACGCTACAGAATCTAACAAGACTTTGGTTTTAAGCCAAATCCATCAACAAAGAGAAGGGGTGGCAGAATCTATGACAATCAGCCCGCACATCCACCAGTCTTCAGAAAGCCGTCAACCAATGATCAGAAGCAAGCCATACCAGTGGTTTTAGTACCGCGCGTGGAAGTTCAACCGAGGGGACCAAGCATGGAGATACCAACAACTGAAGCCGATCCTCTACCACCCTTAATACACAGTAGACGAAGGGGAAACTATGGCCGTAGGAGTGCAAGCCGGAACTCCCAATTAGGGATCAAACCAGTCCCACCGACTGATGGTATAGCTCGATGAATTGAAAAAGAGACAACAAGTCTACGCAGATGCCTTAGCTTTATTGGCCAGGGAGAACCAAGACTTGAAAGATAGGCTTGCCCTAAGAAAGAAGACTAGCCAACAACTGGACGAAGCAAATTATAAGGAACCATAGCCTAATCGAGACCAAAGAATTATCCTAACAAACGCCGCTAGGGGAAGCAGTGCAGCTGACCCAGAATATGACGCTGAAGGCATAGACTATTATGACAGTGAGATTCGAACAAAGAAACGCTCAACTAAGCATGAGAACACAAGACATCACTACGCAATGGAAGAGCTGCGTGAAGAGATGATGGCTGAGATCAGGCAGTTAAAAGCCAGACAAGGCGGAGGAAGACTTGAAGAGGTGATGAAAGAAGCTAACTTCACGCCCCTAACTCATCGCCTGGCAAATACCCCCATTCCGTTAAAGTGCCCTGTCCCAACTTTTGAATGCTATGACGGATCCAATGATCCCGCGACACATATCCAGTATTATAATCGTATCTTAGCCCGATGGAGTCAAAACGACGCCGTCCTCTGTAGGTATTTCCCATCAAGCCTGAAGGGATCGGCTTTGTCTTGGTTTGACAACCTGCCGCCTGATTACATCAATTCCTACGATCAACTCGCAGAGAAATTCTTGAGAACTTACATGTACAACAAAGCCGTCAACACCGGAATGGATAAACTTTTCTCTCTGGCAATTGGTTACAAGGAGAACACGAGGGAATACACCAACAGATGGCACAAGATCTGCCAAGCCATAGGGAGTGTGGATCCTGTGGTAAGCATCAAGTGCTACAAGTGGGGACTAGACCGAATGAGTCCACTGTTTGTCGATATCCACGGGAGCGTACCTAAGATAGAAGGAGATCTTCGAATAATTATTGAGAAATATGCTCGTTTTGAAGAAATCCAGCGTGAGAACCCGAGGGCGCAAACGCAGAGGTCTCACCGTACCAATTCCGTAGAACAAACCAGCGGGACCAAAAGTAATAGCTCGGTGGAACGAGCGCACGAAGATATGAAGGAACGAAGATATGAACGACGAAAAGACGATCGAAAATTCGAAGATCAGGTTTACACGAAGCTCAATGCTAGCTACGTCGTATCTTGCGAGAGATCAAAGGAAGGGAGAACTTGGATTGGCCGTGGTCTAAGGGAAAACAGCCCCCAAGGACCGAGAAGTCTAAAGATTACTGTGAGTATCAGTGCTTCAGTGGACACCAAACCGAGAAATGCAAGAACCTCAAAATAATGATCCAAAAATTGGTTGATGCTGGCGAACTCAAGCAATACATACGAAAGGAAGCCACCGAGGACAGATCCAAACGAACCAGGCAAGTCCAACTTCCATAGGGAAACCGCACAATCAACATCATCTCGTGTTCCGAATCCGCAGGGCCCTCACTTACCGCGCAGATAGGAAAAATACTAGGAAAGAAATTCGAGGACCACTGTGAGTTATACAAGATCGATGGCGTAGAGGTGGACGAGCACGAAGAATGGATGGACGTACCTATCATCTTCGATACTTAAGATATCTAAGAAGATATGGAAGATCATAACGACCCCTTGGTCCTCACACTACCAGTGGCCGTATGTAGCCTCAAAAAGATCCTCATAGACGGAGGAAGATCAGTGAACGTTCTATTCTACGACGCTTTCAAACGGATGAAGCTCCATGATGAACAGCTGATGACCTCTTACTACACCATCTACGGGTTCAATGGAGCGCCCACAAAGCCATTGGGAGACATCGTGTTGCAGGTGAACGCCGGGCCCATGAAGGTAGAAACGCGATTCAGCGTGGTAGACGCCTCGTCCCCCTATAACGCCATTATTGGACGAAAGTGGGTACATAAACTCAAGGGATTGGCAGCAACTTACAACCAATACCTCAGGTTCCATACACCCGAGGGATTAATGGAAATCAAGGGAGATCGGGTCTCCGTGAAAGAGTGCCAGGCCACTCAGGATCATATCAACAACGAACAGGAAGAACAGCGGAAAATCTGAAGGATCAAAAATAAAGAAACTGCGAAAGAAAAGGCCATAGACCTGTTCCTCAAGGAAACCACAAGGAAGGGCTTGACAAAGAATGATAATGTCCTTAACACAGCGACAAGTGCTTCAGCAACCAACGAAGGACAGACACATACCAAATAGCAGTTAAAGAGCGTCCTAGTCCTGGGGGACTCGAAGCCGGTGTTCATACCAGTGGAACCCGTAAAAGAAATCAACATAGGAATGGAAGAAAACCCGAAGATGATCAAAGTAGGGACCATAATGGACGAAAAAAGAGAAGAATCCTTAACCAAATTACTTAAACAATACGCGGACGTATTCGCCTGGAAGTTAGGAGACATGCTGAGGATTTATCCGAAAATAATCCAACACGAGCTGCACATCAAACCAGGCACGCCACCTTTCAGGCAGAAAATAAGAAAAGTTGCACCAGAGTATCATAAGGCAGTAGAAAAAGAACTTCGGAAGCTACTAGAAGCAGGCTTCATCAAGGAAGTCAAATACCCTACATGGATCTCCAACATGGTCATCGTTCCCAAGAAAAAGGGAGGGGTTAGAATATGCATCGACTTTACTAACCTCAACAAGGCATGTCCAAAGGAAAACTATCCGTTGCCGAGCATAGATCAACTATTTGAAGCGGTGGAAGGATACGAAGAGCTGTTGTTTATGGACGGATATTCTGGTTACAACCAAGTAGCCCTGGCAGAAGAAGATCAACTACACACAACATTCTACACCCCACATGGCCTTTATTTCTACACTAGAATGCCCTTTGGCCTTCGAAACGCAGGGGCAACGTACCAAAGAATGGTCGACGCTATCTTCAGGCCATGGATCGGTAGTACCCTAGAAGTCTACGTTGATGATATGCTCTGAAAAGTAGGCTGCAAAGATCACCACCAGGACCTGAGAGATATTTTCGAAGCAATGAGAAAACATCACATGAAAGTAAATCCAGAAAAATGCACTTTCGGTGTCACCTCAGGGAAATTTCTCGGATATCTGGTAACAAAAGGGGTATTGAGGTATATCCCGCGAAGATTCAGGCCATAGTAGAAATGCCATCTCCGAAGAATTTAAAAGAAGTGCAAAAGCTCAATGGGTCCTTAGCAGCCTTGGGCAGATTTATTGCCCGATCCTCGCACAAATGCAAACATTTTTTCAATATCCTCAAAAAAGGGAGTAAGTTTGAATGGACCGCAGAATGCGAAGAAGCCTTCCAAAGAATCAAGGAACACCTGGCTTCAATTCCAATCCTGCGGAAGCCTGATCCTGATGAGGTTTTGGCATTGTATATAGCAGCGACAGAAGACGCAGTTAGCGCAGTGTTGGTCAAAACCAATACGAAGGTAAAACAGCCTATCTATTATGTCAGTAAGACCCTCAATTCTGCGGAAAGGAATTACACGAAGATCGAAAAACTCATCCTGGCATTGGTATGGGCTACTCAAAAGCTGAGAACCTATTTCTTAACTCACTTTATCCGCGTCCCATGCAAAGCACCACAGGAAGCAGTCCTCAAAAGCGCAGGAAAAGTGGGAAGAATAGCCAAGTGGAACACCCACCTGGACCAATTCAACATCATTCATGAAATTCAACATTCCCAAAAATCCCAAGTTTTGGAGGATTTCTTAGCAGACCTCCCCCTGGACAACGATGAAGAGATTAGGGGAATACCAGAAGCCGACGAAGAAAGCAAGGATCCAGTTTATATCCTCGAACCCTAAAGTCGAAGACAATGGGAAGTCTTCGTTGATGGTTCCAAAAATAAGGAAGGGGCAGGAATAGGCATTGTCATCACCACCCCAACTGGAGAAAGGATCGTACAGGCACTCAGGATAGAATTCAAAGAGCATACTAACAACATCGTCGAATACGAGGCAGTCGTACATGCCCTCCGCTGAATAATAGAGATGGGGGTAACTGATGTAAGACTAACAAGTGATTCGCAGCTTGTCATACGACAAATCGGGCTCGAATACAATGTGTATGACGACACCCTCTCATCTTACATGGCCTTGGTCCAAACATTGGCATCACAAATTCCGAACATCAAGTTCCGGCACTTATGCAGAAGGTATCTCAGGCACGCGGATGCCCTAGCATATATATCATCCATGCTGAAGGACAAGAGTATCGAAGATATCAAAATAACAAGGGTATACGATCCTTCGATTGCATCACAATTTTCCTTTGCTACAAACCAAGATACAGTGGAAGAAAATATCGAAGATCAGGTAGGAGAAAACATCCGCGACGATTTTGACGAAGAAGATATCCTGTCAAGAGCTAATCAAGACGAAGATTTCAACAACGAAGATGATTGGAGAATGATGATCCACGCGTTTCTCAAAGATGGAACCTTACCCGCGGATCTCAAACAAACCAGGAAAATACTCTCCAAAATAGGAAGATATGATCTTCGGGATGGAATCCTGTACAAAAAGTCTTTCCTCGGTCCGTTACTACGTTGCTTATCCAGGAAAGAGGGGCATCGAATTCTAAACGACATCCATTATGGTGACGCAGGGAATCATAGCGGCATGAGATCACTAGCCGACAAAGCAAAAACGCAAGGATATTATTGGCCCACGATGATACAAGATGTTGCAAGAATGTCCCGACGCTGTGAAGAATGTCAGCGTTTCGCCAAAAAGATACACGCACCAGCAACAACGTTGAATTCTGTGGATAGTCCGTGGCCATTTGCAAAATGGGGCATATATATCATTGGGCCTTTCATCGAAGGATCAGGGAAAAGACGATTTATGATAGTAGCCACGGACTACTTCAGCAAATGGGTGGAAGCTAATGCCTTAGACCGGATCAGAGACGTGGACGTGTTTACTTTCATATTCCAAAACATTATTTGCAGGTTCGGCATACCAGCGGAAATCGTGTCCGATAATGGTAAACAATTACAGGGGAAAAACATAGACATGCTCCTCGACACTTTCAAAATAAGGAAAAACAAATCCACCCCCATATACCCTCAAAGCAACGAACAAGAAGAAGCTACTAACAAGACCCTCGCCCTTATCCTCAAAAAGAAATTAGACGAACACAAGGGGCGATGGTGTGAACAGCTACACAATGTATTATGGGCATACAGGAAAAAACGAAGATCTGCCACTGGGGAGTCCCCATTTCTCCTCACTTATGGAGCTGAAGCAGTCATCCCAACAGAGATCCTCATGCCAACCACAAAGACCGAAGCATGGGAGAAAAATCTCACAACAGATATGATGTTAGAGAGACTGGACGACCTCGAAGGAAGGAGGGAAGCAGCATTGCAAAAGATGGAAAATTATCAACCGAGACTAGCGAGAAAGTACAACAAAAAGGTTAAGCTTCGAAATTTTGTAGAAGGGAAGTATGTGCTAAGGAAAATCCCGCATTATCAACGAGAGAAGAAATGGGGAAGTTAGCACCTACATGGGGAGGACCTTTTATAATACACGACATTGCGGGAAATGGTTCCTACTATCTTCGCAATATGAAAGGTGAAGTCATCCGGCACCCTTGGAATGCTAAATGGCTCAAACCGTACTACCCATAGGAACAGCGCAGCGTTGCATCTGCGTGAAGAATACCAGAAGAAGAAGGCAGTGTAACCGCTTTACATGTTTCTATCTCTGGACGAGGAGTAGCAGGCCTCAACCTATAAATCAAACAAACTTTTTGGGAAATCTTAAAGCAAACGAAATGGTCAAAAGTCCCGTTGGGTGAACGCACGTACACTACATAATACATTAACAATATTGGGGAAAGTAGTTAATCTACAATCTCTCAGGGCTCCCCTATCAGTGTCTATGAGTGTACGACCAGGGGGAAGGCACCCAGCAGAAAGAGATACCCAACCAATTTTAAGGCAGCAGGTCGACGGAATGGGTGCGTGTAAATATTTCAAATAAGCATTCCATATCCTAGAACGCTGTCTCGGCCCCCACCGTTTAGGAATCCTCTGGCCCAGGATTCGTCAGAGGAGTGACAGCTCTCAAGACGATCACGAAGGTATTTACCTTCGGTGTCGCACCGAAACACTCAACTTTTTAACAAAGCAAATTATTTCTAGTTTAACACTTTACAATACTTAAAATAAAGATGAATTGATAACGCAGGTATGCCCAAAGGATGATCCATTTCATAGAGAGTTGATTACAATATTCAGCAAATAAGATAAAGCGGTAAACACATCAAAAAATGATCTGAAAGCATATAATCAACAAGGATCAACTTTCTACAACTAATAAAGGAAATCTACTTAGACGATACAGCTCCATCAACAGGGTTGGCTCTACGAGATGAAGGTACGCTGCCACCTGAAGAAGGACCAGAAGAACCAAGCAAGGGCGAGGGAAGGGGACGTCGCGGATAATTCTTGACAAGACCATGTTCGACTTTAATACCATGTTCGACTTTTTCTAAGACTTTTTTGGTCTCCTCAGCCAACTGACATCGAGCCTTATAAGAGATAACCGTGGTCCGCTGGTTGGCCTGAGACAGCAACGCAGATAGGAGTTCCGCCTCTTTAGAGGCAATCTCCGCTGCCTCCTCACGAGACGCGGCCAACCCTTTGAAATAGTTGGTTTGTCCCTCCTGCTGTACTAAGGCAGATTGAACTTTTTCAAGCTCATCATTTGCTGCGTGAAGCTGTCCCTCGAGCGCTGAACACAAGAAATACCAAGGGGTTAAAACAAAGAAATAACAGAATCACACTCGATAAAACGAGGTTATACCTTCGACATTAGCCGAAGCCTCTTCATACTCATTAACAACTGCGTCCCGAGCCTCATCAAGAAAGCCATATTCGTCGGATAGTTTCTTATAATCCTTGTGAAGGTTCGTAAGAGAAAATTGACTCGCGTCTAAGTCTACCTGCTTCATTGAATCCAAGTGACGCAGATGGTTGACTTCGTCATTCATCTCCCCCATCCTTTTATGATGCCGATACACATTCACTTCAAGATCTCTTTCAGATTCCACTTGGCGAGCAACATCAGCTCGAGACGCTGCTAGGGCTTTACTAAGAGCACCAACCTCAGCCCTAGCATTATCTCTTTCCTTGGAGAGACGCAGCATACTATCCCTAACCCCGGGGCCTAAGAAAGAACGAGTCTGTTGTAACTCTCCTTCCAAAAAGCGCACTCATGCCTCTAAGTCCGAAGCATGTTCTCGAGCATCACGCAGGTTGTCACGCCACTCAGTTGTTAAGGAGTTATGCTCATCAGCACGAGCATTTCACTTTACGTCTTCGCTTTTCAACTTACCCACCAACTCTGAAATATGAGATTTATGCCGTTCTCTTTCTTTCCGAAGCCATATGAGCTCCGGGACTCCACCCACTGAAGATAGGGTGGGGAGACTCAGACAGAACACCAAAATACAGATAGGGAATCACAAGGAGTGAAAGATCCGTAAAATACAAACCTGTGAAGGACGAGACACTTCTACGAGTCTGCTCCAATTCGTTGCGGACTATAGCAAGTTTTGAACGAAGACTCTCCTCAGTGTTACCCAACTCTTCTTTTTCTTTCAGACGGCCCTTCAGTTCACTTATTTCCACTTCAGCCGCAGACAGCTCCTCTTCTCTATGACGAAGCTTGGTCTCCAACTTTAAAGACTTTGCTTTGAAGAATTGCTATAAAACATGGTTACAATTTTCGCTCCTCATCATCTATGTCACAAACAACAAACATTATTATACCAAAGGGATCAAATATCACGAAGAATACAATATTCGGATATCATGAAGTACAAGGATTTACCTCTAAGACACGCTGCTGGGAAAAACCGTATTGGTACCCATCAGCTATGGCCATCATATCAGCAATATAGGAGGGAGGGTCAACCACCAGGTTAGCTTCCGAATCTCTCAGATTTTTCTCCCACATCTCAGCAACGCAGGCTTCAGAAGAAAATTGCATCATCCGACGAGTATAAGCGTCGGAGTTCTTCTAACCAGTGACCACTGGGGCAGGGTTAGGAACGAACATCAGGTTCTTCTTCTTAATCCAATCCAAAATGGCATCTTCACCCTCAGGCATTAGCGAGTAAGGGAAATCCTCTAAAGGAGACTCAACCGCAGACTTCCCCTTGGCGGTTATCTCTTCACCCGCGCAAGTCTCGACATTACCACCCTCAGTATGACCACTTGCGTTCTCAGCTTGATGATCAGTGGTACCTTCTTTTCCAAGATTCCCAAGCACATCCCAATCATCATTTGGGGAAAGCAATGAGAAGTATTTGGCAAGACCCATGGAGGCATTCACATCAAAGGATTCCCCCGCGGAATATATCCTACCGAAAGAAAATTCGGGGGAAATAACGGGCAGAGTACCCACACTAACAATACCATCGCCAATAGGGGCAGATCCACCCCCGTCAGTACCACCAACCGTAATGTTACCCTCATATGCACCATCCCCACCCGCGACAACTTCTTCTTCACCGATACCACCTTCGTCATCAGGGTGAGAAGTGTTGGTACGCTCTTCTCCATTGGACATCTCTTCATCCTCACCATACCCTTCATTTACGAGACTCGTAACCTCCTCATAACCCTCAACCTCACCGGTAACCGCAGTAGAAGATTGTTTGGGTCCAAGCTTCTTCTTTTTCGACACCTACAAAAACCAGTATACATCCCACAAAGGCTTATTTTTTCCCCAACTTCAAAAATGAAAGTTATTTAAAACAAGGGAAAAGGGGAAAATAAAATAGAGAATATAAGAGAAACTATACCTTGGCAGCAGCAGCACTCTTCGTTGGATGATTAGCACCAGAACCCTCCTCTTCATCTCCATCAACGACATCAAGAGCATAAGGAAAATTCATTCCCGCGAAATTCGGACGCCAAGGACAGAAATCTCCATAACGAGCAGGAGGAGTTTCACGAGGCTTGCTATTTTCAGAAGGACACCAACCGCGTGGACCCGGAATCCATCCATAAGCCCAAGGACCAACCACCTCAATAACAGTAGCATGCCATTCATAATCATGGTCACGCTTAATCCTTTCACGAGCAGGGAAGAGTTTCCGTTTAGCAGATCCCTCAGTACCAGGAACATACTTCAACTTGGCATCACTCACCTCACTCAAAAGACGAATTTCGCCACGGGGAGCAGCAATATTGCAAAGACTAACACTCCACGGCTTACGGTTTCTGCTGTTGACATAATCCCCAAAAGAACTGTTAAAATTCCGAGGAGTGTACCACTCTCTATCAGCAGGATTAGGAACATAGCAGGTCATCATAGTCTCCCCCTTGCTTCGCAGGTAACATTCCTTCAGCGAACTAAGATAATTCCCAGATAGTTGTGACACGAAACGATTGTGAGTGTTCGTGGAAGAGCCTTCGCGATTAGCCAACACGTCATAATAAAAGGAGTCACCCGACTTATATAGGGGCAACATGAGACCCGCCTCGAAGGCTCCAACAGTAGTCAACAGATGAAACTCGTAAAAATGATACTTAGCAAGGAGCTCAAAAGTGATATCATCGTCAGGGGCATAGAAGCGAACCTCAAAAGCTTGAAGTTCATGTTTTTCCATGAACACCTCAAGATCAATGTGCTTTAAAGTGACCTTCTTCTTACCAACTGGAAGGCTGCGAATCACGGGGACAATATCTTCTTCGTCCGCGGAATCAGAAGGAGGACTCAATTCCGAAGCTTTTCTTTTAGAAGGAAGACGTTTAGACAGATCATCCCTCGACGTAGTACCCTTGGAGTGCTTCCATTTGAAGGAAACCGCGGGAGGAAGCGGCAAAGACTTCTTCGGAGGCACTGAAGGAGGAGCCATTGAACGAAGGGGCGGAGCATCCACTATTTCAGCACGAGGAGCAGCCCGCGTAGTCCTAGAATCACCACAAGGAGGAGCCTGCGTACTCCTGGAATCTTCACGAGGGCGACAAGGGGCACGATTAACGGCATACCTAGATCTAGAAGGACCCTTCGGCGCATCCCCTTTCTTAGTAGGCACAACCTTCGCACTGGAGGAAGATGAAACCCTATGACCCCGAGGATCCGATTGCGAAGACTTGTCAGGACCTTCCCCAAGTGGAGATCTGTCAGAATCTCGACGCGGAGGAGATCTTGGCGGACTAGACGGTGGGGTTTGGTAAGGAGCCCGCGGACGATAAAACATATCTACAAGGAAACACAAAAACAGTTTAGAGAAAAATATGAGGAGGTCACTAAAGATCAAAAAACCCATAATTGACGGTTCATCCAGATAAACATTAAAAACCCTAAAGACTAAAAATTACCCCATCCAACTCCAGGGATAGTATTTAGATACGGACTCACAGACGAAGTAGCAAAGAACAGGGGCAAGCATATATGCTTCGACATGTATGTGCTTCATCACAAAACCAAGAAAACAGCAGCATGAGACAAACGGGTAGATACACAGATCAATCAATGATGAACAGCTAATGAAAAACCCCACACATGTATAGAAGAGGACGACAAGCACAAGCCGCAGTCGAAGAAAAGAGGATCGAAGGTATCAAAAGATACAGGCGCAACAACCATTGAGATCAAAAGAAACATAAAATTGAATGGTGTTATTTTCCTCACAAGAATGATGATAATAAATGACTAAAGAACAAGAATAGAAAACAAGAAGAGGATGAACACTGACAAGAAGAGGATAAAAGTTTTTTTCAGATTCTCTTTCCTATTTATGAAGCTAGAGAAGACAATAACTGCTCCTCGTACCAAGGAGCAGTTACGGGGAGAGTTAATGCAAAGTGGGAAACGTGTAGGAAGACTTTTTTTCTTCAAAATTGGAAAATACGCCCAAGTCAGAAGAAGAGGGGCAAATTGTATGTACACCTTTCATCATCCACCACGTGTACAGAAAGAGACACGTGAAAGGCATGCAAAAAAAGATATCAAAACATGATAGCAAGCATCTCATCAGAAGATTCCACCGGTCAGCAAATCCGACGGTCAGGGACAGAGGGTCACAGAGATATGATGGCTCAGAGGAGCACCAGATAATACCCCTTGGGTAGTATCACATCCAATCCCGAGGAAGATCCCAGATCAACGGCCGAGAGGAAGTTCGGCTGACACAGATGCGACCAGACAAAGAGACACTTTTCTGACACGAGCAGACATCCAACTACCCGCATGAAATACCAAAGAGATATACACGTGTTAATCAGCTCGTGGAAGAGGCGAGGATAACCCTTCGTATTCAAGCTCAGGCCGCAACATGCACCGAAGACCCCTGTGTAATGGGCACAAAGCACAAGAAGATAAGAATACAACGACACTTCAGAAGTAGGACCCACGTTCCAACCCTATAAATACCCCTCTCTACTAAGAAAAAAGGGATCGATCGATTGAGAGCAATTATAGGAGAATAGAGGAGAGAGAAATAGGAAGAGTGAGTAATTCCCCTACTTCCGCAGACCTATGTATATTCTAAAGTTATTCGACTATCTTTGTAACCATTCAATACATAGTGAAACACCAGCCCCGTGGATGTAGGCCTTAGTGTCGAACCACGTAAATCTGTCTTATTTACATTTCAGCAACTTACATTCAGCGTTAAACTTCATATGCTTAACATTTATACTTGATTTTTGGTGTATTCCTCTATTCGAACATTATTTATGATAATACTCGACTAGACAATGACAAGCCCGAAGGCTTCGAGTCGATGAATCGATACAATCATTCCCTTTATGCATACAACGTACGGTTCTAGAATTAGGATGTATGCGAATATTTTGTGAACACATGATGGCTTCGTGATTTATGTGTTCACAGGGCAAAAGAAATACCGAGGATTGGGAAATGTTTCTATGGTTTTCTTAGATATCATCCTTTCTCATTCTTTAGAAACTGAACTCAAACCTTTGATTTGTTCAAATGGAAGACTTCTTCTTCAATACACACTTATTGTCTCTCTTAGGTATGGTCATGGGACGGGAATGCCAATCTCAATCACTATCTCGTCTGTAAAAAAAAAAAATACTCATACCCGCCCCGTGCCCAAATGAATTGGGACGGGCGGATGTGGGTAATACCCATATGGGGCTGGTTTTCTATGAATTACTCATAACATCGAGTTAATATATAAACTTGTCTATAGTTGAAACTTAAATTCGGAAATACATCTTATAAGAAACCGAAAGAATGTATAAGTGATTATCACCTTTTCTACTTTTTCATTCCCCATTCACTCTTTGTCCACAACCACTTCACTATCTGCTTAAATTTCTCTATCTATTTTAGCTTGCCTTAGTGCAGCGACCGAACCAGGATTCTATGTGTGGGTGGGCTAAAAAAAAATTCCACCAGCCCTTTATTTTGTTTTTTTAATTACAATAATCATAATTGCACTGTAGTATATGGCGTAACATGGTGCCTTTCTTTTCTACATATCAGGTTTTAACTTGAGAGTTTTTCCGTAAGCGCCATTCTCAAAGGTGGACACAACCATTTTTGTCATTCTGGAAAATGTTGCTTCAACCTTATGCCATTTTCATTAATGCCGAGGGAAAAAAATAAAAAGCTAATATATACCAACTAAGCAGTGATAATTTAGTTAAGTGCATGGTGTGTTGTTGGGAATTTTGGACTAAGGATGACTAATTAAGTAGACTCAAGGAAGTGGGAGTTGTTATGTTACTCTTCACACCACTAGCTTTGCTAGTTAATTAATATAGGAACCGTGTATAGACTTAAGATCTAAGGGATAAAGGGTTATTTGACTGGTAGAACCAAAAGTATAAGAAATTCTATAGATGCAATTTCCGGTTACCTCCTTTTTAACCATGAAAGGCATCAATGACCTGCTTTCTTAATCTTCCCTTGTCTTTGGAAGTGATACTAAGCAATCGGAAAATCTTCCCTTGTTCAGGTGCATGCTAAAACTGCATACCTGAACAATAACAGCTTCTGCCAGCCAAAGAAACTACACTCATTTAACATGTATGTACTAATTAGACAAAACAAATCACGATTAAGTAGCGAAACAAATAGAGAAGTGTTCAGTAAAAACAGAACTGTCTAATTTTTTCCTTGAAAGCAATATAATTACAATACTTTGTAGATACTGCCTGTTCAGGTAGAGTATTCAGTAATTTGAATACTTTGTAGATATTGCTGGTTTGAAAGCAATGTGACGAATGCTATAGTAAAATATGATGCTCACTTTGCATAGACTTAGTAGTTTGGTGATAACTTTAAGACTCCCTAATATGAATTTGTAAAACTAATACGAACATTATAGTAATTCAATCTCTTTGAATTACTTCTACATAGAATCCTATCTTCCTAATGGGTTAACTAAAAATTATACCTGGACTAAATTTTACAAATGTTGAAAATAACATGAACAAAACAACTTTTCTGAAATTTTGGGGTGGGATTCAACTTGGGTAAGCCACCCCTAATAGCGTCCCTGACTTAGTGAGAGGTATAACTCTAAGTAAGTAAAATACAAATTATCACAAAATAGTCTAAACGTGTATAATATGAAAGGGACGGGTCAGGTATGGGACGAGGACCTTGAATCCCGACCCCGCCCCATCCCCATCATTTAGGTTTCGAGTATTATCCTTACCCAACCCCATTCCCGTTTGTGCGGGTAAAACTCTGCCCAAACAGGTTGGGTGCCCACGAGGATGGATTTGGGTGTGGAAAATGACCATCCCTAACTCTCTCTTAGTGTTATGTTCTATGAAGCACGAAGATTTCAAAATCGTTAACGTACGTATCGGTGTCAGATACTTGGTGACACTTGGGAATATGTATCGGATACTCCATTTAAATTATTAATTACAAAAAGGGTAGGGGATACTCTGGGATACTCTAAGGGGGATACTACCTATCATATAATTGGAGCATCTATAATTTATCATTTGAGAGAAATTGGAGCATATATAATTTTATCCATTCAACGAAGAGAAACAAGATTGTACCCCAACGTGCTGAGGATTTATTGTTTGTTTACAGTAATATTCATCTCCTACCACGAAAAGGTGAAAATTATACAAAAGGAGAGAGTAGAATGTAGGATATCAGTGAAGATAAATTTGATACACTAGACGGTGTGAGAGAACTTGAAGTTGCAAATCTTTCACTTGAAAAAAAGCGGTGCTCTTTGATGAAGACAATATTAATGAGCGATGGGCGAGCCAGATGTTAGACAACTTTTATCTGTTTTATTTTAATATTCCACAAAGTATTTAAGATTTTTTTTGTTTTCTGTGATTCTTTTTACTAAAATGAACTATTATAAAATTAAATGATTTTTATAAATACAGGTATCCCAACGTATAACGTATCCCCATTTTTCAAAAATTGACGAATCCCCGTATCAGTATCCAGGTATCGGCATCCCCATATCAGTATCCGTGCTTCATAGGTTATGTTTATATATTTTCAGTGTTTTGGCCAGAATATCTTGGTAATTTTGGCTTGAAGTTATTGCAGTAACCGTTTGACTTGGTCAACAGAAAGTTCACGGACTTAACTGTTTTTTTATGTTGCAAAACTTTAGGAGAGGGTACAGCTATTGCCAAATATTCAGTAAGAATATGAATATCATGTTCGGCTAAAATTAGCCGTTCTAATAAGCAACGGTTAATATTCCGATACCTGAAATTCGCATCAGCTGTGAGCTCTTGCGAAAGAAATTCAGTAACTGTTCTAATAAGCAACGGGTAATACGTACGCATAAGTAGTTGCTAAATAGATTTGTTCGCTTAACATAAAAGATTTGCAACCTTACTAAAATCTGCAAGACCATATTTCGCAACGGAAATCCCACTGTTGCTAAACCTATTACATTAGTCGAAAATCAGATCCGAACAGTATGATCATGTCACAAGTTAATTATTTTAAACTTATAAATTCCCTTTAAAACACAATGCAGACATCATTTTCTGTTGTTATATGTATCCACCTATGGTCCCTCCCAACTACATTATTAATAGAAAAACATATTAAATGATGTAGTACGAGTGTATAGATAATTAAGTAGAGAATAAACTTGGTCTTGAATGCCCTACCAAGAAAGAATGGCTGTTTGCCTATATATAAACCATTATTGCTGCACTAGTTTTGTTCGTTCGTTGGCAACCTCAAAATCCTTTTGTTTTACAACATTGCTGCAGGGGACCAATTTACTTGGGGACCAATTTAGTACTTGGGGCTGTTTTGTGTACTTTTGTCCACTCATTCATTCTAAACTAAAGTCCGCAGTGATACACTGTTGATATTACTGTTGGAAAACGATTAATAAAAAAATAATTTTTTAAAGTTTTAATAAAAAATTATAATTTATTGTTTTATTTTGTGAATGAAACTTTTTAGTCCCACATCGTGGAGTTTCCAATTTTTAGTAGTTTTAAGAAACTATATAAAGCTTTTAGTCCCACATCGGGGAGTTTTTCTTCTTAAGTTGTATTTGTCAATTATATAAAGAAATTCACTGCTTTTGTAAAATCTAGGGGAAAGGGGTTGCTCTATATTTTAGAGGGATCCCTAAGGGAAAATATTTTATAGCGGTTTTTAAGCATTCGCGATTTTCCTTAACGGTTTTTTCGGAGTTGCCAAGCTCAAGTTGAGCATCTACTACATATGCTAGTAGTAGGTGTATTAGGGTGTTTTATCCTGGAGATATCCGTCCTGTGAGGGCTATAGCATCACTCTTGAGTGTAGCCGGGCGCTAATGTCTTAAGTACAGCGTGTTGAACACGTGACTCACTCTATTTTCCAAAGTTTTGCCTTGTTGCTGTTGCGGAGATACGGGGAGCTTGTTCGTTTCGTCAAAGCAATCACTTCCATTATAAAGAAGCTAAGTATCAATAACTTTTGCTTATTTGATTTTTTTTTGTTTTTGATTATTGCACCCAACAATCTTAAGACAATAGTATTTGTAATAATCGAAAACGATTGATTGGTTTGTGAATCATGGATCTTAATTGTGGAGTGAAAAACAAAAACGAATTTCTGGTCAGCTGTAGAGTTTCAATTTTATCTTTTAATCTAGAAGGAATTTCGATGAACCCTTTTGACACAACGTAGTAGACATCCTGATAGTTACCCGCGTAAAATTTCAGAATTTTTGGAGTTGTAAAAGTTTTTTTGATATTTTACAAAACAGAAAAACGTTTCTGAAAAATTCTGACGAGCAGAAAATTGTTGTTAACTAAATTAATTTTTGTGGGGTAACCATGAGTTTTTTGAAACGCTGATTCAAACGAAGTTTGTATATATAGATGTTATCTTCAAAACTCATATTTTACTTTTGATTTGGAATTGTGATTTGTGAATAAAGGTGTCATCTCCGAGGGACATGGCTAGCCGCATGTGGTTGGAAACAAATCTTCCAAAGATGGCAAAGGTGAGAACATCGAACGCAACTCTAAGCATGGTCTTCATGATAAAGGTATATTTCGTAAACCTGAATCCGGAATTACTTTAGTTAAGGGTGAGTGTTATGTTTGTAAAATTTCTGGCCACGCGGCAGTAAATTGTAGACAACATAAAAACCTTAATAAGTAGAAAGTTAATGCTAATTTAGTTGAAACAAACTAGAACGAGTTTGGTGGCATGATGTCGGAAGTTATTTTAATAACCAATGTGAGAGACCAGTAGGTGGACTCTGGAGCCACCAAGAATGTTTGTTGAAACAGAGACCTGTTCACCTCCTATCATAGGATAGGGGATGTCGAGAAACTCTTATTGAGTAACTCATATGCAATAGAGGTTGCATAAAAGGAAAAGGTCGAGCAGAAGCTCATATCTGTAATATTCTCACATTGAATGAAGTTTTCATGTTCCGAGCATATGCGAAAATCTTGTATCTTGTTCTGTTGTAGATGGAAAAATATTTAAGATCTTAATTGAATCTGGAAAACTTGTTGTAACTAGGCAGTGATTTTTTAAGCAAGAGTTATAGGACTTTGGGTCTATATAAGCTTAACGGAAAAACTGATGATGTGAACGTAGTTGATTCTTGTGATATCTTTGTGTGATTGATTGTTTTACGTGGTAGACTTGGAACCGTAAACTTATAAGTCAATGCTTAACTGGCTAGCATAGGCTTCGTACCCAAATTTAGTTTGGATTTTGAACACAAAAGTGAAATCTGTGAAGAATCAAAATATGCTATAAAATCTTTTAGCACAAATGTTCAGAGTAATTCTAAGCCTTTAGAATTAATTCAGTTAGGCCTAGTTGACATGAGTTCAACCCAAAACCACTGTGGTAAAAGATGGTTATAACTTCCGTAGATGATTGTACGAGGTACTATCTTGTATACTTGCTTAGGATAAGGATGACGCCTTAGAAGCCTTAAGATGTATAAACTTGAAGTTGGAAACCAATTAGAAGCCTTGAACATAACAACCGTATCCTTAAGGAGATGATAATTTCCATGTTGATTAGTTCAGGATTACCTGCGGCCTTGTGGGGGGAGGCAGTCCTCTTAACTAGTATATCCTGAATAAAGTACCCTTTTAAGAATCAGATGAAACTCCATATGGTTTATGGAACGGTAGATGACCTTCTTATGAATGTGTCAAAGTGTGGGGGCGTTTGACTAAGATTGTAATTCCTCTTCCTAAAAGAACTAGATTGAAACCAAAAATGTTGATTGTGTTTTCGTATAGGGTATATTGAGTATACTTCTACAAATAGATTTTTGGTTGTGTGTTCTGATTTTTTCTGACATTGGTGTGAATATTATTACGGAATCTAGGGATGCTGAGTTCTTTGAACATGTTTATTCTAAACCTGTACCTCATTAGAGATGTGTTGTTGATCCCCTAGATTTATCTTCAAATAGTCAGAACTTATTTTAAAGGAAGATGAAGTTGATGTTGAGCCTAAGAGAAGTAAAATAATTAGACTTGAGACTTCTTATGAAACCGACTTCATAACATGCCTAGCTTAGTCTGAGCCACAGACTTGTAAAGAAGCCTTAATATCTACTGAAACCCCATTCTGGTAAGAAGCTTCATTTAGTGAAATGGACTCAGTCCGTTGGAACCAGACTTGGGAGCTTCTAGTTTACCTCCAGGTTGTAAGACCATGGGATGTAAATGAGTCTTTAAGAGGAAACGATAGGTAGATGAAACTGTGGAAAAATATTAAGCTAAGTTGGTAGCTAAAGGCTATAAACTAAAAGAAGGTGTAGATTTCCTTGATTCTAATTCAATTGTGACGGAAATTACTTCCGTTGAGATACTAATTGTTATTGCTGCCATAAAGAACGTAGAGATACATCAGATGGATGTTAAGACAGCTTTTTCTAAAACCGTGAATTAGGTAAAGAAATTTACATAGATCAACCTGAAGACTTTGTAGTGAAAGGTTGTGAATACAAAGTTTGTAATTTGAAAAATCTTTGTATGGTTTTCAAATAAGCACGTAAACAGTGACATGGAAAATTTAATCATGTGATAATGGATAGTGGATTTAAATTAATGAATCTGACAAGTATGTCTACAAGTAACTTGTTAAGGATGTCTGTGTAATTGTATGCTTGTATGTTGATGATATGCTTGATACAAACATAGATGTGATCAATTCCACTAAAAACATGCACTGAATGAGAACATTGACTTGAAAGACTTGGGCCCTTTTGATGTAATCTTAGGGATGAGGATTAGAAGATAATCAAACATTTATAAGTCTTAGTCGTTCTCATTATGTTGAGTTGTGCTTAAGAGATACAATCAGTCTGATTGTAAACCTGCTTGTACTTCGTACGATTATTCTTGTAGTCTCAAGAAAAATAAGGGTAGTGGAGTATCTTAACTTGAATACTCAAAAGTTATAGGATGTCTGATGAATTTAATGAACTGTAAGAGTCCAGACATTGCCTATATTATGAGTAAGTTAAGTGGATATAATTGTAGTCCAGAGCAAGAGAATTCAGATGCACTGAGTAGAGTATTATGGTACCTAAAATACTCTTTTGATTTATGAAAGGTATCTTGTTGTCCTTGGGACTTTATGATGCAAACTGGATAGTTGACTCAGAGGAGTCTAAGTCTACGAGTGGATATGGTTTCACTCTAACATGTGGGTTTGTTGTTGGAAGATTTCCAAACAAACATATCGCTCAATTCATTATGGAATCTGAGAGTATTGCGTTAGATAAAGCATGAGAGGGGGCCGAGTGCCTAAGATGATTTTTAGAAGACATTCCTCTTTGGCATAGGCCTGTGCCAGCTATATCTATACATTGTGTTAGCCAAGCTATAATAGTTAAAGCTAAGAAATAACTAATCTCAATCGGCGTTATTTCCATTGATTGGATAAAGTCCAAGGAGAATATCGCGCAATCTTTGACGAAAGGTTTGTACAAAGAGATAGTTAAAAATGCATCGAGGGGGTTGGGGCTTAAGCTCATATATTAAACTTGCCATGAAGGATACTCAACCTTGCTGACTGGAGATCCCATGATCAAGGTTTCGAATGAGACAACTAATTTGTGGTGGGTAAAGGTAAACACTATCAGAGATTTTCATTCTCTGTCCCTTCCCTATGGTGTAGACGTGATAGTGTGACTGCATGTGGAGGATGACTTTTTAATAAGTCTTAATGAGTTCTATAGTTTCAATTTAAGATTGAAGTGGGGTGTAGTAGTAACACTCTTTATGGAAACTCACCTATCTGAATGAGGAAGTGGGTCGCTTCCTGTGAGAATATGAGCTGATTCTCTAGAGCATTCTGAGAAACAGGATACGTCCAGGGCCAAAACGGACAAAACGGCACGAGCTTGGCAGCAATCTTGGAGATATCACCCGTGGTTGTTATCACGAATTACATCAAATGCTAGCAGTTCAAGACATAGTTCACTGTCTCTAGCAAGTAATTCTGGTAATATCTCACTAAGCAAAGGTTCAAGACCTCATGGACACCTCTGCCTAAAATGGTATTTCCTGCGTTTTTTATGTGATTTTCATTTTGATGGTTTTGGTATTACTGGAACTTAGGACCTAAAGGTCACTAAGGGTTCACTAGTTCATGCTTTTTCACTTTGGTGAAAGATACCTATAGTCTCACCATGTGAGAATTAAAGATGAAAGCTCTCAATACTATTATGATTTATGCAATCCATAGTATGACCCTGGGGTCAACACACTTTTGTGTGAGGGAGAGGACGTAGAAATGACTAGTATGATTTCAACACTTGCACGATCAGTCTGTTTGGATCGTGAGGTTGGGATGTTTATTTACCAAGATCTATCTGTGTTTTCATGTTTTATTGAGTTTTCATTCATGTGGGGGATTGTTGGAAAACGATTAATAAAAAAATAATTTTTTAAAGTTTTAATAAAAAATTATAATTTATTGTTTTATTTTGTGAATGAAACTTTTTAGTCCCACATCGTGGAGTTTCCAATTTTTAGTAGTTTTAAGAAACTATATAAAGCTTTTAGTCCCACATCGGGGAGTTTTTCTTCTTAAGTTGTATTTGTCAATTATATAAAGAAATTCACTACTTTTGTAAAATCTATGGGAAAGGGGTTGCTCTATATTTTAGAGGGACCCCTAAGGGAAAATATTTTATAGCGGTTTTTAAGCATTCGCGATTTTCCTTAACGGTTTTTTCGGAGTTGCCAAGCTCAAGTTGAGCATCTACTACATATGCTAGTAGTAGGTGTATTAGGGTGTTTTATCCTGGAGATATCCGTCCTGTGAGGGCTATAGCATCACTCTTGAGTGTAGCCGGGCGCTAATGTCTTAAGGACAGCGTGTTGAACACGTGACTCACTCTATTTTCCAAAGTTTTGCCTTGTTGCTGTTGCGGAGATACGGGGAGCTTGTTCGTTTCGTCAAAGCAATCACTTCCATTATAAAGAAGCTAAGTATCAATAACTTTTGCTTATTTGATTTTTCTTTGTTTTTGATTATTGCACCCAACAATTACTATAGAGCAGTGTTACAATATCGGAAGGTGGTACGGTATTGGATGGTTATACCAATGACAGGAAGTAGAAACTTGTTAGGATAAAAAAATCAGTCCATCAAAAATGCCACAACAAAAAATTCTTTTACTCAGGTAGTTATACCGAAGTTGTTTGATTTGATGAGATTATGTGGTCAAAAATACCCATTGGCCTTGTTTTGGAAGTAACTAGGCATCCTCAAAGATTGGACATGATTTTTTTTTTCTTTCTGCTGGTCTAACTCCAGTTAGGTTTTCGTTGATAACATTTGGAGAGTTAGTTGTTGGTGGCGAAACACAAAATTGGTCAATTAATCGAATAACGACAATTCCTGGATGAAAAAGACATGTAAAATCTGATACTGTTTAAATGGACGAAAATTAAAAAATAGTCAGGATGTAAAATGTTTTATCCTACCAATTTTCAAATATTTTTTCTTATTTTTAATTTACATCAGGATACATCCAGTTTCATCCTCGCTTTTTTTCCAAGTTTAAGCCAGGATGAATCCAGTTTCATTCTTGCTATTTTTTGGTGTCCGTCTCACTCAAGATATTTTTTACTCGTCTATTAGAATCATCTTTTAAAAATATTTGAACAAATGACTCATTTTCCGGTTGCAAAATCCTTGTAGATACTGATGTGATACGATATCGGATTGTGCATTAAATCAAAAATCCCAACCATCATCCTCTGAGAAACCTAAAAATGTTATTCCAGCTCGATTATTTATATTTATCTGTGAGGACTATGTTGTTGTCCCACTTAAAAAATTATATGTTGCCAATCTTTTCGAGAGGTGAACCGCTTTGAATGGGCACATAAGAAACACGCCACTTTGTTTCTTTGATTCACATTCACATCACACATTTGTCTCTCTCGTATGATGACTCTAGGACCATAAAAGAAAGTTTTCTTGGTGAGATGTAATATCATGGGCCTATTCCAATGAATTCACAACAATCATGCGCAAAATGAATAGACCGCATACATTTTTGTTTTGCTACACAATACTGAGGGACCCGAAGACTTAACATTTTTCTCTTTTGTTTTGCACTTGTTTTTGTTTTGCACTTGTTTTTGGATACACAAAATTGGTCAAAAAGACCAAAACACAAAATTCTTGGATCATATAGATCTTAGCTTTTGATACTGTTTATATAACCAAAAATCAGAAATATTTTGTTTATATAGCCAATTTGGATATTCGGCCCAGGAAAATTAAAAAAATGTCTCTTACCTAAAATACTCCTAACCTTTTAAACCCTTCTTTTCAAAGAAAATTTATTTCTCTTCCCTTCCCGCAGAGCTCTGCAGAACCTCCTCTTCCCTTCCCGCAGAGCTCTGCAGAAATCGGCAATTCAGAGCTCGTTTTTTTCTTCAGATCTCGTTTATCAATCATGATGATTAGAGATTGTTTAATACGTTTGTAGAATCCAAGTAAATCGAAGTTTCATCTAATCGAAGTTTCATCAATTGGAGTTTCATCTAATCGAAGTTTCTGAGTTGGTTTTGAAGCAATTGAAGTTTCTATAATAGCGTCGAATCGGTAAGTTTCAATTTGTCCAATTGAAGTTTCTCTGTCGATTTTGAAGCAATTTTTAGTTGTTGATGATTAATTTTTGTTAATTTTTGATTTTAGTTGTTGATTTTGAATATCCAGGGTTTAGTTGATTATGTGACTGGTAAATTTTTCAATTTGTCCATTATTTGGGTTTGTCTCGAATCATGTATTCTAGGGTTTAGTAATCTGATTTTCAATGCAATATACACAGATGTGAATTTTGTGTGTTCAATTGTGATGTGAACTGAATTAATATGTACTGCTACTAATTTGTTTACATATTATCAATTGAATACATCCATATTCAGAAGATTTGTTTTTATATATTCCTTTTGAAGATGAATCGTCATTTTCTCTGTGTGGTTATCCGGGGTACCGATGCGTGTCCATACCAAGTTACTACGAAGTCAACAGTTGATGAGTTGAAGGCGCATGTCTGTTCTTATTGGAATAGCATTTTACCGGACTCAATTCAGTTTGTATTTGACTATGAGGGGAGAAGCAATGTTGTTGATAGTGATGTGAAGCTCTGTTCTTTCTTGTCATTGTGTATTGTTAACCAGTTGTCTTTCTTGGAGCTTCGTTTATTTGAATGTGTTCCTCTTCGTGCTCCTGATTTTGTTCGTGAACCTACTACGAGCGAGTTTCGTTTAGCACCAGACCCTAGCAGAGCTCAGTTGGTTAATCCTTGTCATCTTCCGAGCAGAAGTAGAATGAGCGAGTTTAGTTTAGCACCAGACCCTAGTAGAAATCAGTTGGTTAATCCTTGTCATCTTCCGAGTAACAGTAGAATGAGCGAGTTTTGTTTAGCACCAGACCCTAGCAGAGCTCAGTTGGTTAATCGTTGTCATCTTCCGAGCAGCAGTAGAATGAGCGAGTTTCGTTTAACACCATACCCTAGCAGAGCTCAGTTGGTTAATCCTTGTCATCTTCCGAGCAACAGTGGAATGATCGAGTTTCGTTTAGCACCATACCTTAGCAGAGCTCAGTTGGTTAATCCTTGTCATCTTCCGAGCAGCAGTAGAATGAGCGATTTTCGTTTAGCACCAGACCCTAGCAGAGCTCAGTTGGTTAATCCTTGTCATCTTCCGAGTAACAGTAGAATGAGCGAGTTTTGTTTAGCACCAGACCCTAGCAGAGCTCAGTTGGTTAATCGTTGTCATCTTCCGAGCAGCAGTAGAATGAGCGAGTTTCGTTTAACACCAGACCCTAGCAGAGCTCAGTTGGTTAATCCTTGTCATCTTCCGAGCAACAGTAGAATGATCGAGTTTCGTTTAGCACCATACCTTAGCAGAGCTCAGTTGGTTAATCCTTGTCATCTTCCGAGCAGCAGTAGAATGAGCGATTTTCGTTTAGCACCAGACCCTAGCAGAGCTCAGTTGGTTAATCCTTGTCATCTTCTGAGCAGCAGTAAAGTTACTCCTACACCTACAATGACGGATTTGCTTTTAGCTCAGTCACATATTCCCTCTCAAGAGCTTGTTTCTTCTCAAGATATCCCCATGTCTCAAGAACGTACATACAATGGAAAGTTGGCAATTAAAAGATCTTGCGAGGCGGCTGAATGGGAGTTTGTTATAAAAGGTGTTGGTCAAGATTTTTATGGAGGACGAGATGAAGCTCGTCTTGTTTTTGAGAAATATAACCATTTTTTTGGTCGCAGAGTGAGATTCGTCAAGAGCAATCCAGAACGATATACGGTGGAATGTTATTACAAGGAGAAATTGGAATGCGACTGGATGTTCCATGCAGCTCCCAAGACTTCCAATGTGAAGGGTCACTTATTTCTCAAGGCCTATAACGGGGAACATAAATGCTGTGCTGGTTATAGTGATGGAACAAAGGCTGATCCGGTTACGCACGATCTTATCAAGAGTTTGATATTTGAGCAGATTGAACAGAATCCCAACAAGAAAGCCAAGGATATTGTTAGAAAACTCAAAAGTGATTATGGGTTGTAAGTGAGATACGATCAGGCGCATGCCGGGAAAGAATTATGTTTCAAGGAATCGTATGGCGAGGACATTAAATCATACACTGACTTGAGATGGTGGTGTGAAGCCGTGAAGAAACACGATCCAGGTAGTAGGGATGATTTAGTTGTTGAAGGTGGCGAGTTTAAGAGTTTGTTCTTAGCCTTCGATGCTTACATCTCTGGTTTCGAATATTGTCGCCCGGTACTGTTCTTGGATGCAACTTTCCTAACTGGAAATTTAGGGGTTGTCTTATGGCGGCTACCGGAAAGAATGCGAATAATGGTACGTCTTCTGTTATTTTTGATGTCATAAAAAAAAATTTATGTCAGATTATCACTGGATGAAACCGGTTTCATCCTTAACTGGTGAAGTCAGACTAGAGAATGAAACTAGTTTCATTCTGTACAATAGCAGTTTCAGTCAGTTTGATATGATTTTTTCTTTTTGTGTTATTTTTGTTTCTGTAGGAATATTTCCTCTGGCATATGGTATCGTATCAGCTGAAACTGTTGTGAATTGGCATTGGTTCTTGAAGAAACTAGAATCTATCTTGGGTCCTCGTGTACTAACTTTTATTTCGGATCGCCATGAGGTTTTGATCTAAGGTATTCGTGATGTTTTCCCAACTTTCTATCATGCTTGGTGTTACCAGCATTTGAAGAATAATGTCCGCAGTATGACCAACAAGAAAAAGGGAGAGCATTATGATGCGATGGGTTTGTTCAAAGAATGTTTCTATTCATCGACTCATGAAGGCTTTGATCAGCGTATGCAAAAGTTGAAGGATATGGGATATGATGGTCTTCACAAATTCTTGAGTGAGATTCCAGTGGAATGTTGGTCCAATGCACATTGTCTGGGCTGTCGTTACGGCGACATGTGTTCAAATATTGCAGAGTCCTTCAACTCTTGGATCAAGGAAGAACTGGATTTCATCCATCACATATGGACAGAAAAAACTATTTTTTGTCAACCTGCACCTTCTGAAAACAGTTTTTATACATGCTTTGATGTAACCAGTTTCATCCAAGCATGGTTACAATCTGACAAAAAAATTGAAGTTTTATACAGGCTAGGATGTAACCAGTTTCATCCAAGCCTGGTTACATTTTCAACCTGAAAATTTAATCATTTCTGGCTAACATATGCAAACACAACCATCATGAAATTGAAGTATAGGCATTTTTCAGTAAAAAAGTCCATATTTTAATTAAGACGAATCCACGGATCACAACTATATGCAAAGACATAGTTCAACAACAAAAAAAAAGTACTACCAAATGAACTACATTAATAAAAAATTTCTAAACAACCTAAACACATCAAACTTTCCAGCAGCTATTCTCATCAGTTAGGATTTCATATGCCAGATTGATTCGTCTTGTGCCCATCTCCTCTACAATAGTATCTTTGCCTTCAAAGGAGTAACATTCTGTCATTTCCCATTCCATGTAGTAGATAACATGCATCATCGAATCATCACTGCAAGACAAATGAATATGTAATGTCAGTTTAACGATCTGGAAAAAAAATGTAATGTCGGTTCAAACTTCGTTTCAGTTTGTATGTTATAATCTCAGTTCAAAGAGTTAACGACCTACCTTTCGCACTGTTGTGGACAATCTGATTGAACGACGACATCAACGTCATACATACTAGTACTTTGAATTTGAACTTGAAAGAAATGATTTATTCTTTCCGCCATCATTTGAGCTTCTTTTAAATAGTTTGAAGAACCTAGGCGAGAATTGTAGTGTGTCCAAGTTCTTCCATGGATGTCAAGGTGAAGCAATGTGAAATGTTATTTCTCATTCCGCATTGGGATGAACAAGTGTTGCGTTTTCGACTTCAATCTTTTGCAGTTCAGCATTTATCATTTTTGCAGCGTCCAACTCATCTCCCGCAATGACATCAGCCTAGTGAGAGAATTATATTTCAAGCAACAGATGCAAGCCAGGTACATCCTACACTAACTTAAAAGTTATATGAAAACAAATTGCAGACCTAAGTTCATTCATTTTAAAATGTAGTATTCAAAATGTTTACCCATGCAAGCGCGCTGAGAAAGATTGACTTGGAGTATCCTTTGGTATCACCGCCATATTGAAACAATTGTCTCCATTTTTCGATTTTAAACTCCAAATTAGTGTTCACCAATGGATGATTGAAAACAAGTTGCTGGATGTGTTCTCCACTGATACATACACCTCCATTGGACTTCCAAACGCAGTCGCTGCATTTAAACAAGTTCATATAATTTAGTATAAACTTAGCAGTACTTTTACAGAAATAAGAAAAGTAGAATGAAAAAAAAAACCGCAAAAGAATGCGGATATGTACCTTACATTTCCAGTTACAAAGTACTCCTTTATTAACTTCTCTTCAGCTTGTCTTATTCCGCTCATCAAGTAATTTTTCCACAGCTTGTTGTTCCTTGTTAACTTCCTCAACTTATCGTCCTTCTGCTTCTTCTCTGCACTCTCATCATCATCTGATACAAACTTGTTATTTCTAAACCTTTTATTTACGTTCTTTACTCTATTCTCAAGCGATCCAATAACTGCCAGAGGTTCTGTTGCGATAATTTCTTCTTGGTTGATTTCTGATGCAGGAACTGGTACTAGAGGTTATGCTCGAGGAACTGGTGTTACAGGTTCTGCTTCGGGAATATTGTCAGCTTCCTCCACAGGTTTGTTCATCTCTTGAGTGTTGTCGTCTTTAGGAACATCCTCCTCCACAGGTTTATTCATATCTTGAGTGATGTTAAGGTTTAAATAGTCTTCAGGTGTGGTGTAAAGAACAATCTCTTGAGAGGAAGCTTGCTGAGTTCCCGGTTGAGGCTTGAGTTGCCCTTTCAAGGCTTCCACTTCACTTTGCAAGTCTGAGATTGTCTTATCCTTTTTTTCAGACTCAGCCTCCTTTGCTTCCAACTCTGTATTCCTTGCTTCCAACTCGTCATTCAAGTGACGGATAATCTTGTCCTTCTCAGCTAGTTCATTCTTCAACTTGGAAACAACATCTTCATCTGTGTTTTCTTCTTCATCACCAAACAAGCATAGTTGTTTCTCCTCTTGACTCCAGCTACTAAAAAAGTCAACAACCTGCAAACACATAAAATTTATCATAACACATGATGTAACTGGTTTCATCTTATCATAACACATGATGTAACTGGGTTTCATCCACTAATAACACAGGATGAAACTTGGTAGATAATGGGTTTCATCATTTTATAACATAAGATGTAACTGGTTTCATCCAGTTATAATAGGGGATAAAATTTTAAAAATGAATCTAAACAACATCAACACAAGATGTAACTGGATTCATCCAGTTATAATAACAACAAGATTTTTACCTCACTGCTTGAAAGAGTTTCAAGCTTCCCCTCAATTTCGCAAGATACTTTATACAAGTCCCATATTGCAAACCTTGGCCATGAATCACTGTTGTCTTTCCTGTTAATGCCTTTCATTTGCTCAAAAATCCATAACTGCAAAATCAAAAATATATTCAAAAGATAATATATAAGATGTTACTCACTGCATGATACATTTAACGTAAGAAAAAAATATATTCAAAAGATAGAAGACGATACTCACCAGCAAATGGAAGCTTCAACCATTGATATAGTATGGTGTCTCGTATACAGCTTTAACACTTTGCATTAAATGCTCGTGAATGAGATCGGGCCAAGATACTTTGTTAATGGTGTCGATTGACTGTAGGCAGTTCAAATACTTGTAGTGGACATACATACCTCCAGTGTTTATGAAGAATACTGTACAGAACATGAACAACAACAAAAGTTTCGCCAAGTCTTCTTCAGTTCCTTCTTCATTCATAGCAGTATGTATTCCTTCGATAATGTATTTCTTATCCAACTTGTCCCCAGTATTCTTCTCTTTCCTTTTCTTCTCTTTGGCTCCAGCCTTCTTCTTTTCATCTTTCTTTTTCTCCTCTTCATCCCTTCTCTTTGGCTCAAGAAAGTACTTTTTGTAAAATTCAGAAGTTTTCAAACTTGGGTCTTCTTTTGGTCCATAAAGTTTCTTATCTTGTTCACTCATACGTATTCTCTGCATTTTGAAAATAACAGCAAGATGATTTGCATCGGTCTTGAAAACTTGATCACCAATCTTGAATGCCAACTCTTTCGGGTCAAAATTTCTTATGATGAACTCTAATGCCCTTGGAGCTTTGCTACATTCAGCCTTGCCCACCTTACCTTGTTTGATCGCCTCAATAAAGTTCCAGAATTTAGAACACAGCCTCTTGTGCTTCAGTAAATACCAGTTTTTACAGCACTTCAACTGTCGGTTTCAGGTTTGATCGGAACGTTTTCTTCCCTTCCTTTTTCTATAACTTGTCTTCATCCATTTCGGCATCCACAAGTTCCATATCCTCTATGTTAGACTCTCCGCCCACTTTCACATCATGCTTATTCTTGGATGTAATTTTAGTAGCAGCACTCTTCTTACTTTTCTTTCTACCGCTTCCTGCAACAATTTGGATGAAACCAAGTTTCAGCAGGTTTCAGAATAACTGATTTATGGCATGAAGCTAAAATAGGACCTAACTTTAATACAGATCTTCAAAAGTTAACTTTAAAAAGTAGCAAAATCCTGGATGTATCTGATTTCATCCAGTCTTAGTCTGCTGAAACAACATACACTGCAAACTAAACCTGGATGAAATCAGTTTCATAATAGTGTAAACCTGCTGAAACAGTTGATATAACCAGATTCAAGCCAAGATGAAAACTAAATTACATCCAATATCACTTCACGCAATTTAACAATTAAAAACAATTAAATAACAAGATGCAAACCCATTTAATCATTAATTTAATACCAACAACAGGTCATTTACATTCTAACTTAAAATTTGATGAGAAACAGTTTCAAACACCTGCTGAGCATCACTTCGTAGCCAAATGCAAACCCAATTTCGTTCAATCCATAACATAGATTTTCATACATCCCATTCACAACATACTAATAGTCTTATACCGCAGATGTATCTTTAAACCTGAACGAAACTGGTTTCATCCAGTGTTAATCTTCTTGAAACAATATACACTGCAGATTAACAAAAGATGAAACCAGTTACATCCTGGTTTAAACCCTGCTGAAACAAATCAGATACATAGATCCAATTTCACTTCAACCAATTTCACAGTGAAACAAATCAGTTACATCCTGTTTTAAACTGGTTTAATACTTAACGAAACCAGATGCAAACCAGTTTCATCTAATTGAAATTTAAAATAAAACAAGCAATTCAACACATAAATCAACTAAAATGAAAATTAAAACAACCAATTCAAAAATTTAATCATGCAATTCTGAAATTAAGAACAAAAAAGAGTTAGGGTTTGAAAACTTACGAGTTCTAGGAGACATTCTGTGGAAACTTATTGAAACACTAACTCTCCAAATACACTGAAACAGATCGATTGAAACCCTAAAATCTCCCAATACACTGAAATTATTGAAACCCTAATTCACTGAAACCATTGTTGTAGTGTTGATTGTGTATTAGAGACGGAGGATAAAAAAAGTTTCTAGTATTGTTGATGGTGGTGTTGACGGTGGATGAAACTGATTCCCCTCAATTTGTTATGATACAGTGGATGAAAACGATGAGATTGAAGAGAAGATGAAAACGATTTCTGGTAACTGGGTATGAAGATGAAGATGATGAAAACGATTTCTGGTGTGGGGATGAAGATGAAGGACGGTGGGGGTGAAAACGTGGGGATGTAGGACGTTGTGGTTTTAGTGAAGAGAGAGGGAGATCGTGGGTGGTTTTGATAAAAACGTGGGGTTAGAACGGTTACAAAAGGGTAGTAATGTCTCTCCACACTAAAAAGATTCCATTGGCTATTTGACCCAGGCCAAATTCTAACTGTCCATTTGGCCCAGAAAAAGAGCCTTTTTGGCTATATGACCCATTCTCTCTTTTGGATAGATATGTACGAAAACTACAATTCCTTGGAATAAGAAGAACATGTTTTCTTGTTCCGGAAAGAAATAAAAAAGAAGATATCATGTACGTTGTGAACACATAAATCACGAAGGCATCCATATGTCCACAAACAATGTTCGCAATCTTAACTAAAAGACGATATACACAATATGATGGTTATTAATATCATAGACACGATGACTCATCGACTTAGAGTCTTCAGATTCGTCATTCTCTAGTCGGGATAAAGATAGATCATTCAAACTATAGAATCACGAAGCCTGACAAAGCTAGATTAAAGTAGTAAAACATAAATACGGTGCTGAAATGTAAATAACACAGAGAATTACGTGGTTCAGCACTAAGGCTTACATCCACGGGATGTTGAGCTTCACTATGTATTGAAGAGTTACAAATGAAGTCGATTGACTTTAAGTGAGATACGATGATTGAGGAGGTGGAAATCATACTTACTCTCTCTCTTTTCCTCTCTTTATCTCCTAGTTTTCTACTTTCTCTTACCAACTGGTTGACCCCCTCCTCTCTTAGTGGAGAAGGGTATTTATATGGAAAATATGCAGGGTCCCTTGTTAGAGACCATTGGAACCTTATCTTCTTGTTCTCTGTGTCAATCCCGCTGGTATCTTCGTTCCGAACCGATGCCCCCAGCGACTGTTGTTGATACCGCTGGATCGATGCCTTCTCTTCCTCATATAACTTGACACGTATCCTATGGTTAGGGCATTTAATGCGGGTGGTTGGGTCGTCTGCATGCGACAGTCAGCTGTCTGCATGCCCTATCACATTCATGTCAGTCTATTTAATCCCTACCGTAGATATTGGGTTATCCTCGAGATCGGGTAAAGTGAACTTTAGGGCATCCTTCCTTACTTCTCGGAGGATCGTAACTTCAGTGCCCCTTGATATAGTGGTCTGCATGCCTTCCACGTGTATATCTTTGGGCACGTGTCGAGAGATGGATTATGTGCATACAATTTGACCATTTTCTTCTAATGTGGGGTTTAGTCAAAGTTAGAAGATAACTGTCGTCATAATCTTCCCATCTCTCTTCAATAACTTCCCCTGGATTTTAGGGCACATTCCCCACGCCCTTGCAATAACTTCTTCTCGATTCGTAGGTTGGTCTCGATACTCCTGGTGCTATAAAAGGGGAGATAATGTTAATTTTGAAATAAATTCACATTCTCTCTCTTTCTTCTGTCAGTCTTCTACTCCTGACTCTCCATCCTCTTCTTCTATTATTTTCTTTTGTTCTTTAGTTCTTTATTGCTGGTGCTGCAAGAGGCAGGATATCCTAGGATTTTCCAGAGTTTTGTACGCTTGTCGTTGTCTTCATTACTCGCCTCTATAAGCTTGAAGAGCAGGTACGGGGTTTTGTCTTCTTCTTTCAGTTGCGTTTTTTTCTTCTCCGCGGCTGTTTTCTTGGTTTAGTGATGAAGAACAAATATACGAAAGTATATATACTTTCCCCTGTTCTTCATCACTAAACCTACAAACTTCTTGCTATTTGGACTTACTTCTTAATTTTCAACGAATCTAGGGTTCTCCGTTGGATACTCTCTTTTAGGGTTTTCAAATGATGTTCATGAAGAGCTTAAAAAACCTGAAAAGTTAACTTTTTGATCCTTATGGTTTCTTTGGTTTTAACCTTCGTGTTGTTTTCATGCCTTCCACGTGTAGATATGGATTATCATCACCGGGTTCCCTACCAGACTCCACCACCGAGCCCTCATAGGACTCCCCCTAGGGACCCAAATATATCTCCCCCCGGAGGGGGTCTAGCTAGGTCTTCGTACCCAGATCTTCGTACCCAGAGGACCTCTTCTGCCCCAAGTTCTAGAACTTCTTCTGTTAAGAAGGGGGATCAAGCGAGGGGCCCTCAAGGGTCAAGGTACACTGTTAGTCGTCCAGCGGCTACCTAACGGGCTGGGTCAGCAGCATCGCCACCTACTTCTCATCATCCCACTGAGCCGCCACTGAATATCCAACATCTTCGCTCAGCTGTTCCAGACACAATGCCTCCCCCCCCCCCCCCCCCCCCCCCCTCCGGCCGTTCCAATGAGAGGGAAGACCATTAAAGGCGGTGCTTCAAAGATTGGTTTATCTAGTAATCCGTCATTTAAGAGAAAAGCTTCTGACTTAAGTGCCCCGAAGGGGTCTTCTCCAGATCAAGATGAAGATTCCCAGGCCCTTCCTTTGATACGGAGCCTCTCCGTTGCCAGACAGAAGGTAACTTTCAAGCACATAGATCTCGAGGCTTTTAAAGCGAAACACGAGCTCGAACACTTTGATGTTAGATTTTATGCTCCTGATGATGATCTTACCTTTGAGATGATATCAATCTATAAGTACGATGAGTATCATATCCTTACTACGGTGGAGGTCTTCGAGGCTGGGTTGATGTTGCCTTTGTATAAATCTGGCGATTCTTTCTACCATGAAGCCTTGGGTAATCGTGAGGGTTCTACTTCTTCTACACACTGTCGTTCCGTGGTGTAGCTGACCTGGAATTATCTTCGTGCACTCAAGGAATGTTATCTACGTAGTAATGGGAAAACAACGATGACTTGCTACGTTCCTAACCCAGCTGAGCGGGGATGGTATACTCCTGAAAACTTTAATAGCTGATTTGGAGATTATGTTAATGGGAGGAACCGCAAGCCTTGGAGTGTTGGTCTTCGTACCATTATGACACCTAGTTGTGGTGTTCGTCTTTTAAGCGAAGTGTGTGGTACCAAGCTGAAATACGTTCCTGGTACCGAAAAGTCAGGCCAGCGGAGGCTTTTTCCTAATCGTGATAGGATTCAACGTGATCATGATTATGAGTGGCATGCTACCGCTATTGAGGTTATTGGTCCTTGGTCTTATGGTTGGATACCTGGTCCACGTGATTGGCGTCCCGTTGTTGGTAGCAAGGATCGTGAAACTCCTCCCTCTCTCTATGGTGATTTTTGTCCGTGGAGATTAAACTTTGAGGGGATGAACTTTGAATATGCCTGAAACGTTGTTGATATGGATAAGGAGGAGATTTCTGATGTTATTCTTCCTTCGAAGAGTTCCGCTGCCGTCAAGGTATGGTTTATTGTTAGGCCGTGTATTTTCCCCTTTTCTGTTGAATTTGACATTTTAGTCAAAATGAGGAGAAAAACTCATCGGACTAACTACATATCGGTTTTTAGGAAATGAAGAATAAAAAGCTTGGACCCGTTCAATCCTCTACCGCTGTTGCTGAAGAGACGGAAATGCCCGATGAGGTGAACAGTCCAGTGAACGAAGAATTCATTGAGGATGATTTATCCGATGATGAAGAGTGTACCGATACTTCCCTCCACGAGAACGAAGAGTCCAAGCATGTTGGTGATGGTTCTGCTGAAAAAGAAGTTACTCATAGCGATGGTGCTAAGGAACATGAGGTTGCCGTTGGGGGCGGTGTGCAGTAAGAAGTTTCCCCTGGTGGAGGCCTTGGTCCTCCCCCCACTCTTAGTCACTGGAATGATGGAGCGGGTCCTCAATCTTCGATGCATGTATCCACCCAAGAGTTCTCTTTTGGAAAGATTTACTCTTTCGGTGGGTTGGTTGACATGGGCGCTTCCATGGGTTTAGCAGAGGATTTCTCTCTTCTTTCTCCCAATGATGATTGGGATATCCTTGGTGACGGGTTTGGTGGTGACCCCATCGGTGCGGGTGACAAGACCGTTGGGGAGGAAGACCGCTCTGATGGCGAAGATGCATAATCTCTTTCTGGCAAGGAGAAGGAGGTTCAGAAAACTTCTGAAGTGACGAATAATCCTGATACAGGAAAGGGAATTATCGTCGAAGGTACTATCGTTGATTCATCCTCAGAGGAATTTCCTCAGTTGCTGACGCCTGAAGGTGACGATGTAATCCTTGATTAGATGATAAAGATAAAGCTGATGTTCGTGCCCCACCCTGCACCGTTGGTTCCTGGTGAGAAAAAATCTGATGCCTTTACCCGTCAGATGATGCAGATGACTCCTGAAACGAAAGTTGCAGAAGTGTAGGACAAGGATTTAAGAGGTTCTTCTTCGAATCTTCTGGTCGATCCTCCTTCAACTCTTGCGAGTACTCGAGGTATGTTCTTTAGATCTCTGATTGATCACCATTATGTTTTGTGAGCGAAAAATCTGACTTATACTTTTTTTGTTCATTCTTTGCTTAATCAGATGATGAGGAGTGAGCATTGCAACCACACTCTATACCAGTTTTTCAGGTCCAAAGCCATTAAGCTTGAGGCCAAGCTTCGTCATCGGGAAGAGGAGTTGAGCACCACTGAGTCTCTCATCTCTGCTAAAGATAAAGAGATTCATGATTTGAAGGACAGATTGAAGGGGAAAGAGCAACTATGCGCTAAGGAAGAGCATCTTCGGACGAACTTTTCCCTTGTTCGCAGCGAGTTGGAGGAAGCTCGCAAGGGCTCTTTGTCAGCTAAAGGTTTGTTTTTTCTTCGCTTCCTTATCTTCATCTTCTTCCTTAGTCTTCTTGGTGTTCTATCTGAGTCCCACCCTATCTCCCGCGGGTGACAATGGAGAGTTGATTTGGCTTCGGAAGGAGAGATTACGGAAAGCATCTCCTATCAAGGTGTTAGTGGAGAAGATCAAGAGTGAAGCCACTAAGTGGAATGACAGGGCCGAAAAGCATAACAAGCTTCTAGATGGGTTGCGGGCCAGGAAAACCCAGTTTATTGATATGCAGAATAGTCTTAATACCCTTCGTGGGAATTTTCGTGAGGCCACCGAACATGCCTCTAGCTTGGCGGCCAGGGTAGAGCAGTTAGAGAGAGAGCTACAGCAAGCTCGCTCTTCACATGGTCCTGAGGTTACTAATTATATACAACATCTCGTTCGAGAGGGACGATGCTAGGGCTGAAGCCCATGCTCTTAGTAATGCTTTGACTGCTTCTCGTGCTGACGTTGCCCATATGGTCAAGTCTGAGAGGAATATCGAGATGAACATGTATAAGCTTAATAAAGGGATAGAAAAAATGAATGATGAAGTTAACCACCTTCGTCACCAGGACTCTATGAAGCAGGTAGAGTTAGATGAGAGTCAATATACTCTCTCAAACCTTCAGTTGGATTATAAGAAAATATACGATGAGTTCGATTTTCTCGCTAAAGGCCGCGACGTTGTTGTTTATGATTTAGAGGCAGCTTCGGCTAGAGTCGGAGGTATATGTTTATTTTTTGGTGTGTAAATTTGTATCTCTAATTCCTTATACGTTGCGTTTATTCCTTGTGTAGAGCTCGAGGGTCAGCTTCTCGCTGCAAATGCAAAGATTGAAAAGGCTCAATCTTCCCTAGTGCAGCAGGAGAGCTAGACATCGTATTACAAAGGTTTATCTGGTTCTCGTGACGAAGCGGCGGCGGAGGCAGCTAAGGAAGTGGCTCGGTTGACTTTTTATTGTCCCAATCTGAGCTTCGGGCTACTGTTATTGGTCACAAGGCTCTCTGTCAGTTGGCTGAGGAGGTCAACAAGGTTTTGACTTTCTCCTCTGGTCCTTCTTCAGCTGGGAGTGTTCCTTCATCTCAGAAGAAGAATCCCACTGACCACGCTGAGTCATCTAAGATAAAATAGGTTTCTTTCTTTTAGGAAGTTGATCTTTGTTGATTATTTAGCTGAGGGCCATTTTTTGGATATAATATTATTTTCTTGTGTCTTGCCCGATCTTGTAATCAACTTTTATGAAATAGATCAACGCTTTTTGGTAAATTTACAATTTTCCTCCTACCTGCCACATTAGGTCAGTTAATATGTTAGATGCTTAATTAAATTTTAAATGGTAAAATTATTTGATTGCGATGCCAAAGGTGTGCACCTTCCTGATCATCTTGGGACCTATCCCCCGCTGGCTAATCATGGGCTAGAGGATTCCCAGACGGTGGGGGTCGATGCAGCGTTCCCGGATATGTGGTGAGTTATTGAAATATTTACAAACACCCATTCCGCTGAACCGCTGCCTTAAAATTGGTTGGGCATCTCTATCTGCTGGATGCCTCCCCCATGGTTTTACACTTATAAACACTTATAGGGGGGTCCTGATAGATTGTAAGTGAATACTTTCCCCAATGGATAGATTTTTCAAAAAGTTGGATTGTTTTGATTGATACATTGAGGGATGCTACTCCTCGTCCAGAGATAGAAACATGTCGAGCGGATACGCTGCTTTCTTCTTCCGGTACTCTTCACATTGGTGCAGAGCTGCGCTGCATTATGAATAGTATGGCTTGAGATATTTAGCATTCCAAGGGTGTCTGAGGACTTCTCTTTTGAGGTTACGCAGGTAGTATGCCCCGTTTCCTGCGATGTCATGTATAACAAATGGCCCTCCCCACGTTGGTGCTAGTTTAACCCACTTCTTCTCTCGCTGGTATTGGGTATAGTTCTCAGCACATACTGCCCTTGTACAAAATTTCTAAGCTTAACCTTTTTATTTTATTCCCTTGCTAACTTTTGCTGGTAGTTTTCCATCCTTTGTAACGCTGCTTCCCTTCTTTCCTCCAAGTATCTAGCCTTTCCAACATCATATCCGTGGTGAGGTTCTTTTCCCATGCATCGGTCTTCGTGGTTGGCATATGAATTTCCGTTGGTATGACCGCTTCGGCCCCATAGGTAAGGAGGAATGGAGATTCACCGGTGGTGGACCGACGCGTGGTTCGATATGCCCATAAGACGTTGTGTAGTTGTTCGCACCAGCGTTTTTTGTATTCGTCCAATTGTTTCTTGAGGATGAGGGAGATAGTTTTATTTGTGGCTTCGGCATGACCGTTGCTTTGGGGATAGATCGGTGTTGATTTGTGTTTTCCTGATTTTGAAAGTATCGAAAAGCATGTCTATGTTTTTTCCTTGTAATTGCTTGCCATTGTCGGAGATAATTTCCGCTGGGATACCGAACCTGCAAATGATATTTTGGAAGATGAAAGTGAACACGTCTGAGTCACGGATTCTAGCTAGAGCCTTGGCCTCCACCCACTTGCTGAAGTAGTCTGTGGCTACGATTAAGAATCGTCTTTTCCCTGACCCTCCGATCAGGGGTCCGACAATGTCTATTCCCCATTTGGAGAAAGGCCAAGGACTATCTACAGAATTTAACTTTGTTGCGGGAGCATGGATCCTTTTGGAAAACCGTTGACATTCTTCACATCTTCTGGCCATCCTAGCTGCATCTCTTATCATGTGCGGCCAGTAATACCCCTGCATTTTTGCTCTTACACACTACATATGTTCATAACATTCCCAATTTCAAATGTAACACGAAGTAGCCAAAAATAAACCAATTTGACTGCATCTCAAGGAATAGAAGCTCGTCCCATCACTAAAACTCCACAATATTAGGATTTACTATCTTGAAACTTCTCTACCCTTTTTGAACTCTAGCTGCTCAGGACTAGATCCGGCAACATTGTTTCAAGAGGCTTCAATGGTGTAAATTGCTGAAATGAAATATAAACTAATGGCCATTAAATATATCAGTTTTTAGATTGTTCTGTAACGAAAACAAAATCATGAAATACAGGAATTACCATATAATGTCACAAATGATGCCTTAATGACATTAAAGAAAATGGAGAGTGAAAGTATATATACTTATACGGGGAGAAAATCTAGTTCAAAAGATACATCTTACACTTAATTGATTCATAATTGGAGAAAAATCGAAGTGTACGTACACCTTGGATGGGGTTTTCCGTTACTGTACCAGCTAAAATAATGAGACCAGTTACAAATACTAATCAAATTTATACTCTTTAAAATAGTGGGTGCACAAAATTTAATTCGTTACGTGAATCTGAAAACAACATTATCAGCAGAGCTGCCTACGTTTAAAATGAACCTACCGTTCCTAAAATTCATTCCCCAACTGTAATTGTTTCATTTTAAACCCTAAAAAAAAATAAAAAGAAGAAAGAAAGAAAGAACTATATGTGCGTATTGCTGGAACTATACACCAAGTGGGTTGGTTCTCTTTAATTGTTCTATTCTGCTCTATATATACAGACATGGCTAACAAAGTTTTAGGTACAGCAGTACTCTAGCTCTAACCCCGTTAAAACATATTATTATATATTTGTATTGTACTAATCCTTCAAATATACCTAAAGCAGAGAAGAATCTAAGAATAGTACACTGAGAGTAGTAAGATTGCTAGCTAGCTAGTGATATGGATTTGGTTTCTTTGATACCTCAAACAGTACTTCAACTGATAAGAGGTGGCGTAGTTCAAGAACTAAGAGTAGTATGGCAGCATATGAGAGAACTATTAATAGTTCCTATTTTGAAATTTGCAGTATTCATATGTTTAGCCATGTCAGTTATGCTGTTCATTGACCGGGTTTACATGGGTATAGTGATACTATTTTTAAAACTATCTAGGAGAAAACCAGAGAAGCATTACAAATGGGAAGAGATCAAAGACGACATCGAAATGGGTAACTCAACTTATCCTATGGTTCTTGTTCAGGTTCCAATGTACAATGAAAAAGAGGTAAACTTATATGAACTTTCTATTACAACTTCTTTACATTTAACTGTCTTTCCCTATGGGTTTGATGACAAATTTATTGAATAATTTGTTAACATTTTCATGGCAGGTCTATCAGCTTTCCATTGGAGCAGCATGTGCTCTTTCATGGCCTTCTGACCGAATAATCATCCAAGTTCTCGATGATTCTACTAATCTAGACATCAAGGTCATCATCATATCATATCATATCATATATGTTGCATGGGCACTGATAGTCTCGGATCCTTAGAGAACTTAAGAGGGTATCAGATTAGGCGCTCGATGAACAACATTACTGACATTGTTAAACTTATTGGATGATCGGAGGGTGTAGAAGAAAAATTTCCAGCCTGCACATCAAGAAAATCGTTTAATAAACCTTAGTTAATGATATCCCCGGTCAGTCCACTGTTTGTCCTTCCATAAACCTAAAATAGGCATCATAAACATAAGATTTTCAAATAATGCATCATAAGTAGGATTTTGGCATTATTTACTTCTCACTAAATGAAAATGGCTTGTGACAAATTAAGCCATAGGGGTGTAAATTGTGCCAGCATAACACGACATGACACACACTGAAGCATGTCAAGCGTGTTGTGTGTCCTGCCGTACTGTGCCAGAAAATTAAGAATGTTGTGCCAAAAATAAAGTAGAGAGTGCTAGAAAACGTCTAAGGATTAATTTTGCGATTTCTATAAGGAAAATGGCAGGAATTAGGTTGGGGGTAAAATTTAAAAATAACCTTTAAAAGTGAGTTATGAAAGTGAAAATTTTATAAGAAACAACTTTTTACTTTTAGAATTGACTTCTGCTTTTGTACCTTCCGTCATGTTGTGCTTTGTTTTAAAAATGACTTGTGTTTTTCTTTCTTTTTTTTTAAGCAAAAATGACTGTCAGTTTTTGAACACAAGGATCATAAAACTAAGAGATTTTAATATATATCTTAAAATTATTATTAAGGAATATATTTTGGAAAATATTTAAAATTTTAATCTCCCTTATTTTCTTAATCTGCATGAAAACACTTAAATCTTCAACTAAACTGCGATTAATCTGCATGAAAACACTTAAATCTTCAACTAAACTGCGATGGAGGAGTAAGATTTTGTTAAACAAACTTCCAAAATGGCACATGACAATTTAAAGACAGAATGTCGATCAAGATTACAAAAATATGGTCAAATGTATTTTATTGAAGTAATATTGAATTACGTTGTACCGTGACGTTCTTTATGCGTGATCTCTTGTGCTTTCTTAGACTAAGTTCTATGTGCTAGATTTGGTTTCTAGATTAGCCAAAACGCGTGGCAGATTTAGAAAAAAATGTTGTCTACTTGTTAATACTACTTCTCTTTCTAAATATCTCTGTCATGTGAACTAGTAGTGAGATAGTTTCGCTGAATGATTCAGCGTAGTCAAGATTACCTTTTTACAGAATGGTTCATTATATTTTGATCCAACGGCTGAGATGGTTTCTCTATTCCATTCAGCGTAACCTAATTCTACTTTTCTTTGTTCCATTCAGCGCTTCTAAATGCTAGATTGAATGGAGTCAATGGACCATAGGACTTAGCTTCAAATCTAGGTGCCAATCTGGATGCTAAATTAGAACACTATAGGACTTAGCCTTAGCATATGGTGCGTTATCGCATGATGTATTGTGATTCGTGCTTACCCATGCCACATGTCGTGTTGTGCCGGTGTATTGATTAGTATAGCACATAAAAACAATGACTTATCCTGTGTGCGCCAGGCCGTGTTTTGTGTCATGTTGTGCCAAAATTATAGCGCCTTGTGATGTGGGATAAACGTGTCGGCACGCCACATTTTATACCCCTAGTAAGTTCTACTGTTTAGGATCTATGACATGTTTTATGTTAATCACAGGGCTCGGTGCAAACTGAATGCCAAAAATGGGCAAGCAAAGGAATAAACATCTATTACGAAGCTAGAACCAACCGAAATGGATATAAAGCCGGAGCTCTTAAAGAAGGACTGGAACACGACTATGTGGAGACATGTGACTTCGTTGTCATTTTCGACGCTGACTTCCAACCTGATCCAGACTTTCTCCGCCAAACCATTCCTTATTTCGTTCATAACCCAGATATTGGTCTTGTCCAAGCTCGTTGGGAATTTGGTAATTACCTCAATAGTAGACAATCTATATTTAATCGAAATAGATAATAATAATTAAGCAGTAAAATTGAGGTGTAAAAACTACGCAGTGAATGCGAACGAGTGTTTGCAGACGCGAGTCCAAGAGATGTCGCTGAATTACCATTTTGGGGTTGAACAAGAAGTTGGTTCCTCCACATACGCTTTCTTTGGTTTCAATGGTACTGCCGGTGTTTGGAGAATTGACGCTATTAAAGAAGCTGGAGGATGGAAAGATCGCACAACTGTTGAGGACATGGATTTGGCTGTTCGTGCTAGTCTCGCGGGTTGGAAATTTGTCTATATTGGTAACCTCAAGGTATAAAATTTTCATCCCTAGCTTGTTCAAAGTTTTAACAACAAGATTTAATCATAATAAATTAGGGTTACACTTTCAATATGTGGTGTAAAAATTTACTGTGGACATGAAATGCAAAGGTGAAAAACGAATTACCAAGCACTTTCAAGGCGTTTCGTTATCAACAACATCGATGGTCATGTGGACCTGCAAATCTATTCAGAAAAATGTTTATGGAAATCATTAAAAACAAGGTAAAGTTTTTCTGTAAATTTTCATTTTGTTCATATGACTGTATAACGGTAATGATCATATTGTTTCTTTAAATGCAGACTGTACACTTGTGGAAGAAAATCTATGTGATATACAGCTTTTTCCTAGTAAGGAAGATTGTTGCCCATATCGTAACCTTTTTCTTTTACTGCGTTATAATTCCTACGTGTGTGTTCTTTCCGGAAGTTGAGCTTCCGATATGGGATTTATTCTATCTGCCGACAGTTATAACTATTCTAAATGCAATTGAAACACCAAGGTAATTTCAGTTCCCTTCAATTTACAATCACTAATTCGGTTAACATAACCCAATCGTTATAACCATAATTGTTAACACAGGTCACTTCACCTAGTAGTTTTCTGGATTCTTTTCGATAATGTTATGGCACTTCATAGAACGAAAGGTACGTTTATCGGTTTATTCGAAGCGGGCGGAAGAGTAAAAGAATGGGTTGTAACTGAAAAACTAGGAGATGCACTACTCAAACCTAAAGAGAATAACCGTACAGTAATAAAACCATCAAAAAGAACAAGATTTTCAGCATTCATGGAAAGGTAAAGACATGCTGCATTTCCTTACTTAATTCCCCAGTACTGGTAGATTTTGGACCTTTTTTTTCCTGATTAACCTATCTTTGTTTGGTTCATGAACAGAGTTCATCTGTTGGAGGTCGGCATGGGAACGTATATTTTAGTGTCTGCATGTTATGATGCTCGTTATGGGAAGTACTGGTACTTCATTTACTTGTTTGGCCAAGCCATTGCCTTTTTGGTCATGGGGTTTGGTCACGTCGGCACCATGATTCCACCATCTTAAGCTGCAGGGAATATTGACAATGGTGGTAATTATTTGTAGATCATAACTATCAGATGTCATTCTCAATAATTACAAATGCATGCTTATTTATGCCACGAAAGTCTGTAATAATTGATCAGATAGGTCTGCGTTCAAACCCGTCTTCCAACATAAATATTGGTGAAACCACTTACCACTTCCTAGACAAATATGTCCTATTGATCGGAACAAGTCTGGGCAGTGGTTTTCTTCTTTCTTTCGCTAGTTTCCCATTCAATGCTTGGGTTTCAACATTTATATTGTGGTGTGTCAAGCATTTGCTACTAGACTTAGGGTTAGGAGTACATCAGCGATACAACGCTTAAATATCATTTTCGAACAAAATAAATTTAGAGTTATTAAATTAGCCTCTACCCCATTGGGGAACGCCCAAGTTTTTTCAACTTAAAAGGAAAATGCCCTACAAGTCACACAGCCATCTAAACATGGTTAAGTGGTCAATTCAAGTTCCATGAATCAAAATATAGTGGTTGAAATTAAACATCTGTTTCAACAACTAAATACCTAATAAATTAATTTCCTAACAACCTAAGTACCTAACTATGTACGGGAGGAAAGCGTGATGGTAGGGTTTTTCCTATAAGTTTGAAAAGCCGGCATTTTCCATGTTGTAGGCTAATCTGGTGCAATTTCCCAGCTATGGCAAGTCAGAAAATGGACCCCAAATGATGGAATATGATAAAGATGGGCATGCATTCTAATAAAACTGAAGTGGTTGAAATTTATGTGGTTCTTGTTTTAGCTGGTACCTATGGTACGAACAAGCTGCAATTGCTTCATAATAGGATCAAATATTTCTCTGTATCTTTGTCACAGCTTAAATGGTTTTATGTTTTTCACTGTAGCTGTTTGGATTTTCTCCCAAGCATGCCGTGGCCAACAAAAAAAAATAAATTATGTAACAATTTGTCCCTTCGATAGTGAGGGATGTTGACTAGTTTTATATGGTCCTAACTGAAGAAATGTTGGTAGCATCCATCATATTTTACCAATAGAGTAAATAAACCAAAGAAGAAAATTCCCATATATATATATATTTTTTTTATTATGAAAAAAAATTAGATTACAATACGTTACAGAATTGAACCACTAAAAAATCATCTATGACCGAACTTCATATAGCAATAGGGGGAAGTTCATTCCAAATAGATATAAACTAAAACATATTTGGTAATATGAATTTAACAATATTTTTACGGCAATCAATTTCTTAAATTTACTTGTCAAAATACAAAATCCCATGGAATAAAACGCATAATGAAATGGAAAAGGATGACGAACCGTCAGAAAAACCATAAGAAAAAATGTTCTCCCACATCACACAAGGAGGGGGAGGGGTTTTGAAACAAATATTTATGTTCCTGATCCATTTACTGACTGTCTCTTGCCATACTTATCGGAACGAAAATATGTGTTCCCATGGCAATGGAATTTAATTTTAAGGGGAAACACTAGTCCAAAACGCGGAATTTAGGACAGCAGAAACTGTCGAAAATAGAGTTTGACAGGAAAAATTCAGATTGTGGATTTAGGGATCTTATCACCGTTTCAAATCAACAAATATCGAAAAGTCTCGATCAAAAGAAGGGTTATCACACCAAAGTCTTAATTTTGGTGAATCAGGTGATTAAATCAGATTCGAAATCGAATTTATATCAAATGATTCAAATTCCAAAATACTGAAAACCCTAAATCTCATACCACCAACAAATGATTCTATCAAATTCGAATCAGTTATAAAGAAGATGAAAAATCTCATATACGAAAACCTCGATCTAATTAGAATTTCATAAGAAAGCAAGACGAATCAGATGATTATACAATCAAAATCACAAAAATCCTTACTGATTTCGAGTCTCGATCTGTCCACGATTTCTTCACTTTGGTATGTTTAATAATGTGAGAAAACGAAAATTCAGTAAAGAAAGGTTACGAGAAGAAGGTTTATCTTTGATCAACTGATAAACCCACCATGGAGGAGAACATGGAGGCAGTTTCATCTGTTTCAGCCTTGACTCCGTAGTTTCTAGTTTTAAGAGTTAGGTCTTAAGATTTGGTCGTAGGATTACTTTTATCAAGGGTCTAAAATAATTGTAAAAGTTAATTAGTTTTTATTAGTCGACACATACTCACCGAAAAAGAATTTTTTTATATAATTATTATATATTTCATCTCCTGGGGTGGAACTTAAAGGGGACGGGGGTAAATAAAAACAAAATAAAATGACAGAACTCTGGTGTTAAATATCAAATACAATTTATTCGACGCATCCCAACTGTCTAATATTCTTGTTGTATTTGTCGTTTTCCGCGAACACCAAGTGTCCTGAAGGCCGGTTTTGGACTAGTGAAAAGTATCAATCCTTGGAAGGGACAATGATGGCATTAGGACTCATATAGTTGTCCTAAATATTTGTAATGATTATTTTTCGCAGCACTTTAGCAACAACTATGGGTGTTGGGAGGCTAGGAGTCTACTGTACTGCAGAATTTTTTTCTTCCAATCTATTCGACGGGCTTGTTTTTTTTTTTTTTTGGTCATCTCATCCAACCGTCTTTGCTAAGATCTTAGGTTACGAGTTACAGATATTAAATTGTAAATTACTAAATTTTAAGTTTAATGTAGGTGTAGATAATCCACATGGCTAGGTGGCAAGATCCTAAGCTATGATACACCAAAGAACAAAGAGCGACGAAGCACAAGATAGAACCAAACGGCGCAAAGAGCGAGGCATCACGTGGGTCAGAAGTGATGGCCCAACAGTTGTCGGATGTGACTTGACCCTTATCTTCTGACAGGCCGGGGAACGATCAGAAAGCACTCGGTCAGACGAAGGAAGATGGTCAAACAAAGGAACGAGAAGAAAGAAGGGCGACATCGTGTTAACCAAACGATTAAGACTCGGCCTCGGGTGATGAACTATCGGTCAAATCAGAAAGTCGGGCGAGCAATGTAGGTCCGATAGGGAACAACTAAATTGATGTAATGTGACCAACATTGTAATTCTGTTGTATGTCGACCTTGGCCTATAAATATAAGGGATGGTCGAGAGAGAGAGGAACAAGTCATCATACTTGAGTTGTGAGAGCTTCACTACTTGAGAGGGAGAGAACAACTTGTAATAAAAGAAGAGAAATAATAACTTTCATCCTTTCACCCCGTGGACGTAGGTAATCATACCGAACCACATATATCCTTGTGTCTACATTTGTTGTGTATCTTCACTTTGTGTTAAATCATCTTCTACTTCGTTGGATGTAGTGTGTGGTTTTATACCACTACATTCTGGCGCCGACTAAGGGGAACGTCTAAGTTCTCCGGATACCTTGACTGCATGTGCCGACAGAGACGATCCAAAAGCTCCTAAAAACACTTTGCGTGTTAGTTGATGCTATGGGATGAACTCTGTTCGGTGAAGTCTGTATATGATTGTTTGGTTTGAAATCTGTTGATATAGTTAAGTTTTCGTTGTTAAAATCGAGTCGTTAGCAAATATTTTCAGTTGGGTCGATTCTGAACAGTCGAATAGTCTTGCTTGTAGGCGAGTCTGTTTTCGTGTCTTAATTTCCGTTTTCATAATATTTTTTGCACTTGTCTTCGTATTTTGATCTTAGTTTTTGTCTTGCGAGTTCAACAATGGAATACCCATAAACTCCCAAATAACATCTTTGATGTGTGGTTGAAGTTGCTTGAGGTTCCATGTTGGCTGGGAGAAATTCCAAAACAACAGCACGGCGAGATTATCGGTCGATGGTGAAAGAATCCAAGGAATCAAGGGAAGACATCCCTTTGTAGTTCCAAGGGAGTGCATAAGTCTTAGTCCAGTTTTTGCCGTGGCGTGCTGACCTCATAAAAGTACGAATTTGGACCTTTTACCCACAAAGAACTAGGTGTTAATGATTTGGAGTCTAGGGAATGTAGGACAAATTGTAGTTAATGCAGAGTCGTGGTACTGAAAGCGACGTCGTGCAACCTTGAAAGGGACGTAGCATGATGCCCGTCTAAAAGAGACACTTAGAGTCTGAACAGGGCAAACTGGCGAGGTCAGCATGGCAGAGTAGAGGGAATCGTACTTTTGAAACTCAGTTTTAGTGTCAGTCACCTTTTTTTTCTAAAAACCGTACGTACTATAGAAACTTTTGAAAAACAGGTCAAAGCAAGGTGTTGTCTGTTTTCGCTGACGTAGGTAGGGACGACTCTCGGACTAACATCACACTGTGTCGGATGGATAACACGTCAAGGATGGGGAGGACTCTGAGGACCACACGATCTACGGTAGTAGCATGCAAGGAGGAGTAACTGGGACGAGGCGAGGGAGTGATGGGCATCCACCATCAGAGGAATCACGAGCCGCTGCAAGGGGTATGCCAACTGTGGACGAGGAGATCGATCTGGGACGAGATGATGACCCATCGCCTCTGGAGCGAATCGCCTCGCCCCCAAGGAGGGATGATCAAATAGATGGACTTACCGCGTCAGACATGGAAGATGATGAAGAAGCGTTAATCCTGCATGCTTAGAGACGAAACATCAGATGATAAGCTGAGTATCAAGAAGCCCTCGGGTGAGAGCAAGAACGACTAAGGCGAGTACAACTAGGACGAGAAACAACTATCAGGGTCGATCCGGCGACATCGACTCAGATACCCCCCACTATACCACCTCCACCACCTGTGATGACGGAACCACCCCCTGCCCATTTAGGCCATCCAAATGGTCACTCTAGCCATGAGAGTACAGATCCAACACTATACGCAACTCTAGAAAGCTAAAGAAGGCAAGAGGCGGATTTAAGGGATCTTCAGCAGAGGAACCTAACTCTAGAGTTCGAGAACTATCAGCTACGGAACTTAAGGTCGAGGTAGGGAGGATCTTCTAGCCGAGGGACATCAGGTCACCAAGGCCGAATCGGGAAAGTACCACCCGCAGTAGGACCAAGCAATTCTGGTCGATCAGGAACACCCCCGACACCACCTATCATAGGATACGATCCAACCAAGGATTCATCGACAGACGATGAAAGGCACGATATGAATAATCAACATAGAAACACAAGGTCCGACAATGCGACTGAAGCCAAGCTAAGAGAGTTAGAGGAAAAGATAAGGAAGCTGTCAGGAACCGACGAAGAAGTAAGCTCGCCGAGGTCATAAGCGAGGCCGAGAGGACCCCTTTCACCCAAGAGATAGAACTAAGGGCCTTCCCACCTAAGTTCACGCTTCCCACATTCCCATCCAGGTTCAACGACACGGGAGACGTAGTTGAGCATTTGAAGATGTACACAATGTCCATAATCCAATGGAAAACCATGCAGTGGTAATGTGTAAGTTCTTCCCGACAAGCTTGGAAGGCGAGGCAAGGAAATGGTTCTACAACCTCTCACCAGGAACAACTGACAGTTATGAGACTCTAGTCGAAGTCTTCCTTGAAACATACATGCATAACAGCAGACCTCGGCCAGGGTCAACAGGTTATTCACCTTGGCCCGACGGTTCAGAGAACCTCTCATATCATTGACCGATAGATGGAGAAATTTGTGTACATAAATTGGGAAAGTACCAGTCGACCAGCAGATATTCGGGTTCGAAAACGCACTTGGAAGGTCAGATACCATCTGGATAGCTATGTTCACTGAAAAACCACAAACATTGAAAGAAATAAGGAAAATGCAAGAACATTTCATCGCCCTAGAAGAAATTCAGGAAGAGTCAAGGGATAGAGGCAGATCCCGAGAAAGTCAGAGCTATACTCGAGATGCCGTCACCTGTTACAATAAAAGACGTCCAAAAGATGAACGGAAGTATAGCAGCATTGGGGAGATTTGTGTCTCGGTCGTCGGACAAATGCAAGAACTTCTTTAGCACTCTCAAAAAGGGAGAGAAATTCAAACGGACGGACGCTTGTGAGGAGGCGTTCCATAATATTAATCTACATCTCGCAAGCCTACCAGTATTACAAAGACCCGGGCCATCGGAGGTCCTCACGCATATCTCGGAGCAACTTCATATGTTATCAGTGCAGTCTTAGTCCGAAATGAAGGGAGCGAGGAAAAGCCTGTTTACTTCATCAGCAAAACATTAAGTCCCGCCGAGAAAAATTACACAAGGATGGAGCAGATGATTTTACTAGCTTTCGCCACTCTGAAGTTAAGAACATACTTCCAAGCCCATCGGATCCGCGTTCTCACAAAATCACCTATTGAAGCGGTACTAGACAATGCCGGCCGGTCAGGGAGGATTTCCAAATGGGGGGCACAAATCAAACAATTCAACGTCTTCTACGAAATGAGAACAGCAGTGAAGGCACAAGTAGTGGCAGATTTCTTGGAAGATTTTCCACTAAGTGACGAAGATGAAGTCGAGGACATACCCGGAATGGAAGAAGATCGAGAATAACCGGCCGACTTACCCGAAGCAAGTAGCCCATCACGTTGGGAAGTATTCGTCGACGGAGCGTCAAACAAAGATGGATCGGGACTTGGGATAGTCTTTACCACGCCGAAGGGACGAAAAATGGTCCATTCGTTTAGATTAGAATTTAAGGCGACAAACAACGTCAACGAGTACGAAGCTGCGATTCACGCCCTGAGATTAATCGTCGAGATGGGCCTACAGGATGTAAGGCTAACTAGTGACTCACAGTTGGTGATCCGACAAATCACAGGCAAATACGCCATCCACGACCCAATTTTTCAGAAGTACTGGGAGCTCGCCCAATTCTATATCGACCAGATCCCAACATCAAATTCCACCACATATGCAGAAAAGACAATCGACACTCGGACGCATTGGTATACATTACTTCCCAGCTCGTAGACCCAAGTGTGGAGGGTATTCGTGTCATGAGACTCCTCTCCCCATCTATACCAAAGATGCCCGAGATACCCGTCGACCTGGCTATCAATACTGAAGATAGATATCCATACGGAGATTGGAGAAAGCCGATTCATTCGTACTTGGAGACAGGCGAGTTACCCAAGGGGCAACCCGAGATCAACAAAATCAAAATCAAATCGGCCTCTTATGAACTGAGGGATGGAATCCTATATAGAAAATCGTACTTGGGACCCCTCTTAAGATGCTTAAGCAGGAAAGAAGGCCAGACAATCTTGAATGAACTACACTATGGAGCAGCCGGAAATCACAGCTCGGGACGAAGTCTGTCAGCAAGAGAGAAAACGATGGGATACTTCTGTCCGTACATGAATGATGATGCAAAACAAATGGCACAAGCTTGCGAAGAATGTCAGCGGTTTGGTAAGAAGATACATGCGCCATCAGTAACTCTAAACTCGGTGGTAATCCCTTGGCCCTTTTCCAAGTGGGGGATCGATATCGTGGGACCATTACATGTGGGATCGGGGCAGAGAAAATACATGATAGTAGCGACGGACTACTTCACTAAATGGGTGGAGGCGGCACCACTGAGGCACATCCGTGACAAGGACGTCTTCAGGTTCATTTGGGAGCATATCATATATCGTTTCGGAGTACCGGCAGCCATCGTCTCGGATAATGAAAAACAACTCCATGGAGAAAACATCGACCTATTATTTAACACCTACAACATCAGAAAAAGCAAGGTTACCCCCATATACCCTCAAAGTAATGGGAAGGCCGAGATCACAAACAAAACTATCGCCGACAATATGAAGAAAAAATAGATGGAGAATATCGTGATTGGTGCGAAGAACTCTACAATGTTTTATGGGCCTATCGAACCACTCGATGGGAAGCAACAGGGCTATCAACTTTCATGCTGACTTATGGAACCGAAGCAATACTACCAACTGAAGCAATGATACCTACCACAAGAACTGAAGCCTGGAGGCGAAACATATCGGGAAATCTAATTTTGGCCAAGCTCGATGACTTGGAGGAAACAAGGGAGATGGCGTTGCAAAAAATGGAGAATTACCAAAGGAGACTACAACGAGAATACAATAAACGGGTTCGACCAAGAGAGTTTCAACCGGGGAAGTTGGTGTTGAAATACCTAGCCGATTGGGAACGTGACAAAAAAGGCGGTAAACTAGCGGCAAGGTGGGGAGGAACATACACAATCGTGTCTAAATATGGCGAGGGAGCGTATCGATTACTCAAGGCAGACGGCATACCCAAGTCAAAATTGTGGAACGATCAACATCTGAAACTCTATTACCCATGAGGGGTTCGAGGGAAACAGGTAAACATACTTGTTATTCATTTCTGTAAAATCGCGAGGGGTAGGAGATATGACATGAGCGACCAATGGTCATTCGTACTTGGGGCAAAGCCAATGAGGAAGTGGCGAGGTGACTTACACTCGAATGGTCATTCGTACTCGGGGAAAATCCAATGAGGAAGTACCGAGATGACTTACACTCGAATGGTCATTCGTACTCGGGGCAAAGCCAGTGTGAAAGTGCCGAGGTGACTTACAGTCGACTGGCTATTCGATACTCGGGGCAGTGGCAGTGTGCAAGTGCCGAGGTAGCCTAAGGGTACTGGTGGTTGGAAGCCAGATACCAAAGGTTGTTAAGATACGATTTCTTCTCATCTAGGTAACCTACTTACATCTTAAAGGTTACCCCCAATGCAGGTGGTCGTGACCACTTGCCCGAGTTGGTTGGTCGATAACTACTCGGGATTATCGGGCCTAGAACTAGGACGACTATAACCCTTCCACTGAATCTAAAGGATATTGATGAGATACCTCGGCTGGGACATGGCATCAGGCCCGATGACCCTCCTTGTTTAGTGTGTTCGACAGAAAAGGCACTACTAACTAATACATGTGACATCAAATGCAGATACGTAACATAAACAACAAGATAAAGTGGAAATTGCCAAGGAAATTGTCAACACAATGGAAAAGGCGGAAATTGTCAAGGAAAGAAAAAATAAAAACAAGTTTGGCGACGCAGCACCCCATTCAAAGAAGTTGTGCAAAGAATCATGGGACAATTGTTCAAACGAATTACAACCCACGACAAAGGGAAAATTAGTGGCGCAACACTACAAAAGGCGTGATCAACTCCTGGGTGTAACAGCACTGGCCCCTCCCTTCCTCTGAGCAACCTTGCGGCGCTTTTTCGCCATGTACTCGTTCACGCCGGCCTTGATCGCCTCAGTAAGATCGCTCTGATGAATATTTCTCTCATCCATAATCTGCTGAGAAAGCTGAACGGACCTCGCCTCGGCGGCATGGATCTTAACCTTCACCTCACCTTCGGCCATCTTCCACTTCTCCACCTCTTGCCCGATATTTTGCGCATCTCGCTCCAGATCCTTAACACGACCCTGTTCGGCTTCAACAAAACATTATAAGCATATTAAACACGGAACATAATAAAATACGGAGTAAAAAAAACAAGCTAACTAGGTCTTATGGTCGCCCCAACATGTAATCCAGAGACCTTACAGAATTGGCAATACAGATTCTAACGACTCCACGGACTTGGCCAACTCGTCATCGGCCTTAGAAAGCTTCAAGGTTAACTCATTATAGTATTGCTCATTGAACTCATTCGAAGGGCAATATTTCTTGTGATCACTCCACTCGGCCCTCTGACGATTATAGGACAATTGTAGCATCGATAACTGGGCTTGGGTCCACTCTAGGTCACTGGATAGCTTATCGAAACCCTTGGTCCTTTCAAGAAGATCTCGGTTGGACTGCTCGGACACAACTTTTTCCCTCAAAATTCGTCGTCGATCTTCATGAAAATCTCGATTTTGAAGCCTAAGGGAACTATTTTGACTCTCCAGATTATCGAATAGTAACGTTTTATCACCATCAAGTCTTTGAAAGATGCCCAAGCGAGCCCGTAAGTTATCTATCTCTTCGGGGACATACTCAAACAGGCGATATCTGTCCAATTCCTATTGAAGTTGCTGGATCTCGGCCTCCTGTCAGTATATCTTCCCATCCTCATTGGAAATTCGTTGTCGAAGATTCTCCACAAGATCTTTCTCGATATCCCATTTTCTCTTCATAAGCCTATACTCCGAAAAAACGTCTAGATCTATACTAGATATTTCGTCTAGAAGAACAATAATTGACTCAAGACATTGGTACGAAGAACTCAATCAACACAACTATTTTAAACAATATACCTTGCGCATCGGCGAGTTTGATATCCAGATCACGAGATTATTTCTTCTCCTGCTGAAGAGAAGCCTCCAACTTCCTAATCTCTTGTCGGCGGAGAGCAGCCTCCAACCTCGACCGATTCAACGCCTACAAATTCCATCCCAAGACGAGATTAGTAGGTCCCGGTAACATCAAAAGGAAAAATGCAAACAAACCACTTACAAAATTATCAAAGACCGGCGTGATATCATGACACATGGGCACGATGGCAATCATCTCCTCATCAGTATAGGAGCCGAACTCCTCAGAGTGTAATGCGCCAAGAGAATCACACATAGGGCCCGATATGGTAAAGGATGTCTGAACACCCGAGAGAGACCCAACATCCTTCTGGGGTAGCTTTTGGAGTGATGTTTGGGTCGGCCCCTGAGCTCCAGGCTGCACGATATGAGTCACAATAGCAGTTTCCACATGAACCTCCCCTTCCTTCTGGCCACCAGCATCCTCATCAAACAGTTGCTCGTACCCAAATATATCATCCTCATCATCTTGATCGGGGATATCGATCACAATGTCCGAGATTTTCAGCACAACTCCCTTCGCCGCCACCTTCCCCCGAGGAGGATTACGCCTTGGAACCAAACCTTCACCACCACGAGTATCGGACCCTCCAACATCTTCATCCTCGCGCCTAGGGAATTTCTGCACAAGGTTCAGCGTCGGAACACGTGAAGGCAAAAAACAGGGGCAATTACATGTACTTTGAATAAAACCCATATGTTTGTTACCTTCCCCAGATCTTCCTCGACCCTTGTGCCAGCACTCCTCTTCTTGGAAATAGAAGCCGATTTGGTAGACTCTCCCTGAGGCTTAACCTACGACGAGAAAGTAATCAGTACCTCAAGCCGATACAACATGAATCATAGAAAATGGAAAGAAAACAAAGTACCCTATCATCGTTAATCACCCAGAACGAATAAGGCTCCGCAGGAAATTGAGGAGGAGGGAAGATACCGTGCAAAATTTTGTCGCGAACAAGTACTGGAACTCCGTCTCAGTATGGGTCATTGGTGTGGCGAGCACGCTTGTTGGAACCTTTACCAAGGGGATCAGCATCTAGCATCAATAGTTCAACACCCTCAGGCATAGACTTCAGACGATGAGGGCTTGCAGCAAAACCAGAAAGGTCGTCATTGGTAGATGTACCGCTCCGGTAGTTGACGAGGAAATTGGCAGAAGTATAATTAGGAGCATCTTCGGGCCTATAGGTGATGAGCACGAAAGTGCGACACATTTTCACCCATAAATACATTAGCTGGGACTCATTTTATCACTAATAAACTTGTTTGTAGGTGTTTTTGTGAAATAAGCTCTTATGGGAAAGTTGCTCGAAAAGTGATTTTTGTACCTCGGAGGACGCGTGTTATTCGGACTCTCATCGCTGGTTAAGGGGCACCTCAATTACTAAGGGGTAACACAATTACTATTCACACCCCAAGAATTACTAAATATACCCCAAATTGCTAAAGGGACGCTGTATCTGGATAAGGGGCAGTCATCTTCTTCGTTTGAATTTTGAATTTTGGCAGGAAAATGGCTGCAGAATTAGGGTTGAATATTTGAAAGCATTAGGAAGAGACTAAAGCACTGAAATCAAATGGGCTTGTTCCTAGGGCCTAAACAGAGGTGGTAATGTGCTTTGTTTCAGTTACATTTGGTTGGATAATCAACGATTGATGGAAATAGCAAGAACAGTTTTGGCGAGAAAATATGGCAGTGAAGAACATAATTTAGGGTTTGATTTTTGGGCATTATAGGGAGAGATTCAATCGCTGATTTCTTTGTGATAGCTTTATTAGACCCAAAAAGGGTTGGTAAGGGCTTTGGGTTGGATTAACTTGGGCTATATAGTCGAAGAGAAGAAAACAGGGAAGGCTTAAAAACCCGAAAGTTTCTGTGAAGGATTGTGGGGGAGTTCGAGAGAGACTAAACCTCGAATTTGGATTGAAACCGGTTTGTTTCTACTAAACAGGGATGGTATGGTCGATAGTTTCAATCAGTTTGGGCCGGATATCGAACTTGAAGTTAAAACAGGGAAAACGGTGTGTCACCTGCGATATTCCCTGTATAGATTTTGTGAAGATTTTGGAGAAGCTCGGTGGAGATTTAATCGCTGAAATCAGTTTAGAATATCCTGTTTGACTAAAACAGGACTGGTATATGAGTTGGAATCGAGAAAAGTGGGATGGTTACGTGGATTGGTGAAAACAGAGCACGAGAGTTTCATGGGGTTATGTTAAGAAGATTACGTGAATATACCATGCTTGCACGAGTTTTACTCTGCCTTGGAGTTGTATTCAGCGTGTAAGGAGTGTGCTGAGTTGTAGAAGACGCGTGAGAAGAGAAAAAACAAGAAGAATGGAAATAAAATATTGTAACCATGCAGCAAAGTAAAGAAAGAATATATGGAGTTACTACAAAGATTTTCTCGACCTGTGGAGTATAAATAGAGTGGTTGGGAGCAGAGAAAGGACATCGAGAGTTTGGGGCAGAGACTGAGTGTAAAATAGGAGGTTGCAGAGTGAATCATCACCTGCAGGAAGAATAATCCACGAAGAAAATAAGACTGCAAACTGCAGTCGTTATTTCTAGTGTCTTATTTTTCCAACATCCTAGCGTCTTAAATTTTGTAACAGTCCATTGTAACAAGTAGCTTCAATTTGCAACAAATATTGTAACAGTGATTTCTGTAACGCCTATATAGCGTTGCAGATTCATTGTTTTATTAATAAAAACACCATTTGAGCTATAAATCATATTTTTTGAGTGTGTTTTTATCATGAGAAGCTAGACCCCAACACTGGGTCGACGGAGGAAGCCGGACTTCATACATGGGTGAATTTGTTTTATTTTCTATTTGACTTTTGCACTTAATTAAAATAGAATTATGATCTGAAAAAATTAGTTATTATTTTATTAGATGGGTCATGCTTGCTTAGACGTTTGATGTCCCATGCTTACGATTTATAACTAATGTTTGGAGAATCTACCTTGGGAAGAATAAGAGTCGATGTTGTTTTATTTTTCGAGAGATAATTGTTTGAGAATGAATAATTGAACCTATTGATATGAGTTTGGCCGAATCCCAGACCCAATAACTCTCTATTTTATTCCTTTAAAACTAATCTTAACAAGTCTTAGAGTTCAAATCATATTTACTAAAACTACAACGACAATCAAAAATATGAATCAATAGGTCGACCAATCGGCCGTAGATCCATGACCCTCGCCTCGGTTTCTCCACTCATTCATGAGACGGAAAGTGTTTCCATTCCACTGGGTCAAGGCCCGAGGCGGACGAATCTGTGACAACACCTCGTAGTAGAAAGGGATGGCAGAGTTGTATAAAGGAAAGAGAAGACCAAGTTCTAGTTTCCCACGAGTAACGATGACTGCCTCGGATGACTGCTCATACCTATCGACATCGGACCTCCTCAACACACCCGTTTGGCCCGACACTACAGTCACTTCATAGTTTTGAAGACCAAATTCTTCCTTCAATTGTTCAATGAACTCATCATCAGACAAGTCTTTAGAGACCCTCTTATCAGACCTACATGAAAAAGAAGGAGAATCATCAGGGAAAAGGGAATTTATAGCATGATAATCGTGATGGGAAGGACTCTCAAGCCAAAACAGGGAATCAAGAGAAACAACATCGCCCTCGGAGAAGATATCACTCACACACCTTTTTTCAGTCATTTACGGAGAAGAAGTAGCCATGGCAGAAAGCGAACGGAGAGATACGAACTTTGATGAAGAGAGAAGCAAAAGGAAGAACTAACCACGACTGTCGCAGACCTCACCAACAGAAACAACCAAGACGAAGACGGAAAAGATAAGAGAGTCACCGGAATTAATGGCGTCGTCCAAGAAGGGAGGAAAAGAATAAAAAAGAACAACACTTGGTTTCTTTGAAAAAAGGCGAGAAAAGGAAAGAGAGCATAAAGGGAGATATTTATAGGGTGCAGTGCCTCAACTGACAGCAACGGTTACCAGTCATAAAGAGAGAATTAGTGGGAGACTGCATGGCGGAATTCTCGGCATGCTCGAGGACGTGGGAAGGTGGAACGATTTTCTTTCCCTCGTGCCAAGCACAAGAGCGAAAGAAGGGGCATAAATGTAGGTGTAGATAATCCACAGGGCTAGGTGGCAAGATCCTAAGCTATGATACACCAAAGAACAAAGAGAGGCGAAGCACAAGATAGAACCAAACGACGCAAAGAGCGAGGCATCACCTGGGTCGGACGTGATGGCCCAATAGTTATCGGATGTGACGTGACCCTTATCTTCTGACAGTTCGGGCGAACGATCAGAAAGCACTCGATCAGACGAAGGAAGATGGTCAAACAAAGGAACGAGAAGAAAGAAGGGAAACATCGTGTTAACCAGACGATTAAGACTCGGCCTCGGGTGAAGAACTATCGGTCAGATAAGAAAGTCGGCCGAGCAATGCAGGTCCGATAGGGAACAACTAAATTCATGTAATGTGACCAACATTGTAATTCTGTTGTCTGTCGACCTTGGCCTATAAATATAAGGGCTGGTCGAGAGAGAGAGGCAGGTTGAAAAAGAGAGAGGAACAAGTCATCATACTTGAGTTGTGAGTGCTTCACCACTTGAGAGGGAGAGAACAACTTGTAATCAAAGAAGAGAAATAATAACATTCATCCTTTCACCCCGTGGACGTAGGTAATCATACCGAACCACGTATATCCTTGTGTCTACATTTGTTGTCTATCTTCACTTTGTGTTAAATCATCTTCTACTTCGTTGGATGTAGTGTGTGGTTTTATACCACTACATTTAAAATGATGAATTTTAATTTTAATTCACGCTTCATGTTACTAAAGTATTCTTGGGTCATGTGAAAATTTGGATCACGAGCCGAAGTGTCAAAATACTCAAGACGCTGCTTATAGCATTGGATTCTAGCAGGCTCAGGCACTGATCGACCAGTTTAAAATACTCCACCTAATCGGTCGACTGAAAGGATACTTTTTATGTGCATGAGAAAATGTAATTTTGTCAGTCATGCCATTCTCTATAGAAAAAATTAATTCAATTAAATAAGAGTTCATCGTTCTTTTCCAAAATTGGTCATTTTTTTTTTAAATTTGTTTGATAATTAAAGATTTGGTGTACATAAAAAATTACGTTGAATAACTGGTACACAAAACTATCATCTCAAATAAAAAAAGAAGATGAACAAACTCTAAAATTCAAATGTGGGAGAAGAAGATAATGAACAAATCTTAAAGAAAAGAAGAAGAAAGACGCTCTTTTATTTGTTGGAATATCTGGAGAGAATTCAATCAATGGATCTTTGTAGCAGAGGCAAAAGAGAAAGAAGCTCAAAAGATCGTATTGGACATTAAGAAAAATATTTTGTATTGATCTAATCCCTCCAAGGCGCTTAGGGACCTTAGACTTGAAATGTTAGTATTCAAATGGAAGAGTTAGTCAGGAGATAATCACTTTATCGGTGAATTTCTTACTTTTTTCCTTCACCTTGGTCCATTATAGTCTCGAGGTATTGTAACTCTTCCACGTATTACTTTTTATATATTAAAAATATATCTTTTTATTGATTAAAAGAAAAGAAATTAAAATCCTAAATCTATATTCTCTCAGTAAGAAGTCTTTCTTTAATATTACATACTAAATATATAACTAATTAATAAAAGGGTTGGTAAAAGGGTTGTATTAAAATGTTTTTCTCATTAGTATAATTAGTTTCAGTATTATTATTCTATTACATAACTTCAAAAACCTAAATAAAAGCAGGTCAATTAATTGTTCATTATCTAGTATATCGGGATACAGGATAAGTACACCGTATTAGTTTAAGTTTGGTGTCAGCTTAAACTGGTAGGCTTAGCCGATCTTCGATTCGTTTGATTTTTGTTATTTTTATTTGCAACCCTACATGCACCTACGCATCGGCCCTGTATTTTTAAGGCCTTAAATGCCATTCACTAGCTGACAGTATTCCACCAACGGTTTTCCGACACAACTTGATTATTAATTACCTCCGTACCTACCTAACATATTCATTTTGCCGAGCAGACTCAAAAATTCCATGCGGAACCATGGTATTTATTTTAAACAGCAGCAGGTGGTCCGTGCATAACCTACTCTATTTGAGCTATTTGTCTGGCTACAATCTCAAAACGACGCACTTGAACCTGCATGTACACCATTACAACCACAAGCTAACAAACATGAACAATATAGATAATAGAAAATCATAACATTTTTGCGATGCTATTTATGATGCAGTCAATACAATAGTACTATAATGGTCCAGTCCACAACTGTGCTTAACAGATAGAGATGAATGTAAGTTAGAGTTGGGAGTGAAATATCATAACATGCGATGCTATTTATGATGCAATCAATATGTACGTAAATATGGATGGGAGTAGTTAACTAGATGTATACTATGATCTTTTTGTAGGGACAAAAGATCCCATCGAAAATACAAGCTACGCTAGCCTTGTCATAACGGTTATTGTGAACACACAATCCACGAAGGGATCCGAATGCTCACAATCAATCATCATCATATAAGGAGATTTGTGATGATGATATCCTAGTGTTGATTCATTGGCTCAAAACCTTCGGGTTTATCATAGCCTCATCTAACAACTCCATGCGAGGCGTTTGCGCACGGGATATAAATACAGCAAAGAAAACAAAACGTATAAGTAAAGATCCATGGGGCTAAATAAATATAAAGTGCTGAAATGTAAATAAGACCAAGGTTTACGTGGTTCAGCACTAAGGCCTACGTTCACGGGGTTTGTTGTTTTACTATATTCTTCACGGTTACACGAATAGTCGAATGACTTTTGGGTTTACATGTTTCTCTCTTCTTAAATGATTAACTTACACTTGCAAACTCTCTCTCTCTCTCTCCTTCCCTTCCTGATTCTTCCGATCCTCTTTCCTCTTGGTGGAAACGGGGTATTTATAAGGTTAGAATGTGGGACCCATCTCTGATGACCGTTGGAACCTTATCTTCTTGTGTCCTTACGTCTATCACGCAGAGGTCTGCGTTTGCCCCTTGATCCCGCAGAGGCATCCTCGCTCGTTCCACAGGTTGATCAACACGTACACTGCTCAGAGTGTTTAATGTGGGTAGTTGAGGGGTCTGCTCGTGTCAGACAAGTGTCTTCTGCCCCTGTCACGTCCGTGTCAGCTAACTTTCTGTCCACCGTTGATCCTAGCTTCTCTTTTGGGGATGCGATAAAGTAACTCCTCGGGGTTTATTTGGTGTTTCGTAGCGCATCATGTTTTGATGTTTTGGCCTGCATGCTTTCCACGTATCTTTTTATATACACGTGTCTGATAGTGAGATATATGTGTACACAATTTGCCCCTTTTCTTCGGGCTTGAATGTCTAATGGGTGCCTTGAAGAAAAACTATCGTCGCATATTCTTCTCACTCCTAATAACTTCTCCTAGATACTTGGGCACGTCTTTTATTCGTGCATTAACTGCTTATGTAACGGGCACGTTTCCCATTCCTCCATTAATTTCCTTCTCTTTCTTTCGGGTATATTAAGGAGAGAAAGAAAATTAATTTCATTCTTCCTAAACATTCTCTCAGTTTTCATTCTTTGTTTTTCATCCCTTAAATTCTCTGTCTGTCTTCATTGAACCTGTGACCTTAAATTCTCTGTCAGTCTTCATTGAACCTGTGATCTTAAATTCTCTGCACCTTAGCATTAATCACGCCCGCTTCCACTGTTTGTTTCTTCTGCTGCTGTTTTTGCCGGTAAGTTTTTCTTTTCTTTGTTTCCACTGTTTTACGCTGTGTTGATTTGTAAATTCTCTGCTACTGTTGTTCCTTGTTTGTGATGAAGAACTTCTTTTGATGCTTGCATACTAGTTTGCCCCTGTTCTTTATCTTAAATCAAGGAAGCCACTGTTTTGCTTGTATTTGAGTTTTTGAGGGTCTGAATTTTATGGAATTTTGAGCATGTATACTAATTTTAGGGTTTCTGCGTTATCGTGTGTGTATTGCTATTGATGTGGTTTTTTGATCTTTGGTAATGTTTTTGAATGTGTGTAACTTGTTCTTGATTTTAATCTTTTCGCAGCCATGTCTGACCGTTCGCGGCTTACTTGTCAGACTCCTGGTTCTGGTCTATCGAGATCTCCTCCGCGTAGAGAGTCTCAAGATGATGTTCGTCGGAGTCGATTTTCTTCTGGAGCGAAGGCCTCGTCTTCTAGGGAAGAGATTCCTCCGACAAATCCTTCTGGTTCCCGAAGAGTCTTCGATCGCGCAGCGTCTCGTCCTCGTGATGATATTAGGAGTACGCAGGCTCCGCCTCGTGCTGTTGCTTTTGACGTTCCTCCTCTACGTTCGTTAGTGCCCGAGCATCATCTGCGGTCCCCTCCAACTTTTAAAGGGAAGAATACGAAGGGTGTAGTTCCGAGGGCTGAATCTTCAAAGAATCCTCCGGTGAAGAGAAAAGCTTCCGAAGCGTTCATTAGTTCATCCGGCCCCGCCGAGGAGGATGAGGCTGCCCCCTTGATACGTAGTGTCTCGCTTAGTAAGAAAAAAGTAACCTTCAAGCATATTGATCTCGAAATATTCAAGGAAAAGCATGAGCTCCAAGCCTTCGGGGTTCGTTTCTATGCCCCTGAGGATGATATTACTTATGAGCTTATCTCAAAGTATGAGTTCGATGAATTTCATTTGTTAACGACGGTTGGAGCGTTCGAAGCTGGTCTTATGCTGCCGTTGTACAAATCAGGTAATTCCTTCTACTATGACGTGCTCGCTAGTCGTGAAGGCTCTTCCACCAATACTCACAGCCGTTCCTTATCCCAACTATCAGGGAATTATCTCCGCGCCCTGAAGGAGTGCTATCTGCGGAGTAAGGGGGAGACGTCGATGACTTGCTACGTCCCCAATCCCGCGGAGAAGGAATGGTATACTTCTGAGAATTTCAATAACTCCTTCGGTGATTACGTCAATAGTAGGAACCGCAAGCCGTGGAGTGTCAGCCTTCGGAATCTCGCTGCTCCTCGGGGCGAGATTCGTCTGTTAAATGAGGTCAGCGATGCCAAGCTGAAGTATGTTCCTGGCACGGAGGGGTCTAGTCATCGGAAACTCTTCCCAGCGCGCGAGAGGATCAAGCGCGATCATGATTACGAGTGGCACGCCACCGTTATCGAAATAGTTGGTCCGTGGGCTTACGGTTGGATTCCTGGTCCCCGCGGTTGGCGGCCTACCGAGAGTAGTAAGCCACGCGAGTCTCCTCCTGCTCGTTATGGAGATTTCTGTCCCTGACGTTTGAACTTTGCGGGTATGAATTTTCCTTATGCCCTTGACGTCGTCGAGGGAGACGAGGAGGAAGGTTCTGGTGCTATACTTCCACCGAAGAATACCTCAACTGCTCAGGTACGCGGATTCTAGCTGCGCTTCTTCTTTTTTAGAAATTCATCTGACGGGAAAAATAATTCTTTTTGTGGTGTTGTTTTTCAGGTGTTGAAGAAGAAAAAGATTAAGCCGAAGCAGTCTTCTACTATTGTGATGGGCGAGGCTGAGGCCCAAGAAGAAGTTACTAGTCCAGTGAACGAAGAGTTTGCTGAGGATGAGGAGATTACAGATGGGGAGGAACGTACTGGTACTTCCCCTATCAATGTCGAAGAAGAGGTCTTCGTTTGTCATGTTGGTGATGAAGGAAGGAACAAAGCCGTGGTGGCTGATGGCGTTGTTATTGAGGACATTTCTGTCCCTGCAGGTGATGTCGCGGATACCCTTCCCGCCTCTCAAGAATTTTCTTTTGATCGGATGTACTCCACGGGGGAGTTCTTTGACGATGCCCTCGATTTTCCCGAGGACTTCTCTTTACTTTCCCCCAATGATAGTTGGGATGTTCTTGGTGGTGATGGTAATGGAGACGCTACTGTTGAAGATGGTGGCGCGGAGGAGCATGTTGCGCATGTAGGCGCGGAGGATCATGCCGAAATTTGTGCTGAGGGGGACGTGTCAGAGAAGGGGAAATCGGTCATTGATGCGCCTGCTGATAATCTTCCACAGTCGCCGACGTCTGAGGGCGAGGACGCCATCATGGATTGGTTCAAGGAAAAGAATCTTCTATTTGTCCGTCATCCCGCCCCTGTTGTTGCTGGGGAAAAGGAATCTACTGCGTATACCCGTCGCATGATGGAGATGTCTTCTAAGGCGCGGGTGTCTGAAGCCTGGGGAAAAAATTTGAGTGTTCCCGAAGCTACCCTTGTGCCGGAGCCTCCTACTTCCGTTGCAGATATGATGGCCATCGCCGACGGGTATCAATATGGCTTTCCGCAGCAGCGTGTCTTGGAGGTAAATTTTCGTACATACTTTTTCGTGACAATCGAATGCTTCGGTGAAATAATGCTTGTCATCTTGATGTGTAGATGATGAGGAGTGAGCATTGTAACCACGTGCTGTATCAGTTCTTCAAAGCGAAATCTCTGAAGCTTGAGGTTAAGCTTCGTCACATAGAAAAGGAATTATCTGCGGCTGAGGTCGAAATAGAAGAACTGAGAAAAAGCCTCAAGGAGAAAGAGAGGCTGGGTGAAGCAGAGGCCGATCTTCGTTCTGAGCTTGTTGCTGTTCGCGCTGAGTTAGAGCAAACTCGCAGCCAAGTTTCAACTTTCACAGGTTTGGTTCTTTTTCCCTCGCAGTATGTCGTCATTCCTCTATTTCTTAGTTGTTCTGTCTGAGTCTCCCCACCCTATCTCCAGTGGGTGGCGTCCCCGAGATGATATGGCTTCGAAACGAAAGAGCTCGGCAAAAATCTCGTATTAGAGATCTGGTTGAGAAAATTAAGAATGAAACCAAGAAATGGGATGCTCGGGCTGAGGTATGGCGCGCGAGGCATGTTCAGATGGTCGACATGCAAAATATGTACAACCATGATCGTGCTTTATTTAATGGCACACTGCTGTGGACACGTGATAGTCTGCGGGAAGCCCGTGAGCGTACTTCCTTGCTGGAGTCTAGGATTCAGCTGCTGGAAGAAGAATTACAGAAGGCTCGATCCATTCCTCTTTCAGGGGTTAAGGATAATATGCTCTGTCTTGTCAGAGAAAGAGATGATGCCCGTGCCGAAGCCCATGCTCTAAGCAAGGCCCTTGCCGTGTCCCGCGTTGAAGTAGCTCGTCAGGCTGAGTCTGAGAGGAATCTTGAAGTGTGTATGTACAAACTTAGCAAAGGGGTCTCAGAGATAAATAAATAGGTCGACCATCTTCGTCACATGGACTCGATGAAGAAGGTAGAATTAGATGCCTGTCAATTTACTCTCACCAACCTTCAACTAGACTATAAGAAATTATCCGCGGAATATGACCATCTTGATGAAGCGCGAGATGCGGTTGTTAATGAGTATGAAGAGGCTTCGGCTTGTGTCGAAGGTATAATCCTATTTCATCGAGTGTGACCGTGTTTTTTTTCTGCGCTAACTCCGTGGTGTTGTCTTTTTCAGAGCTCGAGGGACACCTTCGCGTCACAAATGAAAAACTTGAAAATGCTCAATCTTCCTTAGCGCAGCAGGAAGAACAGACCAACCATTTCAAGAATTTAGCGGCAACCCGCGAGGAGACCGTTGGTGCTGCTTCTAGAGAAGTGAATCGGCTATCTTCGTTATTATCCCAAGCCCAACAGCGGACAACAGTTATTAATCACAAGGCTCGTTGTCAATTGGCTGAGGAGACGAACAAGATGCTGGAGAGGATAAAACTTGGCCTAAAGAACGAGCATGGTCTCGTGAAGAACTATCCTCGTCGTCCAGTTCCTTCTGTCTTGCATGACTCCTCGGGACTCTCTTCTGGTGGGAGCATCCCTTCAAGTCTTCGGAATAATCCCGCCGATGGGGCAGCAATCTAGGCAGAGACCGCAGCATTTTGTAGGGGCCACGGCATCATTATCGTTCCCTTTTTGTAATCATGTAACAAGAATATTTTTTGCTGATATCCTGTAAAAGGAATATTTTTTGATGTGTATCCTTGAATTGGCCTTTCACTTTTTGTAATCATCCTTTATGAAATGGATCCTTTTCTTGATATACCTGCAATGTTGGTTTGTTTTTATTTTAAGCATTTGTGAAAAAAAAAAACAAAAGTTTTTAAGTGTTTGAGTGCGATACTGAAGGAAGGTACCTTCGTGATCGTCTTGAGACCTGTCACCCCGCTGGCGAATCCTAGGCCAGAGGATTCCCAGACGGTGGGGGCCGGGGCAACGTTCTAGGATATGGGATTAAAATATTTACACACCCATTCCGTCGACCCGTTGCCTTAAGATTGGTTGGGTATCTCTTTCTGCTGGGTGCCTTCCCCCTGGTCTTACACTTATGGACACTGATGGGGGAGCCCTGAGAGATTGCAGATTAACTACTTTCCCCAATATTGTCGATAGATTCCGCTGACTTGATAATTTGAAAGCTTGTTTGATTGATAAGTTGAGGCCTGCAATTCATCTTCCAGAGATAGAAACATATGGAGCGGTCAGGCTCCCTTCTTCTTCTGGTACACTCCAAGCAGATTCAAGTCTGCGTTGCTCATATGGGAAGTATGGTTTGATCCACTTAGCATTCCAAGGATGCCGGAGGACCTCGCCTTTTAGATTACGAAGGTAGTAGGAACCGTTACCCGCAACGTCGTGTATTACAAAAGGTCCTCCCAACGTGGGTGCTAATTTTCCCCATTTATTTTCTTGCTGATACCGTGGGATTGTTCTCAACACATACTGCCCCTCTACAAAATTCCGCAGCTTTACCTTTTTGTTGTAGTCCCTTTCTAGTCTTCATTGATAATTTTTCATCTTTTTTAATGCGACTTCCCTTCTTCCTTCCAAGTCGTCCAACCTTTCTACTATCATATCTGTTGTGAGGTTTTTCTCCCAAGCTTAGGTCTTCGTGGTTGGCATGAGGATTTCCGTAGGTATGACTACTTCAGCTCCATAAGTTAGAAGAAACGGGGATTCCCCGGTGGCGGATCTTCGTGTTGTCATGTATGCCCATAACACATTGTGCAGTTGTTCGCACCATCTTCCTTTATGCTCGTCTAATTGTTTTTTGAGTATAAGGGCGAGGGTCTTGTTGGTAGCTTCCGCTTGTCCGTTGCTTTGAGGGTATATGGGGGTGGACTTGTTCTTTCTTATTTTGAAAGTATCGAAGAGCATGTCTATATTTTTCCCATGTAATTGCTTGCCATTATCAAATACGATTTTAGCGGGTATACCAAATATGCAAATGATGTTCTGGAATATGAAAGTAAACACATCCACGTCTCTGATCCTGGACAAGGCCTTAGCCTCCACCCATTTACTGAAGTAGTCCGTGGCTACTATCAAAAAATCGTCTTTTCCCTGATCCTTCGATGAAAGGCCCGACGATGTCTACGCCCCATTTTGCAAATGACCACGGGCTATCGACGGAGTTTAACATTGTCGCCGGCGCGTGGATCTTTTTTGCAAAGCGCTGACATTCTTCACATCGTCGGGACATCCTCGCGGCATCCTGTATCATTGTCGGCCAGTAATATCCTTGCGTTTTTGCTTTGTCATCTAGTGATCTCATGCCGCTATGATTCCCCGCATCACCATAATGGATATCATTTAGAATTCGGTGCCCCTCTTTCCGGGATAAGCAACGTAGTAATGGTCCAAGGAAGGATTTCTTATACAGGACCCCATCCCGAAGATCATATCTTCCCACTTTGGAGAGTATCTTCCTAGCTTGTTTCTGATCCGCAGGTAAGCTTCCTTTTTCGAGAAAGGCATGGATTGTCACTCTCCAGTCATCTTCGTTGCTGAAGTCTTCGTCTTGATTTGCTCTTGACAGGATATCCTCTTCGTCAAAGTCATTATGAATGTCTTCTCCTACCTGGTCTTCGATATTTTCTTCCACTGTATCTTGATTGGTAGCGAAGGAGAATTGAGATGCAATCGAAGGCTCGTATACCCTTGCTATTTTAATAGCTTCGACATTTTTATCCCTCATCATGGATGATATATATGCTAGGGCATCCGCGTTCCTGAGGTCCCTTCTGCATAAGTGCCGGAACTTAATGTTCGGGATTTGTGATGCCAATGTTTGGACCAAGGCCATGTAAGCTGAGAGGGTGTCATCGTACACATTATACTCGAACCCTATTTGCCGTATGACAAGCTGCAAATCACTTGTCAGCCTTACATCGGTTACCCCCATCTCTATTATTATACGGAGGGCGTGTACAACAGCTTCGTATTCAACAATGTTGTTGGTATGCTCTTTGAATTCCAATCTAAGTGCATGTATAATCCTTTCTCCAGTTGGGGTGATAATGGCAATGCCTATTCCTGCTCCTTCCTTATTTTTGGATCCGTCGACGAAGACTTCCCATTGTCTTTGACTCGCAGGTTCGAGGATATCCATTGGATCCTTGTTTTCTTCCTCGGCTTCTGGTATTCCCTTAATCTCTTCGTCGTTGTCAAGGGGGAGGTCTGCTAAGAAATCCGCCAGAACTTGGGACTTCCGAGAATGTTGAATTTCATGAATGATGTTGAACTGATCCAGATGGGTGTTCCATTTGGCTATTCGTCCCACTTTTCCCGTGCTTTTGAGGACTGCTTCCAATGGTTCTTTGCATGGGACCCTGACGAGGTGAGTTAGGAAGTAGGTTCTCAGTTTTTGGGTAGCCCATACCAGTGCGAGGATGAGTTGTTCAATCTTAGTATAATTTCTTTCCACAGAATTGAGGGTCTTGCTGACGTAATAGATAGGTTGTTCTATCTTTGTATTGGTTTTGACTAATACCGCGCTGACTGCGTCCTCTGTTGTTGCTATGTATAGTGCCAAAACCTCGTCAGGGTCTGGCTTCTGCAGGATCGGGATTGAGGCTAGGTGTTCTTTGATTTTTTGGAATGCTTCCTCGCATTCAGCGGTCCATTCGAACCTGCTCCCTTTTTTGAGAATATTGAAGAAATGTTTGCATTTGTCTGAAGACCGTGCAATAAATATGCCCAACGCTGCTATAGATCCATTGAGCTTCTGCACTTCCTTTAAATTCTTTGGGGACGGCATCTCTACTATGGCTTGAATCTTTGCTGGGTCTACCTCGATGCCCCTTTTTGTTACCAGATACCCGAGGAACTTCCCCGAGGTGACACCGAAAGTACATTTCTCCGGATTCACTTTCATGTGATGCTGTCTCATTGCTTCGAAGATATTCCTCAGGTCCTGGTGGTGATCTTTACGCAGCTTGCTTTTGACGAGCATGTCGTCAACGTAGACTTCTAGGGTTCCTCCAATCCATGGCTTGAAGACAGCATCGACCATCCTTTGGTATGTTGCCCCTGCGTTTCGAAGTCCGAAAGGCATTCTAGTATAGCAATAAAGGCCATGTGGGGTGTAGAACGCTGTGTGTGGCTGATCTTCTTCTGCCAGGGCTACTTGGTTGTAACCAGAATATCCGTCCATGAACGACAGCTCTTCGTACCCTTCCACTGCTTCAACCAGTTGATCTATGCTCGGCAGGGGATAGCTGTCCTTTGGACATGCCTTGTTGAGATTAGTAAAGTCGATGCATATTCTAACCCCTCCATTTTTCTTAGGAACAATGACCATGTTGGAGATCCAGGTAGGATACTTGACTTCCTTGATAAATCTTGCGTCTAGTAGTTTCCGAAGTTCTGTTTCTACTGCCTCATGATACTCTGGAGATACTTTTCGTATTTTCTGCCTGAACGGGGGCGTGCCCGGTTTGATGCGTAGTTCATGTTGGATTACTTTTGGGTCAATCCCCGGCATATCTCCTAGCTTCCAGGCGAACACATCCGCGTATTCCTTAAGTAATTTGGTTAAGGAATGTTCCCTTCCTTCGTCCATTATGGTCCCGATTTTGATCATCTTCGGGTTTTCTTCCGTTCCTATGTTGATTTCCTTTACGGGCTCCACTGGTGTGAACACAGGCTTCGGGTTTCCGAGGACTGGGACGTTCTTTAATTGCTATTTAACGTGTTTCTGTTCTTCGCTGGTTGTTAAAGTACTTGTTTCTGTGCTTAGGACATTATCATCTTTCGTCAAGCCCTTCCCTGTAGTTTCCTTGAGGAACAGGTCTATGGCCTTCTCTTTCGCGGTTTCTTGATTTTTTACTCTTCGGATTTTTCGCTGCTCTTCTTACTCGTTGTTGATATGATCCTGAGTGGCCTGGCACTCTCGCGTAGTGATCCGATCTCCCTTGATTTCCATTACTCCCTCAGGTGTTGGAAATCTGAGATATTGGTGGTACGTTGCCGCAACTCCTTTGAGCTTATGTATCCATTTTCGTCCAATAATAGCGTTGTAGGGGGAAGGGGTGTCCACCACACTGAATCGGGTTTCCAGTTTCATGGGCCCTGCGTTAACCTGCAACACGATGTCTCACAAGGGCTTCGTGGCTGCTCCATTGAATCCGTAGATGGTGTGATAAGAGGTCATTAACTGTTCATCATGGAGCTTCATCCGTTTGAATGCATCGTAAAATAGGACGTTTACGGAGCTTCTCCTGTCTATGAGGATCTTCTTGAGGTTACATCCAGCTACTGGTAGTGTTAGGACCAAGGGATCGTTATGGTCTTCCATATCTTCTTCGATATCTTCGGCATCGAAGATGATAGGAGATTCCATCCATTCTTCGTGTTCGTCCACCACTATCCCATCGACCTTATATAATTCGCAGCGGTCTTCGAATTGCTTCCGTAACCTCTTTCCTATCTGCGCTGTAAGTGAGGGTCCTGTGGCTTCACAACACGAGATGGTGTTGATTGTTCGGTTTCCTTCCGGAAGTTGGACTGGTTTGGTTCGCTTAGATCTGTCCTCGGTAACATCCTTTCGTACGTAATGTTTGAGCTCTCCCGCATCAATTAATTTTTGGATCATTATTTTAAGGTTCTTGCACTTTTCGGTCTGGTGTCCGTTGAAACAGTGATATTCACAGTAATCTTTAGACTTCTCGGATCTCGGGGGCTGGTTTCCCTTAGACCATGACCACTCCAAGTTTTCCCTCCCTTTGATCTCTCGTAGGATACGAGCATAGCTAGCGTTGAGTTCCGTGTAAACTTGATCTTCGAATTTTCGGTCACCTGCTCTTCGTTCATCATTTCGTTCCTTCCTATATTCGTGAGGTCTCTCCCCTGAGAAACTCCTTTTGTCCCCATTGGTTTGTTCCGCTGAATTGGTGCGGTGAGACCTCTGCGGATATGCCCTCGGGTTTTCCCGTTGAATTTCTTCAAGTCTAGCGTGCTTTTCGATAATTATTCGAAGATCTCCCTCTGTCTTAGGCACGCTCCCATGATTTTCAACAAATAGGGGACTCATTCGGTCTAAGCCCCATTTGTAGCAATTGATGCTTACCACTGGGTCCACGCTCCCTATGGCTTGGCAGATCTTGTGCCATATGTTAGTGTACTCCCTCGTGGTTTCCTTGTAGCCAATCGCTAGTGAAAAGAGCTTATCCATTCCGGTGTTTACAGTCTTGTTGTACATATACGTTCTTAAGAATTTCTCTGCGAGTTGGTCGTATGAGTGGATAAAGTTTGGTGGCAGATTATCGAACCATGATAACGCCGATCCCTTCAGGCTTGACGGGAAGTATCTGCAGAGTACGACGTCGTTCTGACCTCATCTAGCTAAGACACGGTTGTAGTACCGAATATTTGCAGCAGGGTCGCTGGATCCATCATAGCATTCGAACGTTGGGACAGGGCATTTCAGTGGAATAGGGGTGTTGGCCAAGCGATGAGTTAAGGGCGTGGAGTTAGCTTCTCTCATGACCTCTTCTAACCTCCCCCCGCCTTGTTTATTTTTTAATTGCCTGATCTCGGCCATCATCTCATCTCGTAGTTCTTCCATTGCGCGGTGGTGCCCTAAATTCTTCTGTTCGTTACCGTCTGACTCTCCATCGTCATAATCCGGGTCAGATACGCTACTTCCCCTTGTGGCGTCTTCATTAGCCGCTATGACGATTCTACAGTCTCGGTTTGGCTCTGGTGCTTTGGAGTTTGCTTCATCAAGTTGTTGGCTGGTCTTCGTGCTTAGAGCAATCCGATCCTTTAAATCTTGATTTTCTCTGGCCAACAGGGCTACAACATCTGCGTAAATCCGCTGGCTCTTCTTCAGTTCCTCAAGCTCAGCCATCAGTCGGTGTGATTGGTTGGACCCCTGATTGGGGGTCCCATCGCGTGCTACTACAGCCATGGTGCCGCCCTCCTCCATGGTCTGCACTAAAGGTGGAAGGGGTTCAGTTTCGGTTGCTGGCATTTCCAAATTGGGGTGAGTGCCCCTCTGCGGTGCTAGAGCCGCCGGTATGGTTTGATTTTGATCATTTGTTGGTGGCATTCCAAAAGTTAGAAGGTGCACGGGTTGGAATGTTCTGGATTCATCCACCCTTTCTCTTGGTTGATTAAGTTGATTCATGGCGCAAATATTGCTAGCCTCTGCAGCCTTCGGGACTACCGCAGCCGCACCGTACTTTGTCGCTGCTGCTCTGAGAGCCGCCGCTGCAACTGAATTAGCATTCATAGGTGAAGTGATTTCCGCAGTATCTTGCCTTTGACTGGTCATTTTAGCTTTATCTCCCTTCTGCTTGCTTCGGGTGATGACCGGGGTTGTCCTGGGTGTTTCTTTTGACAAAGCTTTGGATTTTCTTGCTTCCTGCGTCTTTTCCATCACGTGTCCTTTTGTTGACAATGAAATCTCGCCGAAACTCGCCTTCTTTACTCACAATACGTCCTTTCTGCATAAGGCATTTCAAACGAAAAACGGGAATATCCGCGTGAAGCGGGTTAGTTGACGAAATACATTCTTCCAGGAGAGGATTAATACACGCAAGTTACAATATACGGGTTAAAGTTTTATTAAAGGAGATCCTTAGTATAAAAACTACGAAAAACCCCCCAGAGAGACGGGTTCGCATGAGATCTAAAGAAAATCGTAAATCCGCGGATTAGAACAATAAATCTTATCGAAGATAAAAGGTGGGTTTTTAATACAATACAGTTAACAAATGATCTATACGGTCCGAGCTGATAAATCAGAGCAATCATATGCCAATTTAAAATGAAATCACAGGATAAGATAAATCTTTTACCGGGACGAAGTCCCTGTTTCTAGCGCCAAATTGTGAACACACAAACCACGAAGGGATCCGAATGCTCACAATCAATCATCATCATCTAAGGAGATTTGTGATGATGATATCCTAGCGTTGATTCATTGGCTCAAAACCTTCGGGTTTATCATAGCCTCATCTAACAACTCCATGCGAGGCGTTTGCGCACGGGATATAAGTACAAGAAAAGAAAACAAAACGTATAAGTAAAGATCCATGGGGCTAAATAAATATAAAGTGCTGAAATGTAAATAAGACCAAGGTTTACGTGGTTCAGCACTAAGGCCTACGTCCACGGGGTTTGTTGTTTTACTATATTCTTCACGGTTACACGAATAGTCGAATGACTTTTGGGTTTACATGTTTCTCTCTTCTTAAATGATTAACTTACACTTGCAAACTCTCTCTCTCTCTCCTTCCCTTCCTGATTCTTCCGATCCCCTTTCCTCTTGGTGGAGACGGGGTATTTATAAGGTTAGAATGTGGGACCCATCTCTGATGACCGTTGGAACCTTATCTTCTTGTGTCCTTGCGTCTATCACGCAGAGGTCTGCGTTTGCCCCTTGATCCCGCAGAGGCATCCTCGCTCGTTCCACAGGTTGATCGACACGTACACTTCTCAGAGTGTTTCATGTGGGTAGTTGAGGGGTCTTCTCGTGTCAGACAAGTGTCTTGTGCCCCTGTCACGTCCGTGTCAGCTAACTTTCTCTCCACCGTTGATCCTAGCTTCTCTTTTGGGGATGCGATAAAGTAACTCCTCGGGGTTTATTTGGTGTTTCGTAGCGCATCATGTTTTGATGTTTTGGCCTGCATGCTTTCCACGTGTCTTTTTATATACACGTGTCTGATAGTGAGATATATGTGTACACAATTTGCCCCTTTTCTTCGGGCTTGAATGTCTAATGGGTGCCTTGAAGAAAAACTATCGTCGCATATTCTTATCACTCCTAATAACTTCTCCTAGATACTTGGGCACGTCTTTTATTCGTGCATTAACTGCTTATGTAACGGGCACGTTTCGCATTCCTCCATTAATTTCCTTCTCTTTCTTTCGGGTATATTAAGGAGAGAAAGAAAATTAATTTCATTCTTCCTAAACATTCTCTCAGTTTTCATTCTTTGTTTTTCAGCCCTTAAATTCTCTGTCTGTCTTCATTGAACCTGTGACCTTAAATTCTCTGTCAGTCTTCATTGAACCTGTGATCTTAAATTCTCTGCACCTTAGCATTACTCACGCCCGCTTCCACTGTTTGTTTCTTCTGCTGCTGTTTTTGCCGGTAAGTTTTTGTTTTCTTTGTTTCCACTGTTTTACATTGTGTTGATTTGTAAATTCTCTGCGAAAATTGTGTACACATATATCTCACTATCAGACACGTGTATATAAAAAGATACGTGGAAAGCATGCAGGCCAAAATATCAAAACATGATGCGCTACGAAACACCAAATAAACCCCGAGGAGTTACTTTATCGCATCCCCAAAAGAGAAGCTAGGATCAACGGTGGAGAGAAAGTTAGCTGACACGGACGTGACAGGGGCAGAAGACACTTGTCTGACACGAGCAGACCCCTCAACTACCCACATTAAACACTCTGAGAAGTGTACGTGTCGATCAACCTGTGGAACGAGCGAGGATGCCTCTGCGGGATCAAGGGGCAAACGCAGACCTCTCCGTGATAGACGCAAGGACACAAGAAGATAAGGTTCCAACGGTCATCAGAGATGGGTCCCACATTCTAACCTTATAAATACCCCGTCGCCACCAAGAGGAAAGGGGATCGGAAGAATCAGGAAGGGAAGGAGAGAGAGAGAGAGTTTGCAAGTGTAAGTTAATCATTTAAGAAGATAGAAACATGTAAACCCAAAAGTCATTCGACTATTCGTGTAACCGTGAAGAATATAGTAAAACAACAAACCCCGTGGACGTAGGCCTTAGTGCTGAACCACGTAAACCTTGGTCTTATTTACATTTCAGCACTTTATATTTATTTAGCCCCATGGATCTTTACTTATACGTTTTGTTTTCTTTGCTTGTACTTATATCCCGTGCGTAAACGCCTCGCATGGAGTTGTTAGATGAGGCTATGATAAACCCGAAGGTTTTGAGCCAATGAATCAACACTAGGATATCATCATCACAACTCTCCTTAGATGATGATGATTGATTGTGAGCATTCGGATCCCTTCGTGGTTTGTGTGTTCACAGTTATGGTGCAACATGCGATTCACTAGGATTCAATGAAAGATTCCCACTGCTAAAAGTAAATCCAGTCTAATTCAATGAAAAATGACTGAATATTCCGTAATATCGAGTTATATTGTAGTCTCTCAGCCCCTATATATATGCGGAATTTAATGATTCTTTTAGAATAAGAAAGAAGGTTAATTTCATAAATACCCAACATTTTTGCTGTGTTACTGTTATCCATGCAAAGCAAGTAACTGTATCTGTGGAAAAGTCATCTTGAAATTCGAGTTCCACCTATTTAACGGGACGATCAAATCTAACATTCCGCCCTTATATAGGGCTCGGTGGAGTGCAAGATTCCACCGAATATACATGATATACTATTTTTATCCCAGTTTAGATGAAGATTTAGGGTTTATATGATAAATATTTAACTATCACCAAGTTTCTAAAAGAGCCATGTTCATAAATAGGTTCAGCCGTTCACGATCCCCCAACCCCCATCCCTTTTGTACTAATTCTCGAGTTGATAATTGGATGCTTTACATAACTTCAAAAACCTAAATAAAAGCAGGTCAATTAATTGTTCGTTATCTGGTATATCGGTATACAAGATAAGTACACCGTATTAGTTTAAGTTTGGTGTCAGCTTAAACTGGTAGGCTTAGCCGATCTTCGATTCGTTTGATTTTTGTTATTTTTATTTGCCACCCTACATGCACCTACGCATCGGCCCTGTATTTTTAAGGCCTTAAATGCCATTCACTAGCTGACAGTATTCCACCAACGATTTTCCGACACAACTTGATTATTAATTACCTCCGTACCTACCTAACATATTCATTTTGCCGAGCAGACTCAAAAATTCCATGCGGAACCATGGTATTTATTTTAAACAGCAGCAGGTGGTCCGTGCATAACCTACTCTATTTGAGCTATTTGTCTGGCTACAATCTCAAAACGACGCACTTGAACCTGCATGTACACCATTACAACCACAAGCTAACAAACATGAACAATATAGATAATAGAAAATCATAACATTTTTGCGATGCTATTTATGATGCAGTCAATACAATAGTACTATAATGGTCCAGTCCACAACTGTGCTTAACAGATAGAGATGAATGTAAGTTAGAGTTGGGAGTGAAATATCATAACATGCGATGCTATTTATGATGCAATCAATATGTACGTAAATATGGATGGGAGTAGTTAACTAGATGTATACTAGGATCTTTTTGTAGGGACAAAAGATCCCATCGAAAATACAAGCTACGCTAGCCTTGTCATAACGGTTATGGTGCAACATGCGATTCACTAGGATTCAATGAAAGATTCCCACTGCTAAAAGTAAATACAGTCTAATTCAATGAAAAATGACTGAATATTCCGTAATATCGAGTTATATATATTGTAGTCTCTCGCCCCCTATATATAAATGCGGAATTTACTGATTCTTTTAGAATAAGAAAGAAGGTTAATTTCATAAATACCCAACATTTTAGCTGTGTTACTGTTATCCATGCAAAGCAAGTAACCGCATATGTGGAAAAGTCATCTTGAAATTCGAGTTCCACCTATTTAACGGGTCGATCAAATCTAACATTCCGCCCTTATATAGGGCTCGGAGGAGTGCAAGATTCCACCGAATATACATGATATACTATTTTTATCCCAGTTTAGATGAAGGTTTAGGGTTTATATGATAAATATTTAACTATCACCAAGTTTTTAAAGAGCCATGTTCATAAATAGGTTCAGCCGTTCAGGATCCCCCAACCCCCATCCCTTTTGTACTAATTCTAGAGTTGATAATTGGATGCTTTTTTCCCTTAGGCTGGACTGATTAAGTACACTACGGGTGGTGTTTTTATACCTAATTCTCTTGTTAATGGTGCAGGGTTTGTGATTCGTGACTCTGCCTATATATATAGAGCTATTTAGGGTGGTAAACTCTGTTAAAGACTTGGTGGACCAATTCTCTCCTGAAAATTGTGAAGAAATCACTTTGAAGCACGCTTTGCTTAAAGACCTTTACTTTTCCAAATCCTCTTTGGTTTGCTTAAAGAAACCCATCACCAAGTAAGGAACAGATATTATGTAGGTGCACTTGAAATATTACTGATACAAGTAGATAAAAACAGACACATCTGATTTGTCTGATATAATTGTATCGCATGTACGTAGGTTGAATGAAAGAGGGGCTACTTCTTTATAGATGAATGCAATCCACAACTACTTTTAAATTTATGAATATGAGTCCCAAATAATTTACATGCATGCAATGCACAACTAGTTCTAAATTTATGAATATGAGTCCGAAATAATTTACGAATTCTTTGTCTGCCCGATTTAAAACGTGTGTG